>NW_023416312.1:40815134-41435134 GCF_014176215.1 Rousettus aegyptiacus
TGGATACTAGACTTATTGGGGTGATCATTTCAAAAGGTACATAAATGTCTAATCACTATATCGTATACTCTGAAACTAATATTATATGCCAACTATACTTAAAAATATTTTTTAAATGTGACCATTTACATTAATAGCTTTTCACTGAGCTTGCCCTGAGAACTGAAGTAGAGATAGCACCTTTTGTTGCATCTACCACCAAATACCCTCTAGTTCTTCATATAATCTGGTAGCTTTTTGAAACAGTTGAAAGGATAGTCTCAATTAATGTGAATGTCTGAAGCTACTATAATTCTGTAAATAAACACAGATTTTTAAAGTTACAGAAGCTTCTGGAAAGTGCCATGACAATAATTAGGGCTAATTTTGTCCTCATCCAAATTCTAAAGGTGACAAATGTTATCTGAGTTATACCATCTTTTCCTAGCCCCTATTTTTTCCAAGGTCTGGTGACCTGCCAGCCTTTCCCCAGGCTCGTACCCTGTATTTCATTCCCAATAGACTCACCTCAGCTAATCTCTGATAAAGTTGCAATTTAAAATGAATTAAGTTTCCTCTCTCCCAGGGTTGATGATAGGAAATAAGATAGATTTCAAACTTAAAATACGGATGGAGACAACTGAAAAGCTGAAATGTAGAACACCTCGAGTATTGAAATGTACATTTGGGGCTATTTTCTAGTGAGGTCTTGCTTGTTGGTTATCTCTAAACGTTTGATTAGTCCCTCTGACTACTAAAGAGAAAACCTGACTGAGGTTATTGCCAAAATATCTATCTTTTAGATACCTGAAAATATGTTCTAAAATACTGTTATCCATTTTTAGATTGGCATGATATTTTTACTTTACATATAGATGTTTTGAATTTATGAAAGTTCACACTTGAATACTTCTTTGGTAGAAAGTAAATATATTTATATACTCAAGTATGGATTGACATGCCCTTGATTCTATTCTTACTCTATTTTCTGCAGATATCATCACTCAGATGCTTTCCTTAAGGAAGGAGCATAAATCTTCAAGATGGGAAGTAACAACAGAAACAGTACAAGAGCAAAGTGCACTGATCTCCAAATGCCATTTCAGTACTCTCTCTATGCAACCACCTACATCTTCATATTCATCCCCAGTCTTGTGGCCAACAGTGCAGCCTTGTGGGTTTTGTGCCGTTTCATCAACAAGAAAAATAAAGCCATCATTTTCATGATCAACCTCTCTGTGGCTGACCTTGCCCACATGCTGTCCTTGCCCCTCCGGATTTACTATTACATCAGCCACTACTGGCCTTTCCAGAGAGCCCTTTGTCTGCTGTGCTTCTACCTGAAATATCTCAACATGTATGCCAGCATTTGCTTCCTGACATGCATCAGCCTTCAGAAGTACTTCTTTCTCCTCAAGCCCTTCAGGGCCAGAGACTGGAAGCGTAGGTATGATGTGAGCATCAGTGCTGCCATCTGGATCATTGTGGGTACTGCTTGTTTGCCCATTCCAATTCTGAGAAGTACTGGCCAATGACACCAAATCCTGCTTTGCTGATTTAGGGCTTCAACACATTAGCATGGCTTCCTCCATTGGAATGGTAACTAGTGGAACTTGAAGGGTTCATATTACCTGTTATAATTATTACTTATTGCGCATGGAAAATGAGAAAATCTTTACAGGAATTCAAAGTTCCCCCTCAGAATACCAAAGAAAGAAAAAGGCTTTGTGGATGGTCCTGATGTGTGCAGTGGTGTTCATTGTGTGTTTTACCCCTTACCACCTCAACTTCCCACTCTTTATGACGGTGAAACAACATGTCTTTTCAAACTACTCCTTTATTAAGAGTACTCTATGTTTCCATATCATTTCCTTGTGTCTTGCAAATCTGAATTGATGTCTTAATCCAGTTGTATATTATTTTATGACCACAGAATTTCATGATAGATTTTCGGAACGTGGTGGCCTGGCTCTTCAGTCATGCGTAAGATGCAAGGACAGTGTTTTGGAAATTCATCACAAGAAGGAGGATCTTCAAACTATCTTGAATTTTTGGATGATTCCAAGACAATGTAATGAAACGATTAGTTACAATGACCTATATATTCTATGTCACCTTGAATTTTTTTCTTAAAAAATGGTTTTATTGAGTGCCTTAAGAAATCATGGCCCCCTTCTTTTTATTCCCAAAGTGATCCTTCTGAAGTAACTATTCATTCTTATATTTTCTATCTATATGGAAACATATTCTATGGAGCCCAGAAAAAATATTTTTCTTTGCAAGAACTGATGAGCATAGAATGAACTGAACACTTGTTTCTCAATAGTGAGTCCAGCCTTTTCACCTTCTCTGTAAAACAGAAACAAACAAAAACAAAAACAAAACAACAAAGAAAAACAAAATGTAAATTGAAAACAGGAGGACATAAGGGTGTTTCTACCCCTTAAAAATGTATAGAAGAGCAATATTATCCTGGTTTTATTTAGAAAATATACATTATTTGAACAAAGTAGACTAAGGAGGAAACTATTACTAATATTAATAGGAATTATGAGAACTAATATTATTATAATTTGAAATATCTAGGAGACTTTCATTTTCTCCCCTTGGGAAAAAAAATAATCAGATTCATCCCAAATATCTCAAAAGTATCAGGAAATTCACACAGAACACATATACCTTAAACATAAAATAAAGCTGTGCCGGACATATTCCACAAACTACAGTTTCAGGGTTTGCAATGAAAGTTCTTTGCTTGAATGTCTGTGAATGTGTGTGATATGATGCATGCTTTTACATATTGGCACTCATTCAGAAAATATTATGTTATATTTGTTCATTACAACCAACCGTGCCATGGTCTGCCTTGATTAATTAATCTATATACAACGGCAGTCAAAATTTTGCTTGATAGATTTAAACAGAGTTAATGGAGACTCATGCATGTGCATTTAGGTTTTCAGGTGGACCTCATTTCTCCCAGGTAAAGATGTTTATAAGGATAACATTGGTGCATTTAATTCAAAATGCAAAATGAAAAAATATCTATTTTTAAAAAATTTTGTGATTAAATAATTTTGTAATATATATCATTCCCATTGGGAAATTTGAAACTTAAAATTTTATATATTGAGTTTTATTAAAATAGTACTTTAAAAAAGCAGTGGTTAGTTTTATAAAATAACACTTATGTGCTGGATAACAATATTTTTCAATCAATGATGAACCACATGTTCCCATATAATTATAAGGAGGTTGAAAAATTTTTATCACCTAGTGACATCATAGCCATCATAACATCATAATGCAATTGCTCACATTTTTGTGGTAATACTGGTGTAAATAAACCTACTATGCTGCCAGTTATATAAATGTATGGGACATACAATTTTGTACAGTACATAATTTTTGATAATGATAATAAATGACTATGTTACTGGTTTATATTTTTATTATATTTATATTATTACTTTAGAGTATACTCTTTCCACTTATGAAGAAGAGTTTACTGTAAAACAGTATGTTGTATAACACCAGCAGCAGGCTTATACATCTCATGCTTACCATGTCTCTTGATTGCATTTTTCTCTTGTGCTTGATTTAAACCTGTGTTGTTTTGTGGTGTTGTGTTATAACATGCTGTATAGGCTTGTAGCCTATGAGAAATAAACTATATATACCAGGTAGCTTAGGTGTGTAGTAGGATATATCATTTAGGTTTGTGTAAGTACACTATATGATCTTTGTATAATCACAAAGTTGCCTAATTATGCATTTTTCAGAATGTATTTCCATCATTAAGTGGTACATTGCCGCATAAAGATTTATTTTCTTATCTTTATATGATTGGAAATTCATGAAATGTTTTATTTGTGTTAATTTTGTGTAACGGTGATTACCTATCAAAAAAAAAAAAGAAAAAGAAAAAAAGGCTAAACCTAAGTTCTCTGAAGTCCTCTAGGGATTTATATTTTGCACAGTTGTATCCCATAAAAATGCTTGAGAAGCTCTTTAAGTACCTAAATATTTAAAACACCATTTTAAGTGGAATGTTTCTAAATTATATTCTTTCCTACTCAATTAAGCAATTTGTTATAAATGAGAGGATATGGTGTATGAAGGAAACATCAATCCAGATTCAGATGAGGATCCTAGTTTCAGGTCTGTCACTGCTAAGCTATGTGACTTTGTGTTGTTTTTTTTTTTTAAGTAAATTTATCTGGGTGACATTTGTTAATACAATTAGATAGGTTTCAAGTGTACAATTCAATAATATGTCATATGTATATTGCATTGCATGTTTACTACCCAAAGTTATGTGACTCTGAGCAAATTACTTCCCTTTGAGTTTTAATTTTATTATCTGTCCATAAGGGAACTAGACTAGATGATCTCAATACAAGCCATATTTTTTGGAATGTGCTTTCCAAACTCTAAACCACATTTACAAATATCATTTTTGTTATTATTCATATTATTACTGTAATTAAGAAGAGCCTCGACTCTAACATTTAATGTAATCTTTTCAGGATGACTGAAGGTCATTGTTAGAAATATCAGTTATTGTACTGTACACATTTGCTTCTCTCAGAGCTATTGAAATCTGTAGAATCGCTTGTACCTACACTAAAATGACTCTATGAGTTTTCAGTTTTTATATATTTAATTTTATAAGCACTTCTTTATCCATCTTTTCAGGCTGTTTTTACTTCTTGCCATTGTCAATGGGACTATTTAATAAGTCCCTATAATTTTAATTAGCACTTTCTAATATTTTATGGCTTTGAAATACACTAATCAAGCTAGTTGTGACCATTTAAATTTAACAAAAAGGAGTAAAGCCTGCTTATTTTATTTTATTTGGAGAAGGTGTATGTGGAATAGGGAAAATGTCCTATGGAACAAAGTGTATGGGTTTTAGTTTATGGATTTTATGACATCTATTTTGCCTATGCAGAACTATTTTGCTCCCTTCCTGGTTCTGTTGTCTTTGTTTGGATAGCTGAGTTTCCCAGATATTTGAGGTCCAGTTGGCCAAGGTGTAACTAGCTATTTATAATACCAAAAGTTTCTTGGAATATAAATATTGTCAGGTAATATATATATATATATATGCATATGCATATGTATATGTATATACATATATACATAATACAAATGTTGCCAGTTAATATATATGTATATGTACATATGTATGTGTATATATATTTAAATTTCCTAAATCATTACTTGTTTTTCTCAGGGAGGTCTTCTGCTCACAGGCACTTTTACCAAGTGCCCTTAAAGAGAGAGGCAATTGTTCCCTCTCTCTTTAAGGGCACTTGGTAAAAGTAGGAATTGAAATACATTCTTTTTTTAAAGTTGGCCTATTGTTATCATGAATATTAAACATTATCCAAAATATTTGAAGAAGCACAGAAAACAGAATGTCTTACCAACTTTCTTGAAGTTATCAAGATTCTCCAGAAAGCTCCAATTTACTCTTACTTCTATAGGAAGGACTATATGCAGTCACATTGATCCATATATCCAACTCCATCTCTCTATTCCCTGTTACCCAAAATACTGGAGTGCAGCAGTTCTAAGAATGCCAAACTTGAGAGAGCTGTAATGAATTGATAATAATTAGTTAGACAGGTTCTAGTACTATATCAGCCCTTTCTTAACTGTGTGGTCTTGAGCAAGACACTTTACCACTCTATCAACTCTAAAGCTCTTTCCTTATCTGCAATATAGTGATAATAGTCTCTCTTGTAAAAATCCAATAAGAAATGTAAATGAGAATTATTTTTATACTATAATGATTATTTAAACATAAGAACACAGGGAGAAGTATTATTAAGAAAAGAATCAGGAAAGGGAGATAAAGTGTCCCCCTCAACCCCTAACAACACAGAAGGTATTAGTAATTATTTTAAGCAACCTATTAGCGTAGAAAATATGAAGATTTGAAATAGTTCACAGGGTTAAGGTAATATTGGCTAAGACCCCTGAGGGTAACACAAGGAGCCATTTACCTTAACCCGTACCATGAGTTAGTTAGGTCTAGGCTTTCTGAGCAGTGAGTTGTGTTCAGGGTTAAGGATCTCTGAAGAAATCAAATATCAGAAATTGACTATAGCCTTAGGGAAACAATGAAAATACAATAGTACACAGCGTCTCCTGTGGACAAATTCCATAGATGGAAGGCAAGGTCTCCAGAGCTTTATAAAGGAATAGATTTGAAACAAACTCAGAAGAACCTACAGTTGTAAAGGAGAGAGTTTAGGGCAGAAATAGGTAGTCAAACAGCACTGTTTGGACATGAATACATTTGTTGAGGGGCATTTAAAGGTTTAAATTACTTCATTAAATTCAGCTCTACAGTCTAGTTAAACATATTGGAATATCAAATCTGCATAAATACCGCATAAATATGAAATATGCAAAAATTCAGTCTCCTGAAAAAGTCATTAAACATATACACTTCTGCTTTTTCCCAGTTTTTCTATCATATATGCCTTTGTTTTTCCTCTATCTAATGTTATAAATTATTTAAGATTCAGCTTAAATTCTACTTCACCAAAAAACCACATTATCTCCTCTATACAGTAAAGTCCTTGAAGGTATCCCTCAAGGAGAGTATAATATGTTGTACTCCACAACATATTGAAATTGAACCCAATTTCTTACCAGGATATTAAGACTCTGATAGTAAGTTTCTGTTGCTAGATTAATTAAGGCTTGCATATTTCTCTCACTTTGGGAGACTGTATTTGAGGTAAAAAACCAGTGCGTTTATTAACTAGTTCTATCAGCAACATACAAATGGTAGGTACTAAATAAATGCTTGTTGAATGATTTACAGAGAACAAGCGGTGAGGGGCTGCGCGAAAAAGATGAAGATATTTATAAGTATAACTTGGTAGTTGTAAAATAGTTATATCACCAGAAATAAAGTATAGCATCAGGAATATAGTCACGAATATTGTAACAATTATGTATGGTGCCAGGTGGGCAGTAAACTTATCAGAGGAATCACTTCATAAAGTATATAAATGTCTAACCAATATGCTGTATACCTGAAACTAATATAAAATAATATTGAATGTCAACTATAATTGAAAAACAAAAATAAGAAAATTAAAAAAAATAAAAAATAAATTTAAAAAAGAAAATATATAGTGATTAGTTAGATATCCAAAAGAATAGTCCCTGTAAATTTGACATCAATAAATGTCACAAGATTTATGCACTCATTCTCTCAGCCTTTAATTGCCATGATAGCCATTAGGAGCTAAGGGCCCGAGAAGAGATTCTTTTTTCTCAACCTTATTGAGGAATAACTAACAAATATAACTGTATATATTTAAATTATACACCATAGTGATTTGGTATACATATTCAATGTACATCTGCTATTAAAGTCACTGTATTTTGGCAAATTAATTGATTTGTTGAATACAAATGGGGCCAAAATTTGGCTTGCTCTCAGTTAACTAGATAACCATATTACAGTAAACTCTGGCTTTTGTAGTTCTGTAGAATGTGTTTGTAAGCTGTGTATTAAATATTAAAACATTAAAATGTTTCTGGAAGTTTAATAAATTTTTGTTTTGATGTTGTGGTTGCTATTAACAAAGGGTTATTTATGCCTTCTTTTCTCAGTATGGAAGTGGAGGTGTGAAGGAGTAGGCACAGAGTAATGATAATATCTTATAAGATTAGTTACTTTTTCACTCTCTCATCTATATTCCCAATTCTTTTATTTCCAAAAGATTCAATAAAGTGTTGATAAAATCAGACTTGTGTGAGCTTCATACAAATTGTTTATAGTGCCACCTTTGTATTTCCTCTAGTAGCTAGAAACCTGCTCTTGCTCTTGCTTCCTCCCCAGTTCTACTTCTAGGTTGCCTATCTGTAATTTCTCTGTCTTCTCTGGGCCATTCTTCTCTTTGGCCAGTTGTGGCTGCCCAGTTAAATTCTCATTGTATATGTGTGGGCTTGTCCCATCTGGAAGTCAATGAGAATTTACTACCTTAATCACATTCCAGAGATCAACACTTTAAAAACTAGAAATACAAGAGCAATTATGGCAGGGAGGAGAAGACCATAAAAGGACTACATCAACCTAGGACCAGAATGGAAGAGGACATTTTAGGAAACTTAACCTTTGTTACTTGCTATTGGTTGCTTATATGCTAGCTGCATATGAACTTCAAATTGTATTTAGTATTATCACTTAGTTTCCTACCTCAATATATCTCTGTTTTCATCTACTGCCAATAGTAGAAAAACCTAGAGTCCTTGACCTAGCACCTAGTCTAGACCTAGCTTCTTTTATACAACCCCACCTACATTCATTTCTTCACTCCAAACAAATTATTTTTTTCACTCTCTCCCAGACTTTTCCATCTCTGCCTCCAGACCCCTCATCCCAGAAGACTTCTTCTTTGTATTCTGTCTATTAAAATCTCAGCAACCTTTATGTTAGATCTCACCAAATTCAAGAATGTATCTCTATTTTTTTTTCACACTCGGCGATGTCTTTTCCCTTTGTGCTCCTGTAGCATCAATTGTCTGGGCCACACATATTATACTTGGCATGCTTGGCTTAGATGATAAATTAGAAAGAATGCTTAGAAATTGCCTCTATATAACAAGATTTTAAGAGTGGCAATCTAGATGGAAAGAGTCAGAAACTGGAGGGTGTTTTTAGGAGAACTTACTTGAGTTTGCATTTTCAGAATCAATAAAATGCTAGTTGTTAGTATTATAGAATGAAGGATACAAGGAGAGAGATGAAAACCCTTTCCTGTCCCCTACCCCATACCATTCCTTAATGTAGCCACTGTCAAATAGCTTCATTTAAAGGGAAGAAACAGAGAAAGCCTAAACACTACCATAGCCTTATAGTAAGTGATCCCATAGTAAGTGGTATTAGAATAGGGACTCAGATTCAGATATCCTGATTCCCAGTTCTAATCTCTTTCCACTGCCTTATGCTACCTTTTGACTTATTTATTTAACATTATACATGTTACTTTTATTACCTAAATTCTGAGTTCCCTATATATAGAAATAGTCATATTCATTTCTATTGTAATAACATAGTTTAGCACAGGATTTGGGTATCATGTAAATAATTTACAAGTAGTTGCTGGTTAATTGATTTATTTTGCAGGTACTTAACTTGTTTATATTTTTGGTTTTACAATTATTCAACTTGTATTAATTTAAATAACAACAAGGAAGGAAGAAACAGGAAGAAAAATAGAGTGTTCTCCAATATATCTATATCAGCATTGCAAAGCAGAGATTATTACTATCTTCAAAACCTCAAATAAGTCACTGTATCTCCCTAGGCTTTGAGTTCCTCATTTTTAAAGCCATAGGGGTGCAACACATGCTTTATAAGCTCCCTTTCAGTTACAACATTCCAATAAAGTTAATTTCTCATTTAAAAGTTTTAGAAATTTCATTATCATAATAATTTAATACTTCAAATTGGAAAGATATAGCATAATTGCTATCTTAACAAGATTCAAAACCAAAAGCTCACATTAGATCAGTTTTTGCTGATTGAACACCAGAAGAGTGATTCAAATCTCACTCTGGGAACAGGTTGTTTCACTTTATCTCTGCTATTTTTATTTTCAATAGTGAGGAATTATTTATTTCTACTTTTCCTTGGGCATTAAAGTTGATCAATACTGGGCTTAAATATAAACTTCACCATTAACTATTTGACTTTGCGTGAATTACTTGATCTCTGTATGATTTGGTTTCCTTACCAGGAATTAAAGCTAAAAATTCTTACCTTACAGGATTGTAATGAAGATAAAGAGAAAGTATACATAAAAATTTTTAGTACAATGTATGGCGCCTAGTAGATGTGCAAACCATCCTAGTGATGGCAATCTATACCATATGTAGTTAGTACTACTAAAGAGTTGGCTTTTATTACATCTTTTTAAATGTGATTTTAATACTGCCTTTTATCAATCTTTAGTTAAGTTTGCAAGTTAGAAGATGGGAATGTTGAAAGAACATGGAATAAGCTCTTCCCCTGATATTCCCTTCAACATACAGCCTATTGAATCAGGTTTAAGATCTACATGAGAAAGAGAAGAAATTAAGTGATAGATGGCAGGAGGGGTGTTTAGAAGTGGCTCAGATGAAATAGAAGCATATGACAAAATTATAAGTAGTCACAAGAAATTCCATTGGCTCCCAACACACACAGGCCTTCTACTTCTCTGCATAAAAATAGAACTCTCAATATCTAATAGCAGATGCTCCTTTATAGGCACATCTAATTTGGGGTATATTCAAATAAGCCTGGGTGACAACTATTTCCATGGAAATTGGTACTTACTCTCATTTAAATTTCTAAATTACACTACAAGTAATTATGTCTTCATTTCTTGGTTTGACTCAGTTTACAAATTTGATGTTTATCACTCAAAATTTGACTCAGGGTGGCCCTAGACAGAAAGGTGTGATGAGTTAAGTTTAAAAACAAGGAAAGAGAGAGATTGAAAGAGAGAGAGTCACTCTAGAAGAAGGTAGATAAAGTTATAGAAGAAAACCAATTCACCAGAGCTCCCTACACTCTAACCTTTAGATCAAATGAACCTTGAGCTAACAAAAAGGTTGTAATTATCCCAATGAAAATACAAATTGTTTATAGTCTTTTAGACCTCGGTTCTGTCCTATTTCTATTTTCTCTCTGGCCCTGATCCTGTTACTATGAACATGTTCTGGCAGATGGTTTTGCTAATAATTATAAAGTGTTGCTGATATACAGTAAAGAGCACTGACTTGGGGGTTATGCAACCCAAAGTTTAGTTTATGCTCTGCTACTCAAGTGCTGGGCCTCAGTAACCTCTTCTGTCAAATGACAGGGTTGGGCTTTATGTTCTAAGGTTCTTTATAGTTGTGCTATTCAGTAGCTCTAAAAAGGAATATCAGACATTTTCAGAAAAGTCTTGGTGAACTGATGCAAGTATGGAGAGCATGATTACGTGCAGAGAGGAGTGAAGATTACAATTTCAAAGAAGTAGAGATTAAAGGATAATATATGTTATGGATACTGCTGCTATAGACAGACCCCTTCATTTATCCTCCACTTATCTGGACCTGAAGGAGTGGTGTCATAGCAAGGGGACAGTTAATAATATATAAACAAAGACCAGACCTATATCCAGTTTAACTGGGAAGTAGAAAATGCCTAACTGCACTCTTCCTTTTCTCTTTCCAGAAAGTTATTAAAAATGGCTTCGAAACATTAATGCAAAAGACAGGTTGCAAAAAAAAATGTGCACCTTATAATATTTTGTTTTTTTTTTTTATTTTTCAATTATAATTGACATTTAATATTATTTTATATTCGTTTCAGGTATACAGTATAATGGTTAGACATTTATATAGTTTATGAAGTGATTCCCCACAATTAGTCTAGTACCCACCTAGCACTATACATAGTTATTACAATATTACTAACTATATACCTTATACCGTAAAATTTTATTTTTGTTTATATAAGTAATGGGAAGAAAACATACTAGAGTCATAATAATGGTTGTATCATAACAAATATAGTTTTCTTTTCTGTGCTTGTATACGTTTTTCCAAATTGTTTCACTACAACCATTGTAATATACTTCTCTCTCTACCCTTGATTCTTCATTGAAATCTCAGAATATCTTTTTCTAAAAATATGAATCAGGTCATGTACATCTGTAGTTTATAAACCACCAATGAATTTCTATCACACTTGTAATACAAGTCAAGTTCTTTACTATAGTCAAAAAATGGGCAGTGGACACGAACAAATATTTTTTGAAAGAAGATATATAGGTGGCTGACAGGTACATGAAACAATGCTAAATATTGCTTATCATCAGAAGAATGAAAATTAAAACCACAATGAGATATTGCTTCATACTGTCAGATTTAGATAACTATTATTAAAAAGTCAACAAATAATAAGTGCTGGCCAGGATGTGGAATTGGTGGAATTGGTGCAATCATATGGAAAACAGGGAATTCTGCAAAAAAAAAAAAACTAAAAATAGAATTACCATATGATCCAGCAATTCCACTTCTTGATATTTTCCCAGTGAAAATAAAACACTAATTCAAAAAGAAATATGTATTCTTATGTATATTGTAGCATTATTTACAATAGTTATGATATGGAAGCAACTTAGGTGCTCATTGGTAGATGAATAGATACATAAGACATGCAATTATATATATTTTCACAATGGAATATTGCTCACCAATTATAAAAGAATAAAGTCTTGCCATTTGTGACAAAAAGGCTGGGCCTAGAGGGTATTATGCTTAGTGAAATGAGTCAGACAGAGAAAGACAAATACTGTATGATTTCACTTATATGTAGAATCTAAACAAAACAAAATCAGATTCATAGAAACAGAAATCAAACTGATGGTTGCCAGAGGGGAAGGAGTGGGGGAATGGGTGCAAAAGGTGAAGAGGAATAGTCAATAATATTATGGTAAATTTGCATAGTGACAGATGATTACTATGTTTAGTGTGGTGATCACATCATAAGGTATATAATTGAGAATCATTATATGGTATACATGAAACTAATACAGTATTGTATACTAACTATACTTTTAAAAAAAGACTGTATAATTTGGCCCTTGACTTCTTCTAGGAACTAAAATTTTGTCACTTTCTCTTCCTGGCCTAACCCATTTAAGCTTTTCTTTGAAATGAAATCAACTCTCACCTCAAGACTATTGCCTGAAATTCCCTTCCTGCAAATTTTCACATGATTAATTCATTTTTATTCTTATTCTTAGAGTCTAAGTGACTGAAACCAGAGTTTTTCCTCGATTTCTCAAGTTTAAATTTATCTCCCTTGTTATCCTGCATAGTGTCCTGTACATTGTACATTTCCTGTGTAACATTTGCGTAGTTTGCAATTATATTCAAATAAAAATTTACTTTATTCTTCTATTCTCCACTAATCCATAAGCTCCTTAAGAGTAAAAGCCATGTCTTTCTTGCTTATCACTGACCTCCAGTGTTTAGCACTAAGCATGGAACATATTAGTTGCTCAGTAAAATTTGTTAAATAAATGAGTGAATAACTCAATCAATAAATCTATATTACTTTTATAAGTAAGAAGAAAAATAGAGAACACAAGCGTAGTGAGGATTCCATTTCTGCAGTGCATCCATGGTAGTTTGTGTTCTCAGTATAAAGGATAAAACCATTTCTGACAAATAACAGTATCTAGAGAAGACATTTTTCTTAACAGTATAGTTGCTATATTTTTGTGCATCCTCAGTATCTAAACCCTCTGAAGACTTGCTGCTGGATTCATTGATTCTAACCACCTATTCTGCCTTACTTGTCAATAAATAGGCCACATTTTCTTTAGTTCCTGACGAATAAATTAAATAGGAAGAAATGAGGTTAAGAACCTTGTGAGCTAGGTTTTTATTATCTTCTGTCATAAGAACCACAAGATACCACTATTTCTTTGCATTGCTCTCTATACTCAAAGGCACACTGGAAAAAAAAGTAATTATTTGGATTCGATGATAAAAATATCTCTTAAGAAAGCCTCCTTCTTATAGACAAAGAATCCTTTAGCATTTACTCACTTGAAGGGAAGGAAATGTAATTTTGAGAGACCTGAAACCAACATGAGTAAGATACACAATCAACTGACACTTGTGGACACCACAGATATTGTGACTCATTAGAGGGACAGCTTAATGTGACCCTTGCAAGGGGCACTTGCTTCTATTCAGGACAAAAGTAATTCCTCCTTTTGGAGGCTTTCCAAACAAGAAGCACCACAACTGGAAAGACCAGGTCCTGTCTCAGAAAAATATCCTAATAGGTAATGTTTTTCTTTGACAACACTACCTTCTTTTCTTACAATTCTGCACAGATAAATATGTATCCTTCCTGGAGGGACTTCCATTTAAATATAGATCAATACTTTTCAAGTTTTAGGAATAGAATCATTTGAGGAATTACAAAGGTGAGTAGATTTGAGGAGGCTTAGGAACTGGCTGTCCTATGTCCTTAAGGTTATATTATTAATTTAATTTTACTGATTACTTAATCCTGTTTGCTCCAAGAATACTCACCAAGAATACTTACAGCGGCAGTGTTTACCCCAAGATAACTCATGGATTACAGTCCTAAATTTACCCCCAAAGTTTGCCACAAAAATATCTCGCTTTTATTATTATTTTCACATCACTCTAGCATAGTCTTTGGAAACAAATTACATCATTCTATTTATAACATTCTGTTTTTAGTAGTGGTATTTCCATTTATAAAATATAATAATTCTCAATCACTGAAAATGTCAAATCCTAGAAAACATAGCATTCCTATGTATGATGTTAAAATTGTTGTCAAACAGTTGTTAGTTGAATATTCATTTGATGAATTTGATTTATGTATACATTTCTGTTACATTAGATTAGAGATAAGCTTTGTTTAGAAATAACTCCAAAAACAGTCTTTATATTTTACTTTCACATTGAAACCAGTCAGATTTGATTCAGCCTCAAATAACACATTTATGTAAAATTAAATTAACACTGGCAGTGAGCCACATTTTTTTTCTAAATGGGAAATAAGTTAAAATTTTTAATCTTATTTTATCCTCACAATGGGATTTAAGATAAGGAACTGGTATCAGAAAGGGTAAGTGACTTGCTCATTGAAATACAGAAAATAGTTGGTAAACCTGGATTCTGAAAATAAGTTTGCTGACTTTAGAGCCTGTGTGTTTGGGCATAACAATTCTTCTGGTCAAGGGGTACCTCAGTGGCCCTGTTGTGAGTAGACAATGACAACACTGTTTGAGTATGTGTCTGGTGTCTGCTATCTTCAAATAAGGAATGATCATAAATATTTATAGGAGAAAAAAAGGTGAATATGGATTCTGTTCTACCTGTCTTTGACACAAATTAATTAGAAAAGACTTTTAATATCATCATATTTGACAAATTAACCCCCTTGGAAATACTAATTACAGAATTTCTCTTATATTCTATAACAAGCCGTCATATAAAGTGCACACAGGGATTTCATCTGCATTTGCCAGAACAGTTCATTTGTTGACTAGTACTGAAGGAGACTTTATACTCATAGTGTTTGAATTATAGTATGAATTCAACAGTACCAAGGAGCACAAGTTTTATAATGTTACTTCTTGTTCAATTCCCCTATCGCAATGTTTGTTTTGATGTAACATCTTATATGGAAAAATATTTTGAGGTTGGGGTAACTAATTGTACATCGGCTTTAAAATCACCTATAGATGTCATCTAAAGATATATTTATTCTCAGCTTTGTTAGTCAAAGTAGTTATTAACTCTGGCTGTACCTGTAGAATTATTTGGTAAATTGTTTAGTTTTGTTTTTCTTTTAATTAAGTCTTGGCCTCCCCAACCCAGGTGTTCCGATTTTAAATAGTATTGGGTAGAGCTCAATAATAATTTTTTTTAGTTGAACATAAACAACTACAGACCAATATCTCTAATGAACACAGATGCAAAAAAACCTAAATAAGATACTAGTGAAGTAAATACAGCAACATATTAAAAAGATTATACACCATGATTAAGTGGGCTTCATCCCAGAGGCACGGGGATGGCTCAAAATATACAAATCAATTAATGAGATTCACCACATAAACAAATTAAGAAATAAGAATCATGTGGTCATATCATTAGATGCAGAAAAAGCCTTCGACAAGATTCAGCACCCATTTATGACCAAAACACTCAACCAAATCGGTACAGAAGGAAAATACCTTAATATAATAAAAGCTATATATGGCAAGCCCTCAGCCAACATTATACTTAATGGTGAAAAACTAAAAACCTTCCCTCTAAGATCAGAAACAAGGCAAGGCTGTCCACTATTACAACTATTACTCAGTATAACATTGGAAGTCCTAGCGAGTGCAATCAGACAAGAGAAAGATATAAAAGGCATCCAAATAGGAAACAAAGAAGTCAAACTCCCACTATTTGTGGATGATATGATTCCCTACATAGAAAACCCTAAAGACTCCACAAGAAAACTACTAGAAACAATAAGCAAATGCAGTAAAGTCTCTGGATACAAAATCAACATTCAAAAATCCATAGTGTTCTTATACTCTAATAACGAAGTGTCAAAAAAAGAAGTAGAAAAAATAATTCCTTTTGCAATTGGAACAAAAAAAAATACCTAGGAATAAATCTAAAGAAACATGTGAAAGACTTATATAATAAAAACTATAAGACTTTATTAAAAGAAATAGAATAAGAAACAAAGAAATGGAAAGACATTCCATGTTCTTGGATTGGAAAGATCAAGATAGTTAAAATGACCATATTACCTAAAGCATTATACAGATTTAATGCGATTCCCATCAAAATTCCATTGGCATTTTTTAAAGAAATAGAACAAAAATTCATCAGATTTGTATTGAAGCATAAAGACCCCAAATTGCCAAAGCCATCCAGAGAAAAATAGAATGAACCTGGAGGCATCACTCTGTACAACTTTAAATAATACTAGAAAGCAACAGTAATCAAAACAGTATGTTATTGGCAGAAAAACAGACACCTTTACCAGTGGAACAGAATTGAGAGATCAGAAGCAAACCTATATTTATATGGGCAAATAATTTTTGACAAAATAGCCAAAAACATACAATAGAGACAGGAAAGTCTCTTTGTTACATGGTGCTGGGAAAACTGGAAAGCCACCTGCAAAAGAATAAAACTAGACTCTTGTCTATCACCAAACACCAAAATTAACTCAAAATGAATGAAGGGCCTGAATAGAAAAGAACATAGAAAATAAACTCAAGGACTTTGGACTTAAAGCGGATTTTATAAATTTTACCTCAAAGGCAGGGGAAGTAAAAGCTAAAATAAATTAATGGGACTACATAAAACTAAAAAGCTTCTGTTCAGCAAATCAACAAGGTGAAGAGACAACCATCCAAATGGGACAATATATTTGCAAGTAACACCTCCAATAAGGGCCTAATATCCAAAATATACAAAGAATTCATACAACTCAATAACAACAACAAAACAACAACAAAAAAACACAAACAATCCGATCAAAAAATGAGCAGAGGACCTGAACAGACATTTTTCCCTAGAGGAACAAATACATGAAAAGATGATCAACATCGCTAGCTATTAGGAAATGCAAATCAAAACCACATTGAGATACTGTTAGAATGGCTATAATCAACAGGATAAGTAATAACAAGTACTAAATGCGGGAGAGGATGTGGAGAAAAGGGGACCCTCCTACACTGCAGGTGGGACTGGAAATTTATACGGCCACTGCGGAAATCAGTATTGAGGTTCCTCGAAAAACTAAGAAATGATCTACTATATGATCCAGCAGTTCCTCTAGTGGGTATTTACTTCAAAGCCTTGAAAACTCATATCTAAAAAGATATTTGCACTCCGATGTTCATAGCAGCATTATTCAGTGGCCAGTACATGGAAGGAACCGATGTGTCCAATGATAGATGATTGACTAAAGAAGCTGTGGTGCATATATACAATGGAATATTACTCAGCCATAAGAAGAGATGAAATACAGCCATTTGTGACAACATGGATGGAACAAAATAAGCCAGACAGAAAAAGTTGAAAATCACATGATATCACTTATACATGGGATATAAACCTATAAGGAACAAATGAACAGGACAGAGACTCATGAACATGGACAATAGGCTAGTGGTTATCAGAGAGAGGGGAGGGGGGAAGAGATAAAATTAAAAAAATAAAATGTTAAAGAATAATATAAATAAATAAATAAATAAACAAATAAATAAAATGAACCTACAAGAAAAATTATTTATAAATTTAGTTGATATAAAAATTATAACATAATATAAAATAACCTTACTAATACATACAATTTAAAGACAATTCATATATTCACAATGTTGTGCAACCATTACCTTTATCTCGTTCCAAAATATTTTTATCATCCAAAATGAAAACCCAAACCCATTAAACAGTCACTCTCCCTTCCTCCCACTATCCAGCCCTGGCAACCGCTTAATCTACTTTCTGTCTCCATGGATTTACCTATTCTAGATATATGATATAAATGAAATCATATAATATGTGACTTTTTGTGTCTGGCTGGATGCATTCATTCGTCATATTTTTCTGTTTATCTTTGATGTAGCATTTTATTATTTTTTATGGTCAAATAATATTTCATGGTATGGCTATACTACAACTTGTTTATGTATTCATTAGTCAATGACATTTGGATTGTTTCCATTTTGAAGGTATTGTGAATATGCTGCTATGGACTCATATATAAGTTTTTGTTTGAATGCCATTTTTTTTGTTTTGAGAACTATATAATAAGAGTGGAATTTCATATAAAATTTTAAGTTAAACTCTTTGAGAAACAGCCAAACTATTTTCCACAGTAGTTACATCATTTGTCATCCTTACCAGCAATCAATGAGGGTTTTAGTTTGTCCACATCCTCCTCGATATTTGTTATTGTTTTAATATAGTTATCTTAGTGGTTATGAAGTACCTTCTTATTGTGGTCTTGGTTTTCATTTCCCTAATGGTTAGTGATATTGAGAATTATTTCATGTGTTTATTGGCAATTTATACATCTTTTTTGGAGAAATATTTTTCAGATCCTTTGGCCATTTTTTAATTTAGTTATTTGTGTCTTTATTTTTGAGTTGTAAATGTATATGTTCTGAAGCAAATTCCTTCTCAGATAATACTCATGAATAATCTATCCCATTTTGTAGATTGTCTTTCACTCTCTTGACAGTGTCCTTTGATGCACACAAAAAAATGTTAATTTTGAAGAAATTCAATTTATTTTTCTTTTGTTTAATGGGCTTTTGGTGTCATATATAAGAATCTGTTTACCTTGTGTTTTCTTCTAAGAGTTTTAACACTTACATTTAATTTTTTGATGCATCTTGAGATAACTTTTGTATGTGATCTGTGGTAGAAATTTAACTTCATTCCTTTTTGTGTGTGGATAACACATTTCCAAGAACCATTTGTTGAAAGGACTATTTTTCTTCTATTGAATGGTCTTGACACCCTTGTTCAAAAATCAATTGACCATAGACACAGAGTTTTATTTTTGAAGTCTCAATTCTATGCCATTGATACATGTGTGTATCCATATGCCAATAGCATACTGTTTTAATGACTGTAGAGTTGCCATAACTTTGGAAATTGGGAAGTGTGAGTCTTCTGAATATGTTCTTCTTTTTCAAGATTGTTTTGACTATTCAGTGTCCCTTGCAAGACCCTATAAATTTTAGAATCAAGTTTTTATTTCTGCAAAAAGGGTTATTGGGATTTTGATAGGAATTAACATTGAACCTGTACATTGCTTTGTGCATATTGCCATCTTAACAATATTATACATTTAAATCCATGAATGCAGGATGCCTTTCCATTTCCATTTATTCATGTCTTTTAAAAAATTTCTTTCATCAATGCTTTGTGATTTTTAATGTACAACTTTGAACCTCCTTGGTTAAATTTATTCCTATGTATTTTATTATTTTTAGTTCTCTTATAAATTCAATTATTTTCTCAATTCCATTTTCAATTTGTTCATCATTATTATGTAGAAATGCAATTGAGTTTTGGATGTTGAACTTGTATCCTGTAACCCTGGTCAATTCATTTATCAAACCTAATCAGTTTTCTTGTAAAGCATTTAAGATTTTCTCTATATAAGATCACATCATCTAAGGATAGAGATAATTTTACTACTTCTTTTCCAATTTTTATGTCTTTTTTTTCTTCCCTAATTTTTCTGACTAGAACTCCAAGTACAATGTTGAGCAGAACTGGTAAAAGCAGATATCCTTGGCTTTGTTTCTGATCTTGGAGGGAAAGCTTTTAGTCTTTCATCATTGATATTAGCTGTGAGTTTTTTCAAATATGCTGTTTCTCATGTTTAGGAAGTTTTCTTCTAGCCCTCATTTATTGAGTGTTTTTTTTAAACATGAAAACATATTGGGTTTTGTCAAATGTTTTTTTCCTGCAGCAATTTTATTTGTTTTTATTTTTCTTCTATTAATGTGATTTATTACATTCATTGATTTTCTTGTATTCTTGGGGAAAAATCTCACTGCTAATAATGTATAATCCTCTTCATATACTGGTAGGTTTAATTTGTTAGAAATTTGTTGAAGATTTTGCATTTATATTTACAAAGGCCTATAGCTGTATTTTCTTTTTCATTAAAGTTAATTTTTAAATTCTTTTTAAAATTCATTTCAAGTATACAGTACATTCTTTAGACATTTATATTACTTATAAAAAATTCCCCTAATTGCTCCTTCTCTCCTCTGGTTTTCCACTTAGCCAATATATATTTTTTAATTAAGTTTATTGAGGTAACATTGGTTAATACAAATATATAAGTTTCAGGTGTATATTATAATTTAATATCTGTATATTCTATGGTGTGTTAGCCACCCAAAGTCCAGTTTCCTTCAGCTACCATAAATTCGATCCCTTTACCCACTTCGTCCACCCCCTATCCCCCTATATTTGACCCTCTTTACCCCATCTACCTCCCCCCTCCTCACGTCCCCTACTCTCTGGTAACCACTAGTCTACAGTCCATGTCCACGAGTCTCTGTTTGTTTGTCCTGTTCCTTTGTTGCTTTTAGGTTTATATCCCACATATAAGTGATATCATGTGATTTTCAACTTTTTCTGTCTGGCTTATTTCGCTTAGCATGATTGTCTCGAATTCCATTCATGTTGTCACAAATGGCTGTGTTTCATCTCTTCTTATGACTAATATTCCATTGTATATATGTACCATAGCTTCTTTAGCCAAGTAGGACACTTCGGTTGCTTCCATGTCCAGGCCACTGTGAATAATGCTGTTATGAACATCGGTGTGCAAGTATCTTTTTGGATATGAGTTTTCAAGGCTTTGGGGTAAATACCCAGTAGAGGGATTGCTAGATCATATTAGCCAATATATTAATGCTCGCTGCATTCCCTGTGCCATGTTCCCCATCCCCATGACGATCTATCAACTACTAATTTGTACTTCTTTAACCCTTCTTGTGATTTCTTTCTCTGGCTTTTGTATCAACGTAGTAATGGCCTGAGACAATTAGTTACGAAGTGTTTTTTTTATCCAGTTCCATTTTTTTTAAGTAAGTTGAGAATGATAACTATTAATTCTTTTTTAATTGTTTAATAGAATTGACATGTGAAGCCATCTGTTCATGTATTTTTTTGTCATTTTCTTTTGTTTCGTGGGAATTTTCGACTACTGATTCTTTATCTTTACTGATTTTTAGATGTACTCATATTTCCTCTTTCTTTTTTAGTCAATTTTGATAGTTTTTGTGTTTCTAGAGATTTCTCTGTTTCATTTATGTTATCTAATTGGTGTGGAATTATTCGTAGTATTCTAATGTTTTTATTTTTGTAAGTTCTGGGTTCATGTCTCCACTTTCATTACTGATTTTTTTAAACAGCATATGCAATTTATTTGAATTAACTTTTTCACTCTTTGCTAAAGGGTTATACTTTTGATCTCTGAAGTCTTATTTTATTTTTAATTGTTTATTAGGGTGGCATTAATAAAATTATATAGGTTTCAGGCATACAATTCTATAATGCATCATACGTATATTGCATTGTGTGTTCACCACCCAAATTTAAATGTCCTTCTGTCACTATATATTTGACCCCCTTTACGCATATCTACATTTTTTTCTTTCCTTGGTCAATCTAGCTAAAGTTTTGTATTTATATTTAAAATAATTACTTTTTGCATTTCTTTTATTCAATTAACGAATTACAACTTATTTTGGGTAATTGTTGACTAGGACAAAATTACTACTTCTATTTTGCAATTTTGTTTTTAATATGTCTTATCTCCTTTGTTTTCCCACAATTCCTTCATTAGTGTTTTTTTGTGATTTTTTTCTAGTTTATTATGTTGATTGCCTTCTAAATTATCTGCATTTTTTGTCTCTCCACTTAACATCATCGATAGATTCTTCAACTTTACATGAAATAATATATAACAAAACCAATTTTACTAAAGGCTAATTGATATGAAAATGTTAAATTCCTATGGCATCTCACCAATATTATAATAAAAGAATGTTATAATTAAATGACATTGAACAAAACAATGCTATTTGAGGACCTCTTGTAGTTGCTCTGCAGATTATAATTAACATCTTAACTTTATAATATTGAAGTTTGACTGAATATAAACTTAGTTTTAATAGTCTACAATAACTTTGCTACTTTAAACCTTTATGTTCTCACTATGTTGTTTGGTTACAGATTAAACCTTATACGTTCTGTGCCTATTAGCATAAAATTATAATTGTTGTTTTATTCATTTGTTTTAAATGATATAGAAAGAAGAGTTCAAACCAATAATGCAATCATACTGGTTTTATATTTACCTATGTAGTTACCTTTAACATTGCTCTTTATTTCTTAGTATGACTTCCAATTACTCTTTAGTGTCCTTTTGTTTTAGCTTTGAGAATACCCTTTAGAATTTTTTTGTAGGTCAGGTCTACTGGTGAGAAATTATCTCAGCTTTTTTTAATTTTTAATTTTTTTTAACCTGGGAATGTCTTTATTAATTTCTTCATTTTTAAAGAATAATTTTTCTAGATGTAAAATTCTTGGTTGACAGTTATTTTTTTCTTTCAGTGCTTAAAATGTCATCCCACTGCCTTCTGTCCTCATAGTTTCTGAGGAGAAATTGCCTGTCAATCTTATTGAGAATTTATTTTAAGTGATGTCATATCATTCTTGCTGCTTTAGAGAGTCTCTGCATGTCTTTCTTTTTCTATGGTTTTACTATAACATGTCTTGGAATCTTGGAATTTTTCTGAGCTTCTAAGATGTGTTGATTTATGTATTCAAGGCTTTTGGCCACAATTTCTTCAAATTGTCTTCTGTCTCTTTCTCTCTCTCTCCTCCCTCTGGGACTCTCATTATGTGTATGTTAATGCAGGTGATGTTGTCTTACAGGTCTCTCAGTCTCTTTTCACTGTTTTTCATTATTTTCTCTTTCTGTTCCTTCAGACTGAATAATCTAAATTGACCTATCTTCAAGGGCGCTGATTCCAGCTTTGTCTACTCAAATCTGTTGAACATTTCCAGTTTTTTTTTCATTTTAGCATTCATACTTTTCAGCTTGAAAAGTTCTATTTGGTTCCTGTTTATAAATTCTATTTCTTTATTAATAGTCTGTATATTAGGATATATTGTTTCTTCTGGTTCTTTAGTTGCTTACCCATGATTTCCTTTAGCTGTTTGAACATGTTTAAGGTAATTGATAATAGTCTTGTATATTAAGTCCAATGCCTGTGCTTTCTCAAAGGCAGTTTCTGTTCATTTATCTTTTTTTTTTTATTTCTGGTGAATGAGCCTAACTTATTATGCTTTGTAATTTTTATTGAAAACTTGACATTTTTAATATTATAATGTGGCAACTCTTGGAAATTAGCTTCAGAAAATAAGGTTTCCCCCTTCAGGATTTGTTTTTGTTGCTTGTTGTAGGTTGTTATTTTGTTCGTTTGGTGTATTTTTTAAATCATTTTTGTAATGTTTAGGTTTTTTTCAGTGTGGCTACTAATGTTTGTGTTCAATTAGCTTAGTGTGATGTATTTATTTTTACAGAGGTTCTTTAAACACCTACTGAGTAGCTGGACATGTTCTGAGCATCAGTATCTACCTCAAATGCAGGTTTCAGGTCTCAGGTATTTTCTGAGTATGCATCTTGCTGAGTCCTGTGTGTGACTTTTTAATTCTATTATATACACAGCTTCTTTTGAATGTCTTAATTTCCCAGTTTCATTCCAGCTTCTCCTTAGTTCCTTAGCTGGTCTATTGTGTCTCCATTCACAATCTATTGTCCCAGCCATCTGAAGTATATATAAAATACTCTAACTGCTGGTATTCTGAGCACTGCTCTATGCTTTTTAATAATTTTCTCACATGAGATCTGAGTTATTTTGCTTATGTGTGTGTGAAATTTAAGTTAGGAAAAACAGGTATCAATTCCTCAGGTAGTCCATAGACTGATTAAAATTTTCAAAGTCTTCTCTGTTCCCTCTGGTTCCAGGGAGTAAATCAGGAACTGACTTGCCATTTCCTCCAGACCAAAGTCACCATGCCAGGTATATGATAAGATGAGGGAGCAAGACAAGGATGAGTAAAAACACCATGATATTTCCTAGAGTTTATGATTTAGCTTTTTTTTGATTGGGCATTTGCTTAATTGCTATAGATCTTTGACTATTTTCTGAGTTTCTATAAGATTTTAGCCTGTTTCTGGTTGTCTTTTGAAGATTCCATGCAAATGCATGCATACATATTATGGAAATTAGAATACACTGTACTTAGTAGCTTAAAATGTATTCATTTTACTTAAATATAAGGCATATACTTCAAAGTTATTAACTGAATTCAAGTATTCTGAAAAAAATCCTACTACATTTCAGCTGGTAGGACAAGACAGATCCTATGGAAGGTTATTGCCCTTATAAGTTTGTTTTACAGAAAGTTAGTATGCTACAGGGTATTCTACAGCTTTCCTAAAAAGAGAATATTTAGTCAAATATATTTAGGAAACACTGAAAACACAGATATTTTTCTGCTTGGCCTCAATCTCCATCATTCTCCTAAGCTTCTTTGTCTTGCACTGTGTCCCTGAAGGATAACTTCCAAAGATTTTATTACCTGGGGTCTCTTGTCCTCTGGCCAATGAGAGATAGCTATAGGATATCAGAGTGTCACCATTGGGGTGATGTGAAATCTGGCATCACCTCAGCATTGTGGGGAGGAGGAGGAGGAGGAAGGTGTGTTGTCCCTCAGTTTTTCCCCTCCAACACAGCAAAGAATTACAGATCAGCAAAATTGAGAAAAAGTAAGATTTATTGAAAGTATATTTTAGAAGGAGACAGGCCACACTAGGGAAGGCTGCAGCCCTGTAGAATTTGGGAGGTGAAGAGATAAGAAAGTATGCCCCAAAGGGAGGAGGAGGTTTCTAGCCAGGAGAGCTATAACAATGCAGAAATGGAAAGGTCTGTTTATATTTGGACCATGATAGGTCACTTTGACTGACACTTGGCTGCTATATAACACTTTGCATACTGCTGACCAAGAATTCGGTGTTATAATTAGATTCATGAAATTCAGGGCATAGTCATGATATGATCATGATGGTATAATGAAGCTGAAGTAATGGGAAGTACTTTCTGCACATGCATTTGTAGCTGGTTTATCTAACAGCTTTTATGGCTTTTGTGCTCTAGGATTTGGGGTAATTTATAACGCTAAAAGGGAGTTATTTCTGGGAGGTCCTTAAGGAAGGTCTTCAAGGGAAATTTCTATAGTTACAGAGCTAGGTCTTGGCTCCTTGTCGCTCATGCCTTACTAACTACCTAACAAGACTGTTGGTGGAGAGAATGGAAGACTTCACCTAGTCAATGACATTTTGTCAGAGTCCTAAAAAATATTTGGGAGTTAGCCTCTCAGAGGAAGAAAATACTATTAACTCTCTTGATCTCTTAGGCACTGGTAAAAATAGCTTGTTGATAGTCTTTGGGTGCTTCATCATTCCTTGTTAGTTTCATTAACCCTCACCAGGACTCTGTAAGACACCACTTGATTAAAATACTTTAATGTGAACCACTTGAAGTGAAATCTATTCCCTTTAAGATCCTAACTGAGTTAAACAATGGATTCCTTACTGCAGAGATTTTAATATATTAATTGTATTGTTAATCTCCCAATGGAGGCTATTAGCTAGCAGCATTTCCCAAAAGTATTTGTCTACAGGGCCCTTTTAGAAAAATAATAATAGTAACTTGTTTATTCATCTATTCATGTGGACTAGTTTTCAGATTAATATTCAGAGAAACTAGACTTTTTAAATGCTGCTTAATAATAATATCAAAACTACCATTTATCAAGTGTTATACTTAAAATACTATGCTAAGCACTTATCATGGCTTATCTCACAAAATCCTCATCAAAACCTCATATTGTAATATTATTGTAATATTATTAATTATTGTAATATTATTATTGCAACATTATTATTTTAAATTTTTAAATGAGGAAAGCAAGTGTTAAGTTATAGGCTGCACAGCTTATAAATGGTGAAGATAAAAATCAGTTCCAAGTCTTCTTGATTCTACAGTCCCTGTGCTCAAACCTCCAAGTCCCTGCTTGAGGTAGGATTGCTGCAGTTAATGGATAATTGGTCTGAAGGTAGGTAACCAACACATATGAGGGCCTGAGAATGGAGATTCCCAGTTAGCAAATGGATACCTCAGTCAGTATGACACAATTGTCTGGCTGAATCGATTGCCACATACTACTTAGTAAATAATTCCTGGTGTATGTTGATGCCCTAAGTTAGGATTTTTGTAACCCAAGAGAATTAATCTAACTCTATAGGCCCAAAACTTACTACTGGGAATGTAATGTTCCACTCAGTGTTTTTTTTAAGTCATTAATTTGAAGACCAGTTTTTCTTAGCTACTGGAATCTTGAGAACAGGAACCACACCTTATTCTTTAACTTATAGTCCCAATGCCCAGTATACTTGTCACACGGTAAATGGTACGCATTACCTATTATGATTTCTATCATACAATAGCATTCCTACAAAATTCAATGATGGATCAAATTTCCATGAGACTCCCACCTTATTTTTAATATCAGATTCTCCTTATCCATTTTATTATCATTCTCTCTTCATTTTTTAGCTTCACTTTACACTCGCTTAACTTTATAACTTTAGAGATAATACTATTCAGTTGGACAGCCTTAACTATTTTGGTTATGGTTCACTCCATAACGAAAAAGAGTAGAAATACCATTCCAACATATTAGAAACTATGAATCGAACAGATGGATTTCAGGTACAAATGAGCATGCTCTAAATGGATGTGTGTGTGTGTGCATGTGTGGTATGTATATGTGCTTGGGTTTGACATTTTTTCCCCCAGAATGACCAAATGTATAGCTAGCTGAAAGTTAGTTCTAGGCAGGTAAATGAGCAATGTTATTGAGCAATTTTAGCTTTTAATGAACAACTTTTTAATGAATAACTTTATTCTTACCTAGACTACTTGGATCTACTTATTTTGCTACTGAGATCCATGCACATTAAATAAAGCTTGGTTACATTAAAAAAAAGTGATAATTTAAATCAAGCCACCTATATTTTTTTGTCTACATAATTCTATGTTAATCTAATACAGAAATTTAAAAAAATTAATCTTCCTGATTATTTTGAGCTTAAGTTTTTGTTTCTATAGAAGATAAAGTCTTTTGGTATATGTGTTTACCACATTACTTACTATCTTTCTTTTTATTTTTGCCATACCTTGTTACTATGAGTTATAATTTATTTCATTTTTCTATAAATTGACTCATGCCTTGTTATTTCTTAAATAAGTTTAATTTTTAAAACTTTATATTACTATCATAAATAGAAAATCAGTATCATTTACCAAAAACAGAAGGGAATATAAAAAATAAATGCAGTAAAATCAAAACACTGAAATTAAAATGTTTTCTTCAGATAGAGCAAGATCCAAATGCTTCAAAATCAATGCATCACTGTATATGCCCTTGAAATAATGATAAAAATAACGATCAATTTTCTAATAAATAGCAGAGACTTTACACACCGTGTTTCACTTACCTCATATAACAATCTATGTGTAAGGTTGAAAAATAGTTGAATAGGTAATGATTTCTAACTCTGTGATTCAATGTTATAAAAATATAAGGTGGCTGTATTATTAACTCACTTTTACTAATGGAATAGTGAAGCTCCATGTCTATGCTCTCACCACTATAAAATATTTGGTTCCTGGATTTTAGAACCAGACACACTTGAATCCAAATTATAGTTTTATCATTTTCTGCTGGGATATCATGGGAAATTAAGTTCCCTAAATTTACATTTCTTCTTTTGTAAAATATTCTTTAACAAAGCCTATTATGGGTTAAATTGAAATTGATTATCTGTAAAATAGTTAAGTGGGCAATAAATGTTTGTCTCTGCTATTCCTAGGTTACCATTCTGTGTGGTTAAAACAGATAAAATTCCATTCATATGAAATTTGAGAAGTGCCTTAGATTGAAGTGGAATATCTGGATGCCTATAGAACTTAAAGCTATAGCCCCGAATCAGCCCTGAGCACTTATGATAGTGTTTATAAAATGTTTCTGGTTGTGAGTTACGCCTCACCAAATAGCCTGCAAGCTCCTAGAGAGTGAGAATCTTGTTTTGTGCTTCTTTGAATTCTACCTAGAGCTTGATGCAGGGTTGAGAACATAGCACAGTGGTTAAGGGCAAAGGATATGTAAAGTCTGCTGCTACTATCTCTATAGAATATATGATCTTAAGCAAATCACTTAACATTTCTGAGTCTGTTTCTTTATTTTTAAAATATGATGATAGCATAATATCTATCTCATAGATTGAATAACATAATGCATATTATGTACCAATCACAGTGACCAATACATTCTAAGTGTTAAAAATGGAATTATTAATGTTAGTATAAAGTTCAGTTATTAATAAAGACATGATTGATTAATCTAAATCAAACATTCTAAGGTATTAATAATAACCCTATGAATATTTTGAGGTGAAAATTCTTTGTTTCTCTGTATTTTGGCATTATCAGTGTGATTATTAATAATCATTGCCATTACACCACTGTTAAGATGACAGCTTATCTGTGAAATATTTTATTTTACATTATTTTAATTCTCTTGGCTTCAGGATGACTTGAATTCTCATTTTTTTATAATTAAGTAGGTGACTCTATATGGAAGACATTCTGAATTAATTATCTTGTTTGTTTCATGTTACAGACTCTTCTCGTGGCTGAGCAATGAACTTTGGTTGCTATTCATAAACCACTGGCAAAAACAGGATATAACATCACTTCCTTGGGTTTAAAACAAAAATCCCCTACAAGAATAACTAGTACAATCAAAGTGAATATGTGAGATCAGACAGTTAAAAACCATTAGTACTTAGCTGTTAATGAAGAAAAGTACAGGTTTGGGAATTTACCAGATAATAAATTTACCAGAGAGGCATGACATCATGAAGAGAACATACAGATCACTCAAGCCTATCCTACTGGGCTAACCTGACCTATTTGAAGTAAGACTTTGACCCGACTTTTGATAGATAGAGTGAGTAAAGTGAACAGGGAAGGCAAAACAAATCCCCCTATGCACACATTAAAACTCAAAACATGCAGGTTGGAATGCAGGCCACTGGGATAAACATGTGCTATGCTATTTGGGACTTATAACTATCCCATAAGTCTCCTTCTTGTTTTTTTTTTTTTACCAATTTCTAAGACCATTTGTTCAGCCATTTAATTAACCAATAGGCTCTAAATGAATTTATCATGGACTGTTGTGCATTCTCCAGAAGCTTTCATAGTATCTAATTAGTTGGGGAAGTATATCCAGAAAAATATAGTGACCACCACAAACATTGCAAATGAGGACAAGATAACCCTAAGGCTTAGGAGATTGACAATTGTTGGACTTAATGAAAATTAAAAAGAGACTTCAAAGGAAAAAGGACAGTTATGATTTAGATGAACAGAAAAGCATATCTTTTCCCATTTCATGGACAATTTAGGTGTTCCTACTAAGATCAGTTAATCAATGTGTTGTGCATACACTAGCTGTTTTTTACCCATGTCTCTTCACTTACCTTATATCCACTCCATACATCTAAACATATAAGCCTAATAGACAAATAAAATAAAGTTATCTTCTAAGCCACAAAAGTGTCTGAACTAAAATTAACTTATATTGAAATGTAACTCCAAACACATACAGAACTGAACAAAGAAATCTTGACTACTTTCTCCAAAGCAATGTGTTTAATTTATTATGCTTTAATCTTTAATATGGACCCATTGAAAATGTTCTCTAAAGCACTCATCACCACCTGCATTTATACCAGCCTCCTCCTAAACACAGCTGGGCCCTTCACTAAACAATCTTCAACTTTGGCAGACAGCTTAAAAACAGAAACAATCACTTCTTTAATTTTAAAATTAGCAATAGATTGAGCACTCAGAGGGACCTGATTGTAATTCGAGAAGATGAAGAGATTCAAACTCTGTTTCCCAGAGGTTGAAGCCCGCAAATAGAGAACTGAGCAATCAACCGACTGAACTCTCTCAGAGAAAATATGAGAGTTCAGGCCAAAATATGAACCTCAGTAAATACTTTAAATATCAATTTTAAAACCTTGAAATTTCAAAGTTTCAAGAATAGTAACTCAAAGGAAAATTTTATGTCTGGGTAATGAAGAGAAATAAAGTAAATTCAATGATAATGGGCTTTCTGTAAATTCCTGAAAATTGAGTTAAAGAAATTCAAGAAAAATTATCCTAATGGTTGCAGTTACTCTGACAAGAATTCTATTTCTCTCAATGAGCCATCATAAAGCAGGAAGGAAATTTTAGAAAAATAAAGCCAGGATCTTTTCTCTGAGCTCCAATTCCCTTCCAAAATTTTAAAAAATATATAAATATAAACAACCTAGAAAATAAGCATTTGCATTAACTCTACTTCCTCTTGGGTGCAAAAAGTCTGACATTTGAGGCACATTCCCCACCCCCTCCAGTCCTAAAAGCCTGATTTCAGAGGCTGCACCTATAACTTTGCTCTGCTTAGCGTTCCAGAAAACCATGCAAGAAATAAGGTTTCTATTTCCTCTGATTTTCAGATTTTTGACCCTTCTTCCTCTTTCCATTATACTACTCTTGCCCTGCTATTCTGACTACAGCTCCATGTTTTTCCCTAAGATACTAATGACTAATAGCTTGCCCAAAGGGGAATGTTATTTTAATACACTAATTTTTTTTTCTGTTTAGTATCTACTATGTATAAGGTCTCTGGCTTCATTTGAACTGGGATTAAGGCTTTAAACAAAGGCAAAGGTGTATGTGTGTGCATGTGAGTGCATGTAATGCAGGCACACATGCAAGCACACACAGAGGAAGTCTTACTTGCAGATATTTCAAGTACTTAAGGCAAGTTGAAGAGATACTCATTGTGGTGTGTTTTAGTAAATCTGATCACACATCTTAGTAGTTCTAAAAGAGATCTATATTGGACAGATTGATAATTCAATTTGTGTTTCCGAAAATTAAGGTTTTCCTCTCATTATTCCCAATGAGGATGCATTGAGATCCCAAAGTAACCCCCTTGTTTGTACTTATAAATTGGCTGGCTTCTCTAGATAAAGGATTCTCCTCTCTATCATTCTAATTAGTAATGATTTAAGGTGGCCAGAGTTATCTGTGCTATCCTACATACACAATATGGGTCAAGACAATTCCTTTAAAATATTTTTAACAAAAAGAGCAACAATCCATTTTTTCACCATTAGCAAACATGTTGAAAGAATTTACTACATTCAGGGTATAGTACTGAATACTTTTAAATTTGCATTCACATCATTAACTAAGGTGGGCTCCCACACCTATGGAATTAGAATGCACCTGGTATTAACTCCATTTGACAAATGAGGAAAAAAGTCCAGAAATTATCATTTATTTTTTCAATTCCGGAAAGTAAATTTGTCATATCTGAGACTAATACACATAGCTCAATAGCTTGGCCCTTTATATAGTATCTTAAAAACTTGCATTAGAATTAAATGTATGTATTGTCTATAGTTTCTGCAGTTACTCAATAATCAAGACCCCAAAACCACATACTTCATTTTAAAGGAATATTTGCTGTACAGTTGAAGGAAGAAGGTGATGATCTAGAAGTATATATAAGGTTTTCATCTTCTAAAATATGTAAATCCTGAAGTGGCCTATAAGGATTTGTAAGAATGGAAAAAGAGAACACCTTACAGCTGTGAGAGAAATGCAGGATTATGCATCAAGCTTGGAATTTTGCAGATCTGGAGCCAAATTTGCAAACTGTGGCTCAAACTGGGTATTTGGGAGTGGCTCATGGGGTACGCCTTGGGCTCTATATGCTGCTGGAAAAATCTGCCCCAGGTGGGAAGTTCTTCCAAACCAGACCTATCCAAAGAACACAGATGGAAATAAAACCTCAAAGATTTAGTAGATTTCAGAAATTTGTGAAGTTGAAAGTGGCCTCAGAAATCATCTACTTTAACTCCTTTTTATAGAAGAAGAAACAGGCCTATGCGGATGGAAGTAGTGGTAATACGGTTATACACTGATTTAGAGGGAAAACTGGAGAAATATCCCAACTCAGCACTCTTTGTCTGTAATTCTTTCTATTCACCCTACTTCAACGTATCTCAAAGACAGCTATAGCTTTGTAGCATAAACAAAACTAAACAAACAAACAAAAACTCCTGCAGTCTGAGCACTTTGCACTTAAAGGGAGACTTCATTAGAAAAGACTACAGTCTGATTTTAGCTTTATAGATTATCTAAAAATATATGCTTCTCTACTCTCCAGGTACCTGGAGAAACTGAAAAGTGAAACACATAGGTGTGCTTGTGTGCACAGGGAATTCATTCATGGACGGAGTACAAATATCTAGGAGGAAGACCAGAAAGCTTTTCAAAACAAGGAAGACAGCAGTGCACAGCTGTGGGATAACAGAAGATTTATAAATCATGCATGGAATTTCACGGCTTTGGGTCCAAATTTGCAAGAGCTGTATCCCATCCTGAGAACAGTGAGCAGAGCATGGGAAATATGTACGTCTGTGTGCCCAGAACTCCAAGGAGAGGGCTAGAAACTTGGTGGGGGCAATGGGGGGGGCTTCCAAAAAGCAAATAAGTATCTGTCTCTATACAGTGTTTGATATTTTACCAGTTTCAGATAATTAAAATGTGTATTTTCTTGAAAATTGTCTGAAAAGAGGAAGCATAATATTAAAAATATGAAAGTTAGCAAGCAAGAGTGATTCAAATTGCATCAAGGAAATCTGGGTACAGGTACTTAACATTGTTTTAGCACTTCAAGTGAATCTTCTCTTCCATTACTCTTTTCACACTCCATATCCTCATTTTGCTCTTTCACTAGTCAAATTTCCCTTCTTCAGTTTTCCATCCAGGCCTATACTCCTCTAAAATCCCCAGAATTCCTAAGTACTTCTCAGATCATAATAATATAACTCAATTGGAAGTCCCATTTTCTCAGAGCAGCTGATTATACTAATTTGTAACAATATTTGGATCACTGGTCAAACCAACTATACCCTCATAGCCCTCTAAACTAGCTTGGATCTTAAAATAGAAGTTTTATTGATTCAAAGGAAGGTATATTTAAGTAAAGAGTTGCAAATGTTTTCTGTAAAGGGTCAGATAGTAAATACTTTAGGCTTTGCAGTCCATATGATCTGTTACTACTCAACTCTGTCTTTGAGTTCAAAAGCAGGCATAAACATACATACATTAATGAATGAGCTCATACATGAATAAGCATAGCTGTATTGAAATATAACTTTATTTATAAAAACAGAGTAGTAGTATGAACTTAGCAGACTTTCTCCCCAGAACAAGCATTTAACTTATGAAAACTATGGATAAAGAAATATTTAAATTACATGAAAATCGATCGAATAAGCATATAAAAAATGGTAAAAACATTTATCTAATAAAATCTACTAAGTCAAATAAATCTCATCAATAAGAGTCAGAGTCTGTGACATTTGAGCCATAAACATTTACCATTCTTTTCCTCCCCAGCTGTATGTTATGGGAGCTTTATTCTTGGCACTCTAGAGTTTCACTTGACAGAGGAAGGATATACACTTATCTCATGCTCTCTCCCAGATCTATATTACTCAAGCTCTATTACTAGCAGACATGACTGAGAAAACTAGAGGTCCTTCCTGCCACCCAGCTTTTATTAACAGGACTAGGACCTTGCCCCAGCAGTGACAGAGAATACTGCAGCCTGGCTCTACCCCAATTTGCTCATAAGGCACAGATTCCACTCTGAGAGAAGCAAGATGAGAAAGTCAGGGGCTACCTTCCTCCAGAACCCATTGGTAGAGCAGGGACATCACTCCAAGAGAAGCAGTATGGTGTTTCCACCAACAGCTTTTGTGCAATGGCATAGAAGATCTACCTAAGGGAAGAGGCAAGCTACAAAGACAGATATGCCTTAGAGAACTGACCTTTTGGAATAGAGTGGAAAATTCTATGCCTAAAAACCTTGACAAAATAATGGAGATTTTGGTGGAGAGTAATTAAGAGGCAACCAGTATCTCTGGTATAAGAAAAACAGTAGGGCAGCCAAAAGTTTAATAGAGATAATTGGAGGAAAACAGCTAAAACGAACCCTCTTGAGATTGCAGTTAACTTTAGGGGTTGGGAAGAATATGTGCATATACTACTCATGAGCAGTCAGAGCAAGACATGAGACAGATTGAAAGCATACCCCAAGCCACATACAGAATATTCAGCAAAATGTCAAAGCCATACCAGGTCAAGGAGCTTAAGCGCAAATTCTGACCAAACACTGGGGAAATAATAAAGTATTCTGCCCCCAGGATGACTCCTAAGATCTATGCTAATAATAATAATAGTAATAATAATAATAATACATTCATCTCTGATGGTCTGGAAAACTGCACATACCCAAGGTTGTATGACCAAAGAGGGAATTTCTCTGAGGGGCAGCCACAGGGGAAACCTCTGAGATACTCATTCTAAGCTGAAGGTGAAGCAAAACCCAAGTTTCCTGAACTGTAGAAATAATCTTTAGGTCATACACACATGGTAACAGGGGAAAATCGAACTGGTTTAATGTACTTAAACACAATCTTTAACCAATGAGTGATTTATGATGAACCAAAGAAGCCAGACTAAAAAAAAAATTAAGGAAAATAATCTGAAAAAAGACATCAGAGGCTGCAAAATTCCGGAAAAATAGACTTCACAGAAGTTGTTCAGTTATTACTAAACAAACAAGCAAATGACCAAATAAACAATAAAGACAAGGAGCCCCAAGAAAGGAAGGGGTTCAGTATCTAGAATTGCTACAATATATTGTTTGTCTGGAAAAATATAAAATATGTATAGAAATAGGAAAATGTGGCCTATACACAGGAAAAAAGAAAACAATAGAAAAGACCTTTGAGAGGACCTAGATGTTTGTCTTAGCAGAGAAACCTGTCAAAGTAGGTACTATAAATATGCATAAAGAACTAAAATAAATTATTTTAATGAGTTAAAAAGTATGAAAATTATATATCATTGAGCAAATAATATTACTAAAGAGACAGAGATGAAAAAATGGAAAGTCTGAAGATAAAAAATATAATAAGCAAAATGAAAACTTCAGTGGAAAGGCTCAAGAGTACATTTAGTTTTTAGATTAAGAAATCAGCAAACTTGAAGATAGATTAATAGAGACTGTACAATTTGAAGGACAGAAAGTAAAAGGAGTAAAGAAAAATGAATAGTCTCAGAGAAGAGTGGAATATTATAAAGCAGACTAACATGCATAATGGAAATATCAAAAGGAGAGAAAAAGAATAAAAGGACAAAAAAAATTTAAGTGATGGCTATAAACTTCATCAATTTGATGAAAAACATTAATCATATCTAAAAAATTTGTAAAACTCTCAAAATCAGAATAACATAAAAAATTTTACAGACACATAGTCAAAATGTTGACAGCCAGAGACACAGAGAAAATTATAAAAACAGCAAGTGAAAACAATCATTTACTGGGAGCCACAATAAGATTAACAACTGACTTCACATGTGAAACAATGAAAGACATAAAGCAGCAAAATGGTGTATTTAAAGTGTTGAAAAGGGAAAAAATATGATCTAAGAATTCTGTATTTAGATGGAATATCTTGCGAAAATAAAGGAGAAATTAAAACATTCTCAGATAAACTAAAGCAGAGATTTCTAGCTGGCAGATGTGCCTTTCAGGAAATAAGAAATGCAGTTCTTCAAGCTAAAAGGAAGTTATACTACATTACAATTTAAATCCACAAGAAAAAAAAAACAAAGAATTCAAGTAAAAATAATAATTATTTAAATAATGGTAAAAGACAGCATCATTATATATATATATTTCCCATTAGATATATCTTTCCTTTTTTTCTAAAATAATTTAAAAAGCAAGTGTATAAAATAATTTGTATATAATTGTATTATATATATGTATTTAACATATTGATAACATTATTAGAATAAGAAAATTACACTAGGTAGTAATTTGAATCTACAATCTACAGGAAGAAATGAAGAAAATAGGACATGATAAAAATTAAAATTAATATATCTTTAAAAGAACTCTGCAAATATATTGTGCTCTACTTCTAGCTTCTTTAGAAGAAATAAGATATATACGGTAATAATTTAACAGTATTTTTGGTTTGCATGTATATAATTTTATTTCTTCTAAAAATGCTAGGATATATATATATGTATGTGTGTGTATATATATATATATATATATATATATATATATTCTTTTCAGGTCGTCATGAAATATTCTTCAGGATAAACTTATACTTGGCCATAAAACAAGCATTAACAAATTTCAGAAGATTGAAATTATGCAAAGTATGCACTTTAACTATAATAAAATAAAATTATAAATAAACAACAGAGGAAGTTTTGTAAATAACAAATATGTATAAATTAAGCAACATAACTAACCGATGGATCATGGAAAACAATGTGAAGAAAGTTAGAGAATATTTTTAGTTGAGTTAAAAAAAATCCACAGCAAACTAAAGCTTATGAGATAGAGTTAAAACAGTGCTTAGAGAAAAAATTTTATTCATTAGCAAATGTATTAAAAAGGAAATGTATTAAATCAATAACCTAACCTTCTACCTTAAGACAGTAGAAAAGAAGAGCAAAGTGAAGTCAAAGCAAGCTGAAGACAGAAAATAATAATGATTAGTGTTGAAATTAATGAAAGAAAAAATATAAAAATAATATAAAATAATATAAATATTATTTGTATATAATATAAATATAAATAATGTAAAAACAAAAGTTGGTGTTTTGGAAAGGGCAACAACAATGACAAAGTTTTAGCTAGACTAGAAAAAAGATTCACATTATGAAATTAAGAATGAAATAGGGGTCATTGTTACTCATTTACACAAATACAAAAGATTATAAAGGAATACTATGATATTCCTATATGCCAGCAAGTTAGATAATTTAGATGAAATTGACAAAGTCATAGAAAGACACAAAGTACTGTACTAACTTTGAAAGAAATAGAAAACCTGAGTAGACCTATGTAACAAACTTAAATCTAAAACTAATAATAATAATAATAATACCCCCTGCCAATAAAAAAGCTCAGGACAAAACACTTTCCTTAGTGAACTCTGCTAAACATTTAAAGAATTAATACTAAGCCTTCTCAAACTTTTCCAAAAAATAGAAGAGGATAAAACACTTCCTAACTCATTCAATGAGGCCAGTGGCACCCTACAGGCAAAGCCCAAAAAAGACATCTCGAGAAATGACCAGGACAAAGAAACAGAGACTCATGGACATGGATGTGGATTAGTGGTTACCAGAGGGTAGGGGGGAGGAGGAAGAGGGGTGGTAGAGGGGGTAGAAAGGTTCAAGTATGTGGTGACAGAAAGAAATCTAACTATTGGAGGTGAACACACAATGTAAAACAAAAACATATATATGTATACACACACACACTTTACTGGCTTTACTGTTAAAATGTACAGCTGAAACTTATAGGATTTCATTAAGTAATGTCACCATAAAGATAAATTGATTAATTAAAAAAAGAAATGACCAATATCAGACTAATATCTCTTATAAATATAGATGTAAAAGTGTTAACAAAACGCTAACAAACAATACAGTGAAATGCAAAATGCATTATGTATCAAGTACATTAATGAGTAAGACTTATGCCAGGGATGCAAGATTGTTTGAACATCCAAAAGTCAATGTTAACATTGTATTTATTAAAGACATAAAAGAATTATTCGGCGAAATCCAAAACCCTATAATAAAAAAATAAATAAAATAAGAAGAGAAGGGAATTTCCCCAATCGTTTAAAGAAAACCTGTCAAAAACCCAAAACTAAAGTCATATTTATGGTGAAAGTGTGAAAATATGAGTCTTTCTGCTCTAACATTGGGAAAAAGACATGAATGTACATTCTCTCTACTTCTAGTCAACATTGTATTAGCCAAGGCAAATAGACAAGAAAAAAAACAAACAAACTCATCTAAGTTTAAAAGGAGGAAGTAAGCTACTTATATTTAGAGATGACATAATCTTGTGAAAAAAAACCTTAAGGAATCTACTAAAAAGCTATACGAACTAATATTAGAACTAGTTTTTCCAATAGCACTAAAAACTAGTTCATTAAGTTTACAGCATATAAGATCAAGATACAAATATCAATTCTATTTTTATACCATAGGATGAAGAACCTGAAAATGAAATAAATATAATTTAATTTATAATACTTTATAATAATATAAAAGTGAATAAATTATAAAATGTATACATTGAAAACTACAAAATATAATTGAAAGAAATTAAAGATGATCTATATATAGATCTTAAAAATGATCTTAAAGATGAAGAACATATTTAGAGAAGTCACAATTCACAATTTCAAAACTTAATGCAGGGTAGAGGAAGATGGCAGAGTAGATAAAAGCAGGGTCTGCCTTCTCCCAGGCCCTCATTGAAATTACAATCAAATTATAAAATAATTAACATGGAGAATCACCTGAAGTCCAGCTGATCATAACATATATATCGGATAATATAAAGAAGGAACTACACTAAAACTGGTAGGAGGGGAAAAGTCATGTATCGGGCTGGACTCGCACCTTCGTGGAGGAACACCGAGAGGGAAAGCAAGGCTGCAGAGGCTCCCCTGAATAAGAGAGGGGTCCTAGCTTCATTCGAAGGCTCTCCAGCACAAGGTCCCAGCCAAGGGAAGACAAGTTCCCAAAAACTCTGACTATAAAAATCAGAGAGGATTCTGGCCATCTGGGTGAGATGGAAGGAGACTGGAACCCTAGATGACCCTTTAAAGGGCCCATGCATTGTTTCTCTTGCCTTCAGACACTTACCCGAGGCACCGGTGGTGGGTCAGAGACTCTCACAATTTTAATACCCAGGAAGAATGCATTACCTGACACGAGAATGAGGGCTGAGCAGGTAGCTGCCATTGAGCCTTAGTCAGGGCCCCCTATCAGGCAATCTACAGACCATGTCAGCTTGCCCTTCAGATCTCTCCTACATGGCCAATATTGAACGGCTAATCTGAGATGAGCCTGCCCCACCAACCCACAGATTGCCCTAGGCAGCCCGTTGACAGTTAATCACCACCAACCTGACCCTCAGCCAGGGTCTCCCGATCCATAGGCAGAAAACTTTGGCTAGCACAGTTTGGGTATTGCGGGGAAATTAGTTCTTCTGCCCACAAGAGCTGCGATATTGTGTGTGGGGATTGTAGATCTCAGAGGCTTCGTGGGCCCATCACAGATGGGAAGTTGAGTAGTGATATCTGACTTTGGTGGGAGACCAAAGTACCAAAGATGGCAGAAATCTAGTGTTGCATTGGCCTGATGGCCCCATGCTTCACTGAGATGATGCATCACCTAACACGCATATCACCCAGAACCTTTTCCAGTTTCAGAGACTTATAGACAACTGACAGGCAGTGCTAAACTACCTAGGTCTGGGATTGGGGAAACCGACCACTGCCTACAGAGTTTTGTATCTTACCAACTTGCTATGAAGTTAGATGGTTTAGGACTATCCTAAGGGGTTTCAAAATGTCAGTTTTGATTTTAAATTGTTCCCTAAGTAACTCTTATTTTCCAACCAATCTTAGCCTCCTTTGCGTTCTGTGATATAAAATAATTAACTAATCTTACCTCTCCATGGAAGATATTCTATGTTGATACCCATTCCAACCCTTTTCTAGTTTAGTTTCTTGTATTATTAATGCTGGAAAACTAAAATCATATACATATACACTAAAATCATCTTCTGCCATTACTGAAAATACTAGCATAAGCCTGTATTCAATACTCTGAGCCCTCTCCTTTCCATCTACACTGAACCTCAGAAAGGACACATCAAGGAAAGCAGAGACAGGATAAGAGAGGTCATCTCTCCTTAGGCTCAAAATAATTTCCTGAGCTCATCCTGATTATACTATATTGGGCAAATTTGTAACTCTCTGGGCTTCAATTTTCTCACCTGTAAAATGAGGAAGTTAGACAGATCAGTGGTTTGTAACAATTTGGGTAATCACTATCTGAAAAACCTCACTTGCTGTACTCTTCCTGCCAGATTGCACTTCCTGAAAGCAGACAGTCTGAAATGGCAATGCTCATCAGCCCAGTGCTTCTTAACAGTTTTTTGGTCCACTCCCTTTCAATAATCAAAATATAGACCTTCTCTCCAATAAGTGTACATATGAGTGCACACAGTAAATTCTATAAATGCTTTCAGAAATTCCAGGACCTTTTGAAGTCCATGCATAGCTTGCCAATAAAAACTCATGCACAGGAAAATGTCTAAGAATCCTTTTACTTTAAATACTCTGTGAGTCTCTTATGCAGTCAGTATGTTTGGCCTAAGGAACAATTGTGTAGTGGACACTTCCCCACACACACCTTATTCTTTTTCAGCATTCTTTCCCTACTGATAGATTTACTTGGTAAACTTACACTAAATAAGGCATTTGAAGCTATACATGTTATCCTTTGCAACAAAGTTTGCTTTTGCAAAGAGGACGCAGAGGGAAAAAACTAAAAAGAATACACTTGAAATACTTTTCAGACCTGTGCCAAGCATATGAGTGGACTTTTGGGGGGTATAACACTTGCATTGAGTATTGAACCACAAGAATAAGTGACCCTCTAGTCTGTCTTCACAAAACGGTATTTCTTTCTTTGCAGAGCTTCGTCCACATGTGTATATCTGAATACAGACTTTATAAAGTGACCTTTGTGGGCTCTAGCTGCATCCTCTATCACCAAGGATCTAACACAGTAGATGCCCTCATTAACTGTTTATTGCTAACTTTAAGAACTTAAAATCAGTAACAATAAAACCACTCCAGCCTTGGATTATGATCTGAGCATATACATCCAAATAGCACCCCCTTTCTCTATTCTTTTGAGTTCTATTTTTTTTAATTGGGAAATCCAGTGTTAACTTACACTTATACTGTGAATTTAATGATATTGTTCTCTGGACATTATTGAAATAACAAATTAGGTTTCTCTCAGGCCCCAAACTTGTCCTACTACATGATAACACCATTTGTTATTTTGGACACTGCTCTTTACTATTTATCTTTTCATTTATTTTCTAGATAAATAATAGAGACTCGATGAACAAATTAAACTTCATTATATTGCTTTTGCAAATGAGCATGGTCTTGAGTAGATTGGTTGTTTGCATCTGGCCACTGGGTTATTTGTCTGGATGGAAAAACAACTTTTCACCAACACCTCCCCTTTCCTGAATTCAGTGAATTTCTGTAAAGTAAATTCTGTTTTCTCACCTTCTCCATGATCAAGTCAGAGACCCTCTCCCAAAGAAAGACAAAACATACAGATATGAGATATAACAAATGTTTGGCAAACAAAGGAGTGGAATATGTTATCTACCCTACATTTGCTTGAAACTTTGGTATGGAGAGTTATTTTGCAGTCTGTTTAGAACTGTGTGAGGACTCCCAAAATATGAAATCGTCCTTATGCCATATTTCCATAATCTTAAGACTGGAAATTTTTCTCAAGGCTCTGTGTATCTCCTGAATCAACATTTTAAGTTCCTCCTTTATTGTCTGTATATTTATAATGACTGATGTAACTTGGTTGCACTATTATACTTTACGAATAGGTACCACAAGGGCCTGAAAATAGACTATGATATTCTCTGTTTTGAAATCACAATTTCAAAACTCCAAAATAATTCTCAACATTTCTTGAATGTAAAAGTTGTGGAAATTGGGGAAAGTTACTTAACGTCTCTGTTTGTTGTTTTTCAGCTATAAAATGGGGATGAATTTTACCTAAAATATAGGATCATTTTGATGAGTAAGTAAGATAAGGAATGTAGGACTGATAGTACAATACCTGGCACAGTGTCAACTCCCAGGCAACAAAATAACCCCTCCTTCCACACACACAAAAATATTTTACTTAAACAAACGATGAATATAATTATTAGTTTAACTGGTAACTTCCAAAATAAAATAATTTAGGTAACAAAATTTTAAAATGTTTTTAATCTGTTAATTGAAGCATTCTGATGTTTTTGATGATGAAATGTTAATTCTGTACAATTACATAACAAGGCATAAAGCACTTTGCATATTATATAGTGCTATAGAAATGTCAATTATGATTAAATCACAATCAAAAAAAGATTTAAACTATAGAAAATTATTGGAAAGTATAACCCTTGGTATTTAAAATTGCAGGTCCGACGGCATGAATATATTTAGAAAAACTATATTAATAATAATCTATATTGTACCATGTAATATTTTATGTATAACACAACAAAGAATCTAGGTTGAAACAGTAATTTTAGAATCATAAAGTAAACATTAGATGGCAAAGAAACATTTATTAAAAAGAAAATTTTCTCTTTGAACCAATAATAAAAGCTCAAAACCTTTCTTTATTTCTGCTTTAAAATTTTTAATATTTCAGAATTACGCTACTCAGAAAAGATAAAGGAATTATCTTAGTCTTCATTTTTAATTTCAGTGGGCTTTACCTTTTTCTTTTTAAAGTAGATTTTTAAAAAATTAATTTATTTATTTTTATGGTGACATTGGTTAACGAAATATGATAAATTTCAGCTGTACATTTTAACAGTAAGGCATATATATTTTTATATTGTGTATTCACCTCCTATAGTTAGATTTCTTTCTGTCACCACATATTTGATCCCTTTTACCCCATCTACCTCCCTCCTATCCCTCCCCCCTTGCCTTCTCTCTGATAACCACTAGTCTGTTGTCCTTGACCATGAGTCTCTGTTTGTCCCATTCATTTATTGTTTTTATGCTTATATCTCACATATAAGTGATATCATATGATTTTCAACTTTCTCTGTCTGGCTTATTTTGCTTAGCATGATTAAATGAGACATAATGTCCACCTCTTTTATGTATAAAGACAAAGCCATAGAACTTACCTTTGAGTCTGTTTGATATTTGACTTTTCCTCTGTAACTAACAAGACTAAGTCTCACCACAGATGATAGAACTACAAATAAATCACCCATTTCATAAATGTCATGACACTTTGGCCAGTGAAAATGACTCTGGTGAAGATATCGTCTTAAAAGTCAAGAAACCTGGGTTTAGATCTTGGCTTTATCATTAATTCACTATGAGACATGAACACAGTTCTTTCTCTCTTACCTTCTTCATCTTTAAAATGAGAGCTTAGATTAAATCGTCATTCATATCCCCTTTAGCTCTGATATGCCATTAATATTTGGCCAATTTGGAGTGTAATTTAACAATGTTCTTATAGAGGCATTCTTTTGATTATAATAAGACTAAAGTTCCTTGACCTAAAGAGGAAAAATAAGTGCAGTCTAGCTCAGGAAATTTCACCACTGGGTGTTTTACTTCAAAATACATGAAGATTGGCTCCCATGAGTTTTTTTGAGGCAGCAGGCTGAAAACTCAAGAAGACTTATATACCTGCACCCAAAGCTAATTTGGTGGAAGGAGATAGGATGAAAGTTAAAATACTAAAAGGTGAGTTTATAACAAAGCAGCAAAATTTATGAGTTTTTAGAAATCAGAATAATATCTTTTTGTTCTTTACTTATTAAAATCCTGCTATTCTTTATAGGCCTAGCCCAAACTCTGCTTCTCCTGGAAGACTTGCCTGACTTCCATTCTGAAATTCCACTCCTCGTTCCAGCCCTCCATGATCCATAATTTCCTCTGTGAAATCTTAAAGCACTAGATAGGACACTCTTAGGCCTTCATTACATATATGTTGACTTATATTTGAGGTAATTGCATAATGTCTTATTTGCTTATCTAGATTCTAAAAACGCTGCTGGGTGGTGGCAACCTTTCCTTTATCATCAGCCCCCTCCCACTCTTTTTCCTGCTTCCTCTCCTTGCCAGCTGTATTTGATTCACTGGTATACTTTGAGCAGTTATTCAATAGATGTTTGCTGAATGGAGCTAAGGCTGTATGAAAGAACACTATAATAAACTCTAGGCACAACAAAAGCAAGTAAAACTTTTTTTTTAAGTAAACAATTACCCCCATATTGTGTCAGGCCCTGGAGTACAGAATAAAAAGTAAGCAGGGTCAACGAATTTTAGTTTAGTGTCAACATAACTGATGTAATGCAAATTTAGATTAATTTACTTTTTTCCCATTATATTTTTCCCACTTGCTCAGGACTATTCTTACCATAGTACAAAACAATAAAGACTGCTTTGGAGGTTCAGTTTTCTCATCCAGAAATTTCTTCAGTTTTCCTGCATATCCTGTTCCCACCATCTACTCCCATCTTTCCAATTCTAATAAACCCATTCATACCAAAGTTTTCAAGTGAATATATTTTTAGGATCATCAAGATTTAAAAATCAATTCAGGAGGAAGGGAATGCTTACCTTCAAATGACTGATGTTTCAGGTATTAGTGAAGGAAGTATTTTGAGGCAGAGGGCCTTACAGATACTCTCTATAATATACTACACAGGTTATGTCCTACACTGACATACTTTTTCATCCCATGGCTTATTTGAAAAATTATCTTGCTCTGATATAGTGATGCTATTCAAGTCTTGAGGATTGCCTTCAGCTGCCTTCTGTTCATCTTTTAGCGGTTCTGGTGGTGGTAGCAGTGGTTGAGTGTTAGGTGCCTAATATAGTGCGGCGCTGGGCTCTGGGGCTCTGAGGCTCAGTGGAACATCATATTCAAGAGGCTGTGGCTACAGATCTGGGCTACAGAAAATCAGCCTCCTTTCACCCAATCCTTCCTAACCACTGAGAGTGACTCTGAGGGGAAGGCAGAGTAGGTGGACCAGAAGTGATACGTGAGTTAAGTATCTCCAAATTCCTTTTATGGTTTTTTATATCCAAAAATACCCTAGAAGAGATCAATCCCACCTAGACTTCTTGTATTGGGAACTACCTGAGGGATATCCTTAGGTAGGGAGTGTCCACTTTGGTACCTAAACACAACTGAGGTGCTATGAGAAAGGATTACAGTGAAGATTTCAGTGGTCCACTAACTATACAAACTATGGAAGGGGCCAGAGGGCACCTAGCTTAAGCAAAGGGCTCCATAAATAAATAGGCTGTATATTACTACAAACTCAAAGCTGAGTGAAACCACAGGATTAGAAGACAATGCACTATAGCTCTATAAATAGAAATGAGAGTTTCTTTGCTAAGTGTGAAGGTTTGCAGACTCTATGGATAGCTCATAGCATAGGCGTGCACCCTGTATCATTAGGGGGAGAGAGAGAGAGAGAGAGAGAGAGAGAGAGAGAGAGAGAGAGAGAGAGAGAGAGAGAACGCGAGCGAGCTGCGCTGCTTTCTGGAAAACGGAAATGTTCAGTGTGCACAGAGTGCCTTGCATATTTTACTCTGACATCTCACTACCATGTTTTGAAAATGGTAGTGGTTAGGTAATACTGAGAATTTTGTCTTTTATTTTTCTTTTGTTTTCTTCACTTTTCTTTTGGCTTCCTTTTTGGTTTTCTTTTACTCGTTCCTTGCTCCCTCTTTCCCTCCCTTCTTTCATCCTTTCTTTCTTTTTTCCCCCTCTCTCCTTTCCTTTACTCTTTCTTTTCTTTTATTTCTGGTAGTAAAGAGGGATTGGATTGATTGTTCTCAGAACAGAGTGCTGGAATTGATGCACAGATCAGTAGTGTCCTTGTTGCAGTGGCTGTCACATGAATTTTTGGAGATCTCTGGAGAAAACAGAAAGAAACTGAAACGGTAGGCCCCGGTTTTTAAATGCATAATTAGCTCTTATCGGTGCCTTTTACCTTTAATATCTGTAATTGGCCTCATCAGACCAGGTTCTGGGTAACCTGTCAGATTTAAGGGTGACATGAATATAATGAACCTGGACCATCCTCCTATGTCATTTCCTTGGTATTTGCACAAACAGAAATAATTATATGGTTGGCTGCCTGAGGTTGGGGGCAGGCAGCTTTTAACTTGGAGAAATGTATGTTTAATATGGAGAGGTTTTTAATAATGTGTTTCACTCAATTGATATTTAATAAAATAGCCCTGTGAACAATTGTAATTTGACAAACTCTGTTAAGTAGAGTTATTTGCATGAATGTTTTTTATCTACCTTTTGCTATAACTCTTTAGAGACAATATTTTTATTTCCTGGATGATTAAAAGGGTTAAATTTATGTTATTTCAAAATGAACTATGATTTAAAAAAATAAGAGAGTTTTAATCTTTACCAACATTAATGCGTGTTCCTATCAACTTGTATAAGTTATATATTTTTACTGTAAAATTGAATTGTGATTAATGTTAGCTGTAGAGGTTCTTCTTTCAAAGAAAGCAATCCAGAAAAAACACATTTATGATAAGAGAGAAAAGAAATAAAAAATACAACAGGCACAATTGCTCTGTTTCTAATAGGTAAACTATATCTGTCAGAATAAATAATCTGTATCTTTAAAAAATCAACAATGGATAAAATAATTTTGGATTAAATTTACATTTTTAGATACTTTTACTTGGCTTATTTTAACAAAATATAAGTAAAATCGTTTCTGGTTTCCATGTTATTGCTCTTTTGTGCTCAAAGAGAAAATATTAAGAAAGTTTCCTTCTAACTTTAAATCAAATGATGAGACTATTAATGACATATAACTGCTAAGAGCTATATTTAAAGATTAAAAGAAAAGAAAGGAGAAAGTATGTATTTCTATGGTACAAACATGACCCAGAATTAAATCTCAAATGACTTTCCTACTCCTTTGTCTGCTGCCAACAGTGGTGTGCATGAACTTCATTTTATACTGCTCTAATCTCTCCAGGAGAAAAATAAAGTTATAATTTTATTCAAACTTATTGAATAAGTTATTCAATTATTCAATTATTATTTGTTAGAGAGATTTGGATAATTCATCAAGGAGTATTTCTTCCCTGCGGCTACTGTAAATCTCAAGTATGGTAGCAAAAACATCAATATTATAGATATAATTCAAGTTTTTCAGCCCAGGGAAAGATATCACCAGCCATACCAGAAAATATTTGGATTACATAAAAGCCATCCTCCACAAAGTTTGTGTCAGAGGAGAGATCTTTCTTAAATGTTCTTTGTGCTTGTGAACATATGCAATGCTCTACCTTGCTGTATGTTTGCAGTAATATTTCTGTGAGACAGGAACCACCTAGTTTATCTATTCACTTTGGGGTAGTGCAATATGGTCCTGAATATTGTAAATGTAAATAAACACAAAGTAGTACATTGACTCTTCCAAAAACCTCACTGAATTTCCACCTAGAGACTCTTAGGAATGAATGAACTCAATCATCCCCCTTTGCACTAGCTAAGAGAAGTGAAGAGGAGAAAGAAGAATGTCTTACTCTCACAGAGAATTTTGGTATCAATCAGATGCCCTGAACCAGAAAGGGAATTTAACACCTTCTGACACTTACCTATTTCTGGGAGGAAGGACCGCAGATAGTCCCGTTTTCCTTGCTTGTTAAAGTGACCTCCCCAAAGTCTTCCTTTTGTGCCATAGGCCTTGAGAGTCAGTCTCCAGAACCCTTGCCAGAGAATAAGAAATGATCAAAAACAGATTCAAATCATATCACTCACAGGAGCAATGATAAATATCTGAAATTCTTTTATACTTTGGAAAATGACATAGATTGACAGTTTGCATTTTACAGTTGGATAAACTGAGATTCACAGAGTTGAAGTGACTGAGTCAAGTACCCCTGTGAATCTTTGGCAGAGAAAAGGCCAGAACCTAGGTCTCTTGATGCCTTGCCCAGTGCTTTTTATTTTCTTCATTACCTAACAAGGCTTGAAGATTAAGAGACACATGCATTATTCATTGAGAAATATTAAAAGATGTCATTTTGAAATCACTCTAGAAACTCTCAATGCTAGAGGCACACTTATGGCTTCTCCCAAGGACATTGATAATGTAGAAAATCTTGATTTGGGGGCTTTATCACTGTTTTCTTTCAAGAATAGAAGAGAATTATTCCTACTGTGCCCACGGGAAAAAAATCCTCAAATACAAATCAATACACACTAAGCACTATAATACAACACTCACATAGACCTGGCTATGTATTGGATGCTTATGTGCTATTCTGAGTGCCAAGGCAACAGTTTGGCCAAGATATATGACAAGAGAGAATATTCAGGAAGTCTTGAGGTGTTAGAGATTCCAGACTTGAGAAGGCAGTCAAGATTACAGGATATCTGCCTGGCAAAAACAGGCATATCAGGCTTAGGATAAAGAGTGAGGAAGCTAAATATATAATAATTTGTGGTGTATGAATCCTTAAGAGGAAGCAGCACTTAGTGGCTTGACTATTACTAATGTTTATCATATGACAGGGTGATACCTGGGATTAGAAAATTAAAGTGGGTTTTCTTGGTATAGTCATTGGAAGGAAATTGGGAGTGGAGAGTGTGCCTCAACGACATCAATTTCATTCGCAGTAATGGCTGCATTAGGATGCAGGCAGAGTTCCTGAGAGATAAACAGAAATGCAGGATATTAACCAAAATCAAGTCTGTATAGACTCTGGAGATTGGGTATGGGCCAGAAACTTCACCACTCTACTTACCTACTGAGAAAACCAATATTTAAACCATTGGTCATAGTCAGTATGTGGGTCACATAGAAGCATGACTGTGCCAAAAGCATGAGCCAAGGCTGCCCATTCAGGCTCAGTTGTATCTTGGACAGAATAATTACTATCTCACTAGGTACTGGAAATATATACAAATGTCTGCCACCGAATCTAAAACCCCTTAACTCCTTCATTGCTTCTTGGCACTATATTTGTTTCTTCCAAAAGCTTTTGTTCCATCTCACACTATTTATGGCAGATAATGGCAAGGTTTTTTTCACATTCTCAGCAACAGAAGAAAGGCTTTAATATTGTTATAATTATAATCAGTTAGCTAAGATTTTTTTTCAGGTTTACTTGGCAGATCGGATTTGAATATTTCTCATAAGTCAATAACATGTTACCAGATATTTCTTGTAAGCTGATGACTTATTTTAAAGGATAAAATAATTTTTACGAGTTATTTATAAGGTAACAGCAATGATACTAATTTATTGTTTGGAGTTTTTGAACTTTTTAAGTGACACAAGCTGGCCTTTGAGTTTGTTCTTTAAAACTAAAAATGTGTTATCCTGTGTGGCTACTTTTGAAATGTCAAACCAAATGGTATGTCGAAAAATGAATGACATGTAGAGGACAGTGATCTATTATTTATCATATGTGTTTTTAAATTTTATTTTATTATTAATTTCAAGTATACAGTACATTGGTTAGACATGTTTTTAAGTCATTCTATTCTAAAACTGCAAAAGGAAATGTTTTCTTGGTTTTCGTGATTAATGTCACATCAATAGATATGATAAACCACCCTGATTAAAGAGGCAAATTAAATAATAAGAGTGGCTCTAAATTATAGAAACGATTTCTGTACTAAGTTAACTATAAAAAGCTGGAGAGCTCTTTCTTTCTGTTCTTCCCAGGAAATGGAAGTGGTTGAGACTAATGCACATTTGGCAATTTGGTATATAATGTGCATATTAAAGAATCAAGGATATGCATAAGACATACTTGTAAAGAATCTAAAGTAAAAGGCTGGTGTTATCTTTAAACACAATGATATGAAAGAGCTAGATAAGTTTTATAAAATAATTTTATCAGAATTGCTCTCAGATATAAAATTATGTTTATGCATGACTCTCGTGTTATTCTCTTGAAATATTTCTTTTGGCTTGAGTGGTAGGGACCTATATTTTCCAGATCATTACTAATTTTTGTACTAAAGATTTTATACATTTAATATTTTTAAAATATAGTTTTTGGCTTTTTCTCCCCACATTCTAATAATAATAATAATAATAATAATAATAATAGCATCTTCCTATCTTCTTGAGTCCATTTTTGATCAGGATTTGATTATTTTGTAGTTGTTTTAAAATATTTTTTAAAAATAATTTCCTTTTATTCTAACATCTTTTAATTACGAAAGTACTAGGCTCTTGTTTTCTAAGAATGTGAGAGTTTAAACTAGGTGGTACTGATTTTTAATACCTCATAAAACTAATTCGATATAATAAAGGAAAGTTTAGTTGTTTTAACTAGCATTAGTCTCTCTGAAGAAGAACCACTAACAACAGAAATATGTGGTTTTTCTCAAAAGCAGGCACAGTCAATATTGAAGCATCTGGTACAGTAATGCCTTTCCTTCTGAAAGTCTATGGCCTCCCGAAGCTTAACAGAACTAAAAAGAAAAAAACTGATTCTTGGTGAATTTTACATCAATATATATAATAAAACTACCCTGATGGTGAGCTACCCTGCTGAAGCAGAGTACGAATATGACAGACTATGAAGTGGCCAATCTATACAATCAATCCAGATTGATCAGGGAAATAAGATATGGGACCTGAATTACCCAAAGTGGGGAAACATCTATTGGATTTTGGGCTACTCAGCTTTGGTCTGGCCATTTGCTGAAAGGTTCTTGTGGTCACAGAAGATACAGTAAACTTCCCTCAATTTTGAACCATGAAATTTAATTAAGCAAAGCACTGTGAAGACATTTTGCAATCTGCAGAGAGAACAGTGTTGTTTCTCAGAATTCAGAGTATGACCTGGATCATATTTGACATAGAAGCACTTTTTAATAACCATCTTGTTTTTTAAGTTAAAGTTGTAAGAATTCGACATTGAAAAATGTCATCTGTGTATCTGTTCAAGTGTTTCCTAGGGGAAGAAATCACTCAGGAAATTTAAAACCACCTGACCTCTGGGAATCAGTAAATCCGAAAATCCCTGTGATATGATCCAATAGAGAAGAGATATTAAGGTTTATTATCCTGGGTTGTAAGTTATTCCCTTACTGGGGTTTGGGCCAAACATATATAACTGGAGTAGAAACCTAAGTTGAACCGATATCTAGAGAGTATGGGCATGACGGTTAATTATGCTGACTCCTTTCCAAGTGCTGTGGAATCTCTAATATGTGGGCTCCTTTGATACAGCAGATATAGATGCAGTCTTTTTCCCAGACTTTTCATTTTAGTGATACATTTGGGAAATTGTTGGAAAAATTTTGGATATATATGAAATGAAAATTAATGGTGAACCACCCTAATACACTCCCTTCCAAACACTGTATGATATTGATTTGGAAATTTTAAGTCTAATCCAATAATATTTTCATGCATTAACCTCCTTGTCATATTGGGCCAAAGAATATAAAGTACTTTGAAGAAGTGGTGATCAGTTCATTCTCTTTTTATCTGTAAATTTCAGCATTTTTATTAAAAATATGAAATTGATTTATTTTCATATTTAAAAATTTGTTCAAAATAAACTGAATTTTACTTATCCTTTTTGTGGGTATGGAACTGTTTTGTTTCAAAATTTTATTTTAGAAGGTAAATTAGTTTTGATTTGTTCAATCTCACTCCTAAGCATGCTGACATCATTTTCTTCATGGAGAATTATAAGCCTTGGCCTTGTTCTATTCTCACTGCTCTGGGAGGCCAGTCTGGTTTTTATAGCAAAGGGAAAATAATCAGAATTCTCCAGTGTGATTTAAGGGTTTAGAGGCATATTTAGTTGTTCCCAAATTTTCCTCAAAGCTCAAGCTGTGAACTTCAAACCAGAGCCAAATTCTTCACCATGAACTAGGGATCAAAATTGGGTTCAGAGCATCCCTGATCTGCTTATTTTCTCCTCCAATGAACTTATGTCCTATTCTAAACTGAGCATCGTCCTAGTAATGACTTCATAAAAACCGTTTAAGTATCTAAGCAACTACAGAGAGTTTAGGATTCACCAGGTATTTGAAGTGTGTCTAATACTGACTCTAACTTTGAGTTTTCTATCATTAAAAATAATGATTCTTATTTATTGAAAATTTATGGTATACTAAGCATTGGGCAAGATCTCTTATATTTTCACAATAAATCTATTATTTTCCTATTTTGTAGATGAGGAAACTAATGTTAAATTAATAACTTTCCCAAATTTGTTCAACTTTCTTGGTTAACTTTCAAACCAAATTCTATTTATTGCCAAAGCTATTTCCATCATGCTATGCTGTCTCTATATGATAAAACCATATCTCACTATTTTGTCTTCTATTTGAGAATCAAGAGAGTTCATAATCGAAGAAATAAAGATTCACCAATTTGAAAATAGGTTTTGTTATTATTAGATTTAGGCTAAGTGACAGGAAACAGGGAGGGAAGATAAAACACATAAAATGCAGAATAAAATGGATTAAAAAGGGATCATGGAAAGAATAGATGAAATAATTCAATTCTTTTTAGCCAATATTTATGATATATTTACTATTTTTCCAGTGTAGTATAAGCAATAACGGAAGTCATATAAGATATAGCCTTTGCTCTCATGGAGCTTATTTACTTGGGGAGGATAAAGTAGCACATATTAAATCTGATTATACAATAGAGATTTAGAAGAAGTTATGTGATTTCTCAACATTTTTTTTTGTTTGAAACAGAGGGACACCATCCCCATTCACACTAAGTTGATGTGCTGTAAAAAGGAATTCATATTAGAGCTTTTGCAAAAGATATGCTTTTTTATTCTCAATCTAATCTATGTTAAGATAAGATTAGAGCAAAAGTTCTTAATTCCAGATATAAGGCTATATCAGAGACTAGGACAGAATATGTGGTTTTAGGTGCAAGTCAAAATTAATGTAAAGAAAGGACTCAGAAAGAAAAGTGTACGTAAAGGCTCCCATATAGGTCTGGAGAAATAGATTGATTTATGTGCATAGTTGTCTATGGTCTCTTATTGCACTATATGTGGGCTATACAGCACCAGAATTGGACAGAAAATTATACAAAATTGATGCTGCACACCAATCATAAGAAGGGAAGGTGGAACTATATTTATAAATCCTAAGGAATATTTTGATAGAGACATGACAGAAACAAATCTGTACCAACTAAGAAAGTCTGCTTAAGACTTTGGATTGTGGACTGGACATGGCAACTGGACAGTTAAGGTTGTGCTGTGAGAACTCTTGGTCAGATTTTCAGTGATAAAGTACTAGAAAGGAAGCACACAGAATTTCTTAATATATTTTCCAAATTTTATCTAGAAATGGGCCTATTACCAGTTCAAACTTTTTACTAGACTTAGACTGTCAGAACCCAAAGAAATCTGGGGGATAACTTAGTCCAACTCCTTAATTTTGTGTATGAAAGACTGAGGTCTAGAGATAGAAGGTACTTTCCCAAGGTAACACTACTAATTAGTAATAAGGCCAAGAGTAGAAGCCTATGTCTCTAACCAGTGGTCTTTCTCCTACACCTTGCCTTATATCACCTTAAGTGGCTGGTCTTGGGAGTTGAAAATATTAGCAGCAAGTAAAACAGAATAGCTTTAGGGTATATGGTTGTGTTAGAAGAATTTAATAACATGACCCCAAAACCAAAACCCATTTTTGATATCTAGTCTGACTCTTGCCCATAAAATAGATGAAGTGCCTTAAAATGAAGATTGTTGTAAAGGATTAGCTTGAAGTATGTTTGTTTAGATGGAAGCTGTTATATTAATTGCTTACCTTCTATCTTACTTGCCCTCTCCTCCTCTTTGTAGAATTCCCTGCCAACACTTATTATACAATATGGCATTTCAAGTAATTCTACTAATCACACTGCCTAAGTCTGCCCCATTTAAGTTCCTTTATTTCCCTTATGCTGCTAAGAAAAATGCATCTCTCTTTGTATTTCATCCCACCTACTTCCTAAAGTGAAAACTAGCTAATCTGATTGATTACAGTTAATGGGTTAATGTAAAAATCCTCCTTGTATTTTTATTTTATTAGGAGATTCTTGGAGACAGAGTACCTTAAAGTATTATATTTGTAATGGAATATTTCAGGCAAGGTGGCAAGCCTGGGCAAGAGATCGTTGGGTAAAGTGGAGTAGAGAGGAAAGAGGGGTGGTTTTTGATGCTCCTAAACTACATAGGAAGCCATCTACAAGCATTCCAAGGATACCTGTTAAGCAGTTTTGTGTAGCAGATAATTTATCACTTAGCACTTGCTGTGCTGATATCCAGTGGCCAGCTGAGTCTCCCTCAATATGTATTCACTAACAAATGAAACAGTTATAGTCAACCAAACTCAGAAAAGATTATCAATTGAGAAAAAGTCAGCTTCTAACTCCCAACATTGTTATGAGTTTGACTAGAAGCTGTGGGATTTTTCTAAGATAGCTTATCATCATTGGGAGTGGCTTGTGAACCCTGCCCCTGACATTCCTAACTTCTCTCACCCATTCTAAATGCTGCCAAGTCAAAAAAAATGCCAAATGTTAAAAATTTTCCTACTCACTCCATTTTGATACCACAAAGGGCTAATTGTGTCTCCCTCTATACTCTCCGTTGGCCATGGTAATCCATTTTTGGGGGTCTCAGCTTCTACCTGTAGTTTCTCAGCCCTGTTAGCATCTTCTTCAAGCTGCACTTAGTCACTGTTCTTCTATGTTATTTTCAGGCATGAATAAATTAATCCAGCCAGATTCCCCGTGGCTTCTTGGGAGACCCTATTGCTCTGATTAAAGAATTTCACCAGCACTGGAGAAAACAGTAGGTACTCAGATATAGTCTTGACTTCTGTTTTAGCACCATCCCTTAAAGAGCACCCTTTCACTCTGTGAGCCCTAGGCAGGTACTAAGAACTTTCACTAGCAACTTCTTCCACATTGGCTTGTCCACTTGATAGATTACTAGGTAGATGATGGCCAAGTTCTCACACTCTATAAATGTAATTTTATAGAATGTAAAAGGCTGAGGTTTCTCAATATTTGGTAGAATGTGATATTCTTTTTAGTAGTGCCTTATGGTCATATTTGAGCCTGAGGCAAAGGAAAAAAGTTATATCGATCTTGTCATTACTTGTTTTTATATTATGGCCATCATGGATTTCCATTCATTTTAATTAAAAAATATTGCACTAAAAATATTATGTATTTTGATTATTGAGTTATTTGGCAACTCCTTAAGTTTTGTCACTCGCCTCACCTTAATCCTTTATTCCCATTTTGAAAGTAAGTCTATGTACAGATTATACAAATGATTTCAATGGTAAACTTTTAAAAGAACATATATGTAAATACATATATACATATATATGTGTGTGTATGTGTGTGCATATATATGTATATATGTATATATGTATATATGTATATATACATATATATATAGAGAGAGAGAGACAGAAAGAGACAGAGAGAGAAATGTTTGCATTAAGGAAGGGGATCCAGCTTAGAAGGAAGATTACAGTGGTCGTAGGTGAATCCCATGAATAGTAGGCAAGTGTTTGTTCACTGATTAGTGAGCTAAAAAGTCACTGAATCTCATGGACATGGACAATAGACTAGTGGTTACTAGAAGTTAGGGGGAGAAGGGGGAGGGGGGAGGTAGATTGGGTAAAGGGTCAAATATATATATATAGGGTCAAATAAATAAGTAAATATATGTATATATATACATATATATGTATGTGTGTGTATGTGTGTGTGTGTATATAAACTGTTAAATTCTACACCCAAAACTTAGTAGATTTTGTTAACTGATGTCAGCATAAAAAAATTTAGAAATAAATTATACATTAAAAAAGTTAATAAATACTCATTGGAAAAAATAAAGTAAAATAAAGTCAACGAGTCTTAGTTTAGATCTGAAAAATGCAGATTTCAAAGAGTAATTTTTTGTTATTTTTTTGGCTTTGTTGTATGGATGCCTATTCTTAGAAGAAGTGTATAATGGAGCACCAGCCTAGATAGCTAACCATTTTAAAGGACCATGTCTAATACTTAAGTTCAGGTTAAAAAAATCATGAGCAAAATGAATGCATAGGTCATTTAAAAATGTGGAAAATAGTCACATTCTATTACATCCCTAACCAGGAGGTCGGGGTTATAATAATTAATACAACTCCTTTCAGTGCCCATGTTCTCTGTATGTGAATGTGTGCATATTTAACTTAAGTATTTAGTAAAAGGGTTTATGTATATCCGGAAGCCAAATTAAAGTCACTTCATCCTTTCTTTCTAGTTATATTTTCTCATAAAAAGAAAAAGAGGATCTGTTCAAGACTAAAGTCTTTTTCCCTGATATAACCAGGGTGAGTATAGTTGGAAAGCTCAGTGAGACAAGGAGAAAAAAATCAGGCATCTGTTGAAGCATATAATGCTTGCAACACTCACAAATTAGTAATTAATAATAGGTAGAGTAGCTTATACAGCTAATGATATAACTCTATTATGAAAAATAATTATCTGTTGGTCCAAGCAGAATACCATGCCTTCTTTGGAGGTATTAACAAATGAAAGTGCTGACTGAGACTGAATCCCTGTTGTGACATGAAATTCAAGGTACCTGGAGGAAATTCAAATGCATTTGAATTTATTAATAGATATGAAAGTTCCTATTCAAGATGCCACCTCAGTATTGGTAGAGAGAAAGAAAAATACTGAAACACTACTGCTGGCAAACAAAAAGCAAAACAAAACAAATGACAACTATAAAACCCTTTTATTAATAGGTATGTAAAAATATCTATGCAATTTGTTTAAATTGTTTTCTTCTGAAGACATTAGCTGACATTCAGTCTTCGGTCATGACATTTATGTATGCATATAGTTATTTTACACTGTTATAAATACTAAGAATTTGTTAATGATATTTAATATATTTATATAGCACTTAGTATAAAAACTTAGAAATATTAACTCATTAAATACTCAGAGGTAGGTACTGTTAACATCTCATTGTTGATGAGACAATTAAGAGTTTTTTGATGATTGTTTCAGTTTCCATACTGCTGATTGGTCTATTTAGATTTTCCAGTTCTTCACAATTCAGTCTAGGAAGGTTATATATTTCTAAGAACTTGTTCATTTCTTCTAGTTTATTAAACTTAGTGTTATATAATTTTTCATAGTATTCTTGTATGATGCTTTGTATTTTTGTACTATCTGTCATAACTTCTCCTCTTTCATTCCTGATTTTGTTTGTGTCCTTTCTCTTTTTTTTTAGTGAGTCTAATCAGGGGGTTGTCAATTTTATTAGTCTTCTAAAGAACCAGCTCTTTGTTGCATTAATTTTTTTCTACTGTATTTATGTTCTCAATTTCATTCAATTCTGCTCTAATTTTAATTATTTCCTTTCTGTTGCTGTTTGTGCTTTTATTTGCTCCTCTTTAACTAGTTTCTTTTTGTCCAGCTTTATTGAAATATAATAGAAAATTGGTTGCTCATATTTACATTGTAAAATTCAATGAGTTTTTTCTTCAATTATAGTTGGCATACAACAACATATTAGTTTCAATTGTACAGCATAGTGATTAGAGATCTATATAACTCACAAAGTGATCACCTCCTCTTCCCCATTACATATTTATTACATTATTAACTATTTTATTTATTCTACACTTTATATCTCCCTCTCTGTTTTGTAACTATTCATTTGTACTTCTTAATCCCTTTGACTTTTTCACTGTCCCCCCAACCCCACTCCCATTTAGTACTCCTCAAAGTATTCTATGAGTTTATTTCTGCTTTTGTTGCTGTTGTTGATTTTGTTCTTTAAAATCCACATGTACATGAAATCATTCAATATTTGTCTTTCTCTATCCAACTCATTTTATTCAGCACAATATCTTCTAGGTCCATCAAGGCAATATCTTTTTCCATCCCCTTCCTTTTAGTCTGTGTGTGTCTTTTAATCTGAAGTGAGTCTCTTGTAGGCAGCATATGTAGTAGGGGGCTTGTATTCTTATCCATTTGGCCCCTCTATCTCTTGGTTAGAGCACTTAATTCTTTTCCTTTTGAGGTACTTGTTGATAGGAATGTATTTATTACCATTTTTATTCCTGTTTTTGATACATGTTTTTGATACATGATGGAGGATTTCCATCATTATTTCTTCAAATAGCTCTTCAACGTTTTGTTTTCCTTCAGGCATCCCTACAGCATGGATATTTTTACATTTAATTACATCTCATAGGCTCCTTAAATTATTATTATATTCTTGGCTTCTTTTATTCTTACCTTTCTGATCAAGTGTCCTTGGCTTCACCATCCTCTATATTGGTAGTTTGACCTTCTTCTTTATCCACACTGCTGATTCCCTCTAATACACTCTTCATCTCAGATAATGTGTAATTCATTTTTGACTGGTTCCCTTTTATGATTTCCATTTCTATTTTTATGTTTCTTAAAATTCTTTGTTAAAGTTCTCACTGAATTCATCTACATTTCCCATAAATTCATTGAACATCTTTATAACCAGTGTTTTGAACTCTGCGTCTGTTAGATTGCTTGACTCCATTACTCCTGGATCTCTGTTCTGTTCTCTCATGATTTCTGCTTCTTTGTCTTCCTATTTTGGCTGCCTTTCTATATCTTTTTCTATGTACTAAGCAAAATTCTTAAGTCTCCTGGCCTTATTAATGCAGCTTTGTGAAGTAGGTGTCCAGTGGCAAAGTCCTGAGAGGGGTTCAACTTCAGGCTAAGTTTAGCCCCAGCCTGTGTTCCTCTGGGGCCACCTGTTAAGATTCAACAAGCGATCCACAGATGCTGTGCTTATAGTTGCCTCAAGATGCCACATCAGAAACTGTGGTCAGCTGCCACCAGTGTGAGTCTTAGCGCCACTCAGCAAGTAGCACTGGACTTACAGAGGACACTCTTGGATGTGGCTTGGGTGGGGCAGAAAATTGGGGAAGGTAGAATTTCATGGAATGCTCCGGACAGAGTGACCTCTTTTATGTAGTTAATGATGCATCAGCTATGGAGACACTATGTTCGCACACTGGAAGGCGCAGAAGGCTCAACAGAGGAACAATGAATACTGCTGGCACTTCTACACTGGAGACAATCTCAGCTTCTGCCATTACTCTGACATCTCAGTGTCCCCCTTTAAGTCCTTGGTGTCCTCTGAGCAGCCGACTCAGTGCTGGTGCTCAGAGTGATCAGGTCTGTCACTGCAAAAGTCTGCTCATGGACTTGGCCCCTTTAAGAGGAGTTTGCAGCTGCAGTCTGCTGCTACTGTAGCCTTTGTCCCACTCAGCCACTTGGGGCAGGCAGTCTTGTATCTTCACTCCATCCTACCTCTTACCACTGCAGGTTGATTAATTATTTATCACCCTAGTTGTAGTGCTTCTGTTCATCTAGACCCCAGGTGACGTACCTTGCTGTTTGCTCTGTGTTTCTGTCACAACTTTGATTTGGTTGCAAGAGAGATGAACAAAGCCTCTATCAATATGCTATTTTTTCCTTGTTTTTCTAGTTTTTTAAAGATGTAATGTTAGGTTGTTTATTTGGACTCATCCTTTTTTCTTGAGATAGGCCTTTAATGATATGAACATTCTTCTTATTAATGCTTTTGTAGTGTCCCAAAGTTTTTTATATGTTGTACTTTCATTCTCATTTATTTCTATGTAACTCTTGATCTCTTTTATTTCTTCTTTAATCCAGTCATTCTTCAATTGCATGCTGTTTAATCATCACATATTCGTGGTTATTCCTGCTTTCATTTTATAGTTCATCTCCAGTTTCAAAGCATTGTGATCAGAGAATATGCTTGGTATGATTTCAGTCTTCTTAAATTTGGTGAGGCTAGTTTTGTGTCTCAACATATGGTCTATCCTTGATAATGTTCCATGTGCACTAGGGAAGAATGTATAATTTGTTGTTTTGGGATAAAAGGCTCTGTAAATGTCGATTATGTGCAAATGATCTAATGTGTAACTTAGGGATGTTATTTACTTATTGATTTTCTGTTTGGATGATCTATTCATCTCTGACAGTGGAGTATTTAAGTCCCCTGCTATGATTATGTTTTTGTCACTCTTTCCTTTTAGATCTGTAGATGCTTTATATGTTTTGGTGCTTCTTGATTGGGAGCAATAGATATTAACACGTTAGATATTCTTGATGTATGGTTCTCTTTATCATTATGAAATATTCATTATTGTCTCTTTTTATCTTTTTCTTTTATTTTGAAGTCTATTCCATCAGATATAAGCACAACTACACCTGCTTTTTTTCTGGATGCCATTTGCTTGGAGGATCATTTTCTACCCTTTCGCTTTGGTTCTATTTTTGTCTTTGCAGCTGAGATGTGTCTCTTGAAGGCAGCATATGGTTGTGTTTTGTTTTTTTTTAATCCAATTTGCTACTCTGTGCCTTTTTATTGGTGAGTTAAGTCCATCTACATTTAGGGTGATTATTGAACTATAAGGATTTTCTATAGCCATTTTATCTTTTTTTCCTGGTAGCTTGCTTTCTGCATTGTTTTGTTGTCCTTATGTTTCTGACTGTTATTTTAATTTGGTGGTGTTTCATTGACTTTCCTTTTGTTCTCTCATGTTTTATGCCATGTATCCCACTTCTGGATATATGGAGTGTGGTTAACATTAAGTTTATGTAAAGATAGTTATACATACAATTGTCCATTTTCTTCTGTGTGCACCTTATCTCCATTTGCCTTTGTGAATTTGGATATTTACTCCTGCCACTTTTCTGTTTTTTTTCATCTCAAGTTATCACTATATATGCTGAACATTCATTTCTGAGTTACAGTAAAAGTTTTCTTTTAAGAGTGTATTTTATCCTTTAACCATTATATAATATTTAAGCTTATAATACCCTGTATTTGATAAAGGTTTCACTTTCCTGCTTCTGTCTGTCTGCCTGCCCATTAGTCATCTCACTCATAGTTATGGATTTTTTTTTGTCCTTTTGTTTCAGGTAAAATGACCCCTTCAGTATTTCTTGTAATGCAGGTTTTGTGTTGGAGAATTCCCCCAGCGTTTGTATGTCTAGAAAGGTCTTTATTTCTTCTTCATATTTAAAGGAGAGCTTTTCTGGATATATTATTCTTGGATGGTATTTTTTTTGATAGTTCAAATATTTGTTTCCACTCCTTCATTGCTTGTAAGGTTTGCACTGAGAAGTCTGATGATAATCTAATGGGTTTTCCTTTATAAGTAACTGTCATCTTTTCCCTGGCTGCCTTGAGAAATTTTTCTTTGTCATTAATTTTTGACAACTTTAATGTAATGTGTCTTGGAGAAGGCCTTTTGAATTGAGATAATTAGGTGTTCTGTTTCCTCTTTGGATTCAAAGATCCAGCACTTTCCATAGACTTGGGAAATTCTTGTTGACTGTTTGAATATGTTCTCTGTTCCCTTCTCCCCCTCTTCTCATTCTGCTATACTCATTATTCCCATCTACAGGTGAGGCAATTGACATACAGAAATGTTTAAATAGCTTTTTCAAAGTTACACAACTAGTCAGTGGCAGAGCCTGAATTTGAATCTAGGAAGACTGGCTTCAGAGTTCATATTCTTGGAATTAGAAATTATATCTCATTATTGACAAAAAACTTGCATATAGTGTCATAATACTATATTAAAATGAAAGTGTGTGTATGTGTGTGTGTGTGCATGAGACATGGGTTACCAGGGCTATTTAAAACCCAAAAGTAAAATGACAAAACATTAGAGCTAAAATAGCCCTTAAAATATTTAGTTTAACCTACACGTTTCAAAGAAGAAGTAGGGGCCCAAGGATATTGACTTGCCAAAATTCACAGGACATTCAATGGAAGAGGTAGAACAAGAATTCAAGACTTCTCACTCTCAATTTAATATTTAAAAAATCAAAATTTATATTTTCAAGCAAATTTTACCTTCAAATGGTCACTTTCCAAAGATATATGCTTCCCCTAGTGATGCTGTGTTTTACCAAATGTTCTCATAACTTATTCTTTGACATTATCTTTCAGACTATTTTGAGCCAATCAAGAAAATTAAGTCTTAACACAGTCTCATGATACTTTATTATACCTTGCCTTTAACAAAAAAAAAATAGTACTTTAAACAAACTTGATCCTTAACTTCATTGTTCAGACTTGGTTCTAAATGGCTTTTGAGTATTTCCCAAAATTTGACCACCCTCAAAACACAAATATTTATCACCATTGTTATAGTTTAAAGTATATAATGCAAGCTCTGAGTGTATTTTTAAAGGAGAGTTCCAAAGTGACAACTTAAGGAAAATGAACTCATTTGGATATTATCTTTCTTACAAGTTTATTTTAAAAAAATATTAGAATCCATGTTCTAAAATTTCAAATCATTGGTGGAGTCCAGAAAGATAATATATGAGTGTGTTTCTTGGGTGACTTTTCCCAAATATAGAGGTTTCAAATAAGAATATCATTTTATTCTCTCAGGCAAAGGAGTGTTTTTGGTGATGAACACCTTGATATGGTATGTAGGAAATGTTGATGGCATGGTTGGAGATGTTATGACATTAATAAGGAAGTCAGATAGACAAACCTAGGGCTAAGGCAAAAACAAAGTAGATCAGAACTATGTTTTCAAGGAGGTCAGATGAAATTAATAGTAGTCTAAATAGAAGGCAGAGTAGAGAAGCAGAGTGAAGGAAGGGATTAAAGAAGACTTTACGGTTAAAACTCTGAGTTATTAGTGATAACAGTGATTATCTCGATATTGGGAAAAAAAACGGGGAAAGAGAAGGGGCTCAGTTTTAGATAAATTTATTCTTATGATTTCTAGCCATTTATCTTCACCTTCTAATCCTATTTATGAAGCCTTGTCTTAATGATTGATGAATGGATTTCTAGATATATAATAGATGATAGGTGACAGATAGATATATAGATAGATAATAGACAAGAAGCCAATCACAGAAAAAATTATGGAAGTGCATAACCAATTGATGGCCATATTAAAATAGAAAAACAGACTCTACATATTTGCAATTACTATGTCGCTTTCAATGGCTGAAAAAATAAATTGGCTCTCCAAACTGTCAAAGAGTTATTTCTCCAATCTCTTTGCACCTAACATATACTTAAATTGGTAAATATTGGGGGAGGGGGTTGTATCTGAATTCACATCATTTGCTATCTCTTAGAACTAAATGCCATTGCTCTAATAGTTGTTAAAATGTTACAAATAAAGTAGGAGGAAAATGAATTGAACTCAATCTAAATGAATCTTGAGAGGTGGTTAGTCATTTAGTTTTTATTCCAGTAAACTAAAGAGCCATCAAAAACCAACCAAATATTGAAGATCATGTCATTCTTTATCTAAATGTGGCACATATATATAATAGAATATTACTCAGTGATGAAAAAAAGAATGAAATTTGTCATTTGTGGCAACATGGATGGACCTAGAGGGTATTATACTAAGTAAAATAAGTCAGAAAGAGAAAAACAAATACCATATGATTTCATTTATATGTAGGATCTAAAAAAAAAAAAGAACAACAAAACAGAAACAAATTCATAGATCCAGAGAACAACTGATGCTCAGCAGATGGGAAAAGATCTTGGGGAATGGGTGAAAAGATGAAGTGATTAAGATGTGAAAATTGCCAGTTATAAAAATAGTAATGAAGATGTAGAGTACAGCATAGGGAATATGGTCAATAATATTGTAATAACTATGTATAGTGCCACATGAATACTAGACTTGTTGGGATGATCATTTCAAAGGTACATAAATGTCTAATCACTATATTGGACATCTGAAACTAATAACCAATATAATTTTGTATATCAACTATAATTGAGAAATAAATTTTAAAAAATAATAGTGCCATTCACTGGAAAAATATTTACTTATTGTCACCAATTTGGGTTTAGAAACACCTTTTTTCTTTAGCTTTTTACAAAATGCATTGAAGGAAAGGGGATTAGAAATAAATAAATAGCAAGCTTACGTTTAAATTATGTCTTAACTCACCATGAGCCAAATTAATTTCCTAGGCCTACAGGTGTCCAGAAGTTCAGCTTTACCCTCCAAGTAGATAATAAATAGAGAGGTAAGCAATTGACTTACATCAGAAATAAAAGTGAGCTAACCAACGGGTAAATTAATAAGACAAAACATATTATTTTTTTCACAACTGCAGATTTTGGTGACCAGTGCCTGCCCAACACACTTTCGGTTACTTGGTAAGTTCCCTGGCTATGGTGTGGGAGGGATTTGTCATTTCCTGCCATAAGAAGCCAGTAGGCTGTGAGAGAAAAAGTAAAAATAGCACCACATTATCACAAAGAGGTGTGCTGTACTCCATTTGGGTGTGTGCGTGTGTAGGGAGAAGATGATACTTTTCTTAACCTGACTTCCTTTTATTTGTACTTCTTTGATCATAATACAATGTCATTGCTTAAATACATATATTCTCAAGAGTTCAGACCTTAAAAAAAACAATGAGTGCGTTTTGAGTCTTCTATGCTTTAGATCATAGCTTTCAAATAAAGATGGTAAATTTGTATTTAGATGATTTTTTAAATGTTAAATGAACATTGAGCTTGTGGGAGTCATTGTTGCTGAGAAGGATGTTTTCTCTTTACTTGTTTCTAAAGATTTTTCAATTTTATTCCCAAACACTTAAGCGAATACACTGTGATTATTTTGGGGAAACCATGGAGGAAATATCAATTTGTTTAAAAGAATAGCATTCAGAACACTTATATTATTTATTAGAAGATTACTAAAAAGGAAGAGAAAATTTTCCTGTTGGGAAAAAAATGACAATTCTATAAAGAAAAAATTAGATGTAATTCTCAGTGAATGGAAAAAGGAAAATTCTTTAAGTGGCTTTTGTAATCTCCAAATGCTTTGTGGTGGCCAATATCAATGATTAAAACCATAGCTATTAATTATTAAATATATGTTTAGATTTTATAATCTGAAGAGCCTTTAAATGACATACTGCAAAAAAAAATACACAGAACTGAAAAACTGAAAAAAACAAGGTTCTGCAAATATGCAGGTACATTTGTATTACCCATTTAACAGTGATTTTCTGTCTGCAAATGGAAATTTATTTAGTACTGTCCTATTCTAAGTGTTGTGAGAGATACACAGATGATAAGGACAAAGTCTCTACTCTCAAAGAGCATACATACAATCTAGTGGATATATAGATGCCATCATACAGGATGAAATACATCAGGTTATAGTAGAGGTACAAGCAATATGTTATGGGAAGTCAAAGGAAAGAGGTAATTCCAATTCGAATGAATCAAGGAGGCCTTGGAGGAAGATATTAAATAGTTGGAATTCTCCTTTCTATCAAGAATTTTTCTATCAAAGTAAGAATATAGGAATGGGGGAATGGAACATAAAAACATTCAGGCTAAATTAAAAGACAGAGACATCAAGGTATATGATGCATTCAAGGACAGCCTGGCATCATGGAAGCCTAGAGAATTTGGAAGAATATAATAAGAGATGAGGCTAAAAAGAGAACATAATAACTAGAATGTCAGATTCTTAGGTCACAATTTGAACACTTGAAAAATTCTGCACAAGTATATAATGTGCTTCACGTTGTACCTGATAAAGACATCTGCAGAAATATGTTAATCTAAAATAACAAAGTTATGCTATTTAACAAATAAAAAGGAAGTAGGGGGATTACTCATATTCAAACATTATAAAAAGAGATAAAATATGAATTTTTTTTTCTGCGTGAAATACTGCTGGGTGTTATTTAAGCTGTGCTGGAAAGGTATAAAAAGTTTGCATTTGCTGGAGGAGAGTCCTTATTTGCTTGCCTATTTATTTTAACTAGAAGGTGCTACTCTGTCATTTGAGTCAACCCAAAATAGAAGCTCATAATATTTCTATAAGAACATCTGCAAAAGATTTGGAAAAAAGAGATTTCTAGGCTTCTTAGACTTTCCAACACATAATAAAGACTGCAAGAAAAGAATAAATGACATATATTTTACTTTTAAATCCAAGGAACAAAATCACATAATATTGTTTTTTTTAGTCCTTCTTCATTATATACCAATCTTGAATTGTATTACTATTCACTCCAGTGAAATAAGGAGTCATGAAAAATGAAATAAATATTTCAAATAATGACACTCACTGAAAAAATACTTTATTTTTCAAATAAAAACAAAAACTTATCAAAACATGATACAATGAGTACACATATGCAAAATTACAGTCTAATATTATCCATTACCAAGCTCCAGGGCCTGACATGATCCCAGGCTTGACTTGAGATTGGGTTTGTGATTCTTTAGGACACTTCAGCCCTCCCCTAGAGAAAAGTAAAACTTCTGGGTCTTTGTGAATCTAGTACCTAAAAGATTGGTGTGGGAAGAGAAAAAGTTGTATGACTCAATTTTCACCACTCTTTTCAATCAATATATTTGATACCATCTCAGACAAATGTTACAACAGTTCTGATGAGAACCTACAATATAATTTGATGTTTGATGTTTTATATCTGGGACATCCTTATTCCATACATGAGCTAGAGAGATTTTCAAGTGAATGTGCCATTACCTGAGTTCTTGGATCCTAGTTACAGTAGATTTGGCACCAGAGTCTTTGACATTAGTCCAGGACTCTCCCCATTTCATTTTTGTTATTCTCATTTTTGAGGCAGCAACAGGCACCTACCCCTCTAACACTTTACAGTTTTAACTCTTTTCTCAAATGTGATGGCTTACAAAGAAAGGAAAGTCTGGGAAAGAAATGTATTAAAATGATGTTTCACTCTCTCTGCTTACACCTAAGCCAGGGGGCCATACAACTGTCATAGAGTTTTTATCACTGGTGGAAGATTAGCCAAGGAATCTAGTTACCTTTTTTTATGGCACTTCAGTGTCAGTAACCAGAAAAAAAAATGCCTTATAAGAGCCAAGAGTTTCCATAAGACTCAGTTTGCTTCTACTAATCAAGATTATGCTGTTGGAATGAGAAGTATAGGATTACAATAATAGTTCCTGGCATGGACCAGTGACTCAAGGACATGGGAGGCTTATTTTTTAAAGTTAGGGACAAAGTAAATTCTTTTTAAGTTTAGCTTAAATTATAGGATTCACTTTTCAAGCATAGAAAACATGATATAATATTGAGAAATAATCGACAAGAATCTTGTTTAGTTGGAGTACTAGAGAAGACAGGCTGCAAAGAACCAGAATATAAGACAAGCCCAGCAAAGACAAAATTGCCATTAGAGGAGGCTTATATTCATTTACCTGGAATAGCAGAGTTCAGTGGCTTGCTGAAAGCCTGATCTGAGGACAGGATCTATTATATCATTTAAAATCCAAAAATGAGATTCCCATATTTTAGATTAGTTGCCTTGCTCTTAGAACATCAAATGTTCTATGGGCATTTTGAGAGTAATTACTGAGGGTTCCATGGGTACTTTTTGGGGTAATTACTAAGGGCTAAACTGTTCCTTTTTTGTCACTTACATTTTAGTATTTAAAATATTAAAATTTAAATGATTTTCAATCAGGATTATTTATGCAGTTTTCGAAGGTCCTGGTATCTGCTGAGAGGTTTCTATATTAACTTTTTATCTTTAAAACAAAATTCTATAGATTATAGAGAATATAGTGTGAAGAAAATGGCCCCAAAATATAAGTAAAACACAAGTAACAATGTGTGTGTGTATGTGTGTGGGGGATTACTATTAAGCACCAAGACTGGAAAAAGCTGATACACTAACTGAGCTGAAAGGCAAAGTATGCAAAAGCTCTGGGATCTATTCCACGTGATCCAGAAATTCTGAGTTTTGGGGAGTACTAACATTACCCAGGAAAAGATGCCAGGTTTAAGTTTCTGGACTCTACTTTTAAGATGGGAGTCTGACATTCTAAGCCTAAACTCTCTTTATAGAGCAAAAAGAATATGCTTAAGAAAAAGGAGTTTGGTCTCCGGCCAATAAGTGGGAAGGGATTTTTCCTTTCTTTTTTCTTAAAGAGATTTTCGACAACCCTTGAAATCACACCACATTAGGTAACTATGTATACCTTAAAACAAGGCCAACTGGGGTGAGGTCCTAGAGAATGGTTGAATTTTTCAACCCAGTCTTGCTATTTTTACCAGACTCCATAATGTTGGTTTATGCTTCCATTTTTTTAGCCTATTAACTTTATTAGGCAATAGATAGGGCGTACTCTCAAAGGAAAAAGTGCAAAAAAAGACTGCAAAATAGTGAAAAGGGCCAGAAGGATCTGATTGTCTTGAACCTTATTTTATTTTATATGAGCTTATAACTTAAAGGCTTATAACTTTTCTTTAAAAATGAACAAACAAATAACATTTTTTCCCCAAATACTCATTTCTGAAATGCAAGGTGAACTCTCAGAAAAGCTGAGGAAAATCCGCATAGCCATGTCAGCACTGAGAACAGGAATTACTACATGCAGTTTTCCCACTGTCACATAACTTGTGACCTTCTCATCACTTTTACGAAGTGAAAATATTTGAAATTTAACATGTAAAATGGAACTTTATAAAGTGATGACCTGTGTTTTAAATAGAAAGTTAAGATACACATATCCAGAGTGGTAAAAACAGCAGACACTAAATAGCTAGATATTTGGCTACATGCAATTCTAACTATGTACTCAGTATTTTATAATACCTATCAGATGTGATTTGCTGAGTGACATCAGAAGTACGGCAGCATGAGGTGCCCCCTTGAATACTCCTTTTGAAATTAAAACAAACCAAACAACTATAATCTAAACAGAAAACTCCTAGCCTAACACATAAACATATTTGAGAGACCTGCACATCGGAGCATCTGAAGGTGGGTGAAGTGGGTAAGCAAGAGAAGAGGAAAGGAAGAAGGGCAGAGACTGGTACTGCAGACATGCCCGGGATCTCCCTGCAGGACTAAGGGAGAGGGGAGGAATCAGGTTGAGGCATAAATGTTCTGTAGCCCCGACCAAACATCCCTTCTTGAGAGATCAGCATATACTATAATGGTGGAACCTAGTAGTAAGGGCAGAGACCAGGGAAGAGAGAATACAGAGGTGTGACAGCTGTGTTCTAGCAATCACAATTGCCTGACAGAAAGCTGAGTCACAGAGCCTGGTCACATCTGAAATCTTCCAGAGCTCACCTCTCTGAACTCTTCCAAAGCTAGCAGTGGGCCCCAGGGGAAACTTCAACTGTGAGTGTCAGGATACACAGAAGGAAGTCTACAACCCCAGGAACTGAGAAGATTCATATTTCAGCTTGTTACAGTAACAGGGGTGGAGATACAGAAGCCAGACAGCTGAAGCCTGGCCTGGCAGTCAGCGTTGCAAAAAGTAAAACAGCCACAAACATACAGCAACCTCTTTCAACCTACCCAACCCCACCCATCCAGGCTGATCTGAGTGGAAACACTGGGGAACCTCAGACAGCACAACACTGCATCTGGCTACTTGGGCAGTAGTGGGACTTCACAGATTCTTCAGAGGCTTGGAACCTCATCACCAATCACATTTTCTTACAGGAGCAAAGCTCTGGGACAAAGGCCACCATGTCACAGAAAAGACACACATCTCCCCAGGGAATAAAGGGGTTTTTTTTGTTGGTTTTTTTTTTGGCCACACGGTAGAGATCTGAGAAGCCAAGGCAGTGCCCAAGGCTTGGGTGCCACCTACTGGAAAACAAAACGAAACAAAAACCCTCTTCTTATCAACCTGCTAAAGAAATATCACTCTTAGCAATAACTTTTTTTCTTTTTTTAAAAGCAGAGTACATTCCCATAAATGCCTAGGCAGAGAAATAATTCATCGAATACCATGAACAGTCAAGGTGACAAGGAAGCTCAGAAAGAAAATGAAAAATCTCCGGAAAAGAACTCAAAGATATAGAAATATGGAATTAAAATGACAGAGAAGTCAAGATTGCAGTTCTGAAAAAATTCAATGAGATGCGAGAAAACTCAGGCCATTTAATGAACTCAGAAACAAAACCAATGAACAACAGGAATACTTTACCAAGGAGATTGAAGCTTTAAAAAAAAACAAAGAGAAATTCTGAAGCTAAAGAACTTAATAAAAGAGATAAAGAATGAAATAGTGAGCTCAGGAAATAGAATTGACTGGGTGGAGAAAAGAATTAGTAATATCAAAGACAGAATTCTGGAAATGACATAGATGGAGTAGAGAAACCTGAGAGTAACAAAATTAAAAGAAACTCTATAAGAACTATCTGATACCATCAGAGAGAGCAATATAAAAATAATGGGTATACGAGAAGGAGAAGAGAGGGAGAAGAAAGCAGAGAGCCTATTCAAATAGTCAATGAGAACTTCCCAAATCTATAAAAAGAGCTGGATCCTCAAATCTAAGAAGCAAACAGAACACCTAATTATCTCAATCCAAAAAAGTCTTCTCCAAGACACATTATGTGAAAACTATCAAAAATTAATGACAAAGAAAGAATTCCCAAGGCAGACAGGGAAAAAAAAAGATAGTAACTTACAAAAGAAAACCAATTAAATCATCACTGGATTTTTTAGCAGAAACTCTAAAAGCTAGGAGGGAGTAGAATCAAATATTTCCACTATTGAAGAGAAAAATTACCAGCCAAGAATAATACATCCAGCAAAGCAAAGTTTATATATATATATATAATGACCTTCCCAGATATACAGAAGCTGAGGACATTTTACACCACAAAGCCTGTATTACAGGAAATACTGAAAGGGGTATTTAACCTGTAACAAAAGGACAAAAATATTTTTTTTAAAAACTATAAGTAAAATTACTAATAGACAGAAACAAGAAATTGCACCCCTTATACAGAATAGGGTATTATACACTTAAATATTACATAATGGCAGTTAAAGGAGGTAAAAACATTTTAAAAAGAGAAGACAATAGCTACTGCAACTCAGAAATAAACTCACAGAATAAATAGGAATAATTTATAACAATAAAAAATAGAAAAGAGAAGAGAGTAAAGGTCTGAATTTACAAAGAAGAATGGAGATAAAATGCACACAGAAGAAAAAGAACTACTGTATATACTAAACTTTATTTTACATAAAGATAACCACACAACAAAAAAACTAAAAAAACATATAATACAAGAAAAAAAGAGGGAACAAAGGAAAAAATCATAGAGTAACACCAAACTGAAATAAAAGACAGAAACACAAGGGCAAAGAAACAATGGAGACACTAAGCAACTGAAAACAAAAGATATAGTGGCTATAGGAAAACCTCATATATCAATAATTACCCTAAATGCAAATGGACTAAACTCCTCAATAAAAAGGCAGAGTAGCAGATTAGACCAAATTACAAAACTTAACCATATGTTGTCTTCAAGAGACATATCTCAGCTGCAAGGACAAAAACAGACTCAAAGTGAAAGGGTGGAAAATGATACTCCATGCAAATGGCATCCAGAAAAAAGTGGAGATAGCCATACTCATATCTGAAGAAATAGAGTTCAAGATAGAAAAGGTAACACAGACAAAGAAGGCCATTTCATAATGATAAAGGGGACAAAACATCAAGAAAACAATTATCGATATATATATTCTCAATCAGGGAACACCAAACTATATAAAACAACTACTAACAAAACTAAATGGAGAAACTAACAGAAACACAATTATAGTAGGGGACCTAAATAACCCACTGACAGCTATGGATAGACCATCCAAACAGAAAATCAATACGGAAATAACATTTTTAAATGACACATTAGACCAACTGGACATAATCAAAATTTACATAGCCTTTTTTCCCCAAAACAACAAATTATATATTCTTCCCTAGAGCACATGGAACATTCTCAAGCATAAGCCATATGTTGGGACACAAAACTAGCTTCACCAAATTTAAGAAGGTTAAAATCATACAAATTATATTCTCCAACCATAATGCTTTGAAAGTGGGAAGAACCACAATACATGGAGATTAAATAACATACTACTAAAGAATGACTAGGACAAACAAGAAATAAAAGGAGAGATCAAGATATACATAGAAACAAATGAGAATGAAAAAAATGACATATCAAAATTTATTGAAATATAACAGACAATTAGTTGCTTGTATTTATTGTACAATTCAATGAGTTTTTTTCCATTATAGTTGGCATACAATAACATACCAGCATAGTGACCAGAGATCCATATAACTCAAAGTGAACACCCCACTAAATCTACTACTCCTCTTCCACCTTATATATTTATTACATTATTAACCATCTTCCCTATGCTACACTCTACATCTCCATGTTTATTCTGAAACCATTCTTTTATACCTCTTAATCCTTTTGCTTTTTTTTTGCCATCCCCCAAATCCCCTCCCATGTAGTAGCACTTAAAATATTCCCTGTAAGTTTATTTCTGCTTTTGTTGCTGTTGATTTTATTCTTTAGTTTCCACATGTACATGAAATCATTCAATATTTGTCTTTCTCTTTCCAACCCATTTCATTCAGCACAATACCCTCTAGGTCCATCAAGGCAATATCTTTTTCCATCCCCTTCCTTTTAGTCTCTGTGTGTCTTTTAATCTGAAGTGAGTCTCTTGTAGGCAGCATATGTAGAAGGGGGCTTGTATTCTTATCCATTTGATCACTCTGTATCTTGGTTGTGGCACTTAATTCTTTTCCATTTGAGGTACTTGTTGATAGGAATGCAGTTATTACCATTCTTATTCCTGTTTTGATACATTTTTTCTTCTTAAAGGAGTTCCTACAACATTTCCTATAATACTGTCTTGGTGTTGATAAATTCCTTTAGCTCATTTTTGTCTGGGAAGCCCTTTGTCTTCCTTTCCACTCTAAATGATAGCTTTGCTGGAGAAAATATCTTTGGTTGTAGATCCTGGGTTTTCATCACGTTGAGTATTTTGTGCCAAGCCCTTCTTCCTACATAGTTTCTTTTGGGAAATCAGCTGCCAGTCTTATGGGTGAATCTTTGTAGGTAACTAACTGCTTTTCTCTTACTATTTTAAGATTCTTTGTATTTAACATTTGGCATTTTAATTATGATATGTCTTGGTGTGGGCCTCTTGTGGTTCCTCTTTCTTAGGACTCTCTTAGCTTCCTGTGGTTTTATGCCTATTTTTTTCACCAGGTTAGGGAGGATTTCCATCATTATTTAATTATTTCTTCAAATAGCTCTTCAACATTTTGTTTTCCTTCAGGTATCCCTATGACATGAATATTTTTACATTTAATTACATCTCATAGGCTCCTTAAATTATTATTATATTCTCAGCTTCTTGTATTCTTACCTTTCTGATCACGTGTCCTTGGCTTCCTCATTCTCTATATTGGTGGTTTGACCTTCTTTATCCACACTGCTGATTCCCTCTAATACACTCTTCATCTCAGATAATGTGTACTTCATTTTTGACTGGTTCCCTTTTATTATTTCCATTTTTATGTTTTTTAAAATTCTTTGTTAAAGTTCTCACTGAATTCATCTACATTTCCCATAAATTCATCGAACATCTTTATAACCAGTGTTTTTGAACTCTGCATCTGTTAGATTGCTTAACTCCATTATATCTGGACCTCTGTTCTGTTCTCACATATGATTTTTCTTTCTCTGTCTTCCATTTTGGCTGTCTTCTGTATCTGTTTCTATGTACTAAGCAAAGCTCCTAAGTCTCCCAGTCTTATTAGTGCAGCTTTGTGAAGTAGGTGTCCAGTGGCAAAGTCCTGAGAGGGGTTCAACTTCAGGCCAAGTTTAGCCCCAGCCTGTGCCCCTCTGAGGCCACCTGTTAAGATTCAGCAAACAATCCACAGATGCTGTGCTTATAGTTGCCTCAAGATGCCATATCAGAAACTGCGGTCAGCTGCCACCTGCGTAAGTCTAGGTGCTGCTCAGTAAGGGGCACCTGCCTCGCTGAGGATGCATTTAAATGTGGCTTGGGTGGGGCCATGAGTTGGAGGAGGTGGAGTTTCAGGGAATCCTCTGGGAGGAGTGACTGCTGTTATCCAGTATGATAACATCTTAGTTGTGGCAGCTCTGATTCTGCATACTGGGTGGCGGGTGGGTTCAACAGAGTAACAATGGATACTGCAAGCACTTCTGTATAGAGTGAGTCTTGCCTCTGGCCCTCACTCCAACAACTCAGTGTCCCCCTGTAAGTCCCTGGTGCCCCTTGCACGCCAGGCGCTGATGCTCTGAGCAAGTAGGTTTGTCACTGCAAAAGTCTGCTTGCTCATGTCCATGGTCCCTTTCAGAGGCTTCTGCAGCTAATGACTTCTGCTATATGGCCTCTGTCTCACTCAGCCTCTGGGGAATGGACAGCCTCACATCCTTGCCCTGTCCTACCTCCTCCTGTTACAGGGTGATTTCTTAATTTTCTCCCTAGTTGTAGGGGTTGTTCATCTAGATCCAAGGCAATTTTTCTTGCTGTTTGCTCCTTGTTTATGTCACAACTTTAACTTGCTCACAAGAAGGATTAACAGAGCCTCTATCATCTAAACCATTTTTTTCGCTCCCACAACATATCAAAATTTGTGAGACATAGTAAAATCATTAATAAAAGGAAAGTTGATATCATTACAGGCTCGTATCAAGAAACAAACAAAGAAAAATCTCAAATATAAAAGCTGATTACATCTTAAAGAACTAGAAAAAGGAAAACGAATGAAGCCCTGAGTCAGAAGATGAAAGGACATAATAGAAATTAGAGTAGAATTAAATAAAATAGAGAAAAAAAGACAATGGAAAAATTAGTGCAACAAATAGCTGGTTCTTTGAAAAGATGAATAAAATTTACAAAACTCTGGTCATGCTCATTAAGGAAAATAGAGAAAAGACACAAGTAAACAAAATTAGAAATAAAAGTTATGACAGATACCACCGAAATACAAAGGATTATACAAGAATATTATGAAAAATTATATGCCACCAAATTCAGTAACCTAGAAAAAATGAGCATGTTCTTAGAAATACACAATTTCCCAGACTGAATCATGAAAGTTTGGAACATCTAAATAGACCAATCAACAGTAAGACAATAACCATCAAAAACCTCCCCAAAATTAAAAGTCCAAGACCAGATGGCTTCACTAGTGAATTCCACCAGTCAAAGATGATTTAGTAGCTGTCCTTCTCAAACTTCCAAAAAGTTGAAGAAGAGGCAATACTTCCTAACTCATTGAATGAAGCAAACATTACCCTGACACCAAAATCTGGTAAAAATAACACACACACACACACACACACACACACACACACACACACTATGAACCAATATCTCTGATGAATACAGATGGAAAACTCCTAAACCAAATCTTAGCAAATTAAATGTAATAATACACTTAAAATACATATACATCATGATCAAGTGGGGTTTACTCCAGAGGTGCAAGGATGGTTTAACATATGCAGCTCGATTAATGTGATACACCACATAAACAAAATAAAAGATAAAATCATAGGATCATATCAATAGATGCAGCAAAAGCATTTGACAAGATACAGTATCCATTTATGATTAAAACAATATAATACACATAGAAGGAAAGTACCTCAAAATAATGAAGGCCACATATAACAAAACCTCAGCAAATATTATACTTAATGGTGAAAAACTAAAAACCTTCCTGCTAGATCAGTAACAAGACAATATTGTCCACTACAACCACTCTTATTCAATATAGTGTTGGAAGTCCTAGCTAGAGCAATCAGTGAAGAGAAAGAAATAAAACACATCCAGATTGGGAATGTAGAAATCACATTCTCACTTTTTGCAGATGACATGATTCTCTATGTAGAAACCCCTAAAGACTCCACCCCAAAACTGTTAGAAACAATAAATACAGTATAGTTTTAGGATATAATATCAACATATAAAAATCCATAGCATTTCTATACACTAACAATAAAAATAGCAGAACAGGAAGTGAAAAAACAATTCCTTTTGCAATTGCATCAAATAAATACCTAGGAATAAACTTAATGAAGCATGTGAAGGACCTATATACTACAAACTATAAGATTTTTATTAAAAGAAATTAAAGGAGACACAAAGAAATGGAAAGATATTCTGTGTTCATGGATTGGAAGAATCAACATAGTTTAATGGCCATATTACCCAAAGCAATATACAGTTTTAGTGCAATCCGCATCAAAATCCCAATGGCTAAAAAAAAAAGAAGAACAAAAATTATCAAATTTGTATGGAATTCCAAAAATCATTGAATAGCCAAAGCAATCCTCATGAAAAAGAACAAGACCACAGGTATCACTCTGCCTCAGAGGTCCACAACTTCCAGGCTGCATACCAGTATTAGTCTGTTGCCTGTTAAGAATACAGCCATATAACAGGAGGTGAGCAAAGCTTCATCTGTATTTGTAGCCACTCCCTAGTGCTACTATCACCACCTCAGCTCCACCTCAGATCATCAGACATTAGATTCTCATAGGAGCACTGGTCCCTGGTGCCAAAAAGGTTGGAGACCACTGCTCTAGGGTATATAGAGATATATAAAACCCAGTCCCTGACTTCAAGGATTTTCTGGCTTAGTTGTTGGGTGGAGTGGGCAGAGAAGCAGAGGCCATAAATAAGACACAGATACAAATTACCTTCAAAAAGGAGAGAAAGTTAGGTGCTTTAAGAAAGGTATATAAGGGGACCTTAAAAAGGGAGGCTAACATGATGATGTTGAATAAACCGCAAAAGTTCTATGAAGAACAAGAACCTGAAAAAGGCCTTTACAAATAGGCAGAATTGATATTCCAGGCTGAGGCAACAGAATGAGAAAATGCTATTTGTGAGGAAAACAAACAAACAAACAAAAAGCCCCCCAAAACAAGAAAGTCTACTTGAACACTAAGGAGGTTAGTTTGGCTTGAGTGCTGGGCATGTTAGGGGAGTAGTAAGAGACAAAGCTCTTGGTGGGCAGCAGGTGGGCAGATGACACTGTATTTAAGAAGGCCACTCACTGACTGTCAGTCTATGTACTTTGTGATTTGTTGTGCAATATGGAGTAATTAATGCTTTTTTTAAGAGTTCACTAGGAAAAAAAATATATCTGAGAGCATTATGTAAAATGAAGTAGAGAAAGATAAGGAATAGGGAGATAAATTAAGTAATAAGGGCCTGAACTAGAGTAGAAACAATAAAAAATAATTTTAAAGAGATAGTTATGAGAAATAATGCAGCTGCAGAAAATAGTGATAATAATAGCTAGAATAACTAATGTTTATTGAGCACTTATTATATACCAGATACTATAGTAAATGGATTATATACAGCAGTTCGATTAATTCTCACACTGACCCTATAGGTTAAATATTATGATTATTCTCATTTTACCGATGAAAAATTAATGATCAGAGAGTTTTAGTGATATACTCAAGATCACACAGCTACTAATTAAAAGAGCAAGAAATTAAACCTATGTCATTTTGACACCTAAACATACATTATTTCTCTTGTAGTATGCTGTCAACTCCATAGAAACTTGTTTGGAAGTGGAGAATAAGTAAAAAAAATGAATATCTCCAAGACTTTGAGACAACCTGGGAAAATGTGGTTAACTTAATAATGATAAGGAGGTCTATACCAGAATCTGGTTTGAAGTTTTGAGAGATGAATTTTTTGAGACAAGTTGATTTTTATAGTCAAATAATTTTTATATACTGAAATTATTTTATTCACCAAATACTGAGCACCTACTTTTTCTTTTAACAGTCCTTGATTCTGGCATACAGCTAGCAAACAAAACACACAAGAATCCCTGCTCTCATGAACTCTATATTCTACTAGAAAAATTATATTTTTATATATACACACACACACACATTATATACACAAATAAATAAGTAAAAAACAGCGTAGAGTATGTTAGTTATGATTGATAATAAATAAAATAAATACTAAAGGGAGATGGGGAGTGTCGGAGGACAGCTGCAGTTTTAAATAGGAAGATCAGGGAAAGCCTCAAGAAAATGTGACAATGGATATAGATCTGAAGGAGATGATGGAGTAAAACAGGTAAATAATTTGGCTAAATCATTTTAAGTACAGGAAACTGCCAATTCAAAGGCTTTGAGGCAGAAGTGTGCCTGATACTTTCACCTAACAGCAAGAATGACAAAGTGGCTAAAGCAGAGTGAAAGGGGGTGAGACTTAGGACATGAGGTCAGAGGAGTAACTGGGGGCCAGATCATGTAGGATGATATAGGTCATTGTATGGACTTTTTTTCCCCTCTGAATGAGATAAAACATCATTAGGAGATTTTTATCAAAGAGATGACATAATTTGACAAGATACATCATATTTTAAATAAATGTAAAAGATGACTTCACTTAAATACTTATAGTGAATTTAAGGTGATAAAACATCCAAGAGAACAGGTTTTATATATAGTTGGAAAAAGAGCTACAGTTCAGATGAGATATAGATTTAAGAGTCACTTGCCATGATAGGAGAGATGAATGAATGTTCAGTAAAGATTGACTGGATGTATATTTGTAAACTTCTAACGTGTAATCAGTGACATAAGTAGGTAATGATTTTTATATAAATAGTTAAAAGGAAGTTCAGAACTCAGGGCTTTTGACTTTTTGATCTGCCAACTAATTTCTCCTTGTGACCTAATCAAAATCACCACTTGTGAAAATATTTCAAAGATGTATTTCAGTTTAGGTGCTGAATAACCTCTAATTTTAACCTCACTTTTAATATTTTTTTTTTACAGTTGTGCTTCCCTGTATTTTATAACACCATTTCTCTACTAATCTGAGAAATCTCAACTATTTAACTTCTTCGATCTGAATGCATAATCCATATCATTCATCTGGCCTTTTAATTAAAATGAGCCCCATATTTTTTAATAAAAAAGTACTATTTTACTTACCATGCAACTGAGTCAAAATAATGGCAATAACAATTGCTTCAAGGGCTGAATCAGGCACACTTTAAACCACATGATTTAATAATCCACATGGATTTAATAATCCAAGACAGGAGGTTTCCTAATTCCTATTTAATTTTTGTTCTTCCCACATATATTTAAAGTCAGTTAAGTCCTCCTAGCTTTCTGCAGCCTCGCGGCAACTATCCAGGTCCCAAAATTAAACTTTGTTTAACTCAGAACAAAGGTTATGTATGGACCCAGCTGAATCAACTTTCAGGGAATTTTGATTCTCTGTACTGGTGTTATGGTCTGTTGTCTTGTATAATTGAGAAGTGACTAAATGATCCATGTAAATAGAAGTATTTAAAGAGTCTGGTTGCCCATTTCTCAGGCATCTGAGAAAGATTTGGAACAAATCAATGGCCCCTAAATGTCCTTAATGGCTCAAGGAAAAATGTTGGGTTGGCTATATCTGAATTATATGATATGATTAAAAAAAAAACAAAAACAAAACAAGCTTTGGGCCCAATGACTGAATCAGAATCTCTGGAGGAGACACCAAGAAAACTATGGAAAGCTTCCTTTTTTTAAAACTTCACAAATGAGTCTTATAATCAGTGAGATTTATGAAGCAATTATGTAAATCAGGGTCTCTCTAATGTTATGGTGCATAGGAATCACCTGTGGTTATTATCAAACTGCAGATCCTGATGTGGGGCAGGAGAATCTTCTGTATTTCTAACAGCCTCTCAAGTAATGTTGGTTCAGGATCACATTTTGAATAACAAGGTACTAGATTACCTCTCAGACTCCTAGCTATACTTCCCTGTGATTCTAAAGTACCTCATAGAAAGTGGATTATTACTCTCACTCACATCAGAACTTTCCATTCAAACGAATAGATTTTTTTACACATAGTCTTTTTCTTTTTTCTTTTTCTTTTTTTTTTGCAAAAAGTGATAGACAATAATTTTTTTCTTCACTTGCAGCTTTGTCTTTGTTTCTCACTTTTTAGCTTTCAACACGTAACTGAAAAAGTCCCAGAAAAGCTGATCTATCCACATTGATCATCTCTGAAGAGTTGCAGACGCACTGAGTCCTAAAGCAAAACTTTCTTCTATGTGAGCCAAAAATAAAGAAAAGAAAAAAAACAGCTTGCCAAACACCTGTAAAGTGACGGCTATCATCATATGGGAATTGGAAGAATTGCTATATGACACATTCATGATCCAAATAGGAGAGGATCAACTGTCTTGATGTCCCATAAGGCCTTATAAAAGTGTCAAAAAGAGGGGGAAATTATAACGGCTTTTCATCTGTGCTTGCACACTAGACTTGCATTTAATTATTGTAGACAAATTCAAAGCAAACACAGATAGTTCTTTGAAAATCATATGTAGAGGCTCAGATCAATGCAGTAAAAAAGTTATTTTACACTGTCTCTCCAACCCATGGATAATCTGTCTCTGAAAAAGAGCAGGAGTTGATTGTAAATTTAGATTTTGAACCACCATTTAGCAAAGATAGTTTCTCTAGAAAGAAACATGCCTGCTAATGACACATGTGCTGGGCCAGATGGAGACAACACAGATTTTCGATATTTTATCTATGCAGTGACATACACTGTCATTCTTGTGCCAGGTCTCATAGGGAACATATTAGCCTTGTGGGTGTTTTATGGCTATATGAAAGAAACCAAGCGGGCTGTAATTTTCATGATAAACTTAGCCATTGCTGACTTACTACAAGTTCTCTCTCTACCACTGCGGATCTTTTACTACTTGAATCATGACTGGCCTTTTGGGACTGGCCTCTGCATGTTCTGTTTTTACCTGAAGTATGTCAACATGTATGCAAGCATCTATTTTTTGGTCTGCATCAGTGTGCGACGATTTTGGTTTCTCATGTACCCCTTTCGCTTTCATGACTGCAAACAGAAATATGATCTATACATCAGCATTGCTGGCTGGCTGATCATCTGCCTTGCCTGTCTGCTCTTTCCTCTCCTCAGAACCAGTGATGACACTCCAGGCAACAAAACCAAATGCTTTGTGGATCTTCCTATGAGGAATGTCAATCTGCCCCAGTCTATTGCCATGATGACCATTGGCGAGTTGATTGGGTTTGTCACTCCTCTTCTGATTGTTCTATATTGTACCTGGAAGGCTGTTTTATCACTGCAAGATAAATATTCTGTGGCCCAAGACCTTGGAGAGAAAAAGAAAGCCTTGAAGATGATTCTCACCTGTGCAGGAGTATTCCTAATTTGCTTTGCACCTTATCACTTCAGTTTTCCTTTAGATTTCCTGGTCAAGTCTGACAAAATTAAAAGCTGCCTAGCCAGAAGGGTGATTCTGATATTTCATTCTATTGCTCTGTGTCTTGCTAGTCTCAATTCCTGCCTTGACCCAGTCATATACTACTTCACCACTAATGAGTTCAGAAGACGGCTTTCAAGACAAGATTTGCATGATAGCATCCAACTTCATGTGAAATCCTTTGTGAGCAACCATATTACTTCTGCCCTGACAGCTGAATTGTGCTAAATTAAAAAAATAAAAACTGAGTGTGGCCTGAGATGCAAATATATCAGAACACATTTGCAGTACCACAAGCTACTGGGAAGTAATCACAGAAAGCGCTCACAGCTTTTAAGTTATGCTTTATCTTACCTATATTAGGAATTCACATCTTCATAACATAATCTATTTAGAAAATCATACTTTATCATCATTGATGTTGACATATCCATGTAGTAATTTGTTATCAAGTCTTTAAGACTTGGACTATAATATTTCAGACATCTTATACATGTATTCTCTCAGCTAGAGTCAGCAGTTTTACCTGTGAACCTAAGACATAAAGAGACGTTTAGCTTAGGGAGTCATCGTAAGCACTTCATTTTGTTACAATGGACACAGAGTATTTAGAGGCAATGCAGTTCTATATTTATACTGGTAATCACAATTTATATTCCAATATCATATGTTTGTTTTGTTTAAAGTAGGATGGACAATATGTTATTCTGCGAGAATAAAGTGTTTATAAACATGGGATCATTTTTATTGCCCATGTGTGATTACACTCTAGGGTTTGAAGACTGGAATAGCTATTTCCCTCATTTCAGTGTCATTATGAAACATCATCTGTTACACCTATTCATAGAGCAAAAATATGAACTTAGGCCTTCAGTCTGTAAAAGTGAGAATGAGAATCAGATTGACATATAGTAACTTTCTATGACTGTATAAATTGCCATATTGAATCTACCTAAGGCAGATAGCTTGTCAAAGTCCATACAATGTGGCCCAAATTGCCTCTATTGGTCCAGGAGATACCACATAGGTAAAAATTACAGTTATGTTTCTCTTAAACTATTTCCAAAGAACACATTTGGAGATATATGGACCTGTCTAGTAGAGGGAATTTCCACAATGCTTCCAGAGTGACTTCGAGAGGTACTCTGACAGGTTATTGCATTTTTGAGTCTATGGAAGAAGTAATACATTAATTAATCACCAAGCTCAGGCCAAAACAAAAGATAAAGTAGTGTTGGATACACCTCTTAAAAGACTCACCACATTGTAGTTCTTACTTTAAGTGGCAACTGTAAAGCTACATTCACAAGCCAGAGTAGGGTTTGGAGGTAGCCCAGCATATGGATCCTAGTCTTCAGTAATTTGTCTGGCCCACCTTTGCCCCATTTATACTATTCTGAGGTCTGCACAGCTTACCTTCCAACAGCTGGAGAAGATAATTCTTTCACCTTTAAAAAAAAAGAGTAAAAGATTAATTTTGGCAGCTCTGGACACCCCTTACAATGCCTTGCCTGCAACTTGTTTGTTACTAGTATTTAGAAAACAGACCCTAAACATGAATAGTAATTACATCTGAGGCCTTACACATTACAATATTTTGAAGCATGTTTTAGCAAATGCTCTAACTTAAAAAATGCTCCACTCAAAATGTGTGTGCTATTTAAGGAAGACTCATGCTGCTTCTCATCTGGAAAGAATGTGGAAATCAACCAAGAATTTTATTATATTTAGAAGAACAGAGTTGTTTTAGGCACACAGTTATGATACTAATATGTTTTGGGAAAAACTGGTGAAATCAAAATGAATTCTAATATATAAGATTAATGGAAAAATGTCTAATGTTTTCTATGGACAAGTGTTGATTTTGCTAGCATTTTGTTATTAAAATAATGTCCTATTAGAAAACCCACTGTGCTGCTAGCAATAGTGTATCTATTTACCTCCTAATTATTAATTATAATGTACATATTTTGATGTATTAAATAAGTTAAATTGTTTTTTTAAAAGGCTAACTGTAACTATGTCTGATCTATTTGCTTTAAAGTAATTTGTGTTTGAAAATAATTTAGTGTTGTAATGGGATCACAAGTTATTTTGTGGGTACTTGTAATGGAAGAGCCTTGTCTATACTTTATGTGTTTATTATTTTCTACATACGTATGAATTATACTTCTTAGGGTCCTTTTGGGAGACCAGTGACTTAATTTTATTAACATATTAATTTTACTTTAAATGTATCTTTTTCAAAGGGGAGGAAAAATATGTCCAGGAAGTCACTGAACTTTTGAGAGAAATGGTTGGTTGAAGTTAGAACCCTCTTATTAGTCAGAATAGAAGCCCTTGCAGAACCTTTACATCATTTGAGAAGAGGTCAAGTATCCAGTATTCTTATGTTGCTTAGCTAGGACCACCTCTCCTCCCCAGGCCTATTTTTTTTTGATTTGTGTTCAGTGCTGTGGTCGACTTTATCGACCCCTCTTCCCAATCAGTATGTTTTGTCCTCCACCCTATTTCTTTGTTCTTCTAGTCAGTAATCTGATCAACTTATTCACACTATGGTGCTAATGACTAATGTTAGCTTAATATTAACTTGCCCAGGGATATCTGAATTCTAGGATTTAGGGATAAACCTTAACTCAAAATGTTGATCCATTATTTTTAATGGAGGGCTTAAAGACACTGAAGCAAACTGGAGGAGAAAGTTTGAAGAAAGTGGGATTTACAGAAGTTTTTCAGATTACACATAGTAAGTGATCACCGAGGTTGCCTACCATTATGGGGATGCAAAATTCTAAGACATATATCCACAAGCAAGGCTCAGATCTCTGAGATTTCAGATCTCTTTTCAGATGGATTTCTCAGATCTCTACTTGTTTTCTTTATATTTTTTCCCCCTTCTAACTCTGGACCTGATTTTCAGGGAAAAATCTAAACTAGGAGAAAATACTGCCTCCTCTCTGAGCTTCTCCTTTCCTTGAAGAATCTTTTCTCCAAATCTCCCATTTATTATTTTAATAAAATCAGGGTGCAAAAAGTAAACACCTTTAACTACAGTAAAGTTCAATTCAGGATAAATAACCTCACATTTTCCATATAAACTTATGTGAGTTCTGATTCCAAAATATATATGTAATTATTCCAACAAGAGAGATTTTTAATATGGAATAATTTCAATATTATGATTTTTGTTATTGCTTTTATTATTATATTCAAATGTTGTATGTGGTTTTATTTTTATCCAGTTAAGTAACTAATTATATTAATCTGTAATTTCATGAAAAGGAGTCATCTGTCATAGGAACAACATATCAAACTACCTTGGTCTGAACGGGTGTGTAAGTGGAACTCTTGTGCAACTTCATTTTTATTTAATATTTTTATTACCAAGACACTTTAAAAATGTTGCACTTGGAATATTTACATCCATACTTTATAATATACATTTTAATAATAAAGTTAGTCTCTGTAATTACATAGCACGTTTCTGCCTCTTGAAGTCAATGTATATTTAGCCTCTTTTTAAGCAAACTGATATACTTGAAGATCTTTGTCTTTGTTGTCAAACATAGATAAAAGTCCCATGAGGTGCACGTTATTCTAAAATGGAAAGATGATCCACTTTTCCCATCTTACTACACCTCATATATCTACTCCTCCCATAGATATTATTTTTTTGCTATCCATACCCTACTAAGATTATTCCTCATTATCACTTGTTGACCAAGTTTATTTGAATGACTTAAAGCCCTGTATTTGCTAGAGTACAGTAAGTGGGTAGAAAAATAAATGAGGGGGTAGAAAAGGAAATGAGGTGACAGAAAATGTTCTCTTTTTAGTCTTAAATGATGTTAAGAACTGACAATCTGATTTTTCTTGTGGATTAGCAGGGGAAAAACTCCATCTTCTACTGACTCTATTGCTATACCCAAAACAGACTTACTTAAAGAAACAAACAAACAACAGAAATGACAAAAGTGAAGTCAGGACAATTTTCTCTGGCCCTCCTCTCATCCTAGTTATTATTTTTTGTACCTTAGCATCTTCCTCTTCATCTAAGCTATATCTAGTGTTTTTAGGAGATACAGTAACCTTCTGTAACAACCATGTTGTTAAGAATTACATATTTTGACTGTTGCAGAAAGATTTTCTTAGGATGTGGTAAAGCCTTTCCTAAGGAGAAATTTCTGATGTCTCAGTAGACCTGAAGAAAACAATGGAATATAAATACAGGATCTATTACATGCTTCATATGTCATCAAATCATATATATGCCTCCTCTGTGCCTTCCTGAAGCTAGCCAGAAGTAACTTCACTGTCTTAACTACAATATTTTTGGAATGGAGGAGTGAGTGACAAACTCTCAGATTAATATGGCTATTTTAACTCACTTATTCCTCAGTTATTAAAGAATATGTTATATGTTTTGGGGGGCAGTGCATTGTAACTTTCTTGAACTTCACAGACCATTTTTTCAGCAGAATTTCCCTAGTCTTAACCATTTATTTGATTTTGCCAAGATATATTTCCTCTACTCTTTGTTGACTAAGTTCTCTTTTTCTAACTTCTTATATACATCTGCTGGTTCATCTATAGGCACAGACTTTATTTAAGGCCTTACATTTGCCTTCTTGAATTTCTTCAAAGAATAACAGAGCAATGGTTTCTTGGAGGAGGGAGGTGTCTGTCACTAGGACTATCTCCCTGATCCCAGTGTCTCCTTTTTTTGCAGGAGCTTCAGAAGCAGAGCTGAGAGGCAGAGACCTAGGATCTTTGCTCTTCACATTTGATTCTGGCCCATAATGGAGAGAATTTTTCATCCTTTCTAACAATGTTGAATATTCACAACTTGTACAAAGATTGGTATACTTCATACCTTTGAAATGTTAATCTAATAAGAAGAAAAAATAAACAAATCAACTGAAAACAATAATGGTCCAAGTATTGGGCTCAGAGAATGGAAGCATGAAGTAATTTGGTCTTACGATAAACTCCCCATAACATGCCTGATAAAGTAAAATATATAATACTAGGTTAAAAATGGTGTGAATTGCCCTAGGTCATTAAATATATTTAACTTTTTTGCTCAGATTCATATTTGTATATATTACTATTGAAAAGTTCAAATATATTAAAAATAACAACTAGTAAGTAATACGACGAACCCCTATGCACTTATTATTTAGCTTCAACGAACACCAACAAATGGCCAATATTCTTTCCTCTGTGACTGCACCCACTCGCTTTACCCTAGATTATATTAAGGTACACTGAACATATTACATAATTCCATCTTTAAATATTTTAATAAATAACAGTACCATTTAAATGAACTATTCAATATGTGATCAAAAGGGGATAAGGAATAGGAACTGATTTTACATGTTTTATTTTAGTAATGACCTCAAACTCTAAATTCCAACAGGTATAAATTATAACAAAACTACATAACAACAAGTATGTGAAGTCGCTAGAGGTCTGGCTGAATGGAAGCCCTACGACTAAGTCACTTCAAATAACAGGTCACCTCAAAATGGTAGGAGGGATGGAGACACAAAATAGCCTGGCACCACAACCACATGTGGCCACTGAATATCGGGAGGAATATCTTGGCTGCAGAGCCCCCTCCCCCACCTGAGGAGTGAGGGGTCCTGGCCTCACACTGGGCTCCCCATCTCAAGGTTCTAGCACTGGGAAGAGAAACCCCAACAACCTCTGGATTTGAAAACCAGAGGAAGTTATGGCTGAGTGAGACAAAGAGCTGTGGGAAGCAGAGCCCTTCCTCTTAAAGAGCCCATGCTGGCTTTATTCCCTGATGGACCAGCTTGCTCTGATCTCCAGTGTTGGGGAAGCTGTTTGAGGGGTACCAGGAACATACGAGGAAGTGCTGAGCTGTTGGGCTTCAGAGCAAGGGCTGGAGGGGTGGCTAGCACCCAGAAAGAGATGCAGATAGAAGCCATTGTTCCTTTATTGAGAATGTCCCACTTCCAACCTTCAGATGCAGGCACCATTAATCTGGATAATGTAGGTTACTCTGCCCAAGGGATTCTCTGAGACCCAGATTCTCCCAAATTGTGGGCGCACCTAAGCCATTTCCAGTGATTTAATCCATACAAATGGTCTGTTTTGGCTCCTACTACAAACTTTCATAAAATCTCTCAAAGGCTCACAAAAGCCAAAGAAGTGGAACCTGGTATTGGCATGCCCTGTAACTCTTACTGAGCAGCCTTAAACTTGCACCAGCGGCAGCCAGCCTCCATTTCTGACTTGACATCACAAGTCCTTTATAAGCCAGCACAGATGACAGCCATAGGTAGATTACTTGGTGACTTTTGCCAGGTGGCCCTAGAGGTGCACAGGCTATGGCTGAACTTGGCCTACAGCTGGGCGCCTCTCAGGTCTGTGCCAAGGTGCCCCATAGGACATCTACCACATAAAGCCACTCTTACTAAGACCAGGAGACTTAGGAGCCCTACCTAATACATAGAAGCAGACACAGGGAGGCAGCCAAAATGGGGAGACCAAGAAACATGTTCTACATGAAGCAACAGGAGAAAGCTCAAGAAAAATAATTAACCAAAACAGAGACAAGCAATCTACCAGATGCAGAGTTCAAGACACTGGTTACAAGGATGCTCAAGGAACTTAGAGTAAGAGTAGATAAACTCAATGAGAATTTTAACAAAGAGATAAAAAAAACCATAAAAATAGAGATAGAAAACATAATAGGGAGCCATTCAGAAATGAAGAATACACCATTTGAGATGAAGAGTGCATTAGAGGGAATCAAGAGAGTGGATGAAGTGGAGGATTGAATCAGTGACATAGAGGATGAGGTATCAGAGGACACCTAATCAGAACATCAACAAAAAAAAAGAATCCAAAAAAATGAAGATAGTTTAAGAAGCCTCTGAGACAACGTCAAACATATGGACATTCACATTATAGAGGTACCAGAAGGAGAAGAAAGAGAGCATGGGATTGAAAACCTATTTAGAAAAATGATAATGGAAAACTTCCTTAACTTGGTGAGGGAAATTGACATACAACCCCAGGAAGTTCAGAGTCCCAAACAAGTGAATCCAAAGAGGCCTGCACCAAGACATCATAATTAAAATGCCAAAGGTTAAAGTCAAAGAGAAAAGCTTAACAGAAGCAAGAGTAAAGCAATTAGTTATATACAGAGGAACACCCATAAGACCATCAGTCAATTTCTCATCAGGAACTTTATTGGTCAGAAGGGCTTGGTACAAAATATTCGAAGTGATGAAAACCCAAGACTTACAACCAAGATTACTTTACCAAGCAATGTTATTTAGAATTGAAGGGCAGATAAAGAGTTTCCCAGACAAGAAAAAGCTAAAGGAGTTCATTACCATCAAGCCAGTAGTACAGGAAATGTTAGAAAGACTACTTTAGGAAGAAGAAAGCAATATGTATCAAAAGTCTAAATAAAGAATGATAATAACTACATATTTATCAATGAGTACTTCAAATGAAAGATAATTAAGAGCTCCGATAAAAAGACAGGGTGGCTGAATGGATAAGAAAACAAGACACTTACATATACTGCCTACAAGAGACAATTCAGATTAAAAGGCACACGCGGACTAAAAGTAAGTGGATGGAAAAAGACGTTTCATGATGGACCTAGAGGGTATTGCGCTGAGTGGAGTAAGTCAGATAGAGGAAGCAAATGCCATATGATTGCATGTATATGTGGAATCTAAAGAACAAAACAATCAAACAGAAATAAACTCATAGATACAGAGAACATTTTGAGGATTACCAAATGGAAGGGGGTTGGGGGGTTAATGAAAAAGGGGGAAGGGACTAAGAAGTACAAATTTCTAGTTACAAAATAGTCATGGAGATAGAAGGTATAGCATAAGGAGTATAGCCTATAATATTGTAATAACTATGTGCAGTGTCAGAGGGGTGATCACTTTGTGAGTTATATAAATGTCTAATCACTATGTTGTATACCTGAAACTAATATACTTTTGTATGCCAACTATAAATAAAATAAAGTATTTAAAAAATTATTTTAATCAGTCTAAACAAGTTCCAACTCAGATAAAAACATCTATTAACCTGACTATTCTTAAATGAGCCTCCCTTCTACTGCAGAAGTGTGGAGACTAATCTTGAATTTAGTTCAGGGATTCCTTGGTCCAAATTTATTATGGCTCCTATGGAAAGGAGTCCAGTACATTACGCTCAATTAAGGATAAAAAATACCACTGTCTACATTTTACTCAAATTATTCACTAAATGATACTTCTAGAGCAGTATTAGAATGCATCTGTGTAAATGTACACTTTGAAATTTTTCTGAGAGCTGTTATAGTTATGAGAACTCTGAATACTGTTCTTGATGGACAACTCATATTTATTTTTCCTTTGAATCTGTCCTGATGAGCTGTATTAGTTACCCTATGGGTTCAACTATGGTTAATACCACTGTGGCTTAAATTAAGTAGAAATGTTGTATTCTTTCATGTACAAGTCTTAGTCAGTTGGTGGATTTTTTTTTTGCAAAGTTTTTGAATTTCCAGGCTCTTATCTTGTAACTCCAACATTTCTTGGGTGCTTTCTTAATCTTAATGTTGCATGGTTTCTTATCACGCCCACATTATAGCTGGTAGGACTGGGGAAATGGGGAAGAGGAGACATGACTTTTCCTTTTAAAGAGATGACTGGAAACTTTAAAATTGTTGCTGGCTGCAAACTACTGCCTAAAACTTAGCTACATGGCCCTGCCAAACTGCAAGGAAGAAAGAAAATGTAGTCATTATTCCAGGTTGATATATGCTGAGCTCAAATTATTTTATTATGAAAAACATGGTAAACCAGTATGGGAAAAAATGTGTGTTTGCTATCATCCCATGGATATCAGAGGTACTAATGTTACCATTTTGCCCTAAGCCCACATAAACTGTAAATCCCAGTAGTCTCTTGTATGCTCATCCATTTTATAAAACCGTCATCTTCCTCTAATGGAGCAGTAACTTCTCTTAGCACTTTGTGGTTATCTAAATCATCTAATGACACCTATACCTATAGTAAACGGAGCAGCAGCCTCTAGAAAAAAAGTTATGATTGTGGTCCCCTTGGAGCATGTGGACAAGGCTTAACATCTGCAACATGGGGGATCAAACAGGAGAACACGGGGAGTAATCGGATTGTGTTGGTCTGTGTCCCATCTATACTTCCTTTACCTTGTTCTCAGAGAGGAAGCAACGCTTCCCTTTTCTAACCTTCTATAAGTGAGTCAACTCAGGTGAAGAGCATAGACTTGTCCTCGGGCTTGATTCTTCCAAGGAATTTTTTCAAAAAATGCTTTGTAGTATCTCTTCTCTATGCCTAGGATGTTCTTCCAACAACTATCTTGTTTCTTCAGTTAAATTCCTTCAGTTCTCCCACCTAAATACTAACCACGCCTGACCCTGATTAGCTTCCGAGATCAGATGAGATTGGGTACATTCAGGGTAGCATGGCTGCAGGCAAATTTCTTCAGTTCTCAGTGTTGACCACCCTAGTTAAATATCTCCCTACCCCTCTAGATATGTTTGTTTCTAATAAGTTACCTTGACTTTTTTCCTTATGACTTATTATAATTTGTGTTTTATTTATTTCTTTATTGTTTTTGTGTTTGCAATTCTTACCTCACTTCCTGTGAAATAGTAGACATGCAAACATATGTTGAGAGAGTGACATCAGCGACATGACAACCTAAGATGTTCCTCCTTTTTATTTCACATTTTAATCAACAAAGTAGACATCCACACAACAAGAGTGTCTTTGTGGAAGTTTCTGAACTTTTTACCTTGTTTCAAATGACCCAAGGAGAACCTTTCACACCAGTTCAGACAGCAGGAAATAGACAAACTTTCAGATGAGTTGCAGAACAAGCAGAGCCAGCAGGACTACCTGGATCCATTTTGTTGCTATCAAGCAGGAATTGGGTGATTGTAGAATTAGGCAGACATACACCCATAAGAAAGAACTTGCAGAAGTCTAGCCTCCTAAAGGTAAAATCCAACACAATACTGGTGGTTAAAAGAAAAAAAAAAGAAAAAAATATGAGTGGAGCTGGTAAAAAAAAAAAAAAACTTTCTTGGTGCTTCCCCACCCACAAGAAAGTACTGCCTGAGGCTGACTTATGTAGCAGAGGCCAGTTATCCCATAGGTAAAGAAGAGGGTGGTGGGAAAGGGCCTGTTGCCTCAGCTGAATAGGTTCTTGCTGAAGAAACTAATTTTTCTCCATCAGCATTCTGAGTACTAACGCAGGAGCTCTGCGAATGGGGGGAGGAAGCATATTAATAAAAAGGAAGATTAGAATTTCAAACATCATTGAGGGGACTGTGCTAGCAGAAAGTCTACCCATGTGCCCCTGGAAATGACAACCTTGAGGATTTCCCTACTGGGTCCATAAGCACACCAAATACACTGAGTGCTAAACTCAAATCTTCCAAGATTCTGCTGCCAGCTCCTTGTATTTGTTCCCAAGTGCATCAGGGAAATCATGCTCTGGTACACAAAGAACATGATCAAAAAATAGGCAACCGTTGAGGGTAAGGGGGTAAACACAACCTTGAGGTATAGCGCCACCTTCTGGAACACAAAAGAGGTTTCTAAAAGCCAGCCTGGTGAATTGTATGAACCAAAGACATAAAAGTTCAGTTAAGGAGATATCTGCTACTGCAAATATGAAAACAGAAACACATGCCTATAAACATTTTTTTAAATGAAGAAAATATAGCATCACAAAGACAAAATGATAACTCTCCAGTAATCAAACTCAAGGGCACAGAATATTGCAATCTAAATATATTGCAATCTAAATAATAAAGAATTCAAAATAGCTGTTGTAAAGAAATTTAATGAGCTACAAAAAACTCAGAAAGAATTCAATTAAATCAGGAATAAAATTAATTAGCAGAAGGAAGTCTTTACCAAAAAGATTGAAATTATAAAAAAAGAACCAAACAGAAATTCTGGAGCTAAAGAATTCAATGAATGATGTGGAAAATGCAAGAGAGTCTCTGTGGTAGGGCAAACTAGATGAAAGAAACAAGTGACCTGGTCGATAGGAATATAAAAATAATACAGTTAGAAGAAGAGAGGAAACTAAGATTTAAAAAGTGTAAAGAATGTCTACAAAAACTATGGGCCAAACCTCAGAGAAAACTTGGACATACAAGAACATAAAGCTTAAATAACATCCTATAATCCCAATGCAAATAGACATTCTATAAGACATATTATAATGAAACTGTCAAAAGTCAATGATAAAGAAAGAATCATAAAGGCATCCAGGGAAAAAAGACAATAACCTACGAAGGAAAGCTCATTAGGGTATCAGCAGATTTCTGAGCAGAAATTCTACAGACCAGGAGAAAGTGGAATGACATATTCAAAGTGTTGAAAGAAAAACTACCAGCCAAGAAAACTTTATCTGGTATTAGTACCTTTTAGGTATGAAGGAGAAATGAAGGTTTTCCTAGATAAATAAGCACTGAGGGAGTTCACCACCATTAAACCTGCCTTGTAAAAAAATGTTGAAAGTTCTTCAAACTGAAATAAAAGGACGCTAATCAGTAACATGAAAACATATGAAAGTACATGACATACTGGTGATGGTGAAAAACAGATAGTCGGACTTAGAAAACTAACTATATTAGGAAAGTGCATTAACCACTCAACTACAGTATAAACATTAAAGAAAAAGAGTACCAAAGATAAATATAGTTACAATAAATTATTTACAATTACATGACATAAAAAGAAGTAAATCGTGATATAAAAAATATTAAAAAGATGAGTAGAAGGGCGGATCCTTTATAGATCCTTTATAGGTATCCAACGATAAGTTGCTATAAGCCTAAAAAGAACTGTTTCTCTGTAAGATATTTTATGTGATTCACAAGGTAACCACAAAGGAGAAACCTAGAATAGATCTTAAAAAGACAAAGAAAGGGAAAACAAAATACTACAGTAGAAATAAGCCAATTAATGATTATAAGTAGAGACAATGGAAAAGGTAACAATGGAAATACAAAGCAACCAGAAAGTAATTAATAAGATGGCATTAGTAAATTCTTACATCTTGATAATTACTCTAAATAGGAATGCATTGGACTCATCATTCAAAAGAAACACAGTAGCTGGATGTATAACAAAAAACAAGACTCAACTATATGCTGTCTAAAAGAGGCCCATTTTAGGTTTATGGACGCATAAACTCAAAGTGAAAGGATGAAAAAAGTTATAACATGAAAGTGGAAATCAAAATAAAATGGGAGTAGCTTATATTTACATCAGACATGATAGACGTTAAGCCAAAAATGGTAACAAGAAACAAAAAAGGCCATTATATAATGATAAAGGGATCAATACAGCGAGAAGATAAAATATTCATAAATATATACATACCAAACATTGGAACACCTAAATATATTAAGCAAATACTAACAGATCTGAAAAGAGAAATAGAGCACAAATACAATAACATTAACAATGTCTCACTTTCAACAACAAATAAATCATTCAGACATAAAATAAACAAGAAAAAATGTACTTAAACTGTACATTAGACCAATAGACCTAACTGGTGTCTATGGAACATTTTATCCAGCAACAGCAGAATACACATTTTTCTCAAATGTGTGAAGAATATTCTACAGGACAAAAGCAAGTCTTAGCAAATATAAATCATACTAAGTATCAACTTTTTACCACATGATATGAAACAAGAAATCAACAATGTGAGCAAAGAAAAATCTACAAATGTGTGGAAACTAAAAAACACTCCTGAACAACCAATGGGTCAAAGAAGAATTCAGAATGGAAATTAAAGAATATCTAGAAACAAATGGAAATAGAAATACAACTTAGTAAAACCTGCGGGACGCTGTAAAAGCAGTTCTAAGGGGGAAGTTTATAGTGGTAAATGCTTATATTAAGAAAGGAAAATAATTGCAAATAAACAACCTAACTTTACACCTCAAAAAAAAAAAACTTAGAAAAAGAGCAAATTAAGCCCGAAGTTAGGAGAAAAATAGAGATAATAAAAATCAAAATGGAAATACATAAAATAAGGGTCAAGAAAAAATTTACTAAAAGCTAGAGCTGTTTTTTTTTTCATTCAAAAGATAAATAAAATTGGCAAATCTTTAGTGAGACTAAGTAAAAAGAGCGAAATAAGTCAGATAGAAAAAAGTTAAGAATAATATGATTTCATTCATATGTGGTATATAAAACTGAAAACAACAAATGAACAAGACAAATAAACAGACAAAGACAATAATTTAATGGTTACCAGAGGGACAGAGGGAAGGGAAGAGGTAGATAAGGGTAAATGGGGCTCAAATATATGGTGATGAAAGGAGATTTGACTTAGGGTGGTGAACATACAACATAATATACAAATGACATATTATGGAATTTAAATTGGAAACCTACATAATTTTATTAACTAATGTCACCTCAATAACTTTAATAAAATTTAAAAAGAAAGAAGACTCAGATAAATGAAATTAGAAATAAAATAGAATAATAACAGACACTACAGAAATATATAGGATTATAAGAGACTACCATGAACAATTATATATACCAAAATATTAGACAATGTAGAAAAAATGGATAATTTTCTGGAATTACGCAACCTTCCAAGACTGAACCTGGAATAAATAGCAAGTATGAACAGATGAATACTGAATTAAGAAATTGAATCAGGAATCAAAAACCTCCTAGAAACATGGAGGAGTAAGAGACATCCCCAGATCTCTCTACTTGAAACAATAAGATGAACAAGATGAACATCTAAAACAACAAAAACAACTCAAACTGCACATGAGCACATCTGAGTGTGGAAATTGCACATAAGAACTACCAGAGGGATTAAAAAAAACAACTAGATAAGCAAAATGGGTTCTTTTGCAAGAAGACTGAAACCCCAAAAAAGAACCAAATAGAAACTTTGGCGATAAAGAACACACTGAAAAAGTGGAGAAATGAAATAGCAAGCTTAGGAAATTGAGTTAGCCAAATAAAGGAAAGGATCAGTGATATCGAAGACAGAAATCTAGAAATAAATCAGAAGGAAGAAAAGGGAAACCAAAGAATGAAAAAGAATGAAAGAGAAATTGAAGAACTAGTTGGTACCATCAAGAGAGAAAAGATAAGAATAATGGGCGTTCTCAAAGTGGAGGAAAAGGAGCAAGAATTAGAAAGTATTTCCAGACAAATAGTTGATGAGAATTTCCCAAATCTAAGGAATAAGCTGAACCTTGGAATTCAAGAGTTCAAGAGAACATTCAATTATGTCATCCCAAAAAGGCCTCTGCCAAGACACATTGTATTAAAATTATCAAAAACAAACAAACAAACAAACAAAAACAATGACAAAGAAAGAATTCTAAAGGCAGCCAGGGAAAAGATGGTAACATATAAAGGAAAACCCATTAGATTATCATCAGACTTCTCAGCAAAAAACTTTCAAGCCAGAAAAAAGTGGAATCAAATATTCAAATTAGTAAATGAAAGGAACTACCAGCTAAAAATAATATATCCAGCTAAGCTCTCCTTTAGCTATGAAGTAGAAATAAAGTCATTTCCAGTCATACAAAAATTAAGAGATTCTCCACTATGAGGCCTGTATTACAGGAAATATTGAAAGGGGTCAGCTCACCTAAAATGAAATGACAAAAAAAAACAAAACAAAACGTAATTAGGAGTAAGGTGACTAGCAGGCTGATAAAAGCAGAGGAGTGCAACACTTACTAAGAACAGGGCATTAAAAGAATAAAAAATAAGAGGAGATTTACTATAGCAAGACAGTAATGAACGTCCAACATACATAGAGAAAAATTGAGACAACAAGGACAGAAAAGGGGAGGATTCAAAGATCTACATTCACAAAGGGGAATTGAGATCAGGCATGAGCAGAGGAAAATGGATGACTGTATGTGTGTGTGTGTGTGTGTGTGTGTGTGTGTGTGTGTGTGTGTGTGTGTGTGTAAATAAAACTATACATATTTGTAATGGTAAACACATGCCAAAGATTCAGAACTAAAGTATATAACATAAAAAAGGAGGACCAGAGGGAAAACACACAAAGCCAACCAAAATAAAGAAAACAGAAATACAAGGACAAGGGAGCAATGGAAACAACGAGCTACCAGAAAGCAAAAGATAAAAGGCTATAAGACCTTACATTTCAATAATCACCTAAAATGTAAATGGACGGAATTCACCAATAAGAAGGCACGGAGGTGCAGAATGGATCAAAAAACAAAACCCAACCATATGCTGCCTATGAGAGACACATCTCAGCTCCAAAGACAAATATAGATTTAAAGTGAAAGAGTGGAAAATGATATTTCAAGCAAATTGCATTCGGAGAAAAGTGAGAGTAGTGGTGCTAATACTGGACAAAATAGATTTGAAAATAAAAAATATCTAGAAAGATTCTGAGGGATACTTCATAATCATTAAGGGAATCATGCACCCAGAAAACATAACACATTAATATCTATGTTCCCAATCAAGGAGCACAGAAATATATAAAGTAATTACTAACAGGATTAAAGGGAGAAACAACCAAAACACTATAATAGTAGGGGACCTAAATACTCCACTGTCAGATATGGACAAATCATTCAAACAGAAATTCAATAAGGAAATAACATCCTAAAATGATACATTAGACCAACTGTGTATAATTGAAATTTACAGAGCATTTCATCCCAAAACAGCTATTTATACATTCTTCTATTTGCACGTGAAACATTCTCAAGGATTGACCACATACTGGGACATGGAGATAGCCTCAACAAATATAAGAGGGTTGACATCATACCAAACATATTCTCTGATCATAATGCTTTAAAACTAGAGATCAACTGTAAAAAGAAAGCAGGAAGAACCACAAATACATGGAGATTAAACAACATACTACTGAAGAATAACTGGTGCAGAGAATAAATAAAGAGATCAAGAGATACATAGAAATGAATGATAATGATAGTACAACATATCAAAACTTTTGAGACACGGCAAAAGTGGTCATAAGATGAAAGTTCACATCATTATAGGACTACTTCCAAAAAAAATAATGAGCCCAAATAAACAACCTAACACTTCATCTTAAGAAACTAGAAAAGGAAGAACGAATGAAGCCTAAAATCAGCAGAAGGAAATAAATAATAAAAATTAGAGCAGAAATAAATAAAATTGAAATAAAAAATAGAAAAAAAATAAATGCGACAAAGATCTGATTCTTTGAGAAGGTTAATAAAATTGGCAAACCCCTGGCTACACTCACTAAATAAACAAAAAAAAACAAACAAATAAATAAGAGAGAGAGAACACAAATAAACAAAATCAGGGATGAAAAAGGGGAAATTATGACAGACATAGCAGAATACAAAGGATCATACAAGAATACTATGAAAAAGTATATAGCCCTATATTTAATAACCTAGAAGAAATGGACCAGTACTTAGAAAAATATAATTTTCCTACACTGAATCAAGAAGAACTGAAAAATCTAAATAGACTGATTAGCAGTATGGAAATTAAAAATCACCAAAAACCTACCAAAAAGTCAAAGTCCAGGACCAGATGGCTTTAACAGTGAGTTCTACCAAACATTCAAAGAAGATTTAGTACCTACTCTCCTCAAACTACTCCAAAATATAGAAAAGGAGGCAATATTTTCAAACACATTTTATGAGGCTTCTATTATCCTGGAACCAAAACCTGGTAAAGATAACACACAAAAAAGAAAACTACAGACTAGTATCTCTCATGAACACAGATGCAAAGATCCTAAATAAGATACTAGTGAACCAAATACAGCAACATATTAAAAAGATTATACGCCATGATCGAGTGGGCTTCATCTCAGGGGCACAGGGATGGTTCAACATATGCAGATCAATTAATGTGATACACCACTTAAATAATTAAAATATAACAATCATATGATCTTATCAACAGATGCAGAAAAAGCCTTTGACAAATACAGCACCCATTTATGATCAAAACACTTAACAAATTCAGTATAGAAGGAAAGTACCTTAACATGATAAAGGTCATATATGACAAATCCTTGACTAACATTATACTTAATGGTGAAAAACTAAAAAACTTTTCCCTAACATTGAGAACAAGACAAAGCTGTCCACTATTATTCAATATAATATTGGAGGTCCTAGTGAGTGTCATCAGGCAAGAGAAATGTATAAAAGCCATCCAAATAGGAAACAAAGAAGTCAAACTATCACTCTTTGTGGATGACATGATTCTCTATATAGAAAACCATAAAGAATCCACAAGAACACTACTAGAAACAATAAGCAAATATGGTAAAGTCTCTGGATACAAAATTATTGTTCAAAAATCCATGGTGTTCCTGTACTCTAACAATGAAGTGTTAGAAATAGAATTGGAAAAATAATTCCTTTTTTCAACTGCAACAAAAAGAATAAAATATCTAGGAATAAATCTAATGAAACATGTGAAGGACCTATAGAATAAAAACTATAAGACTCTATTTAAAAATATAGAAGATACAAAGAAAAGGAAAGGTACTCCGTGTTCTTGGATTAGAAGAATCAACATAAAATGATCTTAATATCTACAGCATTATACAGATTTAATGAAATCCTCATCAAAATTCCATTGAGATTTTTTACATAATATAACAAAACATAATTAGATTTGCATGGAAGCACAAAAGACCCAGAATTGCCAAAGACATCCTGAGAAAAAAGAACGAGGCTGGAAGCATCACTCTGCCTGATTTCAAATTATACTACGAAGCAACAATAATCAAAATGGCATGATATTGACAGCAAAACAGACATACGGATCAGTGGAACAGAATCGAGAATCCAGATGTAAGCCCACCCATACTGATATGGACAAATAATTTTCAACAAAAAAAGCCAAAAGCATACAGTGGAGAAAGGAAAGCCTTTTCAATAAATGGTGCTGAGAAAACCAGATAGCCGCCTGCAAAAGAATAAAATTAGACTGTTGTCTATCACCACATACTGTAATGAACTCTAAATGCATTAAGAACCTGAATGTAATACCTGAAACAATAAAATGCATAGAAGAAAACATTGGAATTAAACTCAAGAACCTTGGACTTAAAGAGGCAAAGCTCTGGATCAAAATATTAGTCTTTCAAATTAGGGTGATAACTGAATTTTGTATACTTCAAAAATTTAAAAATATCTTAGTGAAAATGTGCCCTTTGTCTTGAATTTAAGGTGCATTCCAAATCTGTTTAAGCATAGTTTACTTAAAGCTCCTACCTGATCCAAAATGTGTTCTAGAGAATGAGGCAAGGAAAGATATCATGATTGTACCTACCACTATTAAAGACCCAAAAAAGGGAGAAAGGAAATCTTCAAAGATATTGCCCAGGAACAAAATTCACCAGTTCTCTGTCAATCTGTTGAGCCTGGTAATTGTTCCCAAAGGACCTTGCCAGAGGCATCTAAAAAACACAGTAAAAAAAAAATAAAGTCAATGCTAGACTTAAGGTAGGGATTAAGAAACATTTTAATTCTTTACCAGCCCTAATTCCAACTTGAATTGGTATAAAATACTCCACAGTTTTTGCCTTATTCTCACCTACCATAAATAATGTTGTGTTGAGGTCTAGGGCCTAAAACTACTTCTGCCACTGCCCAGTCAATGTCAGAGTTGAATAAGACAATCATTTGCTAATAAATTATTTAAACTGAGATAGTTTACTTAAAATTAGAAGCTTGTATGTAATAGCTTTGGTTTTTACTCAGCAATGTAATGAAATAGTTCAAATCTAAAGAGAGGTTTGGAGAAACAAATGCAGTCAGAATAAAATGAAACGGAGTGGTGTGTGTGTGTGTGTGTGTGTGTGTGTGTGTCTGCACACGTGTGTGTGCACACACACGCAGCTTAGGTTCATCGCAACCTGTGTCATTGATTGTATTTTAGACCTCTTAGTTGCAGGGACCTCTGGGAATGAATAAGCAGATTATTCTAAAATGACTGCCATAAGTATGAAGAGGTAGGGGAAGAAATATGTGTTTGAGAGGCTAGAGGAGATTTAAGAATTATTAGAATCACTGTAAAAACATAAGTATTTAGAAAAGGCATTCCTAATAATATACCTAACATAAATCAATTGCAAACTATTTTTTTTCTTGTTCTGGCTATGAAAATATAACAAAGCAATAGAATTGATATTTAAGGTGACCTACAATGTGCCGTATTTTCATCATTAGCTAGTATAGAAAAGTTGTGAAAATTCACATGTCTTAATACTCACAGTAATTAAAGTTAAATATTTAATGAATGTCATGTAACATTCTTTGTGTTAGGTGCTAAGGATGTGAAAAAATATGACATGGCTGGTGCTATCTTCACTTCTTTACCTCTCATTAATTTCTCAGCCCATCTTAATCTGGTTTCTTCTGTCACTATAATATTTTATTATTCATCCATCCAATAACAAATTTTTTGAATACCATCCAGTGCCAAGTACTAAGAGTTTACTTTCTAACTAACACATGATTGATCAAAATTAACTATATTTAGAGATACAAATATATGTTTAATTTTTAAGGTAAAATACATTTTAATTCTAAAGTCACTGTTGTTTTAATTCATTTCTAGTCATAATAATCAATTTTTAAACTTTAGATACCATTAAAAGAAATGAGACTGCTTTTGTCTGTTTATTAAAGAGAGGCATGGGTTTTAAATAAGCTTAAGAAAGGTGTCATTAAAGTGGATTATTGAGTCTCTGTTTCTAATCTGGAAATTTCCTTAGGAGTAAAATCTCATTCTATCCATTCTTCTAGGCATGTGTCTAAAGAAAATGGAGATTTGTAGTAGTTTACGTGGATCACTGTAGCAAGAAACAGGCTTATCTGAAAAAAAATTAGGTCGAGGCTTTTTTTAAGCATCTTTTTCAAAGGAAAGCAAACTAAAATTTAGGAAAGCCTTTAAACTGTCACATACACTTCAATTATCTTTGGTATAATATTTTTATCTTGGAACAAATAAATTAACTTTTCTGAATTGCTATTATCATAATCGACAGTTTTATTCTTTATCCTTACAAAACCTAACTCTCTGTCTTTGGGGCCTCAGTTTCTTTATGTGTAAACTCAGGTCATTGGACTATGATTTCCATGGACCCTTCCAGTCTTAAAAGTTTTGTGGGTTTTTTAAATTATCTGTATCGCCTATATAATTAGAAATGGTCCTGGATATATCTATGCCTCACTGGTTGAAGAAACCATAAAATTACTCTAGACTGTAAATCAGTGCAAAATTAGGCAGTGCAGGCAAGGCTCACAAGACAGGTATTTCAGAGTATAGTATTTTATGTAATGATTAGTACCTTATGATGGAATGTGTAACCACCTCTAACAGTTTAAAAGAAATACAAGGAGCTACTATGTTGGCTTTTCATTTTCTTGTCAACTGAGGGTTCTTGAATCCCTAGAACACATTCAAATAAACTTGAATAAGTTGTCACAGCAAGGGTGCCCCAGACTTGGATTTCACAGCCCAGAAAATACTCCATATACAAAAAAAATAAGAGAAACTGACATACGGTTGTATTTTGCCAAGTACATTAAAGCGAATCTACTATTATTATTTTTTTACATTTTTTCTTTTATTATCATTTAAAACTTATATAATGTACAAAAATATCCTATATTACATGTGTTATTTATAAATTTTACTTGCATAAGGAACATTTATGAATATACTTCTCAATTTAAGAACTAGAATAAAAACTGTCAGTTCTTATTTTCTTTGCTCTACCATTTCCATCTCCCTGTCACCTATATCACTCTGTGCCACAAAGGCAATCACTATTCTTCAATTTATATTTTTCATTACATCGCTTTGTAAAATATAATTTTATCATAAATGTGTATGTCTAAATATATTGATTAGCTTATTATTGAACCATGTAAAAATGTATCATACTCTATGTAATGCATTGGTACATGTTTTTTTGCCAAACATTATGTTTTCAAGTTATACTTCTTGTAGGTTGTTGTGATTCATACATTTTCATTGTTGTATTAATATGCCACAATTTTATTTATCTGTTTGCAATGTTTCTGCTTTTATGTCATTAAGAACTTCACTCTTACACACATTTTTAACAAAGTAATCTGATTTTTTAAAGTTTTTGTTAAAATGTAGCATATATATATATATTAGTTTCAAGTGTACAACTATAATAAAACTTCAGAAAAATATATTTACAATTTTAAAAATATTTTTATTAAAATATAACTATCACAATATAATATTAGCTTCAGGTGTAAATCATAGTTATTCACACACTTATATACCTAAAGAAGTGATCACTGTAGTATGTTGAGCAATCATTTGATACCATATCATGGTATTACCACATTACTGACTATATTCCCTATGTTGTATATCACATCTCCATGACTTATTTGTTTTATACCTGAAAATTTGAATCTCTTATTCCTCTTCACCTTCCCCCTCCTTTTTTTTGATTTTTCAATTACAGTTGACATTCAATATTATTTTATATTAGTTTTGGGTATACAGCATAGTGGTTAGACATTTACATAACTTATGAAGTAATACCCCTGACTAGTCTAGTACTCACCCAGTACCATAACTAATATACATAGTTATTACCATATTATTGATTATATTCCCTGTGTTTTACTTTACATCCCCATGAGCATTTATACTTCCTAATCCCTTTACCTTTTTCATCCCTCCCATCTGGCAGCCATCAGCTGTTTTTCATTATATACCCAGAAGTAGAATTGCTGAATCATAGGGTAATTCTGCTTTTAACTTTTTTTTTTTTGAGGAACCACAATTGGTTATAGTCCTGTGGGACCTGCAAGAATAAGACCAGCTGGCCACTAGAGTTAGACAATGTAGAAGTGTCCATTGGTAATAGCTGCAAAAATCAGGGTATCAGAGAAGGTTATAAATGCCTTTCTGTGAGATAACGGTGACTTGAAGTCAAGTTGAGGGAGGGTAGAAAGATTATATCCTTGGGCCTATCTTCCTTGAGAATCTCTTTAGCTACTATAAAGTGTGCCAAAGCAGAAGTCTACTTCTCAAAACAAAGGTCCATACAAGCAAATAGGCCACTTTCTCAAAGAGAATGGAGGTGTTTTAGTTTGTTATCTGTACAGTGCCCTGGGAGTGGTAGGCTGCCAAGAACTATCTTCCCAGTTGTTATAATTCCATAGGACCCAGAAATGTAAAGCCCCCTGGCCTCTAGAGCCAGGTGATCAAGGGCCATCCCCTGAGTGGCAGCCACAAAAAATGGGTCACCAGATGTAAACACCAGGGCACTAGATATGTATAGAAGCTCCACTCTGGAGATACTGGTGCTCCGGAGTGTGGCATAGGAAGAGTACAAAATAGTACCTAGTGGCTGCAGCAAAGTAGAAGGGAATTGCAAAAATTGTACCTGCCAAAAAAAATTAAAAAGAAAAGAAAAAGAGAAGGAAAAAGAAGAAAAAGAGGGAAAAAAGAAAATAAAAATTTAAAAAGTATAAAGAAAAAAATGGTACCTTCTGGCTTTAACAAGGCAGAAGGAGACTAGAAAGATGGTGCCCACCAGGCTTCATCCTAGGAGAATATCCCAGGAGTCCTCTTCCCCTCAGATCAATACTTTAAAATTAGCAAATGAGTCTCTTTCACATAAAGTCTAGGCAGAGCTGCTTCTGTGCTGGGCCCTGGGGCAGATAAGTCTGCACATAGGCCCTTTAAGAGACAATCTTCAATTTACCACAGCCCTGTGAGTCTCCTGAGTGTGACTCACTGGTCTTCAAAGCTAGATTTTTTTGTGGGGGGCATGTCTCTGAGGTGCTGGTCTTAAAAGTTGGGGTGCCTGAAGCAGTGAACAAATCCTTCAGTCCTCAGAAAGCTCTGGGTTTTGATTTCCCTCATAATGGTAGTTTGCCCTGCTGGGTGTGGAATTATGGTGACATTGTATCACAGCCTTTTCTATTTTTTCAGTGTGATTTCTCCTTATTTGCCTGATGTGAAGGGATCACTATACCAGTTTTATGTTTTTTTTCTAGAGGAAATTATTCCATATGTAACTGTAGATTCATTATGTCCATGGGAGGCAGTGAGTTCAAGATCTTTCTACATCACCATCTTAAACTGAAACCTCAAGATATTTTTTTAATTTCAGGTTTAATTTCTTTTTTGACCCATTGGTTGTTTAAGACTATGTTATCTAATTTTCATTTTTTGAATTTTCTAGTTGTGCTTTAGCTATATTTAAATTAATTTCATTGTAATCGTAAAAGATAATCTTATATGATATTAATCATTTAAAATTTATGAAGACTTGTTTTGTGTTTTAACACATGGTCTATCCTAGAGAATGTTTCCTATACCTTAGAAATATGTATGTTCTGTGGTTGTTCAGTGGACTCTTCTGTATGTCTGTTTAATTGGCTTATAGTGTTAAGGTCTTCTGCTTCCTTATTTATCTTCTATATGGTTATTATAGTACTCAAGTATGTAGTTATTATTGTAAAGGTGACTATTTCTCTCTTTGATCATGTCAATGGTTACTTTACACATTATGGAGTTCTAATGCTTGTTTTATGCATGTTTATAATTGATATATCTTTTTTTACTAATATTTTTTCTTTTTCAATTATAGTTGGCACACAATATAACATTAGTTTAAGGTTTATGACAAAGTGCTTAGACATTTATATAATTTATGAAGTGATCACCTCAATATTTCTAGTAACCATCTAACTAAACATAGTTATTACAATATTATTGACTATATTTCTTATGCTATACTTTACATCCCCATGACTAATTTGTAACTATCAATTTGTATTTCTTAATTCATTCTCTTTTTTCACCCTCCCACCCCCTTCCTATCTGGCTACCTCAAAATGTGCATCTATAAGTTTATGTTTTGTTTATTTTGTTCCTTAGATTCCACATGTAAGTAAAATCATATGGTATTTATCTTTCTAGTTCTGACTTATTCCACTCAGCACATTATCCTTTAAGACCATTTATTTGTATTGTTCCAGATGGCAGATTTTCCCTTTCCTTTCCTTTCCTTCCGGGAAGTGGAAGGGGAAGGGAATGGAAGGGCAGGGAAGGGAAGGGAAGGGACAGGGAAGGGAAGGAGGGAAGGGAAGGGAAGGGAAGGGACAGGGAAGGGAAGGGAAGGGGAAGGGAGGAAGGGGAAGGGAAGGGAGGAGGAAGGGAAGGGAAGGGAAGTGGAAGGAAGGGAAGGGCAGTGGAAGTGAAGGTTAGGAGGTCATTTGCAGGTAATGGAGGGAGCCCTTGAGCTCTCTCTCGCGATTTCTTATTTTTTTTTGTCTTTCTTCTTTCTGTCTTTCTGGTCTTGTTTCTTTCTTTCTTCTTTTTTCTTTCTTTCTTTCTTTCTTTCTTTCTTTCTTTCTTTCTTTCTTTCTCTTTCTCTTTTTCTTTTTCCTTCTTTCTCTTTTTCTTCCTTTCCTTTCCTTTCCTTCCTTCATTTTTATGGCTGAGTAATATTCCATTGTTTATGCATATGACCTCATCCATTGATAGAAACCCAGGTTACCTTCACATTCTGGCTAATGTAAATAATGCTGCAATGAACAACATATGGATGCACATATCCCTTCAAAGTAGTATTTTGTGTTTCTTCACATAAACACTCAGAAGTGGGATTACTGAGTCTCTTTTCATCTCTTGTTATAGCCTTTGTTTTAAAGTCTGTGTTTCCTGATATAAGTATTTCTACCTCAGCTTTCTTGTTTGTTTCCACTTTTATGAAATATATTTTTCCATACATTTGCCTTTAGTCTGTGTGTCTTTCAATCTGAATTAAATCTCTTGTAAGCAGCATATGTAAGGGTATTATTTTCTTATCCCTATCTTTTGATTAGAGCATTTAATTCTTTTTCATTTGAAGAAGTCTTGATATGTAGTTATTGCCATTTTATTATTCATATTTTGAATACATATTTTTTTTTCTTTTTCATAAAAAAAGTACCTTCAACATTTTCTCTAATACTGGCTTGGTGGTAATGAACTCCTTTATCCTTTCCTTGTTTGGGAAGCTGTCATTTGATTCTAAATGATATCTTTTCTGGGTAATCTTCATTGTAGATCCTTGCTTTTCATCACTTTGAATACTTTGTGCCAATTCCTTTGACCTGCAAATTTTATGTTGAAAAAACAGCTTGACAGTGTTATGAGAGCTTTTCTCTAATTGCTTTTCTCTTGCTGCTTTTAAGATTCTCTTTTTGACATGAACCTTTAGCATTTTAATGATGATGTGTCTTGGTGTGGGCCTTTTTGGGTTCATCTTTTTTGGGACTCTCATATTTTCCTGGGGTTTTATGTTTATTTCCTTCACCATGGTGGGAAATGTTTCAGTCATTATTTCTTCAAATAGGTTTTCAATTCCTTGCTTTCTCTCTTCTCCTTTTGGTACCACTGTGGTGCAAATATTGGTACACTTGTTGTACCAATACCTCTTTCCTAGAGGCCCCTTAAATTCTCACTTCTTATTTATTGTTCCTGTTCTGATTGGTTGTTTTCTGCTACATCATCTTCTTAATTGCTAATTCAATTCTCCACTTCATCTAATCTGTTGATTCTCCTTAATGTATTCTTCATTTCAGTTACTGTATTTTTCATTCTGGTTCTTTTTTATGTTTTCTCTTTGTTAAAGTATTCACTGAATTCATCTACTCTTCTAAGTTCATTAAACATCTTTATAACCAGTGTTTTGAACCCTGCATCTGGTAGATTGCTTGTCTCCATTTTGTTTAGTTCTACTTTCAGAGCTTTGTTCTTTTTTTTTGCATTTGAATCTTGTTTGTCTCATTTTGGCTGCTTCCCTGTGTTTCTTTCTATGTATTAGGTAAGGCTGCTAAATCTACCAGTCTTGGTAAAGTGACCTTATGTAGTAGGTGTCCTGTGGGGCCCAGTGGGACAGTCTTACATAGGCACCTGAGCCAGGCGCACAAGGTGTGTCCCTTATACGGGTTGTGTGTGTCCTCTTGTTGTTGTTGAGCCTTGTCTGCTGTTTGCATGTCAGTGGGAGGGACTGATCCTTGGGCTGATTGGTTTGGGGCTTGGCTGGTAAGAGGCTAATCCTAAAGAATAAGATTTGTTTTAGAAGGGCTCTGGTGCCTGTCCAGTCTGACTTTCAAGTAAGCCCTTCTTAGTTGCAGCTCTTGGTGGTTCTTCAGCACTGGTTCTGGTTGAAGCAGATCGCTGAGCATGCTGGCACTTCCAGGGCCACCTGGAAAAAATATCGAGCAATCTGCAGATGACTGCCACCTTTACTGGGCTAAAAGGTACCTCAAGACATCAAGCCAGGAAGAAAGGCCAGCTGCCACTAGTGCCAGTCTTGGGGTTGCTCAGCAAGAGGTACAGGGCATGCCAAGACCAAAGGCTGCTTCTTTAGGTTTTGTGAGCCTTTGAGAGATTTTAGGAAAGTCCACAGCATGAGCCAAGACAGGCTATTTATATGGACAAAAAACACTGGAGGCAGCTTGGTAGGTCTGCAATTTGTTAGTGGTGGGGTCTCAGGGCAGGTTGGTATGGTCACTACTTGTTTCCATATGTCACAAAAGTGAGGGCTCAATAAAGGACAATAGATACTGCCAGTACTTATGTTTGGGTGAAAGCTGTGTCCCGGCCCTTGCCCAAAGCCAGGAAGTTCAGTACATTCCCATAAATCCCTGATGCTCCTCAAGCAGTTGCTCCTGTGCTGGGGCTCAGAATGAGTGAATCCATCAACAAGTCCACACACAGACCCTTTAGGAGGAACATTTGTGACTCCTGCAGCCCTCTGTCTCATTCGGCCACAATCTCTGCTGATTTTCACAGCCAATGGTGGGGGGACTTCCTTTCTGGCACTGAAACCTGGGGCTGCAGAGCTCAGTGTGGAGCCAGGACTCCTCATTCTTCTGTATGGACCTCTGCATCTAAGATAATCATCCCATTTCTCAATCCCCAGATGCATTTGTGGGATCATCCCTCTTCTCATCTCTGCCCTTCCTACCAGTCTTGAGGAGGCCTCTTAATGTATGTCCTCAGTTGTAAGACTTCTGTTCAGCCAGACCTCGGACAACTTTCAATGATAGTTGTCCTGCAGTTTCATTGCAATTTTGATGTGGTCATGAGAGGTGAGCACAGCATCTACCTTCTATGCCATCTTGACCGGAAATCTATAATTAACATATCTTAGTGAATTGACACTTTTGTCATCATATAGTCTTTGTCTCATAAGTTTTTCACTTAAAGTCTATTTTGACCGATATTATTATAGTCATGCCAATCATCTTTTGATTATTCTTTGGATGGAATAACATTTTCCATCTCATCACCATTAATTTATGTATCGCATTAGACCTAAATTGAGAAAACAAATATTTGGATCATTTTTATGATCATTTTTATTTTTTTCCATTTAGTCAATCCATACCTTTTGATTGGAGAATTCGATCCATATATATTTAATTACTCATAGGGAAGGACTTACGTTTGCCATTTTGTTCTCTACATTTTAGTATAACTTATAGATTTGTACCTCATTTACTACATCACCTCCTTCTTTGTATTTAGTTGATTTTGATGCAGTAACACATTTTAAAAATCTTTTAAAATTTCCTTTTGTGTACATTTTATAGATTTTTAGGGTTATGATGGGAATTACATATATCATCTTAATTATGTAACAATTCATTTTTATTGACATCAATTTAACTTAAATCGATGTTAAAAATGTAAAGGCTTGAAAACATTTGCATGATTGAACTTGCTCTCTTGTGACTTTTTCTTTATCATGAGGAAAACATTCTCTAATTAACCTGGTCTTCTGATCCAAGATAGATGAGAAAAACCTCCTCTGATAATGATTCACAAACTTGCAATGAGACACAAAGCCACACAACTGCTATCAGCCGAGATAAGCTGAACCTGAGCTAACATGCAGATAAGTAAACCATAAAAATTCATTGTTATTTTAAGCCACTGCATTTTTGGTGGCTTACGACACAGGAAGAGCTAACTAAAAAGAGCCGAAATAATATATGCATACTGATTTCACTCTCCCTTCTCCCTCTGATCTGCTGGTTCTCCCCACTGGCTAAACCCAATAGAAAGCCGAGGGTAAGGATGAATGTCAACGTATCCCATATAGGTAGGTCTGCTGGGGAAAACTTCAGGGGGGAATAAAGATAGAAATTGGATTTTGAGGAGCAAATTGAAGATGTACAACACATGTTAAGGTAGCCGTGAGTAGTTCTGCATGACTTGAGTTTCAGTTGCAGAGAGGACAGTAGATGAGGACAAGTTGGTCATCTGGAGCCAGACTGTGAAAGCCTTTATGGTATGTTAAAGGCTTTACCCTTCAAGTGATACCCGTCACCACTAAAAGTCTGTAAACCCACAGAGACTTTAAAGATGATACAGAGAATTGAATCATTTTGATGGAAACAAAGAAATTAGGTATATTACTTTCTTTGGCCAGGCTAATCCAGATGACTCTCTGAAAGGCCCCTGGCATCTTGAGCTTTAGATTTAATTTTTTAATTCCCTCTTTTGTATCCCAGGTTCTCTGTATGAATTTCCTTAGTATAGGAAAAACATGCACTTCTTCACTTTTACCCTTGGCTACTCCATAGGTAAAAGGTGTCAGACCTTCTGATTACTCCTACAAACTCCATTTTGTGTTGCTTTTTATAATGTTTGCTCATAATAAAATGACAAAAGAAACCAACCCTCCCGCATTTCAGTCATTTTTACCATTTTCTTTTTGAAGAGTTCCTTTTTTATAACACTCGTATTCTGACAGTCCTGTAGTGGCCAGAGGAGAAGGACTTCTCTCCTATGAAATTCATAGTTTCTAAAACATGTACAGGAGATTCCAAGACAGTCAGATAAAACATGTTCCTTGGAGCTCTTTCAGCCAGTTATGAAATGAAGAAGTATGAAAGTATCATGGTGAAAAGAAAGCAGAAAAAGGAAATGAGGACCCAATCCAATGTGCACACAAGATCCCAGCTCTTTCCCTTGTTTTTAATAAATGTTCCCCCTTCATATGCTCCCAGAGCACTCAGAGGCTTCATATGTACTATTCTGACACACTACAGGTCTGTCCTACAGCACATTCTACAGTTTTCTCTCATATCCACTCCTGATAAAAATCATCCATTTTAGGTTTATCTTCCTCAGGGTTCTTGTTTTTCCTAGAGGAATAGTAGCAGCTAATGGGTTAATCAGATAAATATATCTACTCAATGCATATGGACCACATAACAATGCCCTGAAATTATTTTTTATCTAAAGAAAGCCTCTAATGTCAGATATGTGTGGTGGGCTAATAAAGAATTATTGTTGAGTAGATAAACTGTTCAAGTGGCAAGGTCAAATAACAGTAGGTGTCTATAGAATCTCTTTTAAGAAAGATGGATATATTAGCACTGAAGCAGTTATTTATCCCCATATTAACTGGCTAATGTTGGTTGGCAGTGGTGGGGTGGGAAGGTTTTACTCCATAAAATCAGGGACCCAACCTGATGAAGTCTTTGCCATCATATAGTTGCACTATCTGGAACATGTCACTTCAAGGCTATAGAGAGAGAGAGCAGAATGGAGTAAGTACACTGATTCTTAGCTGATTCAGCCCAGAAGTAAAAGATATCAACTGTAGCCAGAGTCAGTTGTCCAGAATTACACTCACAGCCAACCTAATAACAAGGGAGGTTGAGAAATGTAAGACAATATATTGAATATTTAGTGAACACTAATATCTCTGTCATCGTCGGTCTAGTTAACTATAGGCCTTTTGTTTTGCTGAATAGTATTTGCAAGTTTGGAATTAGACATGAATTATTGGATATGGTAGAGGAGAGGTTAAGAGGTGTTGACAGTTGTCTTCCTTACTCTTCCCCCATGCAGAGCTCAATATCACCATTAAATACATTGAAACACAGAGAGTGTAGTTTTGCAAGGCTGACATATTAATCTTGGCTAGTCACCTACATATTTTGTCATAGACTTGGTCATCTCTGTCAGTAAGAAAGCACACAGTCTTTTTTCCTAGAAGTAGAGTTTAAGGTATCTTAGAGCATAAGTCCCTAAATCCCAGGCTGTAGACCAGTACCAGTCCATGGCCTGTTAGGAACATGGCTGCAGGACAGGAGGTGAGCTATGGGCTGGTGAGCAAAGCTTCACCCATATTTGCTGCCGCTCCCCAGCACTAGCATCGCTGCCTCAGCTTCACCTCAGATCATCATGCATTAGATTCTCATATAAGTACTGGTCCCTGGTGCCAAAAAGTTTGAGGACTGATGTCTTAGAGGAATGAGTTCTGAGCATGACCTTTAAATCAGGGATCTTCAAAGTGGGAATATGTATACCCAATAAGAATGGTCCTTTTGGGTATGGGAATAAAATATTAGAATTTTTATATGTATTTATTTTTATCCAAAATAATAAAATAAGCTTTACTTATATTTAATGTAAGAATTAGCACTGTTATATGTGCTATACATAAATACAATCCAACAAAGTTACATGTACAAATGTTTTTACCAGAAAAATGATCAAAAATTTTCGAAGACTTCTGATTTGATCTAACCTTTTGGAAAATCACTTCCTAAAGTGTCTTCTTCACTATACTACTGCTCCTCTCCCCTTTATTAAAGTGCTCCGAAGATCCGAAGAGGCACCTGTAGCAAGGGAATTTTGCAAAAGTGATCAGGCAAGAAGTATTACTTTCAGGTGTCAGTCTAGGACATTGATATTTGTTAGTATACTTCAACTTGAAAAAATAGTTTTTCTACAAATTTTGGCCCTACATCTTTTTTATCCCATTGTATTTTCTAAATGCACTAGGGAAATGTGGATAGCTGAATTAGAACAACCCCTAGGACTCATCTCTCCACCTTTGCCACATTCCACAGAGAATGACTCGTACTTTATACTCTCTTATCTCTGGTCTGGAAGTTTTACAAATACAGGAAACCAAAGAATTTCAGAGTTGTGAAATTAACATTGTGACATTAAAAATTAACTAGTTCTACCCAACATGCCTTAAATAAGGAAACCTGAGGTCTAGGAGAGAAAATAATATTTGTAACAAAATTATTTTTGGTATAATTGATCATATTCTTGTTTAAAATCTTTCCCTAAACTTTAAAGTGATCACCTCATAAACATTTGGTCAATAAATGTTTATTCAATGCATACTTACCCTCAGCCTCACACTACTCCCAATACTGAGGTTACAGGAGTGAACAAGAAACTCCAAAACCTTGTCTCTGTGGAGTTTACATTATGAAATTTTTAATAGAAAGAATAGCAAGAAGATTTTTCTTTTTGCTTTTTCTTTTATTTTGTTTTGTTGGGTAACAAAACACCAACCAGCATTATCTAAGCCATTTCTGAATGGTCTAGTTCTATCTTTATATTTACATTGGAAATCGTAAATTCACTTTTCTGTTTTTTTACAGTATAAAAGTTCCACTATATTTTATCAAAATAGAAATGCTTCAAGTATCCCATCTCATGATTACAAAAATCTTGCAGCTAATGGGCCACCAGAGCAAAGTAGGGCAAACAAATACTTAACCAGAAATATCCCTCCACTAACCATCCATACATGTTTGAACAGATAATTTTAGGAGTTCAGCATTTTATTGGAAAACAGATATAAATTAGTAGGACCAATGATTCTATCACATTACAAACATATCCCTGTGTTCCTTTAGGCAGCACCTTCTAAAATTCTTTTTGTAGATTGCTAAATACTTCACAATAGGAAAAACTAAAAACTAAATTATTTATTGCCATGTCTGAGTATATATGAATCAGAATTCAACCAAGAAAATTTGAAATTATAGTAATATATAGAATATTTAAGTATACTTTATTTTGTTTTACTAGACAGAAAGCTAAAATAAAATTTTTTTGGTTCAGTACAAATCACTGACAACTCTACCTCCAAATACCTCATTTGCTAATGCCAGAAATGTACTTTAGGAAGTATTTCATTGAATTTTCTCTTATCTTTGCCCAGATGCTTCTTTGTAAATTTTCGTCACCTGGAGGAGAAACATATTTTCTCAACCCATCAGAGTAACTGAGTATACAAGGCCACTTTTTCCTATGATGGAAAGGGCATAGAGGGCTTTTTGTAGGTGAGCTTTGACCTCAAACCTGAATTATTTCAGACTTTCCCACAAGCTGAAGAACGCTCAGCATGCAATGGCTATAAAGTTGTCCTTCTCTAGTGTCCATTTACCTCCCTCACCCAAAAGTATTTATTGTCTGTCATATTCTTGGTAAACTGTGTCATCTCAAATGTATTCTGCTGTTTTTTATGCTTTCAGAACCAATTGCTCCACAAGCATTTGAGCCAGAGAAAAATGCATACCCTGTATATTTTCACCTTGGGCTCAAGGTCACATGTCAGAGCACTGAGATGTCCTCTGAGCTGTGTTATATTGACATCTGGAAATGGAAGCAGAGGCATAAAAGCTAGAATTCCAGCGGTCTCAGATAACACAGGTAGTTAAGTTTTATTTTAAACCCAGCACAAGTACAACACCTGTAATGTTTAGCTTCAATCCATCCAAAGTGAATTTTGAGTCTGAAAATTAAATACTGGAAACAGTGGTAGTTTTCTGTTTTAGAGACATCAGGATCACCTAGGGTTAAAAAAGGAGGGGGACTTTGTTATTGTCTCACTAGGTGTTCTTACAAAAGCCATTTCCCCTCTCTGGGCTTCAGTGCTGCCATATGTAATATGAGGAGGAAAGACTAAATGATCTTGGGGCCCCTGCAACTTTGACAGTCTCTGGTGCTATATGGATTCACCAAATCTAAACTGTGACTTAGTCATTCTATTTATCTTAGCATATTATTCTGAAATAGTTAGCCCTTCCTCAGAATTTTGTCATAGCTTCCGACCTGATAGAATCTATTTTAAACTTTTTAATGCACATCAAAGTTCCCTTTCAATATTTTTGTTTACATTTTGCTAAGCTGTGCTACTTACCCCTCCTTATTAATAAAATATCTCTGAATTTTTCTACCTCTGCTCCTATCATTTCCTTTAACCTGGATTACTATCTCGATCCTCTATAATTTGCTAAATACCCTAATGAGTATGACGTCAGAGGGAATAGCAGAGTAAGCACTTCTGAAAATTCTCTCCCATAAAAGCAATGATAACAGTGGCAAACATTGTGAAAATTATCTTTCCAAAACTTTGGAAATTAACAAAAGACTTGCAAGATTCCAAGTTTTAATTTATTTAAGAAAAGTAGGTGAATCAGTATAGTGAGATTTGTGGCTCTTTGTCTATCACCACCTACTCACCTCCATGGTAGTCATGAAAAGCAACAGCCTACAATCATGATGAAAACCCATAGCCAGACTGCCAACAGTGGATGTTCTTGCAACTTTACTGAAGTTGTTGATTAGAAGGAACCTACCTCAACACAATGAAAGCAATTTATGAAAAGCCCAAAGCTAACATCATGCTCAATGGTGAAAATGTCAGTTTTCCCACTAATATCCGGACCAAGGCAAAAATGCACAGCCTTGACAACTCTATTTAACATGATTTAGGAAATTCTGTCCATAGAAATTAGTAAAAAATAAAAGAAATTAAAGGTATCCAAATTGGAAAGTAAAATTATTTCTGTTTGAAGATGACATGATGGTATAGTAGAAAATCCTAAAAAGAAACTTTACCAAAAAACTGTTAGAACTAATCAATAAATTTAGTAAAGTTGCAAGATACAAAATCTACATATGAAACTCAGTTATATTTTAATACACCAACAATTATCCATCCAAAAAAGAAATTAAGAAAACAATCCCATTAACAATAGCATCAAAAAATAATGTTAAAGATAAGCTTAACCTAGGAGGTAAAATATCTGTACACTGAAAAGTATAAAACATTGATAAAATACATTGAAGGCAACACAAATAAATAGAAGAACATCTCTTGTTTATGAATGAAAAAAATTAATATTGCTAAAACATCTTTACCACTCAACGTAATCTATAAAATCAATATAATCCCTTTTAATAGACACTTTTAAGTGACAATGACATTTTAAAAATAAACTTCAATGACATTTTTTAAATAAATGACATTTTAAAAATAAAATTTTAAATCATATTTTTAAAATAAATTCCACTGGCTATTTTAAATATATATATTTTTAAATCTTAAAATTTATTTGGAATCACAAAAGATCCAAATAGACAATGCAATCTTTTGCAAGAAGAATGCAGCTGGAAGTATCAAGTCCCTGATTTCAAAACATATTAGAAAGGTACAGTAATCAAAACAGTATGATGCTGGCCTAAAAATAGACCATTGGAACAGAATAGAGAAAACAGAAATAAAATCATGCAGGTACAGTTAACTGATTTTTAGCAAGGGTGTCAAGAATATACAATGGAGAAGCAATAGTATCTTTATTAAGTGGTGATGAGAAACAAGATATCCACAAGAAAAATAATTAAATTGGAACTTTATCTTATACTGCACAGAAAAATCATCTCAAAATGGAATAAAAACTTAATTGTCAAATCAAAAAAAAAATAAAACTCTTAGAAGAAACCGAAGAAAACACTTCTAGAACTTATACTTGGCAAAGATATTTTTAGATACGATGCAAAAATCACATGCAATAAAAGCCAAAATCAATAAGCGGGAACAGATAAAACTAAAAAGCTTTTGCACAGCATGGGAAACAATAAAACAATGTAAAGGCAATCTATATAATAAAGAAAATATTTACAAACCATTATTTGGTATGAGATTAATATCCAAAATGTATAGCAACTCCTATAACACAATACTGAAAATAATCCCAAAGACCCCAGTTTAAAAATGGTCATTAACCTGAAAAGTCATTTTTCCAAAGAAGACATATAGATGGCCAACATATATGTGAAACAGTGCTGTTTCACATATTTAATAATCATCAGGATGATGTAAATCAAAACCACAATGAAATATTATCTTACACCTTTTAAGATGGCTATTATAAAAAATGAAAAATAATTGTTGGTGAGAGTGCAGAGAAAACACACTGTTAGTGAAAATGTGAATTGTTATAGCTACTATGGAAAACATAAAAATTCCTCAAAAACCTAAAAATAGAACTCCTATAAGATGCCATAATCATACATTCAGGTATATATCCAAAAGAATCAGTCATTACATTGAAGAGATATCTGTACTCCTAGGTTTATTTTACCATTATTCACAATTGCCAAGGTATGGAAACAACACAAATGCTCATCATCACTGCATGAATGTATAAAGAAAATATTATATATATTTTAATATTACAAATATATATGTGTGTATATATGTATGTGTGCATGTATATATACATATATACGTACATACGTGTGTGTGTGTGTATAAAATGGTTTTAGAAAAGAAGAAAATCTTGCATTTCTGAGAACATAGATATGGTGGGTATTATGCTAAGTGAAATGAGTCCGACAAAAAAAGACAAATACTCTATGTTATCAATTTATTGTGGAATCAAAAAAAGAGAGAGAGACAAACTCATAGAAAGAGAATATATAGTTGTTAAGGGCTGGGGATTAGGAGAGTTTGGCAATAAGCAGTGTCCACTGCAGAGCATTTTTGGGATTTGTATGGATGCTCTAATCCAACTAAAGGTGGCATTTTCAAGGTCTGGCACATTGTCAAACATTTACTAGAGGATCATGAAACATTTATGTAGGGAGTGAATAAAGAAGGGCTAGAGACTTCAGTGGTTCTGATAATAAATTATGTTATAAGATTACAGTTTATACTTTCGCATTTACTGTTTAGTGGTTTTTAGTATACTAACAAATTGTGCAACAATCACTACTAATTCTAGAAAATTTTCATCAAATCAAAAGAAACTCCATATCCATTAACTGTCCTTTCCCATTTTCATATAATGTCAGGCCCTAGAAACCACTAATTTAATATATTTCAACAAATTTTCCTTTTCTGGACATTTCATAAAACTAGATTCATAATATTTGAAATTTTCATTCTGACTTCTTTCACTAGGCATACTTTCTTTTCAATTTTATCCGTGTTGTAGTATGTATCAGTTATTTCATTAGTTTTTATGGCCAATTGGTATTTCATTGTATGGATATATCACACTTTGTTCATTTATCAATAGATATTTGTATTGTTTCCACTTTTTTGGCTGTTGTGGATAATGTAGAAATGAACATCCATGTATAAGTTTTTGGTTGAGCATAGGTTTTCAATTCTCTTTGATAGGTATCTAAGAGTGGAATCTGTGGTTGTATGGTAACTCTATATGTAATTTTTGAGGAATTATCAAATTTTTTTCCAAAGTGGCTGTATCATTTTATATTTCCCCCAGTAATGTATGAGGGTTTTGATATCTTTACCTCTTTGTTATCACTTGCTACTATCTCTTTTTTATTATAGTCATCTTAGTGTTGAGACTGTGTGTGTATGTGTGTGTGTGTAAACATGCATATGCATTTGCAAGAAAATCGTCAAAATCAACATTCAAAAGATATAGTTCTGGTCAAGATGGTGGAGAAGAATAATACTGTGCTTGCTTCCTCTCACAAGGGTAAAGGTAAAGGGGGTCAAATATATGGTGGTAGAAGGAAATTTAACTTTGGGTGGTGAACACACAATGCAATGTACATATAACATTATTGAATTGTACACTTGAAACCTATATAATTTTATTAACCAGTATAACCAATGTTAATGAAAAAATTACAACTAAACTACAGAACAGCCATCATTGGGAGTTTCCTGAAATCTAGCTAAATAAAAGTCTTACAACTGGGGACATACACTAGAGGCCACCTTGAGATTGGTAAGAGGCGAGAAATGCAGAACAGATCTTACACTTGAGTGTAGTGGTTGAGATCAGAAGGGAAATCTCAACCGTAGATATCTCCCAGAAAGAGCAAAGAATTCTGGCTCCACAAAGACCAAGCTTTCAGTGCCAGGAAGACAAATCCCCACAACTTCTGGCTATAAAAACCAGTGGAGATTATGGCTGAGTGAGATAGAGAGTGGCTGGAATTGCAGACATTCCTTTTAAGGGAGCACCATGCACACTTACTCACTGAAAGACTCACTCTGAGCTTCGGCACTGTGGCAGCAGCTTGAAAGGTGCCAATGAAATATGAGGAGGAACCAAATTCTCTGGCTTCAGGGTGAGGGCTGAAGGGGCAGCTTTCTCCCAAACAGATGTGTTGACAGAATCCATTGTTCCTTTGTTGAACCCTCTCCCCTCCTGGCCTATAGACACAGGCTACCGTATATGGTCTCCATTAATCTGATTAATACTGATCACCCCAACCTGGAGATTCCCTGAAAACACACCCCACCCAAATTGTGTGATAACCCAAGTTACTGCCAGTGGATTTTTCCACACAAATGGCCTGTCTTGACCAACTCTGAAGACATTCCTAAAATCTCTCAAAGGTTTGCAAAACACAAACAAGCAACATCTGGCCTTGATGTGCATCAAACCACTTGATGAGCAGCACCAAGCATAGAAATAGTGGTGACCAGTCTCTTGAGGCATCTCCAAGCTCAGCATGAGGGATAGCTATCAGAGAATTGCTTGGTTACTCTTCCAGGTAACCTGAGGTAAGGTGCAGGCTATGCCTGAGTGAGGCCTGCAGGGAGCCCTTCCCAGGAGGATCCAGGGCCAGTAACCCCTGTGGATGGCTTCAGACTGAGCCAGAGCACCACCTGGGATTGCATCCAAGGAAAACACATCCAAGGAGCAGACTGGGCAGGCACCAGAAACTGCTAAAGCAAATCCTGCACTGCAGTGTCAGCCCCTGCACAATAGTTTCTCCATTGTAGTTAACCACCAGCCCTCATAACAAATTATCTCTTAGGGTCAAACTATCCCACTGATGTCCCAATAGCAGTTAAGGCTCAACTACAAAAGGAGGAAGGGCACACACGATTTATACAAGGGACACACTGGGAGCACCTGACTCAGGTGACTAGAAAGACTATGCCACTGTGCCTCACAGGACACTTGCTACCTAAGGCCACTTTACTAAGACTGGGAGACATAGTAGCCCTACCTAATACATAGAAACAAATACAAGGAGGCAGCCAAAATGGGGAGACAAAGAAACATGCCCCATGCAAAAGAACAGAAGAAAGCTCTAGAAAAAGAACTAAACAAAATGGAGACGGGAAATCTACCAGATGCAGAGTTCAAACAGTGGTTATAGGGATGATCAATGAACTTAAGGGAAGAGTAGATGAACTCAGTGAGATCTTTAACAAAGAGATAGAAAATATAAAGATAAAAAATGTAAAAGAGAACCAGTCAGAAATTAAAAATACAATAACTGGAACGAAGAATACATTAATGGAAATCAGCAGTAGATTAGACGAAGCAAGAGACTGAATCAGTGATTTAGAAGATAAGGTGGCAGAAAACACCCAATTAGAACAGCAACAAGAAAAGAGAATCTAAAAAAATGAGTATAGTTAAAAGGTCCTCTGGGACAATATCAAACATGCCAACATTAGCATTATAAGGGTACCAAAAGAAGAAAAAAAGAGAGGGAGGAATTGAAAACTTATTTCAAGAAATTATGATGGAATACTTCCCTAACCTGGCGAAGGAAATAGACATACAATACAAGCCTAGGAAGCACAGAGTCCCAAAGAAGATAAACCCAAACAGGCTCACACCAAGACACATAATTAAAATACCAAGGGTTGAATACAAAGAGAGAACTTTAAATACAGTAAAAAAAAAAAGGAGCTAGTTACTTACAATGAAGCTCCCATAAGACTGCTAGCTGATTTATCAACAGAAACTTTATAGGCTAGAAGAAATATGCATGAAATATTCAAAGTGATGAAAAGGACACAACCACCAAGAATACTTCACCCAGCAAAGCCATCATTTAGAATTGAAGGATAGATAGTTTTCCAGACAAGATAAAGCTAAAGGAGTTCATTAACACCAAACCAGTATTACAAGAAATATTGAAGAGTCTTAAGAAGACAAAAAAGGAAAAAAAGATATAAAAATATGAATAATAAAATGGAAATAACTACTTATCTACCAATAAGTATTTCAAATGAAAAAGAAATAAATGCTCCAATCAAAAGATAGAGTGACCGAATTGATAAGAAAAACAAGACTCTTAGATATGCTACCTACAAGAGACTTACTTCAGTTTGAAAGACTATATGGACTGAAGATAAAGGGATGAAAAGATATTTCATGAAAGTGGAAACAAAGAAAAAAAATCTACTGAAGCAATACTTATACTAGACAAAATAGACTTTAAACCAAAGGTTATAGTAAGAGACAAAGGAGGTCCCAGAAATCCCACTTCTGGATATTTATCTGAATAAACTTGAAACACTATTTCAAAGAAACATATGAATCCATATATTCATTGCAGCATTATTTACAATAGCCAAGATTTGGAGGCAACCTAGGTGTCCATCAATTAATGAATGGATAACAAAGAGGTAGTACATATATACAACGGTATATTACTCAGCTATAAAAAAATGAAATCTTGCCACCCGTAACAACATGGACAGTGCTAGAGGGTATAATACTCCGTAGAATAAGTCAGACAGAGAGAAACAAATGTCATACGATTTCACTTATATGTAGAATCTAAAGAACAAAATAAACAAAGAATATAGAAACAAATTCGTAGATACAGAGAACATTTTGATGGTTGCCAAATGGGAAGCATGTGGAGGGGAGGTGGAAAAGGGAAAGGGATTAAGAAATTGGTAGTTACAAAATAGTCATGGGGATATAAAGTATAGCATGAGGAATATATTCGGTTATTGTACTAACTATGTATGTGTGAGATGGGTACTATATTTATTGAGATGACCACTTCAGAAGTTATACAAATGTCTAATCACCATGTTGTTCACCTTAAACTAATATAATATGCCAAGTTAATTGAAAATTAAAAATTATTTTTAAAAATTACAACTAAATTACAGAGCAGTCAACCTGGAGAACCATTTGAAGTCTAGCTGAAGAGAAGACCTATAACTAAGGATATAAAAAAGAAGCCACCTCAAGACTGTTAGAAGGGGCAAAGACCTGAAACAGGTTAGTCCCATACCCATGTGATAATTTGGAGGGATATCTCTGCTGCTCCCCCCTAAACAGTGAGGAGTCTCAGGCCCATACCAGGCTTCCCAGCCTGGAGCACCAGGGCTGGAAAACGGAGCCCCCATAACATCTGGCTAGGAAAATCAGCATAGATTCCACCTATTCAGGTGAGATGGAAATTTGTGGGAAGCACGGGTGTTCCTCATAAAGGAATTGTGCCCAGATTCTCAATCCCAAGCATTCACCCTGGGCTCCAGAGAAGGGAATATCAGCTTAGAAGATGCCAAAGATATAGAGGGCGAGACTGAGTTGAGTGCTTTCAGAGCCAGGATTAGAGGCACAGCTGTCAGTGTTCCTGTGTTCAGCTCTCCTCCCATGTAGCCAATGGGTAGGTGACATCTTTCCTGTGTTGAGTTCTCCCCTCGCACAGCCACATCTAAACTTTTATAAGCTCTGCTCACTCCACCATGATAACACCCTGGGAATCTATCCCACCCAACTTGTGCAACACAGAGGCTTTTTCACAGCTGGCAGGCAGCTAGTGTTGGCCCAAGCTGCAGTCTTTTTTGGATATCTCTCAGGGGTTTGCACAGTGGCTAGCCTTGGTGTGCTCTGAGACTTTTGCAGAATGGACCCAGGTTCAGAACTAAGGCCAAATCTGAATCTGCATTAACCCATTGAACACCACTTTCCCCACACTGGTGACTCTCTGAGACTCTGTCCTACCCAACTCCCATAACAATCAAGGCTCTTTCAGAGACTTAGCCTTATCAACTAGAAGGTAGCTGCAGGCCTTGGGTATCCTGCACCTTTTGATGAGCTACCTCAAGCCTGGTACTGGTGACAGCCAGCCTCAGTTCACAGTGTGACCTCTCCCACGCATGTTCAGGTCCAGCACAGGCAACAAACAAATGTAAATTGTTTTGCAGCTCCTACCAGATAGCCCCAAACCAAGCACAGGCAGTGGCTGGTCTTAGCCTGCAAAGGAGCCCTTACAAGAAGTGCCAGAACCAACACACCTGGTGGCCAGTTTTTAACCACAACAAAATACCACCCAATTAGCCCACAAGTGGCACATCCTAAGGGTGGTCTTGATAGGCACAAGAGCCCACTGGAGCAAATCTCACTTGTGGTGTCAGACCTCACACAGCATCTTATACACTGTGGCAGTGACCAATTTTCTCAGCCATTAAGCCTGAGGGTCAATCCCATGCACTGATGTGTAAGGAGCTATCAAGGCTCAATTACAACAAGAAAGCACACACAACCTACACAAGGAACACTCCTGGAGCATCCAGTTCAGGTGACCAGTAAGACTATGTGACTGTGCTCCACAGGACACTCTGAAAAGACTGGAAACATATCAGATTTACATAATACATAGAAACAAAAACAGAAAGGCAGGCAAAATGAGGAAAAAAATAATATGTCCCAAATTAAAGAACAGATGAAACCTCCAGAAAAAGAACCGAGCAAAATGGAGGCAAGCCATCTACCGGACACAGAGTTCAAAATAATGGTTGTAAAGATGGTTAAGGACCTTCGTGAGAACTTCAAGAAGAGATAGTAAGCATAAAAAAGGACATAGAAACCATAAAAATAACCAGTCAGAAATTAAGAGAATAACTGAAATGAAGAATATACTAAAAAAATAAACGGCAGATTAGATGAAGCAGAGGATCAAATCAGTGATTTAGAAGACAAGATAGCAGAAAACACTCAAACAGCAAAATAAATAGATAGATAACTAAATATTATTGAAGCTAGTTTAAAGGACCTCTGCGACATCAAGCATCACAACATTTGCATTATAGGGGGACAGGAAAGAGAAGAGACAGAAGAAAAGATTGAAAAATTTGTGGAGGAATAATGACTGAAAACTTCACTATTCTGGTGAAGGAAATAGACATTTAAGTCCAAGAAGCTAAGAGAGTCCCAAACAAGATGAAGCCAAAGAAGCCCACACCAAGATGCATCATAATGAAAATGTTGAAGGTTAAAGACAAAGAGAGAATCTTAAAAGCAGCAAGAGAAGGGCAGCTAGATATATACCAGAAAGCTCCCACAAAGCTGTCTGCTGATTTCTCAATAGAAACTTTGCAGGCCAGAAGGGATAAGCATGAAAGATTCAAAGCAATGAAAAGCAAAGACCTACAATCAAGGATACTTTATCCAGTATGGTTATTATTTAAAGTTAAGGGTTAGATAAAGAGCTTCCCAGACAAGAAAAGGGTAAAGTAATTCATCACCACCAAATCAGCATTGCAAGAAATGTTAAAGTGGCTACTTTAAGAGAAAAGAGGGAAATATATATATATATATATATATATATATATATATATATATGTGTGTGTGTGTGTGTGTGTGTGTGTGTAAATGGCAATAACTATGTACCGATCAATAATCACTTTAAATATAAATGGATTAAATGTTCCAAAAGGCATAGGATAGCTGAACGGACAAGAAAACAAGTCCCTTACATATGCTGTTTATAAGACTCACACAGACTGAAAGTAAAGGGATGGAAAAAGATATTTCATATTGAAGGAATATAAAAAAATCTAGTATAGAAATACTTATAACATACAGAGTGGACTTTAAAAAAAGGCTACATTGAGAGACAAAGAAAGACATTATATAATAATAAAGGAATCAATCAATCTAACAAGAGCATATAACCTCTGTTAATATTAATGCACCAAACATAGGAGCACCTAAATACTTAAAGCAAATATTAATCAACATAAAAAGAGAGATTGACAGCAATGCAGTCATAATAGGGGACTTTAACACTCCCATTAACATCAAGAAATAGATCTCCCAGACAGAAAATCAGCAAGGAGACAGTGGCATTAAATGAAGCATTAGATCAGATATATTTAACTGATATTTTTAGAGCACTTCACTTCAAAGTAGAAGAATGTGTGTGTGTACACACACACACACACACACGCACACACACACATATATATATAATTTTCAAATGCACATGGAATATTTTCCAAGGTAGACCACATGTTAGATAATGAAACAAATCTCAATAATTTTGAAGACTGAAATTATACCAATTATCTTCTCTGACCACAATGGTATGAAACTAGAAATTAATTAAAGAAAAAACTGAAAAACACATAAAAATTGAAGCTAAATAACATGCTACTAAACAATGAATGGGTTAACAATGAAATCTAGAAAGAAATCAAAAATGCTTTGACAAAAATGAAAATGAAAACACAATGACCCAAAATTTATGGGTGGAATACAGCAAAAGCAATCTTATGAGAAGACGTAGCAATAATCTACATCAAGAAATGAGGAAAGTCTCAAATAAATAATCTTATAGCTAAAGGAACTAGAAGAAGAAAAACAAAGCCCAAAGTTAATAGATGGAAGGAAATAATAAAGATAGAACAAAAATAAACAATATAGTGTCCAAAAATAACAAATGAGCTTAATAAATCCAAGAGCTGATTCTTTGAAAAGATAAACATAATTGGTAAACTTTTAACCTGACTCATCAAAAAAAGAGAGACAAGACATAAATAAATAAAATTAGAAATAAAGTGGAAGTGATATTTGACACCACAGAAATATAAAGAATTATAAGAAAGTACAAGGAACAATTCCATGTCAACAAATTTGACAATCTGGAAGAAATGGATAAATTTCCTGAAACACACAATCTTCCAACTGAATTGAGAAGAAACAGAAAATCTGAACAGACTAGTTACTAACAAAATTGAATGAGTATTAATAAAAATATCCCCACGAACAAAAGTCCTGGAGAAGGACTTTTATGGGTTAATTTTACCAAATATTCAAAGAAAACCTTGAATGGCCATGATAACCTTGAGAAAGAAGAACAAATCTGGAGGCATCATGCTGATATCAAACTATACTACAAGGCTATAGTAAACAAAAATAGCATGGTGCTGACATAAAAAAAAAATGGTCACATAGACCGATGAAACAGAGTAGAGTCCAGAAATAAACCTACATGTTTATGGTCATTTAATCTATGATAAAAAGGAAAAAAAATATATAGAATTGGGTAATGACAACCTCATCAATAAATGGTGTTGGAAAAACTGTACAGCTATACGCAAAATAAAAAAAAGAAACTGAACCATCTTACACCATATACGAGAATAAACTCAAAATGGATAAAAGACTTAACTGTAAGGCCCCAAACCATAAAATTTCTAGGAAAAAAAAACATAAGCAGTAATCTCTCTGACATTGCTCTTTATAATATTTTTTCCTGATATTTCACCTTGGGCAAGAGAAACAAAAGAAAAAAAACAAATGAGATCACTTCAAACTAAAAATGTTTTTGCACAGCAAAGGAAACTATCAAAAAAACAGAAAGACAACCTACTGAATGAGAGAAGACATTCACCGATGATATAGTCGATAAAGGGTTAATATCCAAAATTTATAAAGAACTCGCACAACATAACATATAAAAAACTAACAATCTGATTTAAAATGGGCAGAGGACCTGAATAGACATTTCTCCAAAGAGGACATAGAGATGGCCAATGGACACATGAAAAGATGCTCAAGATCATTAACCAACAGAGAAATGTAAATTAAAACCACAATATCACCTCACACATGTCAGAATGACCATCATCAATAAATCAACCGATAAGTATTCGTGAGGATGTAGAAAAAATAAAACCCATGTGCACTGTTTGTTGTTGGGATTACAAATTGGTGCAGCCACTATGGAAAACGGAATGAAGGTTTTTCAAAAAAAAATATTAAAGGTACCATATGACCTGTTAATTCCACTTCCAGGCATCTATCCAAAGTGATCCAAAACACTAATTCAAAAAGATATATGCACCTCTATGATCATTGCAGCTTTATTTACAAATAGCCAAACTATGAGAGTAACCTAAGTGCCCATCAATAGTTGATTGGATAAGAAGAGGTACATATATACAATGGAATATTACTCTGCCATAAAAAAGAATAAGATATTGTTATCTGCAACAACATGGATGAACCTAGAGGACATTATGCTAAGTGAACTAAGTGAGACAGAGAAAGACAAATGTCATATGATCTCACTTATGTGTGAAATTAAGAACAAAATAAATGAACAAAATAGATGTACTGATACAGAGAACAAACTGATCATTGCTGAATGGGAGAGTAGTTTATGGGATGTATGAAAAAGGCCAAAGGATTAAGAAGTACAAATTTGTAGTTACAATATAGTCAAGGGGATATAAAGTACAGCATAGGGATTATAGTCAGTAATATTTTAATAACTGTATAGTGCCAGTTGGGTGCTGGGCTAATCGGCAGGGATCACTTATTAATTATATAACTGTCTAACAAATATGCTGTATATCTGAAAAAAAATCTAAAATGTTTAGGATTATAAATGTACTAAGAAGCTTTAAAGAACAGGAAGAGAATAATAAACACAAAATTCAAGGTAGTAGTTATGGAAGGTAGGTAGAGGGATCAGAGTAGGATGAACATTAGATTCATTTCTTAAGTTCTTTGGTAGATTCATTGGTGTTTATTTCTTTATTACTCTAACTTTCTTCATAAATTATATAGATGCTTTTGTACATGTGTTATATTTAATTAAAATGTGGTTATATTTTCAATTAGTCATCATTCAAAGGCAAGGAATTATTAGTGAGCTCACTCTTAGACATGAACAAAATTTTGGCATTTTAAAAATTTTGTTTCTTATGGGTAGCCCTCCATAAGTGTGCATTTGTGTGTAGTGAGGGTGTGAAAGTGGATATAACTCAATCAGGACTATCTCTAACATCCAGAAGCTACACCTATTGGAAATAAAAGGTATTTTGTTTTTCCTTCATCCAGAAACATTATCCACAGGCAAATGAAATATGTTGGAGACTGGAAAACAATTCCATCCTCAGAAGTATCGCCAACATGTCTTTGTAGCCGCTTATTAACACGTGGATAGGTTCCTTTCAGATAACTCTTGTGAATGGAAATAATTGCAGTGACATCTAGGGAAGCACCGCATGGACATGTCACATATTTGTTAAACAAAAACTAACAACAAGAAAAACACCATGGTGCACGGGCTTTCTGAAAATTCATAGAATACAGCTACTGGCCCCCTCTGCCGGTGAGCTCCAAAGGGTTGGATAAGAAGAAATTGCAAGTGATGCCTACCTAGCTCTAGAGTGTTAGCAGCAAAGGATTCTGTAAGACTCTGAAAGTAATCATGAGGATAATAGATGGCATTTTTAAGGAGATCTGAGCAACTGAAGATCCACTTAAGTTAAACGTTGAAAACATGATCCCACACCCATCTAGGTAATTCTGGCTTAGAGAAAGTATATTAGAAACAAAGAAAAATAAAAGGCAAACTCACCAGCAGACTGTAGAAAACTATGATATTAGAGTTTAATTTTAAGATGTTTAAAACTGTCATCTAACTATGCTGGTAAAGAAATGCTACATAGAAAAGCTAAAATTGTATTAAAAGGCAATCGAGAAGGCATGTAGTCATTTGCTAACTCCTGTATTTGATAATCATCAATAAACAATTCATATGACACTTCAGAGACTACCATGTTTGCTTAGAATTAAGAAATTTTGGGATTGTGCTCAATACCCCTAGGTCTTGGTTGTCAATTTATAGATAAGTCCACTAAAGAGAAACAAGGTTTTTGGTTTTCCCTATATAGTAATGTGGACATGATGATGATGATAATGATGATGGAGGTGGTGGTATGTAATATTTATTAAAGTCTTACTGTCCTTCCTTAGACCAGGTATATGTGTTATTTCATTAAATTCTCACGATTTGTGAGATATAGGACCTACTACTATATCTATTTCATAGATGAGGAAATAGAGGTTAAAATAGTTTAAATAATTTCCCCCAGGTTACACAACTCTAAAATTGTAGAGTTGGAATTAAGATACCAAGTAGTCTGCCTCCCAAAAGCTGTACAGCCTCTTTAGTTACTGCTAACAATTGGGTAAGCCAGGACTTAACATTTCCTAAGTGCAATGCTAACGTTCTTTCCATTATCTCTTTTGACCCACAACAGAAGACTCTTTGCACCATCAGAAAGGCTGGGAGGTCACACTTATAAATGGATTGTGTCTTTGTGGACATAGGTAGGTAGCTGGAGACTGCATGCAGAAAAAAACTGGTGTATAGCCCAAGTACTCAGAACTACCTTTTTCTTAAAACAAAAACAGAAAAACATCCTTTTAAGCCAAGAAAAAGGTGGTAGCCCAGCAACTGAGACTGTTCAAAGGAAAATTTGAAGGTGGCCCTCTTAGCCCCAGCTGCAATTTGACAAATGCAAAGAGTTATCATTTGCCACTGCTGGAGGAAGCTGGAGTTAGCACACTCCCTTGCAAGTCGGTTTCTCTATTTCTCATCTCATAATCACTTGGGTAGCTGTTTCCATGACACCCACATTTCAGTTTCCCAGCTTAACCACATTCGAACAAGAATGCAGGCCTTGGTTACAGCAGCTGTGAACTGTTTTATCATGTGTCTAACAGGCACAGCTTATCTACTTTCCTCTATATGTGTAACAGGACAGTGTGGGGTAGGTGTTCAAAAAATAGCAATAAAACATTACCTGAAAGATACTTAGAAGTTTCAAAGCTAAAGAAACATGTTTTAATCTACACAAAAGAAGGCGGAATCAGAAAAGAAAGGAGGAACAACTTTTTTCTGCCCTTGGCTTGTGGGGGCAGGGGTGTGGCAATAGTGGCTTCTACTAGGCTGTTTCACAAGTGCAATATGAAAGCACACGCCTTTTTTTTCTTTGAAATGGAGTGGTAGGCTTCTGGGGGCCCATAGAGAAAAGTGGTGGGGTGTAGAAGTCTGTGCGGACACTAAAGAAAACCTAAAAAGTAAGCTAATAATATAGGCTGCTAGGCTGTGTTTCATTTTGAACTTGTACTAACAACAAATAATTAAATTGTGTTTAAATGCAGTTGCTTGCTGAAAATCTGGAAAAAGAATATTGTAGAAGTTTCCATAGAGAGGAAAAAAAACATTATGAATCAACTTGAATATTTACTCATGTGAAAAAATAAATAGTAAACTTGTCAAATGGCCTAGGAACTTTAGGTATGAACATGCTAAGAGAGTGCACATTCAAATACATGAACGAACATGTATATATTATATATCAAACCTTTGTATATACCCAGTAGAGAAAGCTTGCTGGCTAGTGCACATCCGACTTGAACACACCATATATACAAATATGCCTCACATTAAGGAGTGTTTTCAAGTTCATTGTAATCAACCAGACAAATAATATTCTAAGCTTATATGAAACTGGTAGCAAAGAGGGCATGATGAAGAATTCTTTATCTTAAAATAGTGAAAACAAACACTATCTCACCTCATTTAATCATCATAACAAGCCTATGACATAGATTCTATCATTACGTTATACAAATGAAGAAACTAAGGCACAAAAGTATTAAATAACTTGCTAAAGATTGCATTGCTAATAAGCCAGGTTTTGACTTTAGGCAGTCTGGTACCAAAGTCTGTGCTCTTCACCATTATAGTTAGCAAGTGAAAAAAAGTCCTTTGAATCCAGTAGGAAAAAGTGGGTGCTGACCCACCCCACCCTTTTCCTCTCCCAAACTTCTATGTACTTTTTTATGAGTTGCTGTTCTAAGTCAGTGGGTGGGTGGGTGAGTGGGAATTTAAGTCTTAGAGATATTTTAGATGAGGAAGAACATGTAGTTTGAAAACTAATTGTTATTTGCTGAGAAAATGACCTCTTTGCAATGAACCCAGAAAAGACCCTTTTTCTCCCTTAGCCTATTACTGTTAAAATTGTGCATGATCTAGATCTTGCCTTAGATTGTATTTCCCTTAAAAGAGAAAATACATGTTCAGAATGATTTTTGGACAACATTTTAAGCAAATCTTTAAGATTCTTTTCCCCTCAGCTATTATTTCCTGGTTCATGAAAAGAACTGGGGTATCTAATACATTCTGTTATATTTACTGGAACTGGGTTTTTACTGTAATATTTATATCCATGGGTGAAATGTTTCGTACATTACCATTTCATGCAGATAAATTAAAGTGGTCTTTTAGCTGGTGTTTCTTATTCTTCTGTGCTCAAGAAAGCTTTTCCCAGTTAGTTGAACCTTTACAAATGGACATCTTTCCATTTTTAAGCAAGATTTTTGATAAGCAAAAATGTCACCTTTTTTCAGACCCCTCTTCCAGAAAGATTGAATCTCACTCACTAAGTAGATCCTGGACAACTGGAAATGTGTAAACTAAGCACACCAATGTTTTTCTTTAAATATCCACCTATACAAATATATAGACTCATGGATTAGACAAAGAAACTATAACACTCTAAAAATAGGCAATTCTGATAGTTATCTCACTCATGTTAATTACAGATGGTATGCACAAAGTAGTGAGATTAACTTGCCTTTGTCTAAGGGCTATTTTATTATTATTATTATTATTATTATTATTATTATTAATTCTTTGTATTGTTTTTATTTTATTGCACGGAGTATAGATAACTGAGAAACTATTAAGGTATTGCTTGTTTATACATATGCATGGGATTTTAACTGAGGCCTAAGAGAGGAGGAAGAATTTTAAAGGTAGTATGATCTAACTTTTAATTAAACATAAGAGTTCAATAATAGGCACATTCAAGACAACAGAATTGAGCCATGACTTTAGTATAGGGTACAAAGTAACATCTCTGGTACTAAGGCAAAATCCTTTTGTCTTCTCTGAATGCAGTCCTGGGCCTGCTTTTAGGTCCTGAAGACTAGTATGTGTGCTATGATCCTGGTTGACCAGATTTAAGATCCTGGCAGTTACCAAGATTTGCCTTCGGGATAAATAATATGTGAAAGTAGAAACAATGGTACTTATTGGAAAGTTCAAATTTCCCAGATAAAGTGTTTAGATATTTCTTATAAAAGATAATTGCCGCATGAGATTCTTGAATAGCACAGTAATGTAGTAAGGCTGGATTTACCTAAGCAACAACACAAAAGTTATTTTAAGTCCAATATCACCATTTAAAATATATCACCACCTATCTAGACTTGAGGCAGAATTACTGCAAACATTAAAGTTCAGGACCAGGGGCTCATAGATGGTTGGAAGTGTGAAAGTTAAGTGAAATTATAGAGGCACTTGAGTAGCAAATGAATTTCAACAGGTGTCAATAAATTGCATTTGAGAATTACTAGTTTCAACACATATACTTTTCTAATGAAGAAAAGCCATGAAATCCCTGGAGGCTCCACTACAAAGCTCAAGCTAAGTTGAAGTTAGTCTCTTTATGAATACCTCACATTCTCAGACACTATCCACTGCTGCTGATGAAATATGACCTGATCAACTGCTTAGGCCACAGAGATATTTCACCTCAGGTTGGGGAATTTCATATATCCATGTTTCCATCACACTTAGGAAAAGAATGAGAACTGGCAGACTTTGAAAGACTATGATTCAACTTGGGGATTAAGCCTGAAAAAGAAGTCAGGGAAATCGAAGGAGAAAAGGGAAGATGTGAAACGGGAGAGTGGCTTGAGACCTTGCCAAGAGTGTTAAATTTTCCCTGGGTCCTCATTATGAACTAGTTGTTATTTTGAGATCCTTACCACTGTGCACTACAGAGAGAAGCTATGGTGAAAATATTATAAGGAAATAAATAAAAGCACCATATATTGTGTATGTATAGACATATACATGATATGAATTTATAAAGCAATTGACAATATTGGGTCCCAGTTGGAAAAGACTATTTGTGTATCTGGACTATTCATTAGTCACACTGGTACTTCTCTCTCTCTTTCTCTGAGCCACGTTTTCATCGAAACTCATAAACAGGCAAAAAGAGGGTTGTTGAGAGGTAACATGGTTAACTAGAACATTTGCAAAGTTTAACAAAATAGTGTCATCAGAGCTATGAAAATATTTTCCCTAGAGTCAGGGTACAGTGTGGGCAGCACTACCTTGTCTAAGTGGAAAAAGGGAGAAAATACCCTACAGTGTCAACGAGCTCACTCCTCTTTCCCCCTGCGTTATAACCAAATGCAAAATGTACACACTGGTGTTTTTGTTTACTAACTTTAATATAAACAGATATAAGCTACACAAATCGTTTCCTCATCTAACTACCATTCTGTTTAGATTTTTATAGTGTCTTTATATATTATTAAAAATAGCAGAATTCTTTTTCGCAGAAGTTACCATTCTGTTTTTATACTTTGTCACACTCAATTTTTTTTCTACAAATGACTTTTACCTACTGTATTCATATCTTTATCTCCCAATCTCTCTTAAAACCTGAATTCCCCATTTTCCCCAAAAAACTTCTATTATTATTATTTTTTTTTTATTTTTTAAAAGCATTTCAAAAAGATTACTAAATCCTATGGTGCTGAATTTTCACATAGTAAAGATCAGGTTAATACAGTAAATAGCTTCAGTAATTTATTTTAATTAGTGATGTAAATTAAATGTCAAAACACTTTTTTTGTTGTTTTTACTGTTCACTTTTTACTCTATTCTATCACCATCTTACCACCCTTCCTTTCCTGCTCTATTTTAAAAAAATCATTATATTTTTGTTGGTACTTTGTTATACACCTTCGACTGTGATACTTCTCCAGTGAAAAACCTATCCCCAAATTATTTCAGATTTCAAAATGAAAGAACACGGGGCCTCCTATGTTTTGCCTTGCACAGTGACATAAGTAGATATGAGACACCTGAGCCCTAGCCAGTGGCCCATCTTAGTTACTAGGATTTCTTAGAAAAAAAATAGGGGGAGGAGGTGGTTATTGATTTTATCTCTAGACTTAAATCCTTTACCCATTTATATTAAAAAGAATAAATTAATAAATAAAATACAGAGATGTCAGAAAATATTCTTGTGAATGTCGCTAGTGACCCTCAATGAACACATAAAATAATATTTTTCTCAGGTCTTCATTGTTCTTGACTTTTAAATTGTTTGACATTGTTAACCACCACCTTTTGAAATTTTGTACCCTTAGTTTTCCTAACACAATAGCTATCCTGATTTTCTTCTTACCTGTGGGTTTATTTCCTTTTTTTCTCCTTTTGCTACAACTCTTTCCTTGCTCAGCCATTAAACATTATTCTTCCCCAGGTCCTTACATTTAAGACTCATTACTCTTCTCATGCTGCCTACTCATGCTAGGCAAGCATATCTATTCTTATAATTTTAACTCCTACCTCTGCACTGATGATTCTTAAACCTTTATTTCTTGCTTTATCTTCTCTCCCCTTTGGTTCTTAATGATATTCTGAAACCTGCCCTATCAAAGACAGTAGAATAGCTAAAGACATACTGTTCTTAGCTCTCTTGAATTTATCAATATTTAGAAGAAATTTATGGCCATGATGTTATTTGAAAGTGAAAGTCAGAAATTTAGTCACCTGAAAAGAAAAACTGTGTGAAATGATCTGTTCAGTTGTATTTGCAAACTGTATAGATCAAAGTTTATGCCTCCTTCTACAAGTTTACACCAGGGGGGCAATACAGCTTCCTCCAGGGATGCTCAGCTCTCAGGATAGTTTAGGAATGTGTCTGTGCCTGCTTTTCGAGAGATATCTCAATAGTAAAGGTAGAGTTTAGTATTTTGAACTCTACCATTACCTCATCATCTAAAACACTATCACTGCTACTTCCAGTGACAACCCGGTCTAGATTGAACTTAGCATCTCATAAGAGGCCAAAATACCATGATTTTACAATTATGCTGCCTACTCTGCGACTAATGTACAATGTGGATCATATGAATCAGAAATGCCTCCCCTGCTAATTCTTAATCATCTCTTCTTTAAAGTGGAGGCAATAACGTCTGCTCTTCCAAACTTCTTAGGTTGTCTGAGACTCAAGAAGTTAATGAAAGTGAAGGTGCTATTTACATAAGAGTTTCATTAATCTCTATAATGTATATGCATATAATTCTATGTTGCTTCCTTTGAAAGGCATTCGAAATTGCTCTTACATGGTGACTAAAACAAATATTTTGCTTGAGGTTTTATTCTAAGTTGCAAATGCTCAAATAACTCCTTGTCATTCATCATGTAAATGTCCCACACTAATAGAGAAACTTTACCTCAGCTTGTAAAACCACCATGCAGCCAAAAGTCTAGGCTGTCATTTGAGGTTTATCCTGACCATCAGCTGAAGTTGGAATTTTTTGTGAATGTTTATGGTGAAATAAGAATCCATGTCTCATCTCACTGTCCTGACACCTTTTTAAAAAACATATGTGTTTATATACTTGTCATAGTAATTTCTGAGAAGAGCAATGTCAACATGTGGTGAGAGAGCCTTTCATCTAATAGGCAAGTTGCTCTTGCAGAAGATGACCTAGGCAGTGCTAATACTTTTGGAAAAGATGAACACTCAGCAGATACCCATTACTAAAACACATGGCACTGAGTGGAAGGAGCTGAATGAGTTGGAGAGACAATAATTTTATAATTTAATTTTTTTAGTGACCATTAATAAAATCACAGAATCTAAGGGCTGACAGCAATTTTGAGGTTATCAGGTCCTGTGTTTCCCAAATTTCAATCATTCTCATACTTTCTACATGATTTTTCCATACCTGTTTATTACCAATTAATATGTATGCATATCTTTCCTTAATTTATTTAAATTTTATTTTATTTAAAGTTATTTAACTTCCTTTAAAAGAACATATTACATTACTATATGTTTAGAAAACAAATCACACCTGATGTAAAGAAATAGTAATTGCAAAAAATACTAATTTATTATAAATAGTAATTAATTCATTAGTTATTAAATATTTGTCCATAAATCTCCCCAAATTATCTTGTATTCCACAAATGGCAAATGGGCTCAGTTCTACATCTGTTTTTTATCCATAAAATATGTGGGAAAAACTGTTTCCCAAGAAGGCTGGCTCCTGTCTGAGGTCACACAGTGAGGTCATGGCAAAAATTAGACTGATCTGGTTATAGGAATGTTTCACTATCTGTGAAAGACAACTTATTTTCTGTATACTCCATGAAGACAAGTTCTACATTAAATAGTCCTTCGAAAGAAAAGTTATTACTTGAACTTTAGTATGTCATCACATAACTTTTCCTTCCTAAACTTACTGACACATTTAGACTTGTGTCCTCAATTATGAGAGGTGCTGATGTAACATGCAAAGAGTTCAAGAGAGGAATTGAAATATGGGAAAGAACATCCTTAGAGTTGGACCAGAGAAAAAATATTGATATAGATGGATTCAGATTGGCAAAGCCTTAATCTATACAGACAACGGAGAAAATTAGACACTGATCACATCTCCTAACAGCTATGTAACTCTTGGGGGCTCATGAAAGACAACACAGCAGCCAACTAGGGTAGGAACACCAGGTTGAACTGGAAATCCTAGTGATCAAAGAGGAGTTTGGAGTATAGGGGAGAAAGGGGTAGAGGGGGAGAGGGGAGAGAGGGGAGAGAGGAGGAGAGAGGGGGGAAGCGCGTGCATGAGAGAGCTAGGGTCAGAGACTTTTCCAAATCAACTACTTCCAGGGTGTGTTTTCTTGGATTTAATAAACAGTCAGCCCAATTCTATATATTTTCTCTATTTTTATCTCTAAGTATAGGCTGTGAGAATTGGTGCTCAGCATGTTTCAAAACCAAGTATATTCCTCATTTAGCATCAACATGATTAGAATGGTTGCATCTCCAACTACAATTACTATTAATATATTAGCTTAATTAGCTTTATTAGTTGTTATTAGGTATAAATGAACATTAGTCAAAACCTAGCAAATATACAGTAAATGACTTTAAATGATTTAAACCAAAAATTCAGAATTATAAAGAACCTAGGAGGCCATTTAGTATAACCATCTTAAATAATCAGATAAAGAAACTAAGGCCCAGTGAGGGATGGTATATGCCTACAGTAGCAAGTTAACATTACAACTGCAGTTAAAATCCAGGTGTCCTGACTGCCAGTATAATTCTATTTCTAAATACTATATTGTCTGAATATCAGCTTTTGCCTTTTTCTCTCACTTCCCATCCCACCCTTGCTTTAGAAAGCATTTATTCTTGCAAGTACAAGGTATTTTAAGTGACTATCCTCTTTTAAAACTGAAATTGCACTATTCCATTTGAGATGAGTTTTTATTCAAAATAAAACTCAATTTCTAAGTTTATAAAACTCATTTAGCTTTTGCCCAGTCAATATTTCATATCTTGGCCCTATTCCCTCATATCAACTTGAATCTAAACCAGGTTCCCGAATGGGTGACTTGACTCTAATCCAGATCTGACATCTGTCTCTTTCATGCACCTGACTTCATTTATCTTCGTACATTTCAGTGTGTTTACACTGCCTGCATAAGTTTGGTTTTCTAATGTCTTCTGCTCCCCTTGACTCTTACTTTTCAATATCTTAATTTTTTTCTTAAAATGTTTTCAAAATTTAATGCCCAGAAACATTCAAGAAGAGATAGAGGAAAAAGCCTTTAGAGGAAGACATATTTTTTTGAAAATGCTCAGTATATTACTGAGGTAGAACTTTTCTTGGCAAATTGTCTCTTACGCCCCAAGATACACAAATAAAATTTTACAAAATATGAAAGTTGAAACAAAAATGCAGGGTGAAGCAACAGAAACTCAGCAACATTTGGAGAAAAAACACTGTCAGTGTGTTTGAATGTTAGTATGTTTAGGCCAAATTATCTAATTATCTTAGATTGAAGATGAAAACTATATTGCATTTCATGAAGTGGAAGACATTTTTGGTCACTCTTCTCTCAGGTTGTCTTCTGGAGTCGAAGAAAAAAATCACAGAAAATAGTTTAAAAATGATTTGGACAGTCTGATATTCTTCCACCTCTAAATTTAAGCCTTTAATTATTTTTGCTTGCTAGCTTGTTTACCAAATAACTAAGAGGTTTTATTTATTAGTTTAGTTATGTTTCTTTGGAAGGGATTCTATATATTAAGTTAGCTTTTTGCTACATAAGCTCTCAGTCATTGGCTATGCTATGTAAACAGAAGCTACATATGATCTTTATTTGCAGGTATTAAAAGGTATCTTCTCTTCCAGGAAAATCCAGTATATTTATACGTAGCCAGAGACTCAACTCCACTTCCCTTGATCTGTTTCACTGTTAGTCCCTGGTTCTTCTTCCCTGCTGATGATTCATCAATATTCTGTGTTTGTTTATCTACAGAGTGAGTGATGATAGAGAAATTGTTTTTTAATTGTTTTGTTCTCCTTAAAAATTAAAGTTTTAATAAACATATTATCAAATTGTTTTGGAAATGCTCTTTCAAATCAATTGTTCCAGAATTGAATTGTATTGAGAAGTGTCCTGACACCCCTTTCCCTATATTCATAAACATGCACACCCTATTATAGATTTGTTTTGCTGAATAAAATTAAGGGAACCAACTGGTGTGGTATAATTCAAATAATAAAGTTATAATCTGCACACATATGAATTTAATCATATTTTTCTTAAAAGCAAAAACCCCCACTTTAGCACAAGTGTACAGTATCAAAAACAGGCACACTCTCTTTAGCAGGCCTCCATTTATAAAACTTTTATATGTGTTGACATCTTTTATAAGAAATTCTCGATCATGGTTATGATCGTGGATCATTAAAATCTCTCCTTATACATGATGATTTAATTTCCTGTTACATAGCTCTCCCCCAACATGTGCATTCTAAAAATAATTTTCATTATAGAAATATTCAAACTTAAAAGTAAAGAGAATAGTATAATGAGCCCTAATGTACCCATAACACATCTTTAATGATTAAGAACATATTGCAAATGTTAATATACTTATCTGCCTTCCCTCACAATTTTTACTATAGTATTTTAAATCAAATCCTAGATATCATGTAATTTCATCCATAAATGCTTTAGTAAGCATCTCTAACTGAAAAAGACAATTCTTTTTTTGCATTACCCCATACACGATTTTTTTTTTACTGGACTTGTTAGCTTGCTCTATTAAGAAGAGCCCCACAGAAGACTTGGAATCCTGGAATCTCATTTGATTCTATCAACATCCAACTCTCTGACTCATTAGGACCTCAGCTTCTCTTTCTATCAAATAAGAGAGTTGAATATGGTCTTTAAGACCCCATTAATCTACGAGATTCTGGATTTAAATACCAAAAATGATTAAGTTTGAGAACCTATCTTTTATTTATTTTTATTAAGCAAGTATAGAGAAAAGATTAGAACCTGGTATCTTTAAACACTAACTGTATTGAGAATCTTAGTTTGAGGTAGAAACTTTTAAAAATTAGTGAAATAAGTTTTAAGCATAATTATTTCTATCTTCTTAGAAAATGTTTCCTTTAACTGCCTACACAGGAACACCCAATTAACCATTTGAAAACAATAGTAATGTGGTTTCATCATTCTAACCACCTTCCTCCTTAAAGGGCTAGAACTGGCTTGACAAAAGGGCTCTCAAAGCCTGTGGCGCCCTCTTTTGACCCCTAAATCATGGCTTTTATTTCTGAACTGGCTTCGGCTGTTGGCTTTCTCCTTACCTTATCTGTTACTTGAAATATCATGCAAAAATTCAGACCTGAGTGGTGAAGACACATGTCCTATGAAAGAAATCTGGATACAGCTCCAAGGTGAATATGTTACATATTCTTCTATGTTTTCATTTTGAATTTTTTTCCAGAGAGGAGGTAACATTGAAATTTGAAATGTGATAGAAGTTTAACTCAATCAACAATCTTGTATAAAAAAATTATGGAAAGAAGTGATAATTTTATACTAAAACACCTAAATGTGTTAAAAATATAATTACTGTATTAATATTCAAACTTCACTCCATTAACTGTGTGCCTTAATAGCAAATATCAAGGTGGGCTGCTCTAAACATCTTATACTCTGTACTTTAAAATTATTTTATGATTCCCTATTTGAAGATAGATATTCTCTTTGGAAACTTCTACCATTTCATTTCATACCTCTTTATTATCCATTCATGTTAGTTTCCTTTCCTATCCCTCACAAATGTTGCTTAAAAGGACTTTCTAACCAAATGTCCTCCTCTCTCCTTGACATTCATCCAAGCAACTGCCATTCCCATTATTTTCAGGCCCATTACAAATTTTACCTGCTGAAGGAAATCTTTCTTGAATGTTCCACTTCACATTACACTTTCTCTCCTCTCAATACCTATAATTGGAATTACACTGTTAAGAACGCCATTATACTATAATATAAAAAATACTAATTCTACCAATTATAATTCTGCCAAAAATAAAATTTTCAGGAGTTCTTGTCAAGATGGAGGGCTAGTTAAAAGCAAGGTTTGTCTCTTTCCATGACTACATTAAAATTAAAACCAAATTTTAGAGCAAACAACTTGGAAGACAACTTCAAGTCTAGCTGATCATAACACATACATCTGAGGATATAAAGAAAAAGTCACATCTAGACCAGCAGGAGAAGTGGAGACATGAAATGGGCTGGTCCCACACCTACACATGGAGGTTGAGCACTAGAAGAAAGAGAGTGGCTACAGAGGCCCCTGAAGGAGAGAGGAGTCCTAGCCCCACCCAAGAGCTCACCAGCACAGAGTTCCAGCCCTAAGAAGAGGACATCCCACAAAATCAGACTGTAAAAATTAGTGGATATTCTAGCCATTGCAGTGAGACAGAAGAAACATGAAAGCCAAGCTATCCCCCTTAAACGGCCCACATACAAACCCACTCACTTGTAGACACACAACCTGGATGCGAGAGGAGGGTCGGCAGATCGGGAAGCGCGAGAGACACACAGGGAGAAACTGAGTTATGTGATGCCAGAGCAAGGTCTGGAGGGACAGCTGCCATAACTCTTTGGTTGGGGTCTTCCACTCTGGGTCAATGTGCACATGGGTGCCATCTTTCCTATGTTGAGTGTCCCCCAACTCTGCAAGGCCAATTCTGAAGTTGCATTGGCCCAATGAGATTGGACTGCTCCTCCCTGTATCTCCATGAGAGACTGCCCCACCAAACACACAAATTGCCTAAAAGCTCATTGCTAGGCAGTCAGACTCACCTTGCAACTTCCCTGGACTGCACATTCATAGATAGGCAGATCTTGGGAAGTGGGCCATTGCTGCTAGCCAAAACTGCAGTGTCTCTGGCAGATTGCTGAGGTCTGTGGGCAAGAGGCAGACAGTGACTGGCCTTGCTGTGACATGTGCCTTTTGTGAAAGCTCATGGGCTCAGCACTGACAGCAACATGCATTGGTCTGATGGAATCGGCTCACTCCACTGCATTGGCCTGGTGAAGTTTACACACTTTACTCCAATGACTCCCTGGGTCTCACCTGCACACAACTCCCATACCAACCAAAATCTTTTACAGCTGTGGAGACTTAAAGGCAACTGACAGCCTCTGGTCTCGAGGTAAACTGGTCCATTTTCTGAGAAGGATTAACCAATCTCAGCTTGCAGTATGGTCTCTCTCACTTGCCTCCAGAACCAGCATAGGCAGCAACCATTTGCGTATCACTTTGTAGCTCCTACCACGTAGCCCCGAACAATCAAAGGCAGCAGCTGATCTTGACCTAAATGGGAACCCCTCCCAAAGGGCCTCAGAACCAACACACCTGAAGGCTGACATCAGACCACAATGGAGCACCACCTGACTAGCCCCATAAACAGCATGCCTAAAAATTGGTCTTAAAAAGTACACTAGCCTGCTGGTATAAATACTCTGTGGGGTCAATCCTCACAGAAGAGCTCATAGCATGTGGATGTGGCCAGTCCCCAAAGTCAATCAACCCAAGAGTCCATCCTAACCACTGAAGTGCTAACAGCAACCAAGGATTAGCTACAACAAAACAACACACATAACCCATACAAGAAACATGCCTAGAGACCCTGGCCCATGTTTTCATGGAACTGTCACTGAGCCACACAGAACACCTACTACATAAGGCCACCCCACTAGGCTGGGAGATGTAACAATATTTTCCTAATACATAGAAACAAATACAGAGAGGCAATTAAAATGAGAGGAAAAAAACATGCTGCAGAGACCGAAAAAAAATGGCGTAAATGATACAGGTTCTTTTTATCCCTCTGGTGACCAAATCAAAGTTGTGACAGAAACAAGGAGCAGCAGCAAGGAAAAATCACCTGGGATCTAGATGAATAAGCCATACAACTAGGGAGAAATCCAAGAAAGCACCCTGAAACAGCAGAGGGTAGGACGGGATAAGGACGCAAGGCTGCCTGGTCTCAAGTGGCTGAGTAGGACAGAGGCAGTGGTGGCGGCAGGAGCAGCAGGAGTGGCAGCAACAGATGCCTCTTAAAGGGGCCAAATCCATGAGCAGATTTTCACAGTGACAGACCTGCTCACTCTGAGCACCAGTGCAGATTCAGTTGCACTCAGAGACACCAGAGATTTACAGGGGGACATTATCAGAGTGAGGACCAAAGTGAGACTCACTCTGTAAAGAAGTGCGGGCAGTATCCATTGTCCCCTGTTGAGCCCTTCCCCATACTAGTGCACTGGACACAGCACCACCATCGCTGTGATGTCACCAAACTGGATAACAGAGGACACTCAACCCAGAGGATTCCCAGAAACCCCACCTCCATCAACTCGCAGCCCCACCCACCCCACATCCAGGTGTATCCTCAACGAGTCAGGTGCTCCTTGTTGAGCAGCATCTAGACTCATACTGGAGGCAGCTGGCCTTGGTTTCTGGTGTGGCCTTTTGAGGCAACGATGATTGCATCATCTGTGGATTGCTAGCTGAATCTTAACAGGTGGCTCTGGAGGGGTAGAGGCTAAGTTTGGCCTGCAGCTGAACCCTTCTCAGGATTGTGCTACTGGACGGACACCTACTTCAGAAATCCACACTAATAAAACCAAGAGACTTAGTATCTTTGCTTAGTACATAGAAACAGATATGGAAAGGCAGCCAAAATGAGAAGACAAAGAAGCAGAAGCCATATGAGAGATTAAAACAGAGATCAAGATACAGTGGAGTCAAGCAATCTAATGGATGCAGAGTTCAAAACACTGGCTATAAAGATGCTCAATGAACTTTTGAAAAGTGTAGAAGACTTCAAAAAAGAGATAAAAAACATAAAATGGAAATGTAAATTATAAAAGGGAATCAGCCTGAAATGAAGAACACATCTGAGATGAGAAGTACATTAAATGAAATAAACAAAGAAATAAACAAAGTGAATAAAGAAAAGGACCTATCCAGAGGATGGGAAAGCTAAGGATGCAAGCAGAATGGCAAGAGATAAGATGCCAAGACTATAAAAATAATTTAAGAGGCAAATGGGACACTATTAAGGGTCCAAATATCCATCCGATCAGCATCACTGAAGAAAATCAAGATGTTGAACAGCCGTTTGAAGAAATAATGATGGAAACTTCCCTAACCTGGTGAAGGAAATGGATATAAAAGCCCAGGAAGCTCATAGAATTCCAAAAATCAGGGATCCAAAGAGGCCCACACCAAGACACATCATAATTATAATGCCAAAAGTTAAATACAAAGAATATTAAAAGCAGAAAGAGAAAAACAGATAATTATAAGGAAATACCCGTAAGACTGGCAGCCAATTTCTCCAAAGAAACTATGCAGGACAGAAGGGCTTGGCACAAAATATTTGATATGATGAAAACTCAGTATCTACAACCAAGGGTACATTATCCAGCAAAACTATTATTATGCTATTATTATTATTATTATTATTATTATTATTATTAAGAGTGGAAGGACAGATAAAGAGCTTCCCAGACAAAAAATAAGCTAAAGAAATTCATCAACACCAAGCCAGTACTACAGGAAATGTTGGAGGGACTTCTTTAAGAAGAAAAAAAAATACAAAAGACTCATTTCAGATTAAAAGACATGCACAGAATAAAAGGAATAGGATGAAAAACCATATTGCTTTGAAGGACCTAGAGGGAATTTAAGTCAGAGAAAGATAAACACTATATGATTTCACTTATATGTGGACTCTAAGGAATAAAAAGAACAAACTAATCAAAAACAGACTCACAAATATCGTGGACAATTTGGTGATGGACAGAGGAGAGGAGAGTTTAGGGGTCTGGGAGAATGGGGTGAAGATTTAAAGTAGTACAAATGAGTAGCTGATGATGGTCATGGGGATAGGGAATACAGCATAGGGAATGCAGCTAGCATTAATACGCTGTCTAGGTGGAGGGTCAGGGGAGGGAAGGAGAAATTGGGGGGATCATTTTATGAACTATATAGATGTCTAACCAATGTACTGTATACTTGAAACTAATTAAAATAAATAATTTTTTTAAAAAATTTTAAAAAGAATAATTAAAATGAAATAAAATGGTTAAAAACATGCTGCAAATGAAACAACAAGATAAAACTCCAGGAACAAAGAAAAAAAGAGACAAGCAACAAACTACAGACAGAGTTCAAAACACCAATTATAAGGATGCTCATGAACTAAGGGGAAGAACAGACAAGCTCAGTGAGGACTTAAAGAGATAGTGAGCATAAAAAAGGACATAGAAACCATAAAAAAGAACCAGTCAGAAATGAAGAATATAATGAGAGAAAGAAATAATACACCAGAAGGAATCAACAGTAGACTAGATGATGCAGAAGATTGAATCAATAAATTGGAAGATAAGGTAATAGAAAACACCCAATCAGAACAGCAAAAAGAAAAAAAAGAATTAAAAATGAGGAAAGATTAAAAGACCTCTGGGACAACATCAAGCACATCAACATCCTCATCATAGGGGTACCAGAAAGGAGAAGAAAGAGAGCAAGAGATTGAAAACCTATTTGAAGATATAATAACAGAAAACTTCCCTAACCTGGTGAAGGAAATAGACATACATGTCCAGGAGGGAAAGTGTCCCAAACAAGAGAAACCTAAACAAACCCGCACCAAGACACATCATCATTTAATGCCAAGGTTTAAAGACAAGAAAAAATCTTAAAAGCAGCAAGAGAAAGGGAGATAGTTACTTACAAGAATTCTACCATAAAAACATCAGCTGATTTTTCGATAGAAACTCTGCAGGCCAGAAGGGATTGGCATAAATTATTCAAAGTGATGAAAAACAAGAACCTACAACCAAAACTACTCTATCCAGCAAGGCTATTAATTAAAATTGAAGGTGAGATAAAGGGATTCCCAGACCAAAATAATAATAATAATAATAAAGGAATTCATCACCGACGAGCCAGAATTAAAAGAAATGTCAAAGAATCTTCTGTAAAAGAAGAAAAGGGGGGACATAAATGCAAATAACAAAATGGCAAAAACTGTATACCTATCAATAATCACTTTAAGTGTAATAGATTAAATGCTCCAATCAAAAGATGTAGGGTAGCTGAGTGGATAAGAAAACAAGAACTATGCATAGGCTGACTACAAGAGACCCACTTCAGATCAAATGACACACATAGACTGAAAGGAAAGGGATGGAAAAAGATATTTCATGCAAATAATAATTAAAAAGAAGCTGGGTTAGCAATACTTATATCAGACAAAATAGACTTTAAAACAAAGGTTATATCAAGAGACAAACAAGAGATAATAATCATAAAGGGATCAACACAAAAAGAGAACATAACCCTAGTAAGCATATATGCACCCAACAAAAGAGCACATTCATGTATAAAGAAATTATTGACCGATATAAAGGTATGGATTGACAGTAATACACTCATAGTAGGGGACTTAAACACCCTATTGACACCAACAGACAGATCTCCCAGATAGAAAAATCAATAGGGAAACAGCAGGCTTAAAATGACACAAAGGACCTCATGGATTTAATTGATATTTTCAGAGCATTTCATCCCAAAGCAGCAGAATATAATTTCATCTCAAGTACACATGGAACATTTTCCAGAATAGACCAATGTGAGGCCACAAAACAAGTATCAATAAAATGAAGAAGACTGAAATCATATCAAGCATCTCCTCTGATCACAACAGTATGGAACTAGATATCAGCTTTAAGGAAAAAACTGGAAAATACACAAACACATGAAGGCTAAAAAACATGCTACTAAACAATGAATGGATTAAAAATAAGGTCATGAAGAAATCAAAAGATACCTAGAGACAAGTGAAAATAAAAACAAAACAACTCAAAATCTATGGAACACAGTGAAAGCAGTTTTAAGATGGAAATTCATAATAATACAGGCCTACCTCAAGAAATAAGAAAAAGCTCAAATATACAAACTAAACTTACACTTAAAAGAACTAGAAAAAGAAGAGCAAACAAAGCCCAAAGTGAGTAGAAGAAATAAATAATAAAAATCAGAGCAGAAATAAATGAAATGGAGTCGAGAAAAACAATACAAATGATCAGTGAAATCAATGGCTGATTCTTTGAAAGTTAAACAAAATTGATAAAACCTTTAATCAAACTGAACAAGAAAAAAAAGAGAGGACCCAAATTAATAAAATCAGAAATGAAGAAGGAGAAGTAACAACAGATTCTACAAAAATACAAAGGGTTATAAGAAAATAATATGAACAATTATATACCAACAAATGAGACAATCTGGAAGAAATAGATACACTCCTAGAAACATATACTCTCTCAAGACTGAGTAAGGAAGAAACAGAAAATCTGAACCAACAGATTACCACCAAAAAAATCTAATCGGTAATTAAGAAACGTCTAAAAAGCAAAAGTTCTGGATGGAATGGCATCATAGGTATATTTTACCAATTTTCAAAAGGGGATTAACGATTAACACCTACCTTCACAAACTATCACAAAAAATTCAAGAGGAGAGCGGGCTTCTTAACTCTTTTTACAAAGTCTTCATTGCTATAATTCCAAAACCAGACAAAGACATTACAAAAAAAAAGGAAATTATAGGCTGATATCCTTGATGAAAATTAATGCAAAAATCCTCAACAAAATATTAGGAAACCGAATTCAGCAATACATTAAAAATAGCATGTACCATGATCAAGTGGAATTAATTCCTGGGATTCAAGTTTGATTTAATGTCTGCAGATCAACTAATGTGATACACTACATTAACAAATTGAAAGATAAAAATAATAAGATTCTATCACTAGATGAAAAAAGCATTCTAGAAAATTCAGCATCCATTTATGATAAAAACTCTCAGCAAAGTGGGAATACAGGAAACATACTTCGACATAATAAAGGTCATAAAAGACAAACTACAGCTAACATCATACTCAATGGGGGAAGGCTAAAAGCATTTTTCTTAAGATCAAGAACAAAACAAGGATATCCACTTTTACGACTCCTCTTCAACATTGTACTAGAAATCTACATTCACCCTTTCTATTCAATATAGTATGGGAAATCCTAGCCTCAGCAATCAGGTAAGAAAGAGAAATAAATGGCATCCAAATGTGAAAGGAAGAAGTAAATTGTCATTGTTTGTAGATGAAATGATACTATAAATAGAGAACCATGAAAATTCCACACAAAAAAATTTAAAGCTGATAAATGAATTCGGTAAAGTAACAAGATAAAAAATAAATATTCAGAAGTTGGTTACATTTTTATACACCAGTGATAAACTATCAGCAAGGGAAATTATGAAAACAATCCCATTTACAATAGTATCAAAACCAATAAAATCCCTAGGAATCAAATTTACCAAAGAGGTAAAAGACCTGTTTTTGGAAAATTATGTCATTGAAAAAAGAAATTGAGGAAGATACAAGTAAATGGAAATATATACTGTCCTCATGGGTAGGAAGGATCAGCATTGTTAAAATGACCATGCGACCCAAGCAATCTGTAGATTCAATGCAATCCCTATCAATATACCAATGTCATTTTTCAGAGAGCTAGAACAAATAATCCTAAAATTTATGTGGAATCACAGAAGACCCCAAATAGCTACATCAATCTTGATTAAAAAGAACAAAGTTGGAGGTATCATACTGCCTGGTATCAAACTATACTACAAGACTATAGTAATCAAAATAGCATGGTACTAACATAAAAACAGAAACATAGATCAATTGTTCAGAATAGAACGCTAGGAAATAAATACACACTTACATGTCATTTAATCTATGACAAAGGAAGCAGGAATATACAATGGAGTAAAGACAGTCTCTTCAACAAATGGTGTTGGGAAACTGGACAAGTAACTACAAAAAACTGGACAACCTTCTTATACTGTATATAAGAATAAGCTCGAAGTGGATTAAAAACTTAAATGTAAAACCTTAAATTATAAAACTTCTACAAGAAAACAGTAAAATCTCTGATATTGATATTTGTCATTTTTTTCTTATATATGTCCTTGTACAAGAGAAACAAAAGAAAAATAAAGGAATGGGGCTACATCAAACTAAAATTATTTGCACAGCAAAGGAAGCCATCAACAAAACAAGGGGTTAATATCCAAAATTTATAAAGAACTCATCCAATTCAATGACATAAAATTCAATTAAAAAATGGGCAGACTTAAAGGAGCATTTCTTTAAAGATGAACTATAGATAGCCAATAAACATATGAAAAGATGCTTAAAATCACTGATCATCAGAGAAATGCAAAATAAAAGCACAATGAGATATCAATTCACACGTGTCAGAATGGCTATAATCAATAAATCAAAAAACAATAATTTGGCAAGGATGTGGAGAAAAGGGAACCCTCATACACTGTTGGTGGAATTGCACATTGGTACAGCCTCTCTGGAAAACAGTTTGGAAGTTTCTCAAACATTTAAAAATAGAACTACCTTTTGACCTAGCAATTGCACTTCTTGATATTTATTCAAGGAAAAGTGAACTACTAATTTGTAAAGATCTATGCAGCCCTATGTTCACAGCAGCACAATTCACAATAGCCAAGATACGGAAACAACCCACGGGCCAATTAATAGATGATTGGTTAAAGAAGAGGTAGTACATACACACAATGGAATATTAGCCATAAAAATGAAATTTTACCATTTGCAACAACATGGATGGACCTAGAGAGTATTATCCTGAGTGAAATAAGTCAGATATAGAAAGATAAATACTGCGTGATTTCACCTATATTTGTAATGTAAGGAACAAAAGAAATGAACAAACTAAATGAAAACTGACTCATAGCTACAGAGAACAAACTGGAGATTGTCAGAGGGGAAGGTAGTGGCTGGGGTCTGGGTAAAAAGAAGGGATGATGAAATACAAATTAGTAATTATAAAACAGTTATGGGGATATAAAGTACAGCATAGAGAATATAGTCAATATTATTGTAATGGCTGTGTGTAGTGCCAGATGGGTGCTAGAGTAATTGGATCACTTCATAAATTAAATAAACATCTAGCCATTTAACTATAATATGAAACTAATATAAATTTTTAACAAAGAAAAAATAAATAATAAAATTAAAAAAGAAAATCAATAGAAACTCCAAAAATAAAAATTTAAAACTGCACAAAGACAAAAATTAAAAAAAATTTTCACTCTCATCATCACTTTATATTCTCTCTTTTATAATTGCTAGTGTGCTTGAATTTCGATTTGCTCTTCTCTTTGGAGTTTGAGCTTTATAAATACAGAACTATACTGATGAGTTGGAAAGTTTCTCACAGGAGCAGGCTCATCCTAAAGTCTCAAGTTCTCTTGTTGGATATTGTAGTGGTGAAATCTAGAAAATACTAAAGACTAAAATTTTTCAGTTAAACAGAACACTCACGTAGCCACAGTAACTAGCTTCCTGACCACCTCTATTAGATGGGTAACATTTCCACATCCCAGTAGTCTTTTGCTAGAGGATTTTAAAATTCAGAATAAAACAGCCACTACTTTGGGCTGCACATTTACTTTATGTCATAACTTTCCATAAAAGCAAGCATTAAAGTCACTACAGAAGAGTAGTATTACATTTCTTAAAAGCTATTTATATTTGCTGGAAGAGCTATCTCTTGGTTGAATTTTGCCCTGGAGCCAATTGAATCTTTCACCAATTTGGCAAAATTAACTGAAATTGTCAGAATAGCTTCGAAAAGAGAGTGCAAAGCAGAAAATTAAAAATTAATGCTAAATTAATGCTAAAATAAAATAAAATAAAATAAAAATTAATGCTGAAATTTTAATTCACAATGACCTCAAATGCGGGATGCAATTGGGTATATCCCTGCTATGTATCTACCCTAGTTGTGGAAAATTTATCTTTGGTATCCTGGATATGATCTTGTCCCTTGTTGTTAAAATGGTTCAAAAAGTGCTCAGAGACATTGAACTTTTATACAAATTAAAGACTATGACAGGAGATGGGATATTTTTCTATTTGAAGGGATACATTTGAATGTTAGGTCTAGGAGAGCCTTATCCCTACCCACGTAGTGTAGGAACTAGACTCCTCTCTTAACTTTTGTCTTGGAATCAGATCTTGTGTCTAGGTTGAGAACACCACATGCTTACCTCCCATTTCACTGGATTTTCTTCCCTTCCCTGCCAATTTACCCATCTGAAATATTTCCACTGAAAAAGCCCGCCTCAAGCTCCATATAAGTTTCACATCTGCTCACATTTGGGAGTGATGCCATCTTCAGTTCAGCCTGGCTGTCACTCTTCTACAATAAACCTTTCTTAACCCCTTCTGCCTTGTGCGTTCCTCCTTCAGCAAGCCTAACAAGAGCAAAATTTATGTTAAGTTGATCACTAATGTCTATGAAAAAGAGTGTGTTTGTGTGATTAGCATTTATATGTTAGAACATGAAGCCCAGTGATCCATTTTGAGGGCATTCCTTTCCCTCCCTAGAATAGTTCTTTTGTTTAGCTTACCCCTATGGCAGTATTGCCTCAGTGTTATGCATCTTAACCTTCCTACTCTGTGACTCACTTGCTTTCCAGTCATCTACACTGATGTGCTGTTCCTTCTTTTTTTAAAGATAATCTGCATTATTCCTTTCATGTTCTCTTTAGCACTTCTCTTTATTACTTGAGGCAAATGGTCGTACACAATTCAGCGCTCACACCTCACTCCCAGCTCATCTTAACCTTCTTTTCCAACATTATTCAGGTATAACATCAACAACAAAAACCTGTAAAAGAAAGCAAGAAACTTGAAAGTAATAATTTACTAACTTGTTGAGGTGCATGAAATTTATTTAGATTAAGAAAAAAGCCTAGGACATAGACATATTTAACATGTATAGTAGATTAAGTTAACACCTAAAAACCATTTGTCGTGAGACTAGAACTGCTTTCATTCATTTGTTCAATTATGGTTACATTTATTATTGAGCACATATTTTTTAAACACTCTCCATGAGCCAGGTGAGTGGTGATAATACAATAATGTAGTAAGTTATTTTTTTAAAAAAAGTTCTTGTGAGAAAGACAATTATGGTGGGATAGAGGATACTTTGAACTCAGTAATCAGGGAAGTCCTCTTTGAAAAAATAACATTTAAAATCACATTTCAAGTATAACAAGGATCTAGGCACATGATAGTGGTGGCAGTGGAGAGTATAAACATCACAGAAGACCTTGACTTGGAAAGAAGCTTGGCTATAGTGAAATAGGGAGAAATTGGCACAATAAGAATGAAGAGAGCTTTGAAGAGAAAAGAAGAATTAGTCCATTTTTTCTGCCTCACTATTTGAGTTGGAACATCCCATCACATCATCTCCTGCCCACAAACTGGGATTTATACCATTGGCTCTCCCTGGTTCTTAGGCCTTCAAACTAACACTGAATTATACCAGTAATAGAATTAGAAATCTGAGGGTAGGAATGGGAAATGTCTTGTAACATCAAATTTTAACATGGGATAGACAGATCTGATATACTATATTAAGGTAAATGTGTGTGAGTAAAGTCAGGGCCGGGGTACAGATTGAAGAGTCACAGTTGGTGTTAAAGTATGGAGGGAATAAGGCCGCTTTTCTATTACCAAAATAGAGATACAGTTTAAAGAAAAACAACTTTTGACAATTAAAATTAATGAAACAATTTGGGAATCATTTGGGTTTATTAATTATCATTTCTCTAATTATCAGTCAGTATTAAAAGTTATTAGCATTTCCAGCAAATGGCAAGTGTGGACAAGAAGAAAAGGGTAGTTGTCCACATAACACTAAAGTTTCAATTCACAAATAAAAAACAATCCAACCACTCAGGCATTTCAAAACACCATGCTGTCATATAAGCCAGGGGTCCCCAACTCCCGGGCCACAGACTGGTACTGGTCTTTGGCCTGTTAGGAAGCAGGCAGCACAGCAGGAGGTTAGCTGCGGGAAAGCCAGAGAAGTTTCATTTGTATTTGCAGCTGCTCTCCAGAAATAGCATCACCACTTTAGCTCCACCTCAGATCATCAAGTGTGGAATTTTCATAGGAACACTGATCCTTGGTGCCAAAAAGGTGGGGAACTACTGAATTCTAAGGAAAATATACAAATGATATAATCTAAAAAAAATTAAAATTTTTATGATTTTCACAAAGTTGCTTTTTTGATCCATGCATTTCATGTTGAACATTTTTTATTAGTAGTTCTAATATATTTTTATTTAGTTTTTTATTATTTCAGAATTTTCATTTTTGAAGCTCTCACTTTTCCCCATTACAACTACTCAAGAATTTATATATATACATATTTTTTATTTTTAATTATTTATTCATTTTGGTGATGTTGGTTAATGAAATCCAGTAAGTTTCGAGTGTACAATTTAATAGTAAGGCATGCATATTTTACATTGTGTATTCCCCTCCCATAGTTATATTTCTTTCTGTCACCACATATTTGACCTCTTTTATCCCATCTACCTCCCTCCTTCCCCTCCCCCACCCTCTGATAACCACTAGTCTGTTGTCCATGTCCATGAGTCTCTGTTTATTTGCCCTGTTCATTTGTTGCTTTTAGGTGTATAACCTACATATAAGTGATGTCATGTGTTTTTTCAACTTTTCCTGTCTGGCTTATTTTGCTTGGCATGATTATCTTGAGGTCCATCCATGTTGTTGCAAATGGCAGTATTTCATCTCCTCTTATGGCTGAGTAATATTCCATTATATATATATATATATATACCACGGCTTCTTTATTCAATCATCTATCATAGGAAACTTTGGTTGTTCTCATGTCCTGGCCCCAGTAAATAATGCTGGTATGAACATCGGCATGCAAATATCTTTTTGGATACGGGTTTTCAAATCTTTGGAGTAAATACCCAGTAGAGGGATTGCTGGATCATATCGTAGATGGATTATTAGTTTTTTGAGGAATCTCCATATCATTTTCCATAGTGGCTGTATTAATTTTCAGCCCCACGCTCAGACATGCTAGCGTGCAGTTTGGGTGTTATTAGTTCAGTTTTAGATTTTCAGCTTTTTGTTGATTCAAGAGGAGAGGTATGGGGATGTTTCTCACTCTGTAGTATTTCTGACATCACTCCAAAGAATTTATATTTAAATGACAGAAGATTGTGCATCAAAAATCTCAAAACGAGGAAAGAATTGATACAAATTTTCAGGGGAAAAATACAAATCCACTGGAAAAAGCAAGGCCTTAGAAATTGTAAGTGTGTTACCTTGAGTTCATTTTCTGGGAAGTCATTAGGTAATGAAAAGGAAACAGAAAGTCACTAAAGGCTTTCAGGATTATAGTTCAACAATTTCATTATTTTTTTTTTATAAAGTAATGAGATACATAGATAGAAAAATGTGGTCATATGCACAATAAATAATGGTTTCTGTAAATCTTTGGAGCATTCCAATAAAATTTATCTATAGATGTGTTGATAAATCACAGTTGACATTCCAATGCTACTGAGACTTTTTTATTCAATGGCACATTTATAAATTTCAGATACATTGTGGTATACTCGAGAAGAGGGTGGGAAGAAATAAAACCATGCACTGTGTAAGGAAAAATTGTAAAATATTTACATGTCAGTACCATTGAAACACACATGTAGGCATATGCAGGTGCACACACACTTAGAATACATCAAAAAGAGAAAAAAATATTCCCCGTAGGTAGCTGGTAAATCTGTAGAGCTTAGAGTAGTTGCTATTTTCAGTATTTGCTCTAGACTTGTTTGTCAGTAGGAAGAATCATGTAATAAATGATTAGAAAAGAGAAATATAAGACTAATATCTGATTTTGGATGTCAAAAAGATGGCAGAGTGAGAAACGTGCCCAGTACTCTTCCCTTGAAACAACAATAAGCTGAATACCTAAAACTCAACAAGAAATATCCTAATTGCACATCAGCATACCTCAGTGTGGGATCTGCACACAAGAGCTGAAACAGCCCATAACCCCTTGAGTTGGGTAGTAGATGTGGAGAAAAAAAGATGCATCTTGCCGCTGGAGATTCCTGTAGGAGGAGGGAGAGGGGAAAATGTGCGGCAGGTTCCCTGAACAACCCTGCCTGGGAAAGCCGTGAGCTCCACATGGCCCATGGCAGTGCCCAGGCCTCAGGGCAGAAAGCAAAGAAGTGGAGATGGCAGAGAAGCAGAGACAGCAGAGAAACAACAGTTGATTATTACCATCTGTGGTTGCAAAACACATGGCTGAGCCACAGCCCCAATTCCTAATCAAGAGGGCCCCTCTCCCTATATCCACCAAGACCGAACACCACAGGGACCCAGGGGAATCTGAACAAACGCTATTGAAACTGTCGCTAACACTGATGAACTAAGACTGAGGGTAGTGAGCATTATTGAATATCTATAAATAAAAAAGGCATTATTAAGGCTTTATATAAAGCAGGGATCTAGGAGGCTTAGATATCACCTACTGGAAATCAAAAGAAAAACACTTTCTTTGCAACGGGCTAAAGAGAGACCATTATATGATAAATCTTTCTGGAGAAAAAAAGCAGAATACACTTGCGTTAATGACATGGCAGAGAAATAATCCATTAAACATTATGAACAACAAAGGTGACAAGGCAGCTCAGAAAGAAAGGAAAAAATCTCCAGAAAATAAGCTTAAAGACATAGAAATATGTGACTTAAGTGACAGAGAATTCAGGATGGTATTTCTGAAAAAAAATTTAATAAGATCCAAAACAATTCATAACAACTATTTCAGGATTTGAAAAAATAACTAAATGAGCAAAATGTGTTTGTTAGCAAGGAGATTGAAACCCTCAAAAAACCAAATACAACTTCTGGAGATGAAGAATACATTGAAAGACATGAAAAATGAAATACCAAGCTTGGGAAAGAGAGTTGATAAAATAGAAGAAAGGATCAATGATATCAAAGACAGAAATCTAGAAATAAATCAGAAGGAAGAAGACAGAAACTGAAGAATGAAAAATAATGAAAGAGAAATACAAGAACTAGCTGATATCATCAGAAGAGGGAACAGAATAATGATTATTCTCGAAGGGGAGTAAAAGGAACAGGGATTAGAACACATTTTCCGATACATAGTTGACGGGAATTTCCCAAATCTAAGGAATGAGCTGGAGCTTAGAATTCAAGAAGTCAAAAAAACACAGGGGAGGGAGGGAGCAATTGGGGGGATTGTTTTATGAACATTATAGATGTCTAACCAATATACTGTATACTTAAAACTAATTTAAATAAATTTATTAAAAAGAACACCCAATTTCTCAATGCAAAAAGGCCATCACCAAGACACATTATATTAAAATTATCGAAAATGAATGACAAAGAAAGAATTCTCAGGGCTGCCAGGAAAAAGATGACAGTAATCTATAAAGGAAAACCCATTAGATTATCGTCAGACTTCTCAGCACAAACCTTATAAGCCAGAAAGGAGTGGAATCAAATATTCAAACTATTAAATGAAAGTAACTACCAGTGAAGAATAATGTATCTAGTAAAGCTCTCCTTTAGATATGAAGGAGAAATTAAGACCTTTCCAGACAATCAAAAATTGACAGAATTCTTCACTACAAGATGTGCACTACAGGAAATATCGAAAGGGATCAGGTCGCCTAAAACAAAATGACAAAAAATATTTGTATAACTAGCAGTACAGTGACTAGCAAGCAGATAGAAACAGAGGAGTGAAACCCTTACTAAGAACAGGGCATTATGAGCTTACACAATAAGAAGAGTTCTGCTATAGCAAGATAGTAATGACTGATCAGAATACATAGGGACAGATTGAGACAACAATAACAGAAATGAAAGGGTTCAAGAATATAAAATTGCAAAGGGGGATGGTGATGAGGCACACGAAGAAGAAAATGGACAAATACATATAAATATATATATATATATACACATACATATTTATATATGTATGTAAATATATATACATACATATGTTTGTGTGTGTGTATATATATGTATATATACATATATATACATATATATATATAATTATGTTCTACATATTTGTAATGGTAACCACATACCAAAGATTCAGAATGAAGTATATAACATAAAACAAGAAGGACCAGAGGGAAAACCCACAAAACCCAACCAAAATAAAAGAACAGACACACGAGGACAAGGAAGCAATGGAAACACTGAGCTACCAAAAAGCAAAAGGTAAAATGGTTATAGGATAATCTCGTATTTCAATAATCACTCGAAATGTAAATGGACTGAACTCACCAATAAAAAGGCACAGAGTTGCAGAATGGATCAAAAAACAAAACCCAACCATATGCTGCCTCCAGGAGACACATCTCATCTCCAAACATAAATATAGACTCAAAGTGAAAGGATGGAAAATGATTTTTCAAGCAAGTAGCATTCAGAAAAATGGGAGTAGCGGTATTAATATCTGACAAAATAGATTTCAAACATAAAAAGGTAAAGAAAAATACCCAGGGACACTTCATTAAGATAAAGGGACTCATATACCAAGAAGATATAACACATTAATATCTATGCTCCCAATCAGGGACCCTTGAAATATGTAAAGCAATTACTAACAGAACTAAAGGGAGAAACAGACCAAAACACCATCATAGTAGGAGATCTAAATACCCCACTGTTGGTTATGGACAGATCATCCAAACAGAAAATCAATCAATAAATAACATCTTTAAATGACACATTAGACCAACTGGACATAATTGACATTTACAGAGCCTTTCTTCCCAAAACAGATGCTTATACAATCTTGACTAGTGCACATGTAACATTCTCAAGCATTGACCACATACTGGGACACAGTGATAGCCTCGACAAATATACAAGGATTGAAATCATACCAACCATATTCTGTGATCAAAATGCTTTTAAACTAGAGATAAACTATAAAAAGAAAGAAGGAAGAATCATAAATAGATGGAGATTGAACAACATGCTACCGAAGGATGACTGGTAAAACCTGGTAAAGGTAACACACACAAAAAATGAAAACTACAGACCAACATCTATCATGAATACAGTTACGAAAACCCTAAAGAAGATACTAGCAAACCAAATACACCAACATATTAAAAAGATTATATGCCATGATCGAGTGGGCTTCATCCCAGGGGAACAGGAATGGTTTAACATATGCAAATCAATTAATGTGATACACCACATAAACAAATTAAAATATAACAATCATACGATCATATCAACAGTTGCAGAAAAAGCCTTTGACAAGATACAGCGCCTATTTATGATTAAAGCACTTAACAGTATTGGTATAGAATGAAAGTACATTAACATAATAAAGGCCATCTATGACAAGCCCTCAGCCAACATAATACTTAATTGTGAAAAACTAAGAAACCTTTCCTCTCAGATTGGGAACAAGACAAAGCTATCCATTATAACCACTATTATTCAATTTAACAGTGGAGACTCTAGTGAATGCAATCAGACAAGAGAAAGATATAAAAGCATCCAAATAAGAAATGAAGTCCTACTGTCACTATTTGTGGATGATATGACCACTATATAGAATGTTCTAAAGACTCCGCAGGAACATTTTTAGAAACAATAAGCAAATACAGTAAAGATTCTGAATACAAAATCAATATTCAAAAATCCATAGCATCCTAAGCTAAGCAGGGTTGGGCCTGGTTAGTACTTGGATGGGAGACCACCTAGGAAGATCAGGTACTGTAGACGTAAAATATAAAATCAGGGATTGTAAGCTGACTAGATCCTTGCAATTTTCAATTTTTGAGGTCAACCTAGGGTTGCCTCGCCTAATTTTATATATATATATATATATATATATATATATATATATATATATATATCATTCCTATACTCTAATAATGAAGTGTCAGGAAAAAAAGTAGAAAAAAAATTCTTTTGCAATTGCAACAAAAAGAATAAAATATCGAGGAATAAATTTAATGAAACTTGTGAAGGAACTATTTGATGAAAACTATAAGACCCTATTAAAAGAAATTGAAGAAGATAACAAAGAAATGGAAAGACATTCCATGTTCCTGAATTGGAAGAATCAATATAGTAAAAATGACCTTATTACCTAAAGCATTATACAGATTTAATGCAATCCCCATCCAAATATGATCAGCATGTTTTATAGAAATGGAAGAAAAACTCATCAGATTTATATGGAAGCACAAAAGACCTCAAATTTCCAAAGCCATCCTGAGAAGAAAAAAAATAAGGAGGCTGGAGGCATCACTCTTCCCAACTATAAGGTATACTGCAAAGTGACAATAATAAAAAAGGCAGGTATTGACAGAAAAACAGACACACAGATCAGTGGAACACAATTGAGAATCCAGAAGAGCCAAAAATATATAGTGGAGAAAGGAAAGTCTCTTCAATAAATCATGCTGGGAAAACTGGAAAGCCACCTGCAAAAGATTGAAACTAGACTGTTGCCTATCATCATAGACCAAAATTAACTCAAAATGGATTAAGAACCTGAATAGATGACTTGAAACAATAAAATGCCTAGAAGAAAACATTGGAATTAAACTCAAGGACCTTGGACTTAAAAAGGATTTTATGAATTTGACCTCAAAAGAAAAAGAAGTAAAAGCTAAGATAAATCAATGGGACTACATCGAACTAAAAAGCTTCTACTCAGCAAAAGATATCATCAACAAGGTAAAGAGAGAATCATCTGAATAGGAAAATATATTTGTGAGGAACACCTTTGATAAGGACCTAACATCCAAAATATACAAAGAATTCATACAACTCAATGACGACAAAAAAGCAAATGATCTAATCAAAAAATGGACAGATCTGAAAAGACACTTCTCCCTAGAGGACATACAAATGGCCAACAAATATTTGAAATGAAAAGATGCTCAACATTGCAAGCTATTACAGAAATGTAAATGAAAACCACAATGAGATACTATCGCACACCTATTAGAATAGCTATAATTAATAGGACAAATAATAACAAATACTGAATAGGATGTAGAGAAAAAGGAACCCTTATACAGTGAAGGTAGGATTGAAAATTGGTACAGCCACTATGAAAAACAGTATGGATATTCCTCAAAATACTATGAATTGACCTACCATATGATCCAGAAATCACTCTGCTGTGTATTTTCCCGAAAGACTTGAAAACTCATATCCTAAAAAAAATATTTGCACATCGATGTTCGTAGCAGCATTTTTCACAGTGGCCAGGACGTGAAAGCAATCGAAGTGTCCTATGATAGATGATTGGATAAAGAAGAGGTGGTACATATATACAATGGAATATTACTCAGCCATAAGAAAAGATGAAATACTGCCTTTTGTGACAAAATGGATAGACTTCGAGATAATCATGCTAAGCAAAATAAGCCAGACAGAAAAAGTTGAAAACCACACGATATTACTTATGTATGAGATATAAACCTAAAATCAACAAATGAACAGAACAAGCAAACAGAGATTCATGGACATGGACAATTGACTAGCGGTTACTCGAGGGGAGGGAGAGGGGGAGAGGAGAGAGGTAGATGGGGTAAAAGGGGTCAAATATGTGGTGACATAAAGAAAGATTGACTATAGGAGGGGAATACACAATGCAATATATATGTGCCTTACTGTTAAATTGTACATCTGAATCTTACTGGTGTTCTTTAACTAACACTACCCTCCAAAATTAATTAATTAAATACAAATAAATTTTAAAAATTAAATATAAAAAAATTAAGAAAATAGAATAAGATCTATTTTTCACATCGGTAAACATGTTTCTAAAATATTAATTATATATTATTTTTATTAAAATATTTGCTTTATTTTTATTATTTTATTTGTTATTACATTGTATTAGTTTGATTTTTTAAATTTAAGTTTTTGGTTACAAAAATAATACCTGCCTTTTTTGGTAGAAAATTAAATAATATCTACAAGCAACAACAACAACAAAAAACTAAGAAAAGCTTATCCATAATACTTACTTCAGGAAAAAGCTTCTTTTACTATTTTGCTATTGTGATGTACAGATTTTCTGAGTATTTTTATGTGTTTGTGTACATAAAATAAAAAAATTAGATCATATGCATAATAATATGAAACTAGAAAAAAAAACTGGAAAATAAATAACATGCTACTAAACAGTGAATGGGTTATCAGTGAGATCAGTGAAGAAATCAAAAGACACTGAAGGACAAATGAAAATGAAAACAAAACGACTCAAAATCTATGGGCACAGAGAAAGCTGTCCTAAGAGGGTCATACATAGCAATACAGGCCTACCTCAAGAAGCAAGAAGAAGCTGAAATACAGAATCTAGAATCTAACCTTCCAATTATTACCAGGGAAAGAAGAGCAAACAAAGCCCAAAGATAATAGAAGGAAGGAAATTATAAAGATCACTACAAAAATCAACGAAATAGAGTTTAGAAAAACAATACAAAAGACTAATAATGAAACCAATAGCACGTTCTTTAAAAAAAATACACAAAATTGACAACCCCTTAACCAAAGTCATCAGGAAAAAAAGAGAGGTCTCAAGTAAATAAAATCAGAAATGAAATAAGAGAAATGACTATGAACGCTACAGAAAAACAAAAAATATATAAGATAATACTATGAGCAATTATACACCAACAAATTGGACAATTTGGAAGAAATGGACATTCCTAGAAACATACAATCTCCCAGGACTGAGTCAAGAAGAAATAGAAAATATGAACTGACTGATTACCACCAAAGATATAGAATCAGTAATCAAAAACCTCCCAAATAACAAAAGTTCTGGACCAGATGGCTTCATAGGCAAATTTTACTAAACATTCAAAGAAGAATTAACATCTATTCTTCTCAAACTACTCCAAAAAATTCAAGAAGAGGGAAGGCTTTTTAACTCTTTTTATGATACCACCATTATCTTGATTCCAAAACCAGACAAACATTAAAAAATACAAAACAATAGGCCAATATCTCTTATGAACATTGATGTAAAAATCCTCAACGAAATATTAGTAAACCAAATTTGGCAATACATTAAAAATATCATACACCATGATCAAGTTGGTTTCATTCCTGGGATGCAAGGTTGGTACAATATCCACAAATCGATTACTGTGATACACCATATTAAAAAATCAAAATATACAAACCAAATGCTGAAAAAGCATTTGACAAATTCCAGCATAGATGTAGGATAAAAACTCTCAACAAAGTGGGGATAGAGGGAACATATCTCATCATCATAAAGGTTGTATATGAAAAACCTACAGTTAACATCATACTCTGTCGGGGGCTGTTTTGACTAAGATGGCTGCCAGGCCGAAAATGGCTGCTCAGCAGGGCTTCCCGCCAAGGCCACGTAAGCCTCCTGGATGTATCTGCCTCGCTTCCCGCCAAAGGGACTTTTTGCGGGTCTTTTCGCCCGGCCCCTTTGTGTTACACAGTATATCCTGAATGCCTCTGGCCAATCAGCCCCGCTAACGCAACATCACCCAATCACGCCCTATATAAGCCTGCAGCGAGCCTTAATAAATGAGACTTGATCAGAAAGCCTGTCTTGTCTCCATTCTTTGCGTCGTCTTGTCTCCCTCCCCTCCCCGTCTGTCTTAGGGTCCCTGTTGACTGTCCCGTGGGCCGGGACAATACTCAATGGGGAAAGGCTAGAAGTGTTTTCCTTAAGGTCAAGAAGTGAGTGGTGCCTGCTTTCACCACTCCTTTTCAACATTGTGTTGAAAGCCTTAGCCACAGCAATAAACAAGAAAGAGAAATAAAAGTTATATGAAATGGAAAGGAAGGAGTAAAATCCTCGTTACTTGCTGATGACATGATTCTATATATAGAGAACCCTAAAGATTCCACCAAAAAATTTGTTAGAACTAATCAATGAATTCAGTAAAGTAACAGTATACAAAATTAATATTCAGAAGTCAGTGGCATTCTTATACACCAATGATGAACTTTTAGAAAGAGAAATTAAGAAAATAATCCTATTTACGATTGCATCAGAAATAATAAAATAGTTGGGATCAAATTAACCTAGGAGGTAAAAGACCTATTCTCAGAAAATCATGTCATTGAAAAAAGAAATTGAAGAAAATGCAAATAAATGAAAGCATATACTGTATTCATGGGTAGGAAGAATCAACATTATTAAAATGACCATACCACTCAAAGCAATCTATAGATTCAATGCAATCCCTATCAAAATACCAAGAGTATTTTTCAGAGAGCTACAAGAAATCTCTAAAATTTATACGGAGCCATATAAAACCCCTAATAGCCACTGCAATCTTGAGAAAGAAGACCAAAGTTGGAGTTATCACACTACCTGATAACAAATTATACTACAAGTCTACAGTAATCAAAACAGCATGGTACTGGCATAAAAACAGATACATTGATCAATGGAACAAAATAGAGAGCCTGGAAATAAATCCATGCCTATATACTCACATAATATATGACAAAGGAGGCAAGAAGTTACAAAGGAGGCAAGAAGTTTGTCTCTTCAATAAATGGTGTTGAGAAATTGGATGGAAACATGGAAAGAAAGAAAGAAAGAAAGAAAGAAAGAAAGAAAGAAAGAAAGAAGAAAGAAAGATAATTAACAAGAAAAGAAGACCGAATTAGAACAGAAAGAAAGAATAAGAAAGAAAAAGAAGTAAGAAAAAGAAAAAGAAAGAAAGAAAGAAAGAAAGAAAGAAAGAAAAAGAAGCTAGACCACTTTCTTACACTGTGTACAAGAAGACACTCAAAATGAATTAAAGACTTAAATATAAGACCCCAAACCATGAACCTTGTAGAAGAAAGCATAGGCAATAAACTCTCTTACATTGCTAACAGTAATTTCTTTTCAGATATATCTCCTTGGACAAAAGAAACAAAAGAAAAAATAAACAAAGGACTACATCAAACTAAATGTTTTTTGAGTAGCAAAGCAAACAATCAACAAAACAAAAAGACAACTGACTAATTGGGAGTAGATATTCACTAATGATACATCTGATAAGAGGTTAATATCCAAAATGTATAAAGAATTTCTATAACTCAATAACCAAAAAAACAAACAATCCAATTTAAAAAATGGGCAGAAGACCTGAACAGATACTTCTCCAAAGAGGAAATACAGATGGCCAATAGATATATGAAAAGACTCTCAAGCTCACTAATCATCATAGAAATGCATATTAAAACCATAGTGAGAGATCACCTGATACCTGTCAGAATGGCTATCATCAATAAATCAAAGAACGACAAGTTCCTGTGAGGATGTGAACAAAGGGGTACCCTCATACATTGTTTGTAGGGTTCCCAATTGTTACAGCCACTATGGAAAACAGTCTGGAGGTTTCTTAAAACAATAAAAATGGATATACTTTTTGACACAGCAATTTCATTTCTAGGTATTTATCCAAAGAAAATCAAAACAATAATTCATAAATATCTATGTACCCCAATATTCATTGCAGCACAATTTTCAGTAACCAAGATATGGAAGCAACCTAAATGCCCATCAACAGATGATTGGATAAAGAAGTTATGGTTCATACATATAATGGAATATTACTCAGCCATAAAAAATGAAATCCTACCATTTGCAATGACATGGATGGACCTAGAGTTGATTACGCTGAGAGAAAGAAGTCAGAGAGAGAAAAATAAATACCATATGATTTCACTTATATGTTGAATCTAAGGAACAAAAAGAACAAACTAATCAAAAACAAACTCACAAATATAGAGGACAATCTAGTGATGAACAGAGGGGAGGGGAATCAAGGGGCTGTGAGAAAGGGGAGAATGGTTAAAGAAATACAAATTAGTACTTGATAGATGGTCATGGGGATGGGGAACATGGCATAGAGAATGTAGTTAGTGTTAATGTATCAGCTAGATGGAGAGCCATAGGAGAGAAAGAGCAATTAGGGGGATCATTTTATGAACTACATAAATGTCTAACCAATGTATTGTATACCTGAAACTAATAAAATAGAATTTAATAAATGAAAGGATAAAAATTTGAAAACATATGCTTCATAGTTTTATAATATTATTTCTCCGCTTAGCCAATTAGTATTGATGTTTTTACATCAATAAAGATACTCGGTTAATGTTAATGTTAGTAATATAGATAATCTAGATAAAATTTATCATACCTAAAAGGAATTAAATCTCAATGAAGCATTTTGTTTAATTTTAACCTTACTTCAGTACAAAATAATGTGTTATCCACTGACGAAAACTGGTTTGATTAAATGGACAAAAAATATTTATAAAATCTGAGTCCGGATAATGAAATGGGTGACAAGAGGGCCATATGTAAAAAAGTTAGCATATGTATGTATGGTAAGGTGAGGATAGGGGGTAAAGATTAAAGTAGGACAAAAAAGTCACTTCTAATGGGAAAAACTTTGTGGGGCAGTGGGAAACAGGATAATAATGGGTGAGCACAAAAAGAGCAGAAATTGCTCTGTCATTAATCAGTGCAGAGGTAAAAAAAAGAGAGGAAGCTAAAGGGCAAGCTGTAGTAGGTGCTGACTGGGAAGTTCTAGTTTAAACTAGCTAGATGTGCATACTGCAGAAGACACTTGTAAATAAGTTACTTATGTTTCAACACTGATTTAGAATTGCTTCACAGAATTCTTTCTGCTTATGTTCTTGCATACCTTATTGAGGACATTGATAGCTCATTTGGAAACATATACTAACTGGAAGATTGCAGTAGGTGTAAAGGTAGATAACAAGCACATATACCTTGATCTATTCTTCCCCTTCTATACTGTACCTTAGTCAAGGCCAAATCCTGCTGACTTTTCATTTCTAATGCTAGTGTCTTTGTTCAGGAACTTACCATTTCTTATCTGAACAATTGGTTTCCCAGATGGCAATCTCTACTACCATTTTGTCCTTTATATAACTTTCTTCATAGGCATTTGAAAGCGCTACTTAACCATTTGCATGTAGACTATATTACAAGTACTTCACCATCAGATTCTTTTCAAGTTTTTATAGTGCAGTTTTACCTATGGTAATTTAAAATTATGTTGTTTCAAACCTACCAATTTTTAGCTTTGTACCTCCATTTGCCTCTCCTTGGCCAGTGCTTTAATGTTAAAAGTGCTTCTCGATGCTATGGTCAGATAAATATAAATATAATTTTCTTCACTATGTTATAGTTTCACTTTTAAACACTTATTGCTTCGATTTACCTAGAATTTTCATGTAATTGTTTTCATTTTTCAAACTAATGATGAAATTGAATCATGTATATAGCACCGTTGTGACCAAAGATTTTGTAGCAGGAAGGTCAACAACTAAACTAAGGTTAGTAAGGTTATTAGATTGCTGCTCTTAAATATTCTCTTTCAGTGAAACATATCACACAAAGAAACACCTAAACAGTTTCCTCTTAGTTTTTCAGTAATTTAATAAATGAGGAAGGACATAGTATATTTTATGACTATATGGAGGTCGGCACTGACAAACACATTATATTCAACAATATAATGATGTAAAATGGTGAAGCAGAAATCGTTTTTGACCAAAATACACATAAACCATAGTAAAAATAACACATTTCACTCTAGAGGATATAAATTTTAAACAACATCTCAATTAAACAAAATAATTATGAAATCTTTACAATTACTGATCATGTTTCATTTAATTTTATATCCTGGTCCCATGGCACATAAAAGGTACTCAGTAAATATTAAATTAATGAGGTTCTTGGATAATTTACACAAGAAAAAGAGAAAATGCTTTTACAAGTGGAACATACTAATAAAAAAGAATTATGCAAGTTAATTAATCCATATGGAGAAGTTTACTTTTTAGCTTTATTAATATTGTGAATACTTCTTTTGCATAAAGATTTTTATTAGTATAAGAGAGAAGGTTCTATATGGGTAATGATTTAGTTATGCACTCTAAATTATCAGTTCTGATCATTAAATGCAATTTATTCTGAACATATCACATACATAAAAAGTTAGAAACTCATTAGACTCTTCATTGATAAGATGTCTATAATTCAGTACATAAAAAGAGCACACTAAATTGAAATGTCTTAAAACAGGGAAATCTTTGATTCTCTTAAATTCCATATATTCACACATATTAGATCTTCATAATCAATGTCTACTGCTAATGAGACAGCTTGTAGGTTATGTCACTATTTTTCAGCTAGTATTGACGAGGCAACATTTAAATATATTGACAATACAACAGATAATTAAAATGACATAATAAACTTGAGAATGAGTTCATACATTTGTTTTTTATTTAGAAATGTAAGATTATTATAGATTTTTAAAAACAGTCTAAAAAGAGAACAAAAAATTAAATTTTAAACAAAAATAGTCATCTTTAATATCTATTGCCTTCCTGATTTTAAAAGCAATACATGCTCATTGACAACTTAAAATGAAAAATGTATAAAATACAAACAGAATTTTTTCTCAAGTCTGGCAAATCACCACCACTACTAAACATGTTTTTGTGTATTTTAAAATAGAAGGGAAGAGACGTTCTAGTAAATGGACAGATAAAAAGCTTCACAGATTGAAAAATAAAAAAGCTAAAGGAGTTCATCACCATGAAACAGTATTACAAAAATGTTAAGGGAATTCTTTACAAAGAAGAAATAAAGAAACAGCAATAATATAAGTAATAAAATGGCAATAAGTATATATTTATCAATAATTACATTAAATGCAAATTGATTAAATGCTTGAATCAAATGGCATAAGAGGGCTGAATGTATAAGAATATGTCCTTACATATGTTGCCTACAAGAGAATTACTTCAGATTAAGAGATACATATAGACTAAAAGCAAAGGGATGGAAAAAGATATTTCATTAAAATGGAAATGAGAAAAAGTTGGATAACCATGATTATATAAAACAAATAGACTTCAAAACATAGTCTATAATAAAAGAGAAAAGAAGAACAGTACATAATGATAAACGGATCAATCCAACAGGAGGACATAACTCTCGTAAATATTTGTGCACCTAAAATAGGAGCTTCTAAATATATAAAACAATTAGCGACTGGCATAAATGGAGAGACTGACAGTAACACAATCATAGTAGAGGACTTTAACACTCCATTGACACCAACATACACATCTTTCAGACAGAAAATCAAGGAAACAGCAGTTTAAATTACACACCAGAACAGATGTATTTATTTGATATTTTTAGAGCATTTTGCCTCAAAGCAGCAGAATATCCACTATTCTTAAATGCACAAGGAGGATTTTCCAAGATAGACCACATATTAGGCACCAAAACAAATCTCAACAAATTTAAGAAGATTGAAATCATATCAAGTGTCTTCTCTGGTCACAATGATATGAAACTAGATATCAATTATGAGAGAGCAAAACTGAAAAAAAACCAGAAACACATGCAAGGTAAAAAATAGACTACTAAATAAAAGATGGATAAACAATGAGATTAAGAAAGAAATTAAAAGATACTTTGAAACAAATGAAAATGAAAACACAGTGACTTAAAACCTATGGGACACAGCAAAAGCAGTCCTAGGAGGGAAATTCATAGCAATAAAGGCCTGCCTCAAGAGAAAAGAAAAATCTCAAATACACAATCTAACCTTACTTAAAAGAACCAGGAAAAAAACAAACAACAAACAAAGACCAATGTGAAGAGAAGGAAGGAAAAAAAAAGATCAGAGCATAAATAAATGAAATAGTATAACAAAGAACAATACAATAGATCGATGAAACCAAAAGCTAGTTCTTGGAAAAGATAAATAAATGGACAAAAATTTAACAAGACTCATCAAGAAAACAAGAGAGATGACTCAAATAAATAAAACAAAAAGTAAAAGAGAAGTGACAACTATTCCACAGAAATACAAAGGATTATAAGAAAATACTAAGATCAATTACATGCCAACAAATTGACCAATCTTCAGAAAAGGATAGATTCCAAAAAATGTACAATCTTCCAAAATTGAGTCAATAAGATACAGAAAATCTGAACCATCAATTACTACTAACAAAATCAAATCAGTAATCAAAAAACTCCAAACGAACAAAAGTCCTGGATTGGATGGCTTCACAGGTGAATTTTACCAAACATCAAAGAATTACACCTATTCTACTCAAACTATTTTTAAAAATTCAAGAGGAGGGGAGGCTCCCAAACTCATTCTATGAAGCCACCATTACCTTGATTCCCAAATAAGACAAATAAATTTTAAAAAAAGAAAATTATAAGTCAATATTCCTGATGAACGTAGATGCAAAAATCCTCAATGAAATGTTAACACACTAAATTCAGCATTACATTAAAAATATTATACACTGTGATCAAGTGGCATTTATTCCTAGGATGCAAGTTTGGTTCTTTTATCTCTAAAAGGTTTAATGTAATATATCACATACACACAATAAAAGTTAAAAATCATAAGATCAATTATTCTGGAAAAATGGTGTAGAGGATAGGGACTTTGTTCGCCCCTCTTGCAAACAAATCAAAGCTGTGACAGAAACACGGAGCAAACAGCAAGCAAAGTTGCCTGGGATCTAGACAAACAGAAGCACTACAACTAGCGAGATAAATAATTAACCTCCTCAGTAGAAGGTAGGAGGGAGCGAAGATTCAAGGACGCCCAATACTCATCAGCTGAGTGGAAAAGAGGCTACTGGCAGCTGCAGACTCCTCTTAAAGGGCCTGTGTCCACAAGCAGACTTTCACTGTGATGGGCCTGTTTGCTCTGAGCACCAGCTCCAGGTCAGCTCCGTGGGGGGCACAAGGAACTTACAGGGGACACTGAGTTTTCAGAGTGAGGGCCAGAGGTGAGGAGTTCTCCCACACAGAAGTGCCAGTGATATCTATTGTTCCTCTGTTGGGCATCCCCCCCCCAGTGTGCAGACGCAGTACTGCCATAGCTGAGACATCATCAAACTGGATAAAAGGGATCTCTCCACCAGAGGATTCCCTGAAACTGTCTCCCCCAACAAACGGCCCCACATAGATCACATCCAGGTGTGTCCTTTGCAAGTCCAGTGCTCCTTGCTGAGCAGCACCAAGACACAACGGTAGCAGATGGCCTCGGTTTCTGCTATGGATTCTTGAGGCAACTATAAGCACAACATCTGTGAACTGCTTACTGAATCTTAATAGGTGACACCAGAGGGTCAAGGCTGGGACTAAACTTGGCCTGCAGCTGAACCCCTCCCAGGACCGTGCCACTGGACACCTAGCTACAAAGCTATGCTAAAACCAGGAGACTTAGGAGCTTTGCTTAGTACATAGAAACAGACACAGAAAGGCAGTCAAAATGGGAGACAATGAAGCAGAAATCATGAGAGAATGGAATAGAGGTCCAGGAATAATGGAATCAAGCAATCTAACAGATACAGAGTTCAAAGCACTGGTTACAAAGATGCTCAATGAACTTAGAGGAAACATAGATGAATTCAGTGAGAACTTTGACAAAGAGATTAAAAAAACATAAAAATGAAAGTGGAAATTATAAAAAGGGACACGTCAGAAATGAAGAACACATTATCTGAGATGAAGAGTGTATTAGAGGGAATAGAGTGGATAAAGAAGAGGACTGAACTACTAACACAGAGGATGGGGAAGTCAAGGACACTCAATCAGAATGGCAAGAAAAAAGAAACCAAGAATATAATAATAATTTAAGGAGCCTATGGGACATAATTAAATGTAAAAATATCCATATCATAGGAGTACCTGAATGAAAAGAAGGTGTTGAAAAGCTAATTGAAAAAATAATGATGGAAAACTTCCCTAATCTGGTTATAGAAATAGACATACAACCTCAGGAAGCTCAGAGAGTCCCAAGAAAGAGGAACCCAAAGAGGCCCACAAGACACATCATAATTAAAATGCCAAAGGTTAAATACAAAGAGAGAATATTAAAAGCCATAAGAGAAAAGCAGTTAGATATCTACAAAGGATAATGCATAAGACTGGCCGCTGATTTCTTAAAAGAAATCATGCAGGAAAAAAGGCTTGGCACAAAATATTTGACATGATGAAAACCCAGGATCTACAACCAAGAATAATACTTTATCCAGCAAAGCTATCAGTTAGAGTCGAAGAACAGATAAAGAGCTTTCCAGACAAAAGTGAGCCAAGGGAATTTATGAACACCAAGCCAATATTACAGAAAGTGTGGGAGGAACTTCTTTAAGAAGAAAAAAAAGTATCAAAAACATGAAAAAAGAATGGAAATAACTACATTCCTATCAACGAGTGCCTCAAATGGAAAAGAATTAAGTGCTCCAACCAAAAAATAGAGTGGTTGAATGGATAAGAAAACAATACGCTGCCTAGAAGAGACTCACTTCAGATTAAAAGACACACACAGACTAAAAGGAAGGGGATGGTAAAAGATAATGCCTTGATGGACCTAGAGGGTATTATGTTGAATAAAATAAGTCAGATAAAGAAAGACAAATATTGCATGATTTCACAAACATGTGGAACCTAAAGAACAAAATAAACAGCAACAATAAAAATAAAGGCATAGGTACAGAGAATATTTTGAGAGCTACTAGATGGGAGGAGGTTTGGGGAGGATAATGGAAAAAGGGCAAAGAAATTAAGAAGTACAAATGGATAGTTACAAAATAGAGAGGGAGATATAAAGTGTAGCGTAAGGAAAATTGTTAATAACATAATAAACATGTAAAAGGAAAAGGGGGTACTAGATTTAGTGGGGTGTTTACATTGTGAGATATGTATTTCTCTAACCACTTTGCTGTAAAAAGGAAACAAAGATATAAACAACTATAACTGAATTTAAAAACTCATTGAATTGTACAATGTAAATATAAGCAACTAATTGTTTATTATATTTCAATAAAGCTGGGGGAAAATCATATGATCATATCAATAAATTCAGAAAAAGTGTTTGAAAAATTTAGCATCCATTTATAATAAATAAATCTCAGCATAGTGGAAATAGAGGATAAATACCTAAACATCATAAAGACTGTATAGGACAAAGCAACAGCTTACATCATACTCACTGGGGAAAAGGTAATAGCGTTTTTACAATCATAAACAAGACAAGAATGCCTACTTTTACCATTATTATTCTACATAATATTGGAAGTCCTATAAGATAAGCAATCAGATAAAAAATAAAAGACATGTAAATTAGAAAGGAAGAAGCAAAACTTCTATTATCTGAAGATAACATGGTACTATATATAGAAAATCCTAATGTTTCCACCAAAAACAGGTAGAGCTAATAAATGAATTAAGTATAATAGCAGGGTAAAAAATTCATGTTTAGAAATTGGTTATATATTTATACATCAGTAATGAGCTATGAGAAAGAGAAATTAAGAAAACAATCCCATTACAATTGCATCGGAAAAATGAAATAGCTAGGAATTCATTTCACCAAAGAGGTAAGTTACCTGTATTTGGAAAATTATAGGTCATTGAAGAAGGAAATTGAAGAAGATACAAATTAATGATAGCATATACTGTGCTTATGATTGGAAGAATTAACATATTTAAAGTGGCCATATACCAAAAGCAATCTATATAATCTATGCAATTATTATCAAAATACTAATGTAATTGTTCACAAAACTAGAACAAATAATCCAAAAATGTATACGGAACCATAAAAGAGTCTGCATAGCGATGGTATCTTGAGAAAGAAGAAACAGTTGGAGGTATCACAGTACCTGACATCAAACTATGCTGCCAGGATATAGTAATCAAAACAGTATAGCCCTGGCGTAAAAACAGATCAATGGAACAGAATAGAGAGCCCAGAAATAAAATAAATTTAAACCTATATGTTTACTGAATCTACAATAAAGGAAGCAAGAATATACAGTGATGTAAAGACAGTCTCTTCAACAAGTGGGAAAACTGGACAGATAAATAGGAAAAAAATGAAACTGGACCACCTTCATACACCATATACGAGAATAAACTTAAAATGAATTAAAAACTTAAATGTAAGATATCAAAATAAAAATCTTCTACAAGAAAACATAGACAGCAAATTCCCTGATAATGCTATTAGTATTTTTTTTCTGATATATCTCCTCAGAGAAGGGAAGCAAAAGAAAACATAAAAAAATGGGACTACATCAAACTAAAAAAGTTTTTACATGTCAAAGGAAACCATCAACAAAATAAAAAGACAGCCTACTGAATGAGAGAAGATTTTTTCTATGATATATCTGAAAAGGGGTTAGTATCCAAAATTTATCAAGACTCATGCAAATCAACAACAATGAAAAAATGGAAAATCTAATTGAAAAATGGATAAAGAATCTAAAAAGAGATTTCTCCAAGGAGGACAAACATATAGCCAATAAGTATATGAACAATCCTCAAGATCACTAATTATCAGGGAAATGCAGATTGCAACCATGAGATATCACCTCATACCTGTCAGAATGGCTATCAACAATAAATCACAAAACAAGTGCTGCTGAGGATGTGGATGAAAGGACACCCTCATATACTGTTGGTGAGATTACAAATTGGTACAGCCCCTATGGAAAACAGTTTGCAGGTTCCTCAAAAAATTAAAAATAGAACTACCCTTTGACCCTGCAATTGCACTTCTTGGTATTTATTCCAAGAAAACGAAATCACTAGTTCAAAAAGATATATACACCCCTATGTTCATGTCAGTGCTATTTACAATAGCCAAAATATGGAAACTACCGAAATGCCCATCGACAGATGATTGGATAAAGAAGTGGTACATATGTACGATGGAATATTACTCAGCCATAGAAAAGTGAAATATTATTTGCAGTGATATAGATGGACCTAGAGGGTATTTTGTGAACTGAAATAATCAGTCAGAGAAAGACAAATATTGTATGATTTCACTTATATATGGAATCTAAAGAACAGAAACAGACTCATAGATACAGGAAAAAAATGGTGATTTCTAGATGTGAAGAGGTTTGAGGGGGCTGGATGAAAAAGGTGAAAGAATTATATAATACAAATTAGTAGTTACAAAATAGTCATTGGGATATGAGGTACAGCATAGGGAATTACAGTCAATAATATTGTCATAACCATGTATAGTGCCACGTGGATACTAGACTAATCAGGGGGATCACTTTGTAAATTACATAAATGTCTAACCATTATGCTGTACATCTTAAACTTATATAAAATAATATTGAATGTTCACTTTAATTGAAAGATAAAAATTAAAAATAAGTAAATAAAAACATAAAATAAAAGGGAAGAAAAAATTTCCACCCATTTCCACGTTCTTTCTTTTTCCTCCCCAATAGGCAGTAATACACATCAAATCAAATCTCAAGACACTTTTCATTAGGCAGCCACATCTATTAGTGGAGTTGTCTTATGTTTCCTCCATCCTTGCAGATGATGCTGTACAAAAGATTAAGAATATATCCGATCTTCTCTTGAATGTCTACTGAAAATCTCTTCTTCCAGTTTCCTATTATTCCATGTGGCCTACTGCAATGTCAGTTAGGTACCGAGACTGATATAGATTTAGAAAAATGAAGAGGCTAGAGTACATGTTCTGTATAAGATCATAAGATTCCTAATAATAAAATGATACTTTATTTTGGTGTTACATAGCTAATGATCTGAAAATTTTGAGTTACAGACAAGATTGATAAGTTATTTATTTATTCTTATGTATTATTTTTGGAAACTTTTTTACTTATTAAATATATTAAACCTTTATCTAAAGCATGGATGGGAACTCTTTTTTTCTGAATTACTTAAATTTTATCAGCTTTTGTTCTAGCAATTTGAAGTTATTCTACTCTTATTTTTTAAGAAATATTTTTAAATGCAAGAACCCATTATCCTCTACCAAGACCAGAAATAAAATAATATCTATTGATCTTTATCATATGGTGATTTAACATGATTTATCTTGCAAATATCTATTTTTAAATACTGATCATGATGGTGGTGAAGATGATGATGATGATGATGATGATAATTTTTAAATTATGTTATGTGTTTTCTAGGTCATGACTTATTTTTGAAATTGGCATTACATTTTACAACCATATTAATGATTATTTTAACAGTAATATTTTATCATATCATTGTTTATAACTTTTTAACTCAAACCTTGCCATATTTGAGTTCTCTATTTTGATTCAAATTTTACTTGGTTCGAGTTAAACTTCTTGCAATATTGAAAATATGTATTTTCTGAAACTTACTTTCTCAATCATACGTAAATAGTAATTTATCTCAACATTAAATACTTGGGCTATGATTCCTTTTCCCTAAAATTTTATATAAGTTACTCTATTGTCTTCCTCAGACAATAAATATTTAGAATCAACCTATAGAAGCAGGATTGCTTGGTAAAAGATAAGTTTCTATGAAGCTTTTAAAACCTATAGGTAAATTTATTCATTGAACCAATTTAGATTTATATCTATAGTATATGAGAATGTAAGCCTCATCACAATCTAATTAATGTTAAACCTTTTGGAGTACTTTGAAAATTTTTCGGTTTTTCAATACCATTATTAATTTTTAAAATTTCTCTGCTTGGTAGTAATAATTTACAATTTCACCAAGAAACTATCATTTCATCAAGATTTTATATATTTTTAAATTCTATTGTTATTTTTATTATTATTTTAAATTTATTTATTTTTATTATGGTGACATTGGTTAACAAAATCCAGTAAGTTTCAGGTGTAAAATTCACAAGTAAGGCATATATACATATTGCATTGTGTATTCCCCTGCCATAGTTAGATTTCTTTCTGTCACCACATATTTGACCTCTTTAACACCATCTACTTTCCTCCTCCTCCCTCCCCTCTACCCTCTGGTAACCACTAGTCTATTGTCCATGGCCATGAGTCTCTGTTTGTTTGCCCTGTTCATTTCCTGCTTTTAGGTTTATGTCTCACAAATAAGTGATATCATGTGATTTCAAACTTTTTCTATCTGGCTTATTTCACTTAGAATGATCATCTCAAGGTCCATCCATGTTGTCGCAAATAGCAGTATTTCATCTCTTCTTATGGCTGACTAATATTCCATTGTATATATGCACCATCACATCTTTATCCAATCATCTACTGTAGGACACTTCGATTGCTTACATGTTCTGGCCACTGTAAAAAATGCTGCTATGAACATTTGTGTGCAAATATCTTTTTGGTTATGAGTTTTCAAGTCTTTGGGATAGATGGCTGAATCATATGGTAGGTCAATTCTTTTTTTTTTTTTTTGAGGAACCTCCATACTGTTTTCCATAGTGGCTGTACTAATTTGCAGTCCCACCAGTAGTGTATGAGGGTTCCTCTTTCTCCGCATCTCCTTTAACATTTTTTTTATTACTTGTCTGGTTAATAACAGCTATTCTAAGAGTTGTGAGATGGCATCTCATTGTGGTTTTGATTTGCATTTCCCTAATAGCTAGCTATGGTGAGCATCTTTTCATATGTTTGTTGGCTATTTCTATGTCCTCTAGGGAGAAGTGTCTGTTCAGATCCTATGCTCATTTTTGATTGGACTGTTGTTGTTGCTGTCATTGTTATTGAGTTGTATGAGATCCTTGTATATTGTGGATATTAGGCCTTTCTCAGAGGCATTATCTCTTTACCTTGTTGATAGTTTCTTTTGCTGTATGGAAGCTTTTTAGTTTTATGTAGTCCCTTTTATTTATTTTTGCTTAAGATTTCGAATTTTAAGTGCACAGTTTTATACACATAATTCCATAATAATTTATCTGGTCTTCCTCATACTTGGGTTATAACTATTTGTCATTATTCTTTCTGTAAATTTGTTCTGCTTCTCTTTTCTAATCTTTTTTTATAAAATTTATTTTTAGAGTAGTTTCAGATTCCCAGAAAAATTGAATACAAGTTATAGAAGTGTCGCATATTCTTCCTACTCTACTCATGTGTAGATTTCCCAAATATTATTATTCCCCAACAAAGTAGTACATTTGTTACAATTGATAAGCCTATATTAACACATAGTTGTAACCCAAAGTACATGGTTTAAATTATCATACTTTCAATTTTTCAGTTACAGTTGGCATACACTACTATATTAGTTATAGGTATACAACATAGTGATCAGACATTTATATCACTTAGAAAGTGACCAGCTCAATAAATATAGTACCCATATGACACCATACACAGTTATTATAATATAATTGACTATATTCCTTATGCTATACTTTACATCCTCAAGACTATTTTGTAACTACCAATTTATACTTCTTAATCTCTTCTTTTTCACCAACTCCTCACAAACCTGTTCCTATCTGGCCACCATCAAAATGTTCTCTGTATCTAAGTGTATGTTTCTGTTTTCTTTTTTGTTTGTTTTGTTCTTTAGATTCTACATGTAAGTGAAATCATATGGCATTTGTCTTTCTCTGACTTACTCCACTCAGCATAATACCCATTAGGTCCATCCATGTTATTGCAGGTGACAATATTTTATTTTCTTTTTATGGCAGAATAGTATTCTCTTGTCTACATGTACAACCTCTTTTTTATCCATTCATCCTTTGATGGACATCTGGGTTCCCTCCATAGTTTAGCTATTATAAATAATACTACAATGAACATAGGGATGCACGTGTTGCTTCAAATTAGTGCTTGGATTTCTTCAGATAAATACTCAGAAGTGTAATTACTGCATCCTTCTTTGCCTTTTATTATAGCTTTTGTTTTAAAGTCTAGTTAGTCTGGTATAAATCTAGCTACCCAAGCTTTTTGTTTGTTTGTTTCCATTTTCATGAGACATCTTTTTTTCCATTCCTTTACTTTTAGTCTGTGTGTGTCTTTTGATCTGAAGTAAATCTCTTATAGGCAGCAGGTGTAAAGATCTTGTTTTCTTGTCCATTCTGCTATTTTATCTTTTGATTGTAGCACCTAATCCATTTACATTCAAAGTAATTGTTGATAGATATGTAGTTATTACCATTTTATTATTCATATTTTTATCTTTTTTTCTTCTTTTTCCTAAAGAAGTTCCTCCAACATTTCTTGTAATAATGTCTTGTTGATGATGAACTTCTTTAGCTTTTTCTTGTCTAGAAAGCTCTTTATCCATCCTTCAATTCTAAATAATAGCTTTTCCGGGTAGGTAATCTTGGTCGTAGGTCCTTGCTTTTCATCACTTTAAATATTTTGTGCCAGTCCCTCTGATCAACAAAATTTCTGTTGACAAATCAGCTGACAGTCTTATTGGAGCTCTTTTATAGGTAATTAATTGCTATTCTCTTACTACTTTTAAGACTCTCTCTTTATCTTTAACCTTTGGCATTTTAATTATGATGTGTCTTGACATAAGCCTCATTGGGTTCATCTTTTTTGGGACTTCGCACTTTCTGGGCTTGTATGTCTATTTCCTTCTCCAGGTTAGGGAAGTTTTCCATCATCATTTATTGAAATAGGTTTTTTAATTTCTTCCTCTTTCCTCCTTTTGGTATCCCTATGATGCAAATATTGGTATGCTCGATGTTACTCCAGTGGCCCCTTAAAGTATCCTCATTTTTTTTGGATTCCTTTTTCTTGTTGCAGTTCTCATTGGGTTTTTTCTGTTGTCTTATCTTCTAAATTGCTGATTCGATCCTCTGTTTTATCTAATCTACTGCTGTGTTCTCCTTAGGTACTCTTCATTTCAGTTATTGTATTTTTCATTTCTGACTGTTTTGTTTAATGTTTTCTATCTTAATTTTTATGTTTTCTATCTCTTTGTTAAAGTTCTCACTCAGTTCATCTACTTACCCCCTAAGTTCATTGAGCATCCTTATAACCAGTGCTTTGAACTGTGCATTTGGTAGATTGCTTGTCTCCATTTAGTTTAATTCTTTTTCTGGAGCTTTGTTCTGTTCTTTCATTTGGGTCATGTTTCTTTGTCTCCACATTTTTGCTGCCTCCTTGTTTTTGTTTCTATGTATTAGTTAGAGGTACTAGGTCTCCCACCTTATGTAGTAGGTGTCCTGTGAGACCCAGTGGCATAATCTCCCTGGTCACCTGAGTCAGTGCTCCAAGTGTGTCATTTATATGGCTTGTGTGTGCACTCCCATTGTAGTTTAGCCTTGGTTGCCATTTGCTCATCAGTGGGAGGGATTGACTGTCAAGGTGATAGGTCATGATGACTGGTCAGTGACTACAGTGAGGGAGCTGTTGTGCAGGGTTTGACCCTATATAGCAGATTCACTTTGTCAGGATGCTGGTGCCTTCCCAGTCTGTTCTTTGGGTATTTTATTCTTGAATTTGTCCTTTGTTGGTTCTTCTATTTAGTTCAGAGCTTTCCACCAAGGTGCTGGCCCCAGGGCCTCCATGGAAGGGCTCTGATGCAGTCCAAATTCAGCTGCAACTTGTACCCTTTCCAAAACCACTTGGAATGAGCCACCAAGCAATCTGTAGATAACTGCCATCCACATTGTGCTTGGATGTGCCTTGAAAGGCCAAGTCACAAGTTGAGACCATCTGCTGCTAGTGCTGGGTTTGGAATTGTTCAGCAAGAGGTAAGGGTGTTGAGGCAAGATGCTGCTTGTTTAGGTTTTATAAACCTTCGAGAGATTTGAGGAATGTTTGCAGCATAAGCCAAGACAGTGTATCTGTATGGAAAATCTACTTGATTTCCAGCTTGGGTGGGCCAGCAAGTTGGGTGGGGTGGGATCTCAGGGAATTGCCAGGGCTGGGTGATCTGTGTTAGGCTGGTTATTGGAAACTCAGTTATGGCAGCCACCTGCATCTGCACACCAGAAGGAGGGGGGCGTTAGAAAGAAACAATGGGTTCTACTAGCATTTCTGTCTGAGCAAAAGCTACCCCTTCAACACTCTTCCTGAAGCCAGTCAATTTATTTCTTCCTTGTATGTCCCTGGCGACTTTTGAGCTACTGCGCCAGAGTGAATATCAGAGTGATTGAGCTTATTAGCATGTAAGTCCATGTGTGGGCACTTAAGGGGAACCACTGGGACTCCCACTGCCCTTTGTCTCACTCAGACAAAATCTCTGCTGATTTTCCCAGCCAGAAGTTGTGAGGACTTCTCTTTCTGTCACTGGAAGCCTGGACTGAGGAGTCTGGTGCGGGACTGGGAATTTTTGCTTTTCCATAGAGACAGCCACAGCTCAAATATGTCTTCTGATTTTTAACTGCCACACACAGGTAGATGACCAGCCCATATCACATCTGCATCCCTCCTAACAGACTCGAGGTGACCTCCATGTGTTCCTATTTGTAGGACTTCAGTTCACTTAAAGTTCAAATGATTTTCAGTGATGTTTGTTCTGTAGTTTAGTTGTAATTTTGACCTGGTTATGAGAGGAGGCAAGCACAGAATTATCTATTCTGCCACCTTGACTGAAAATCTTCATTGTTTATATTAATGTTCACCCTTGGTGTATATTCTATGCATTTGGACAAATGTGTAATGACTTGTATCCACCATTATAGTATCAGAAAGAGTAGTTTCACTATATCCAAAATTCTCTGTGTTACACCTATTTACTCTCCCCCAACCTCTGGCAACCACTGAGATTTTTACTGTCTATAATTAGTTTTATCTTTAACAAATATCACATTGTTGGAATCATATATCAAGAAGCCTTTTCAAATTGGTTAATTTCATCTTGTATTATACATTTAAGATTATTCCATTTTTAATTTTATAAATTTGACTTCAAATGCAAAGAAAGTAAAATCAAAACTAAATGAAAGGGACTACGTCAAACTAAAAAAGCTTCCATACAGAAAAAGAAACCATCAACAAAGTAAAAAGACAATTATCCGAATTGGAAAATATATTCGAAGCAACACCTTTGATAAGGGCCTAAGATCCACAACATACAAGGAAGTCATACAACTCAACAACAATAACAACAACAACAACAACAACAACAATCCAATCAAAAATGAGCATAGGATCTGAACAGACACTTCTCCCTAGAGGATATCAAACATTTGAAAAGATGCTCACCATAGCTAGCTATTAGGGAAATGCAAATCAAAACCACAATGAGATGCCATCTCACAACTCTTAGAATAGCTGTTATTAACCAGACAAGTAATAAAAAAAATGTTAAAGGGGATGCGGAGAAAGAGGAACCCTCATACACTACTGGTGGGACTGCAAATTAGTACAGCCACTATGGAAAACAGTATGGAGGTTCCTCAAAAAAAAAAAAAAAAGAATTGACCTACCATATGATTCAGCCATTTATCCCAAAGACTTGAAAACTCATAACCAAAAAGATATTTGCACACAAATGTTCATAGCAGCATTTTTTACAGTGGCCAGAACATGTAAGCAACCGAAGTGTCCTACAGTAGATGATTGGATAAAGATGTGATGGTGCATATATACAATGGAATATTAGTCAGCCATAAGAAGAGATGAAATACTTCTATTTGCGACAACATGGATGGACCTTGAGATGATCATTCTAAGTGAAATAAGCCAGATAGAAAAAGTTTGAAATCACATGATATCACTTATTTGTGAGACATAAACCTAAAAGCAGGAAATGAACAGGGCAAACAAACAGAGACTCATGGCCATGGACAATAGACTAGTGGTTACCAGAGAGTAGAGGGGAGGGAGGAGGAGGAAAGTAGATGGTGTTAAAGAGGTCAAATATGTGGTGACAGAAAGAAATCTAACTATGGCAGGGGAATACACAATGCAATATGTATATATGCCTTACTTGTGAATTTTACACCTGAAACTTACTGGATTTTGTTAACCAATGCCACCATAAAAAAATAATAATAATAAATAAATAAATAAATAAATAAATAAATAAATAAATAGCATGCTAGATTTTAAAATAAAGGATTCATTCATCTCTTTTCATGGCTTGATAGCTCATTTCTTTTTAACACTGAATAATATTTAATTGTCTTTATTTATCACATTTTATTTATCAATTTACCTACTAAAGGGCCTCTTGGTTATTTCTAGATTTCAGAAATCATGAATAAAGCTGCTCTACACATATGTGTGCAGGTTGATGTGAACATAATGTCTCAAATCCATTGGGTAAATACATATGAAATGGAACATTTTTTCATATGCTTTTGCTATGCAGACATCTTCTTAGGTGAGTCGTCTGTTAAGATATTTGGCTCAATTTTAATTGGATTGCTTGTTTTCTTATTGATAAGTTTTAATATTTCTTCATATTCTTTGGATAGCAGTCATTAAATATGTCTTTTGCAAATATTTTCTCTCGGTCTGCTGTTTATCTTCTAATTATATTGATATTTTTTCCTCACAGAGCAGAAAGTTTAATTTTAATGAAGTCCAATTTGTCAATTATTTCTTTCATGAGTTATGCCTTTAATGTTGTATCTAAATATTTATTATCATACCTGAAGTCATCTAAGTTTTCTCTTGTGTACATTTAAATCTATAATATATATTGAGTTAATTTTTGTAAAAAGTGTAAAGTCTTTGTCTAAATCATTTTTTTTTCATGTGGATATCCAGTTGTTTCAACATCATTCATTGAAAAAAGTGTATTTTCTCCACTGTACTGCTTTTGTTCTTTTGTCAAAAATCATTTGACTATATGTATATATGTCTATTTCTGGGATTTTCATTCTGTACCATTGATCTATTTTTCTATTCTTTCACCAATAACACAGACTTAATTACTATAATTTATAGTAACTCTTGAAATTATATTGTGCTAGTTCTCCATCTTTGCTCTTCAATATTGCATTGGCTATTTGGTGGGCTTTTACCTCTCCATATCTACTTTAGAATTATTTTGTTGATATCCACAAAATAATTTGCTGGGATTATTAATATTGCATTGAATCTATAGATCGAGTTGGGGAAAACTGGCATCTTGACAATATTGAGTCTTTCTATCCATGAATATGGAATATCTCTCCATTTACTTAGTTCTTTTATTTCTCCTATCAGAGTTTTATAGTCGTCTTCATATAGATCGTACACATATTTTGTTAGGTTTATACTTAAGTATTTCATTTTTGGTGCTAATGTAAGTGGTATTGTGTTTTTAATTTTAAGTTCCACTTGCTCATTGTTGTTATGTAGGAAATTAATTGATTTTTGTATCTTTAAACTTGCTATAATTGTTTATTAGTTCCAGGTATTTCCTCTTTTTTGTCATTTTTTTCCCAATTTTCTACATAAACAATTATGTCATCTGCTAACAAAGACAGTTTTATTTCCTTCTTCTCAATATGTATACATTTTATCTTCATTTCTTGTCTATTGAATTAGCTAGATCTTCAGTAATTAGTTGAAAAACAGTGGTGAGAATAGACACCTATGCCTAGCTTTATATATAGTGTTAGCCATGTGTTTTTGGTAGATATTACTCAAGTTGAGGAAGTTTTGTTTTGTTTTGTTTTTGATTCGTTTTTAATCATGAATGATTCTTAGTTTACTGAGAGTTTTTAGTCAAGATTGGGTGCTGAATTTTGTCAAAAGTCTTCCCTGCTTCTGTTGATAGCATCATATAATTTTTCATTTTTAGTTTGTTGATGTAAAGGATTACATTAATTAATTTTTTAAATTTTAACCAGTCTTGGATACCTGAAATGAGTTCCACACTGTTGGCATGTAAAATTCTTTTTATATACCTTTGGATTCAATTAGCTAATATTTTGTTGGAGATTTTTATATTTATGTTTATGAGATATATTAGTCTGCAGATTATTTAATGCTTTGTCTGGTTTTGATATTAGAGTAATGCTGGCCTCAGAATAATTTGAGAAGTATTTTGTTTCCTGCTTTTTTCTGAAAGAGATTTTACAGAATTGGTATATATTTTTCTTAACTGTTTGGTAGAATTCATCAGTGAACCCATTTCTACCTGATACTTTCTGTTTGGAAACTTATTTATCAATTGATTGAATTTCCTTAATAGTATAGGCCTATTCAGATTGTCTTTTCTTCTTATATGTGTTTTGGTAAATTATATTTTTCAATGAGTTGGCCTATTTCATCTAGGTTATTGAGTTTGTGAGCATATAGTCATTCACAGCAGTCTTTTATAAATTTTTTAAATGTCCATAGGATCTATAATGATGCCTCTTCTTTCAACAGATATAAGTAATTTGTGTCTTCTCTCTCTCTCTCTCTTTTCTTATTTAGTATGGCTAGTGACTTATTGATTTTATTGATTGTTTTTTTTAAAAAACAGCTTTTAGTTACCTATTGATTTAATTTCTTATTGATTTTCTGTTTTGAGTTACATTGACTTGTGCTCTAATCCTTATCATTTCTTTGTTATGCTTACTTGGAATTTAATTGCTTTTTTTTTCTAGTCTCCTGAGGTAGGCACTTAGATTATTAATTTTAGATATATTTTTTTCTCTTTTAATGTACACATTCTATGCAATAAATTCTTCTCAAGCAATGCTTTCACTGCATCCCATAAATTTTGATAAGTTTTCATTTCAATTTAGTTTTAAAATATTTTTAAATTTCTTTTCTGACTTCTCTGACCCATGCATTATTTAGAAGTATGTTGGCTATACTCCATGTACTTTGGGATTTCCCAGTTATCTTTCTGTTCTTGATTTCTGGTTTAATTCCATTGTCATCCAAAAGGCATTGTAAAATTTCTATTCTTTCAAATTTGTTAAGATTTGTTTTATGACCAATAATGTGGTCTGTTTTGGTAATTGCTTCATGCAAGTTTGGAAAGACTATTTGTTCTGCTGTCATTTTATAAAGTAATCTATAAAAGTCTATTATATCTAGTTGACTCATGTTGTTGAGTTCAACTATGTCCTTACTATTTTTCTGCCTGCTAAGTCTCTTCATTTCTGATTAAGGTACATTGAAGTCCACAACTGTGATAGTGGATTCCTCTACTTTTTTTTTTGTAATTCTGTTAGTATCTGTCTCACATAATTTGATTCTCTATTGATAGGTGCAAACACATGAACTTTGGTTGTATCTTATTTGAGAATCAATCCCTTTATCATTATGCAATGCCAGTTTATCTCTGACAGTTTCACCTTTTTTGAAGGCTGATCTGTCTGAAATCAAGTTGAATGGCACTGCTTTTCTTTTTTCTTTGGTGTTGTCATGGTATATATTTATTAATCCTTTTAATCTTCTTACTTCATTTTATTATTAGTTTCAAGTATACAGTACATTGGTTAGATGTGTATATAGATTATAAAGTGATCCCCTTGATTGCTCATTCTCTCCTCTGGCTCCACATCTGGCCATTACATTAATGCTAACTGCATTACCTATGTCGTGCTTCCTGTACCCATGACCATCTGTCAACTACAAGTTTATATTTCTTTAACCCTTCACTCCTTTCCCCTAGTCCCCCAACCACCCTCTCTTTTGTCCATCACCAGATTGTCCTCTATATTTGGGTCTGTTTGGGGTTAGTTTGTTCTTTTTGTTCCTTACATTCCACATGTAAGTGAAATCATATGGTATTTATCTTTCTCTTTCTGACTTATTTCTTTCAGTATAATAACCTCTAGGCTCATCCATGTTGTTGCAAATGGTAGGATTTCACTTTTTTATGGTTGAGTAATATTCCATCATATATATGAACCATAACTTCTTTAGCCAATCATCTGTTGATGGACATTTGGATTGCTTCCATATCTTGGCTATTTTAGATAATGCTGCCAAACACATAGGGGTGCATAGATCTTTATTAATTATTTTTTGGTTTTCTTTGGATAAATACCTAGGAGTGCAATAGCTGGGTCAAAAGGTATATCTATTTTTAATTTTTTGAGACTGTTTTCCATAGCGGTTGTATCAACTTGCAATCCCAACAATGTATGAGGGTTCCCTTTTATCCACATCCTCATCACTGTTGTTTTTGATTTATTGATCATAGCCATTCTGATAGGTGTGAGATGATATCTCATTGTGGTTTTAATTTGTATTTCTCCTTGAGCATCTTTTCATGTGTCTATTGTCCATCTGTATTTCTTCTTTAGAGAAATATCTGTTCAGGTCTTCTGCCCACTTTTTAATAGGATTTTTTTTTCTTCTTGTCATTAAGTTCTATGAGTTATTTACATATTTTGGATATTAATCTCTTATCAGGTGTACCAGAAGTAAATATCTTGTCCCATTCAGTTGGTTGTCTTTTCATTTCGTTGATGGTTTCTTTGCTGTGCAAAAATGTTTTAGTTTGATGTAGTCTCATTTATTTATTTTTTCTTTTGTTTCCCTTACCCGAGGAGATATATCTGAAAAGTAATTCCTAGTAGTACTATCAGAGGGATAACCACCTATATTTTTTTCTAGAAGTTTTATGGTTTGGGGTTTTACATTTAAGTCTTTAATCCATTTGAGTCTATTGTTATATACAGTGTATACAAGTTTTTTTTCTTTCTTTGGATGTGTCTGTCCTATATTTCCAACATCATTTATTGAAGAGACTGTCTCTATTCCTTTGTATGTTCTCACCTCCTTTGACAATTATTAAGTGAGCATATAGGCATGAATTTATTTCTGGGCTGTATATATTGTTCTATTAATCATTGTATCTGTTTTTATGCTTGTACCATATTGTTTTGTTTACTGTAACCTTGTAGTATAGTTTGATATCGGGTAGTACCATACCTCCAACATTGCTCTTTTTTTCTCAAGATTGCTGTGGCTATTTGGGGTTTTTATAGTTCCATATAAATTTTGAGATTATTTGTTGTAGCTCTCTGAAAAATGCCCTTGGCATTTTGATAGGGATTGCAGTGAATCTATAGATTGTTTGCAGTCATATGGCCATTTTAGTGATGTTGATTCTTTCTACCCATGAGCAGAATATAAGCTTCCATTTATTTGTATCTTCATTGACTTATAATTTTTCAATGACTTATAATTTCCTAGAATAGGTCTGCTACCTCATTGATTAATTTGATTCTGAGGTATTTTATAGTTTTTGGTACAATCGTAAATGAGATTGTTTTCTTAATTTCTCTTTCCAAAAGTTCATCATTGGTGTATAAAAATGCCACCAACTTCTGAATATATTTTGTATTCTGTTATTTTACTGAATTCATTGATCAGTTCTAGAGGTGTTTTGGCAGAATTTTTAGGATTCTTTACTTATACTATAATGTCATGTGGAAATAATGGAAGTTTTACTTCTTTCTTTCTAATTATATGTTTCGTTTCTTTTTCTCTTCTTATTACTGTGGCTAAGACTTCCAATACAATGTTGAAAAGGAGTGGTGAAAGCGGGCTTTTTTGTTTTGTTCCTGATATTAAGGAAAATGCTTTCAGCCTGTCCTTGTGAGTATGATGTTAGCTGTAGGTTTGTCATGTATGACCTTCATTTTTAAAAACATTTTGTTTTTATTAAAATATAATAGACAATTAGTTGCTTGTACTTACATTGTATGATTCAAGGAGATTTTATTTTTTCAATTATAGTTGGCAAACAATAATATACCAATTTTAGTGGTATAGCAATGTGATCAGAGAGCCACATAACTAGCAAAGTGATCACCCCACTAAATCTAGTACTCCTCTTCCCCCTTACATATTGATTACAACTTTGTTAACGATCCTCCCCATGCTACACTCTACATCTCCATGTCTATTTTGTGACTATTTTTTCATACCCTTAATCCCTTTGCTTTTTTTTGTCCCCTCCAACTCTCCTTTCATTTAGTATTCCTGTAAATATTCTCTGTATCTCTGTGTTTACTTCTGCTTTTTTGTTGTTCTTGTTGTTGATTTTATTCTTTAGATTCAACATGTACATGAAATCATTCAATATTTTTCTTTCTGTATGTGACATTTCATTCAGCGCAATACCCTCTAGGTCCATCAAGGCAATATCTTTTACCATCCCATTCCTTTTAGTCTGTGTTTTTTAATCTAAAGTGAGTCTCTTGTAGGCAGTATATAGGGGTCTTGTTTCCTTATCCATTCAGCCACTCTATCTTTTGGTGGGAGCACTTAATAATTCTTTTCCATCTGAGGCACTTGTTGATAGGAATGTAGTTATTTCCAGTCTTTATTCATGTTTTTGACACATGTTTTTTTCTTCTTAGATAAGTCCTTTCAACATTTTCTAAAATACTGACTTTGTGATGATAAATTCCTTTAACTTATTTTTGTCTGTTAAGCTCTGTATCTGTTCTTCAACTCTAACTGATAGCTTTTGCTGGATAAAGTATTCTTGATTGTAGATCCTGGGTTTTCATCATGTCGAATATTTTGTGCCAAGCCCTTCTGTTTTGCATGGTTTCTTTTGAGAAATCAACTGTCAGTCTTAGATACCTTATGTAGGTATCTAACTGCTTTTCTCTTACTACTTTTAAAATTATGTCTTTGTATTTAACCTTTGACATTTTAATTATAATGTGTCTTGTTGTGGGTCTCTTTGGGTTCTTCTTTCTTGGGACTCTCTGAGCTTCCTGGGGTTTTCTGTCTATTTCTATCACCAGGTTAGGGAAGTTTTCTATCATTATTTCTTCAAATAGCTCTTTGACGTCTTGTTTTCCTTCAGAAACTTCCATGGCATTTTTACCTTTAATCATGTCCCATAGAATTCTTAAATTATTATTATATTCTTGGCTTCTTTTTTCTTGCCATTCTGATTGGGTGACCTTGGCTTCCTTATTTTCTTTATTGGTGGTTCTATCCTCTTCTTCATCCATTCAGTTAATTCCCTCTAATATACTCTTCATCTTAGATAATGTATTCTTCATTTCTGATTGGTTCCTTTTTATAACATCTGTTTCAATTTTTATGTTTTTTAAATCTCTTTGTTAAAGTTCTCACTGAATTCATCACTCTTCCCTTAAGTTCATTGAGTATCTTTATAACCAGTGTTTTGAACTCTGCATTTGTTAAATTGCTTGACCCTATTATTTCTGGGTCTCTGTTATTTTCTATCATATGGTTTCTGCTTCTTTGTCTTCCCATTTTTTGCTTTCTTTCTGTGTCTGTTTCTATGTACTAAACAAAGCTCCTAAGTCTCCTGGTCTTAGCATAGCTTTGTAGGTAGGTGTCCAGGGGCACAGTCCTGAGTGGAGTTCAGTTGCAGGCAAGTTTTAGCCCCAGCCTGTTTCACTACAGGGCCACCTGTTAAAATTCAGCTAGCAATCCGCAGATGCTGTGCTTATAGTTGACTCAAGAAACCATGTCAGGAATTGAGGTCAGCAGAAACAAGTGTGGGTCTTTGAGCTTGCTCTGCAAGTTGCACAGAACTTGCCAAAGACACAGCTGGATGTGGCTTGGGTAGGGCTATGAGTTGAGGGAGGCAGAGTTCCAGGGAATGGGAATCCTCTGGATAGAGTGACATCTGTTATTCAGTTTAATGACATCTCGGCTATGGCAGCACTGTTTCCACATGCTGGGAGAAGGGGAGGGCTCAACAGAGGAACAATGGATACCGCCAGCACTTTTTACCAGAAGAAAGCCTCCTCTGACAACTCAGCATCCTCCTGTAAGTCCCTAATGCCCTCTGAGTATCCTACGCAGTGCTGGTGCTCATAGTGAGCAGGTCCTTCACCACGAAAGTCCACTCTTGGACATGGTCCCTTTCCAAGGCAGCTGATGGCTGCTGCTGCCACAGCCTTATGGTGTGAGGACCCCATCTTACCTCCTCCCGTTGTAGGGTGATTTTTTTATTTCTCTCCCTAGTTGTAGGGCTTTTTCATCTAGACCCCAGGTGACTCTGCTTGCTGTATGCTCTGTGTTGTGTTTCTGTCACAACTTTGATGTGGTCATAAGAGAAAATGATCAAAGCCTCTTTCATCTATGCCATTTAGACTTTTCAATTTCAGGACAGTCATTTTTTGATCAAAGATCTAAAAAACTACTGAATTACTCTCCAAAGACAGAGGCTGGCAGGCGCCATCTTTTTTCTCTCTCTGTGCCTCACTCAGGTTCACTGGTATCTCCCAGATGGGAGGTTGTGTCTTTTTCTGGTGCTCCAGCTTTCATGGCTGCCACCCAGGGAAAACCTCTAGATTGTCTGACTCTGGTAACTTATGCTAACAAGAGAAAAAATTCTTAACCAGCTACAATCCTTGGGGCACAACAGAGAAGTGACAGACTGAGGCGCCTAGTCTTTCTATGAAAGAGGTCTATTAAGTCATTTTTATAACTGTAGCATGAGAGGCAAGTTTCTGATTAAACATACATCTAAGGATTGATTGCCGTCCTCTCCAGGGAACTTTGAGGGTCGGTGCTATTTTCACACACTCCGTTTTCCACATTCCAGAGTGTCCATATCTCCTGGAGGGGAGCTTGTACACATATCTGGTGCCTCAGAATTTGTAGCTGCTACCCAGGAGATGCACAATGATTGGCTAGTTATGGTTGCCTGTAGGGTTTGAATTCATGGGTGGCATGGGACTGTAACAAAAAAGGAGAAAATTCTTAGCAGACTACCACCCACAGGGTACAGCACAGACAACAGACTGAAACACACCATCAGAATTTATGTTAAAGAGGCCTATATGCTGAGCCTGGATCTTTGTTAAGCCCAAAGGTCAGGCTTCTGGTTTTGAACATATTCCAAGTTTTTATGAGATACTCAATGGAGACAGAGGCTGGTAGATATCATCTTTGTGTTGTCCTTCTGCCCCTCTCCAATTTACAAGTATATTCTAGAAAGAGAGTGCGTTCACTCATGTTTCACTTTGATTTACATGGCTGCTGCCCAGGGGACACCTCTAGAACACCTAACAAATAAAGAAAGAGTGCTTACCTGGCTAAAAATGCCATGGCATAGCAGAGCGGAAACAGACTTAGTTGCTCAGTCTTTATGTGTTAAAAAGGCCTATTTTTTTATTGTCATAACTGTGGCCTAAGGGGTAGGATTCTGATACAATACACATCATCTGAGGGCTGACTATAATATTCCTCTGAGGCTTAAGAGAGAAGTTGTTATCTTTGTGTTCTCCATCTACCATGATTCAGAACACTGTTGTCTCTGGAAAGGGAGCTATATCTGATCTGGTGCCATGGCTTTTACATATGGTGTTCTGGGTTTTGTGGCTGCTGCTCAGGAGATGCTCCTTAACCCCCTGGTCATAATGGCCAGTGGGAATTGTGTTCAAGAATTTAAAGGAATTGTAGCAAAGAAAGAAACAGTTCTTAACAGCCTATCACCCCAGGGTTCAGCAAAGATGTAGCAGAGAGAATTACCCATTTTCCAGTCTTTCCCCATAAAAATTTATATTTGCATGCTTAAAAAGTTACTGTATGAGGGTATCTCTTCCAATTATCCTGAATTTAGGTGCTGATGGGGATCCTCCATATTGGGACACTGATAAATCTTAGCATACATCAACTACCAGGAGCCACTAAAAATGAAGTAAACTGCTTAGACAATCACAAAGATTCGAGGTACAACCAAGAGCTAAGACAAGGTTCAACAATAAATTTAATCTTCTACACAAGGCAACTCCTTCAAAACTGGGAGAGCTGTGTGTTTAATCCATATTCAATGCATAGATAGCAACACAAAGACTCAAGTAAACTGATGAAATAGATAAATATATTCCAAATAAAAAAATCAAGATAAAACTTCAGAAAATAACCTAATGGAATGAAGATAAGTAATCTGCTTAATAAAGAGTTTAAAGTAATAGTCATAAAAAATGCTACCAAGGTCAGAAGAATGGTTAACAAAGGGAGAATTTTAACAAATGCAATGTAACAAAGTACCAAATAAAAGTTGTGGAGCTGAGGTATACAATAACTAGCTAAAAATACAATAGAAGAGTTCAAAAGCAGATTAGATTATGCAGCCAGCAGAAAGGTTAAGTGACCTCAAAGACAGGCAGTGATACTCATCCCATCAAAGCAGAAAAAAATAAAAACTATCTATAAAAAATGTAAATATAGCATAAGATACCTATGGGACAACATCAAGGAGACAAATATTTGCATTATAGGGGTCTCAGAAGAAGAAGAAAAAGAAAGACAGGGGCAGACAAATTATTGGAAAATATAATGGTGGAACACTTTCTTAATCTGATGAATGAAACAGATGTCAAGTTCCAGAAGCCTACAGATTTCCAAAAAAGATAAGCTCAAAGGGATCCACACCAAGACATATTATAATTAAAATGTCAAAAGTTAAAGATAAGGAGAAAAATCTTAAAATAAGCAAGAGAAAACCAACTTGTTATATACAAGGTAACCATTATGACTATAAGCAGACTTTTCAGCAGAAATTTTACAGGTCAGAAGAAAGTGTGATATTATAAGTGCTGAAAGAAAGAAAACCAAAATTTCCAACCAAGAATACTCTACCTGGCAGAGTTATCATTCAGAACTAAAAGAGTGATAAAGAGGTTTCCAGATAAGCAAAAGCTAAAGGAGTTTATTACCACTGGACAGGCTTCACAAGAAAGGCTAAGGTGCTTATTTAAGCTTAAATAAAAGAGCACTGAATCACATGAAATATATGAAAGTGTAAATCTCACTGGTAAAGGTGTGTGTGTGTGTATGTATATATATATATATATATATATATATATATATATATATATATTAGATTATCTGATATATATATACTGATATATATATATATATATATATAATGAAATTCAGATAATCTGATATTGTAAAGATGGTGTAATATTTACTTATAAAGATGGTATAAGTCCTTGGGGGACAGATGGCAGACTAGGTAAAAGCGGGGTTTACATCCACCCAGGTCTGCCCTGAAATTACAATCAATGTGTAAGTAATCATCGTGAAAAATCACCAGAAGTCCAGCTGATCAGAACAGCTAAGTCTGATAATATAAAGGAGCCACATCAAAGCCAGTAGGAGGGGCAAAAGCACGAATTAGGCTGGACCCACACCCGTGGGTGGTGGAGGATCACCTGGAGGAATAGCAAGGCTGCATAAGCTCCCCTGAAGGAGAGGGGTTCCTGGCCTCATTCAGGGGCTCCCCAGCCCAGAGTCCCAGCCCAGGGAAGAGGAGATCCCAATAACTCTAACTGTAAAAACCAGAGGGTATTCCAGCAGTCTGAGAAATACAGAAAGAGACTGAAACCCTAGATGCTCCTTTGAAGGACCCGCACACAGGCTTTCTGACATGTAGACACTCGCTCAGGATTCATACTGATACGCATTACCTGGTGCCTGGATGAGGACTGGGAGGATGACCATCATTGTGCCTACAGATGCAGATTGCACCAGCTTGACTGTGCAGACACATCCCATGGGGCCATTAGGAAGCTGCTGGCCTAAGGAGATCAGCCCACCCCACACAACCTGCAGATTGCCTGGTATTTTTGTTGTTGGATAGCTGCCACGCATTGCACCAATTAGGGCCAAGCATTCGCAGCTGGTGGCCAGCACTGTCAGGGTGCATTCCAAGATAGTTTCAGGGATATCACGCTGCCTACATGAATTTGGGTGAAAATTGAGGATCAGAAGACAAATCCCAGACAGCAGCTGGTCTTGCTGTGATCTGGGACTTCTGCAGGAATACACAAATGCTTACTGAAATTGCAGCAAGACTGAGGCTGTGTTGCTCTAATTGCCATTGTCTCCCTGAGACACTACCCTACCCTACCCTAAAATTGCCCCAGGTGGCCCATTGACAGTGAACTGCCACAGCCCTGCCTTTGCCCCCCTGCCCCACTCCCTGCACCCCATCTCCCAATCCACACAGCCAGCAAACCTTTGCTAGCACAAGGCAAGCACTGCGAGGAAATCAGTGGCAGGCAGACCTCTGCTGCCTGCCAGAGTTGTAGTATTGCCTCCGGGGACCATGGGAGTCTGTGGAACTGCCCCAGATGGCAGCTGGTCTCACTGTGATTGGAGACTACAGCAGGAATACTCGGGCACAGAAGACATAACAAAACTGAGACTGTATTGGCTTGATGATCCTTGTCTACCTGAGATCCCACTTCTTCCAAGCCACAAAGTGACTGCAGCCCATTGACAGGGAGCCTCCCATGCTCTTCTTGGCTCTGGGGTTGCACAATCTGCGCAGGCAACAGGCCTTGGCTAGCGCAGTGAGTACATTTCAGGGAAAAAAAAGTTGTGGGAAGACCACTGCTGCCTGTCCGAGCTGCAATAACACTTGAGGGGATCGCAGGGTCTTTATTGGCCTGGCAACATTATCTCCCTGATCTGCTGCCTCAACCAATAGGAAAGTGCCTGCTGCACATTGATAGGCAGCTGCCTCTACCAAGGGGTGGCAAATTCAGGCACAAGGTGGGCAGCAGCTGACCTTGCTATGATTGGAAACTTCTACATGGAACCACAAAGATAGTGCTTATGTGTAAACTAACACTGTAGAGGCAGGGGGAAAGTTACTCAATAGACCCAAGACATTCCCAGGGTCCATGGACCACCCAACACGCATATCACCTAGAGGCTTTTCCATTTTCAGAGACTTAACCAGTAACTGACAGGCAATGTTAAACCTGGAGGATGACTGGTCCCCCTTGAAAACGCCCTAGGTCAGGGACAGTGGATAATCAGGTCGCTGCCTATGGCACTGTCTCTTGCACTTACCTATAGATCCAGCATAGGCAACAACCATCCATGGAGGATTGCTTCGTAGTTCACACTGGATAGCCCTGAGTAATCAAAAGCAGCAGCTGAACTTGGCCTACTGGGAATCTCCTCCCAAGGGGCCTTAAAACAAACACATCTGGAGGCTGGCACCAGCCCACAACAGAGCAACACCTGACCAGCACCATTAGTGGTACGCACAAAGGGTGGTTGTAAAAAGTACACAAGCCTCTTAGGGCAAATCCTACTCAGTGGGGTCAGCCTCCTCACAACACACAACTCTTTCTCTGTGGATGCAGCCAGTTCCCACAATTAGTCAGCCTGGGTGTTAATCCTATCCACTGATGCACTAACAATAATAAAGGCTTGGCAACAACAGAAGATCACACGCAACCCACACAAAAATCACGTCCCAGCATAAGGGATCAGGAAAGTGTGCAACTGGGCCATACAGGACACCTTCCACATTAGGCCATCTGACCAAGACGGGGAGATGAAATAAATATTCCTGACACATAGAAATGAACACAGAAAGGCTAATAAATTGTATTAACAAATCAAAATAAAAAGCCATATGATCATATCAATAGATACAGAAGAAGCATTTGACAAAATTTAGCATCAATTTATGATAAAAACTCTCAGCAAAGTGAGTATACAGGGGACATATGTCAACATAATACGGGCCATATATGACAAACCTACAGCTAACATCATACTCAATAGGGAAAGGCTAAAAGTGTTGTCCTTAAGATCAAGAACAAGACAAGGACACTCACTTTCACCACTCCTCTTCAACCTTGTATTGGAAATCTTAGCCACAGCAATAGACAAGAAAGAGATATAAAAGCTATTCAAATTGGAAAGAAAGAAGGAAAACAGTTGCTGCTTACTGATGTCATGATACTACATATAGAGAACCCTAAAGATTCTACAAAAAAAAAACTGTTAGAACTGATCTGTAAATTCAGTAAAGTAGCAGGTTACAAAATAAATATTCAGAAGTCCCTGGCATTTTTATACACTAATGATGAACTTTCGAAAAGAGAAATTAAGAAAACAATCCCATTTACGATTGCATCAAAAACTATAAAATACCTGTGAATCAAATTAACCAAATATGCAAAAGATCTGTTCTCAGAAAATTATAAGTCACTGAAAAAAAAATTGAAGAAAATACAAATAAATGGAAGCATATACTGTGTTCATGGGCAGGAAGAATCAACATTGTTAACATGGCCATACTACCCAAAGAAATCTATAGATTAAATGCAATCCCCATCAAAATACCAATGGCGTTTTGCAGAGAGATAGAACAAATAATCCTAAAATTTATATGGAACCATAGAAGATCCCGAATAGCCATGGCGATCTTGAGAAAGAAAAACAAAGTTGGAGGTATCATATTACCTGATATCAAACTATACTACAAGGGTATAGTAATCAAAATAGCACAGTACTGACATAAAACAGACACATAGATCAATGGAACAGAATAGAGAGCTCAGAAATAAATACACACCTACATGTCATTTAATCTATGACAAAAGAGGCAAGAATATTCAGTGGGGTAAAAATAGTCTCTTCAATAAAAAGCGTTGGGAAAATTGGACAGATACATGCAAAAAAAAAAGAAGCTGGAACACCTTCTTACAACGTATACAAGAACATACTCAAAATGGATTAAAGATTTACATGAAAGACCCCAAACCATAAAACTTCTAGAAGAAATCATAGGCAGAAAACTCTCTGATATTACTAATGGTAATTTATTTTTGGATATATCTCCCTGGGTAAGGCAAAGGAAAGAAATAATGAACAAATGGGACTACATCAAATCAAAAAGTTTGTGTATAGCAAAGAAACCAAGAAAACAAAAAGACAACTGACTGAATAGGAGAAGATATTCACTTATGATACATCTGATAAAAAGTTAATATCCAAAATATATAAAGAACCATACAACTCAACAACAACAAAATCCTATTAAAAAATTGGGCAGAAGACCTGAACAGATATTTCTCCAAAGAAGAAATACAGATAGCCAATAGACATATGCAAAGATGATCAAAGTCACTAATCATCAGATAAATGCAAATTAAATCCATGATGAGAAATCACCTCACACCTGTCAGAATGGCCATCATCAATAAATCAAAGAACAACAAATGGTGGTGAGGATGAGTTGTAAAGAGTACCCTTGTACGCTGTTGGTAGGATTGCAAAATGGTACAACCACTATGAAAAACTATTTGGAGTTTCCTCAAAAAATTAAAAATAGAACTAGTTTTTGACCCAGTGATTGCACTTCTTGGTATTTATACAAAGAAAACCAGAAGACTAATTTTGTAAAGATCTATTCACCCTTATGTTCACAGCAGTGCTAGTCACAATAGCCAAGATATAGAAGCGGACTAGATGTTTATCAACAGCCAATTGAATAAAGAATTTATATAATGGTATATTACTCAGCCATAAAAAATGGCATCCTACCATTAACAATGATTTGAATGGACCTAGAAGTTATTATGCTGAGAGAAGTAAGTTAAAGATAAATACCGTATGATTTCACTTATATGCAGAATCTAAGGAACAAACTAAGAAAAAATAGACTCGCAAATATAGAAGACAATAATCTGGTGATTGCCAGACAGAAGGGAGGTTGGGGTCTGGGTAAAAGTGGTGAAAGGTTAAAAAGTACGAATTAGTAGTGCAAAAGGGTCATGGGAATGGGGAGCAGTAATGTAATGCAGTCAGCAGTAATGTAATAAATAGGCATAGAGCCAAAAGAGAGAAAGAGTAATTAGGAAAATTATTCCATGTAATACCTAAATAGCTAAACAATGTACTGTATACTTGAAACAGATAATAAAATAAAATTCGAATAGTTTTTTCAAAAAAGAGAGAAATTAAAAAGAAACCAACTTTTAGACAAATAAAAGGTAAAATAATTTATGCAAGCTAAGAATATACAATGGAGAAAGAACACTCTCTTCAATAAATGGTGTTGAAAAATCTGGACAGCAACATTTAAAAGAATAAAACAGGACCACTATTTTACATCATACTAAAAGGTTAACTCAAAATAGATAAATACTTGAACATAAGACCTAAAAGCATAAAACTCCTATAAGAAAACATAGGCGGTAAGGTCCTATGGTTTGGTGATGATTTTTTGGACTTGACACCAAAAACAAAGGCAACAAAAGTAAAAATATATTAGTGGAACTATATCAAACTAAAGAGCTTCTGTACAGCAAAGGAAACCATCAACATGAGAAAAAGGCAATCTACTAAATAGGAGGAAATATTTGTAAATCATATACATGGTAAAGAGTTAACATCCAAAATATATTTTTTAAAAACCTCACACAACTCAGTAGCTAAAAAGAAATCTGATTAAATCATGGGTAGAGGAACTAAATAAACATTTTTCCAAAAAAGACATACATATGGCCAATAGTTACCTAAAATTTGCTCAACATCAGATAAATGCAAATCAAAATCACAATAATATACCACTTCACATATGTTAGAATGACTATCATCAAAAAGACAAGAAATAAGTGTTGTCAAGAATGTGGACAAAAGGGAACACTTGTATACAGTTGGTAAGAATTTAGTGCAGCCAATATGAAAAACAGTATAGAGATTTCTCAGTTAAAAATAGAACTATAGTATGATTCAGCAATTTCACTTCTGGGTATTTACACAAAGAAAACTAAAACACTAACTTGAAAAGATATATATAACTCAATTTTATTGCAGCATTATCGACCATAGCAAAGACATGGAAACAACTTCTGTGTTCATTGAAGTATAAATGTGTCAGGGGCTGTTTTGACTAAGATGGCTGCCAGGCCGAAAATGGCTGCTCAGCAGGGCTTCCCGCCAAGGCCACGTAAGCCTCCTGGATGTATCTGCCTCGCTTCCCGCCGAAGGGACTTTTTGCGGGTCTTTTCGCCCGGCCCCTTTGTGTTACACAGTATATCCTGAATGCCTCTGGCCAATCAGCCCCGCTAACGCAACATCACCCAATCACACCCTATTATAAGCCTGCAGCGAGCCTTAATAAACGAGACTTGATCAGAAAGCCTGTTTTGTCTCCATTCTTTGCGTCGTCTTGTCTCCCTCCCCTCCCCGTTCTGTCTTAGGGTCCCTGTTGACTGTCCCACGGGCCGGGACATAAATGTATAAAGAAAATGTCATATATATTGCATGATATATAATGCATACTCATATGTGTGTGTGTGCATACACACACACACATGTGGAAGATTATTTGTTCATTAAAAAAGAATAAAATCTTGTCATTTGCTGCAACCTGGATGGATTTTGAGGGCATTAAGCTATGTGAAATAGATCAGACAAAAATAAGTCAGACAAAAACACCATATGATCTTACTTATTGTGGAATATAATAAATAAATAAATAAATAAATGCCTGAACTTATAGATACAGAGAACAGAATGGTGTTTGCCAGGGCCAACGGATGATGGGCAAATGGATGAAGGTGACCTTAAGGTACAAATTTTCAGTATTAAAAGAAATAAGTTATGGGTTTGTAAGGTACAGCATGGTGGCGATAGTATGATACCGTATTGCATATTTAAAAGTTATTAACAGAGTAGATTTTAAAAGTTTGTATTACAAGAAAAAATTGTACGTGTGTGATGACATATTGATTTATTGTGGTGATTATTTTGCAATATAAATATATCAAATCTTATGTTGTGTACATGTAATGAGTATATTACATGTCAATTATACATCAAACATACATATAGAACAGCATATATATGTATATATGTATTCGATAGATTTTTTTTCTCATCGTTTTGATCAGAAAACTAATTATATATTCAATGTACAAAAGAAGAAATGCATATAAGTGTAAAATATGATAAGGAAATTTTGTATAATTTCACCAGAAAAATATTTAATATATTTTTCCAGTCATTTAAAGGCTAAACAGTGGGCATAAAAATGCCCACCTCAACAAATTGTTTTTCATTATTGAACATTACACATTTTAAACTAAAATAATTTGTTAATTTTATAGGAAAAACAACTCTGTTTATATACATTTTTCATTTGGAGATTTTGTCAAAAATTTAAAAGTTACTGAAAGCTAATCAAAAACAAAACTCAGTTCTTAAAATTATTTTTCTTAAAAACTATAGCTTAAAATTTTCCCATGCTCAATAATTAATATGCTTTTTCAAACTTTATTTTTGTTTTTATTTTTATATTACATTGGGTATTTTTTATTACATTTTGTATTTTATATTACTTGGTATATTATGGAACTTTTCTATATTCCCTGTATGGTCACCTTTGACAGTAGGGAGATCCATCCTATCCTGATATTTGTTAGTAAATGGCAATAAGTCGAGTCCACTGTCCATCCAGTTATTGTTAAAATTCTCTCCTTAGATTTTAAGTTTGTAATTTCACAAAACTCCTAATCTTATCTATCAGGAGTTTTCAAACTTGTTTTATTTTTGTAGCTGTGTGCATAGTTTGGAAGGATTTTTTAGTCTTATTGCCTAGACATTTTATATAAGTGGAAAATTCCTTTTACTAGATACTATGAAATACAGAAGGCAATAAATAGTTGTGGTTTAAAACCCAAGTTTTGGGAGTCACAAACATCTAGCTTCATCTGCAAAATTGAAATAATTGAATTATCTGATAACGTCATCATACAATTACAATAAATAGTAAATATACATTGCTTAAATTCTGAGATGCAGTAAATGCTCAATAAGACTACTTCTATTATTATGCATAAATTGAATACTTTTTTTTCCACTCAACATTTTTTATATAGAATAGTCCCTGGTAGCAAATATATTTTAAGAATATGATTTTAACTGTTGCCTTATGTTCCATTGGATGACTGTACCTTACATTATTGGACTTGCAGCCAAATATTTAGTTTCTAATTTTTAATTTTTATAAATAGCACATCAATAAACATCCTTTTCCACAAACTGATAATTAAAATTTTCTTTATTTTATTAAGCTAGAATCCTAGGAGCACTGCTATAGTTCGAAGTATGTCAACATATTTATGGTTCTAGATACATATTACCAAATTTTCTACAAGAAGTCTGTACCAATTTATACTCCACAAAAATGCATGAGATTATTATCATAACTGTTTCATTATCCCCTGCAGTATTTGGAAGGATTTTCAATGGGAATTTTTAAAAATCTTATCGCTAACCAATCATGAACACACTCTATGGCCAGTGGGTCCCTTCACAATGACTCAGAAGCCAATTTGAAAAGTCTCTTCCTGGACAAAGTTGGGAAAAAATGTATGCTAATAAGTGCAATAAATGAAATGAATTGGAGCAAAAAGTATAATTAAATTCATGAGTTCATATTAATTTAAAAATATTCTTTGGTCTCCTATGCTAAGGAACTGACTCATTGTTTTGAAAACCAGTAAATAGCAAGAATTAATTAAGTATGCATGCAGCATTTCCAACTCGAATTATACTTTAGTGTGAGAAAATAGTTGGTGAGGGTAAATTTATCTATACTGAGGTATTCTAACTAATTAATGAAGAAATAGTAAAATTAGATTATCACCATTTATAACCATTAATGAATCAATGGATCTAGGTAATAGCTATTAATGTCTGCTAGTGTCACAAAATGAGAAGCAAGTAGACATTACATATCTTCTAATAAAGTTCATAACATATACTATAAAGAACCATAATCTGCTCAAAATATTTTACTTATTTACTGGATTACAAGAAATACAGTGTATAGAGCACCATGTTAAAAATTCTATGCGCAATTTTTAAAAATCCAGTCTTTAAAAAACACTACAAAACAAACAACTTGGTTTCTTCAACAAATTTGCAAGGGAAAGGGTTAGATATGGAGGAACACCCCTAAGTTTAAAGTCATCTCAACCAATTTCAATGTGTGAAACTTACTTGGATTTGTATTCCAATTCAAACAAACAAACTTAATTCTTTAGCAAACAACAAAATAGCAGATTCAGAAAATCCAAGCTCTTATTTCCCCATAGGGAGGAAAAAACCTAGCAGTAATAGTCTGAGCAAAGATTGTTGAAGCTCTAGAAAACAAAGTTTTATAACAACAAAGCAAATTCCAATTAAGAAAAAGCAATCTTTCAAAGAGTAGAAAAGTTTTATGGTGTTTTTTTTTTGTTGTTTTTTTATTTAAATTTACTCCTGGTTCAATTTTCTTCCTGGTGCTACAACATTCTACAATAATAACATTGCAAGTTCTGGAAAGAGTGCTTATGCTAAATAAATACATAAATGCCAAATTGCAAAATAAATCATAAAATGATGTTTGTTTTCAGGTGACACAATTATATATGTAAAAAACCCTAAAGATTTTATGAAAAAAATGATCATTAGAACAAATAAATAGAACTCAGTTGCAAGATACAAAATGAACACATGAAAATCAGTAGTATTTTTATACAGTAGATTTAAAAATTAAATTGAGCAAACTATTCTATTTATAAGAACATCGCAAAGAATAAAATCCTTAGAAATAAATTAAACCAAGAATGTGAAAGACACACAAAACACTGTTCAAAGAAATTTAAAAGTGCAATTCTTTAATTGTAAATATTTATTTATAGTAAATAAATAAGTAAAAAGATAGCCAATGTTTGTGGATTAGAAGACTTTCTAGTATTAAGATAATAGTACTAAAGTGACCTATAGATTCATTAAAATCTCTATTGAAATTCCATTTGTGTTTTCGTAGAAATTAATATATCCATTCTAAAATACTTATAGAATTTAAAGGGACACCAAATAAAACAATATTGAAAAAGAACAATAAAGTTGAGAGAGTCACACTTCCTGATTTCAAAACTTATTATCAAAGTATAGTAATGAATGATCTTTACTAGTATAAGAAATAAAATCTCACATATATAATCACTTGATTTTCAATAAGCATTCCAAGACCATTCAATAAGTAAAAGATAGTTTTTTTAACAAATGTATGAAAACATGATATCCACATACATAGAATAAAGTTGAACATGTAGTTTACATTATTTGCAAAAATAAAATCAAAATAGATCAAAGGCCTAAATGTAAGAGCCCAAACTATAAAACTTTTAAAAGAAAACATAGGGAAAATATTCTTTACATTAGATTTGGCAATCATTTTCTTGGATATGCTACCAAATATATTAGCAACCAAAGAAACAATAAGTAAATTCAATTTCATCAAAATTAAAAATTTTCGTATTAAAGTATACTAGCAAGAGAGTCAAAAGGCAATTTATGGAATGGAAAAAACATTTAAAAATTATATAAATTTGATAAGGCATTACCCAGAACATATAAATAACTGCTACAACTAAACAACAACACAATGCCATTAAAAAAATGGCAAATAACTTGAAATGATAGTTCTTTAAAGAAGATATATGAATGACCAATAAGCACATAAAAAGCTGCTCAACCTCACTAACCACTGAAGAAATGCAAATCAATACCACAATAAGATACAATTTCACGTAATTAGGATAGTGGAAAATAGTATTGATGAGAAGGTGGAGAATTTAAAACACTTGTGCATTATTAGAGGGAATGTAATTTGTACAGACACAGTAGAAATTAGTTTGGTGATCCCTCAAAAAGTTAAACAGAATTACCATGTGATCCATTAACTCTATTCCAAGATAGATACTCAAAATATTCAAAAGCAAGAACTTAGATAGATACACCTATACCAATGTCTAGAGCAATAATATTATTCACAATAGCTAAAAGGTGGAAACAACTTATATGTCCATCAACAGATAAACAGATAAACACACATGGTATATATGTATGTATGTGTGTGTATACACATATATATACAAACACACATATACATATATCCTTATATATATATATTTACATACAATGATGCACACAACCAATGGTCATATACATGCAATGTAATATTTAGCCTTGAATAAATAGAATTCTGATACATGCTACAACATGGATGAACCTTGAACACATTATATTAATTAAAATAATCCAGACACAAAAGAAAAAATATTGTATGAATCTATGTGAGTACCTAGAATAGACAGATTCATAGATCCTGAATGTATTGAAAAGGTACCAGAGACTAGAGCAAAGACGAGAATGAGTAGTTACAGAGATTTGTTTGGGGTGCTGAAAACATTCTAGATATAGATAGTTACAATAGTTTCAAAATAGGGTAAATATACTTAATATTGAATTGTACACATAAAAACAGTTAAAATGGTAAATTATCTATTAAGTATATTTTACTACAACTTTGACGCAATCAGAGAATTGTGAACACTGAATATTTGACAGTATGAAAGAATATTAGGAGGATCAGGTCAAAATGACAGAGAAAGTAAATGCTGTGTTTGCCTCTTCTCACAAACACATCTAAATTACAACTAAACTACAGAACAGCCATCATTGGAAGTCCCCTGAAGTCTAGCTGAACAGAAGTCTTACAACTGGTGTGGGTACCAGGCTTGGCTGGTTCCAGGTCTGGCTGTGATCCAGGCTCACAGCTAGGAATAGGACCCGGGATTTAGAATGTTACATTAGTGTAGTAGGGAACCTGCACATAGCAAGCAGAAGCACGCTCCCCACAATAAAGTTGGTGCCGGCTGTTTTATTCTCATGTTGCGCCTCGTGCATTCCTCCAACTGGGTGTCTCACCACCCATACCTTCCCTTCTCAATCAGCTTGGCGCTGACACGTGGCGTGGCCAACAGGAGGAGGTGAATATGGCACACCAGTGCTCTAGATGGTTCTGGGGTGGAGGATACTTGAGTGGAGGACATGTGGCACCCTGCCTCTCAGTGGTATCCCATGCCGCGTACCTGGCTATGTTGTCGCCACTGGAGGATTGGGAAGGAGTAAAGTCATGTTCGGAGGACGTCCAGAAAGCCCTGGAGATGTTGGAGCCAAATGTCCCGACCACTCAATTGGAAGGCAGCAGGTTGCATGGCCTGGATGTTCTTGGCGGTGCTGCAGTAGGCTAGCCGAGGGGTTCAGGACAAGCCTCAGCAGATGCAACAGCTACAATGTCAGGAAGAAGTGCTTGAAAGGCAGCTTGTGGCAGTGAAATGCATGCTGCAGGGCCATGACAGGTTGCTGCCATCATCCTGGTCTGGGATCCCGTCGCTGACACTGCGGCGGATGTGGCTGGTGATACAGCAGCAGGTTGAAGTGGAATAGCCATTGGCCCTGGGGATACAAGCTGGCGGCACCCTACCCCCTTCCAGACTAAAAGGCATGCCACCTTGATCTAGTACACCCCTACAGAACTCTGGGACCTTACGAAATAGGTATAGCAGAGAGCCAAGGAGATGGTTCCGGGGTGACTGTTGTGCTGCGGTATGATGAGGCCAAAGGGAATGAATTATATCCAGAAGAGATGGCTCAGATGGCCTCCAAAACAGTGATACCATCCCTCTGGCAGTGCCTCCAGAATGTGGTGTATACGGCGCATGGTGCAGGGATACTCCCTGATTAACTAGCTCATGTCCACTGCACAGATAGTGTGGGCCAACTTGGGGGAACTGCCAGAGACAGTGAGCAGATGGACCACATACTTATATCTGGTCCAGATAATTCGGGAAATGGGCACGTGACAGATGATGTTTCACGCCCAGTATACTAGCCCTGATGAAGAGGTATTTACAATCCATATGAAAGACTTGATTTTGACTTCCGGCCCTGCCAGTACTTTTGGCACCATGGCAACACCGCTACCCTTTATGTGGATTGGCAGAGCCATGAGGTGACATCCGCCATAGTTAGGGTAGGAGATGTGGAAGTGAAATGCAAGGAGCATTCCATCCAAGTGCACACCATACTGCCCCCTGCACTCCCAAATTGGCCAGTGCATGGATGGAGAAGTGGTTAAAAAGAGGGAGTGGAGCAGCCCCCAGCTCATTAAGCCAAGAAAGTGAGCCGTACACAGATGTGGTTTGATCTCCTTATGGTAGGTGTCACTGCAGAAAAGATTGAGCAGCAACATAATGAAGTGTTGCAGGCGCTGTGGAATCAGCTGCGCCCTGACTAGCAATTTTCTCTTATTCCCAGGAAAGCCATAACCCGTGAGATGTGGCCAGCCAATTATCTCCCAAATTAGGGATATGGCCAGTACACTCAGTTGACGGGGAAGCCGGTTGACCTGAGGCCGCATGTGGAACTGACTATACATTGATCCCCCCGCAATGTACAGAGTATTAAATTTTGTGGATACGGGTGCTGACAGCACCCTGCTTTATGGGAATCTGGACATGTTTCTCATACCCACTGCAACCATAGAAGGCTATGGGGGTCAAATCATTCATGCGTGGCAGGTCCCTGTGAAACTGAGTATTGGCAGATTGCCTCCTCATAGGTACCAAGTGTACATATTCCCCATACAGGAGAACATTTTGGGTATCGATGTTTTGTGAGGCTTAACTGTGAATACCACTGCTGGTGAATTTCACCTTCGCATCCAGGCAGTGAAAACTATCTGGAGATGTCCACACCATTCTTTGTTGGTGTTGCCCCAGGCTACACAGGTAGTGAGCACAAAACAGTATTGACTACCTGGTGGTCATGAGGAAATAGGACTCACCATTATGGAGGTGGAAGAAGCCAGTGTTATTAATCCTGCTCATAGCCCATACAGCTCCCCTATGTGGCCAGTGAAGAAGCCTGATGGCTTCTGGTGCATGATGGGTGATTATCAGGAGCTAAAAAATGTTGTGTCACCCTTGCATGTTTCCGTGCCTGTTGTCATGGACATTATGAACTGATCGTCACATGAACTTGGACGATACCATTATGTGGTGAACTTGGCAAATACCTTTTTCTCTATTGCCATAGCCCCAGAAAGTCAAGAACAGTTTTCCTTCACTTGGGAAGGGTGACAGTGGACATCGCCCATCCTTCCCCAGACCTATCTGCACAGCCTACCCTGTGTCATGATGTTGTGGCTCAAGATTTAGCCATATGTAAATGACTGCCCTCAGTGTACTTGTATCATTACATTGATGATATAATGCTAACCACTGATTGTATTACAGAACTACAAGCAGCAGCAACCAGCCTATGAGAAGCTCTCATTGACTGGAGTTGGACAGTCAATGAAGACAAGTCCAGGGACCTGGGTAGTCTGTCAAATTTTTGAGAGTTGTTTGGTTGGGTAAGACAAAAGTAATGCCAGAACAGTGATTGATAAGATACAGTCATATCCCCAACGTGAGACTATGAAGCAGCTCCAAAACTATTTGGGACTGCTGGGGTGTTGGAGAGTGTTCATTCCCCATTTTGCCCCCTTGATGCTTGGTGTGACCCTTGCACCATCTAGTGAGATGAGATGCCCAGTAAGATTGGACTCTCAGATAGAAGAGATCTTTAAGGCTACAAAGCAAGCAATAGCACAATCCCAAACATTATGTGTAGTAGATCCAACCCTCCCATTCCTGCTTACAGTGCAGGTGGATGATGCAGGGTTTGGATGGGGACTGTGGCAGAAGCACGGTTCCCAGATAGTGCTGATAGGCTTCTAGTCCCAACTGTGGAAAGGCACAGAAGCATGGTATTCTCTGATAGAGAATACCAACTGGCTGCCATATATGCAGCCCTTCAGGCCAGCGAGGCCATCACTGGCCCTAATCCCATAATTGTGTGGTCCACGTACCCTGTGGAGGGGTGGCTGTGGCTCTGGGTGAAGACACCTTATTCAGGAATTGCAGAGACCCCTATGCTGACCAAGTGGGGGGCATACCTGGAGCAGTGGGCCCAGTTCTCTGTGAGCCCCTTGTCAGGTCAACTTCACTCCCTATTGGGGCCAGTGCAGTTTCAAGCAGAGCCCCTGACAGAGCCTGCTGACACGGGAGACTTACCAAGTCCCTATGCAGAGGTTCAGGCTCTCGTCCCTGAGGATACCTGGTACACAGACAGCTCTTGCCATGGGCAGCCCCTGAAGTGGGCCGCCATGTCATTGCAGATGTCCACAGAAACCTTTTGGTATGAAACTGGTGCCGGGCAGTACAGCCAATGCACAGAGCTTCACGCTTTGTAGTTGGTACTCATGAATGAAACTGGCCCAGTGCGCATCCGCAGTGACAGTTGGACTGTGTATTAAAGTCTAACTCTGTGGCTGTGCTGGTAGGCTGCCCAAGAGTGGATGTTAGGTCACTGCCCCTATGGGGCTGGATGTTGTGGGAAGACCTCTGGAAGCGGGGTCTTCAGCAGGGGTCGCCATATACCATGTCCCCAGCCATTGGCCATTACAGGATCTGGGTAATGATGCAGCCAATGCACTGGCACAAGTCCGTTTCACCCATGTACTGCAAGTTCCAGCAGACATTGGCCCCTGGCTCCACTGAAAACTGGGGCATGTAAGGGCCCATACCAAGAAACGGATAGCAAAGTGATGGGGGCTATTGTTGACCTGGACACAAGCACAAGTTGCTGTGTCACAATGTCCCTGGTGTGTTGAGCAGCACCCAGAGAGACAGCGGGTAAAGAGTACCCCAGTAGTGGTGCCCTGTGGAGCTAAGCCACTCCAAGAATGGCAAATGGACTATATAGGGTCTTTGCCCACGGACTGGGGACACCACTACGTGTTTACAGGTGTGGACATGGGCACTAGCCTAGTGTTTTCATGGCCAGTGGCAGCTGCTGATCAACGCCATATTGTGATTACATTGGAGCACAATGGTCAGCCCTTAATAGTCACAAGTGACAGAGACACTCACTTTACAGGGCAGGAGGTGCAGACCTGGGCCCGCACCAATGATGTGATGTGGTAGTTACATGTTTCTCATCACCCACAGGCAGCTGGAATGGTAGAACAAATCAACGGCTTCCTGAAGGACAAACTGCAAGCCTTGGTCCCGGGTTCGTGCCTTTGGTACACTAACCTCCCACAGGATCTATGCCTTCTGAATCAGCAGCCTCAGAAAACAGGGTTATTTCTCTTTGACAGAGTTGTAGCAGGCTTGCTGAGGGCTATCAAAGTGTGCCCAGGCACCACTGCTAAACAGCTCTCGCCCCAGGCCTACTGGGGAGCTTTGCTATTGCTGGCCTCAAAAATTTTGGCAGCAGGTTGACAGGCCACCTGGTCATGGCCTTAAACTACACAGGTAACACAGGAGCCATGGATAGCCCTGGTGGAGCCCTGGGGACAGGGCTTACACTATAGGTTGTGAATAGAACCCTGGATTTGTATTTGGCCTACAGGCTTGCGAGTGTCACTCCCAATGACTGCAGAATGGTCATTGTTAGTGGGGAGTTTTGTCCTTGGCTTCCATCCCATTCCTCTCTATACTGTAATGCCGGTGGAAACCCCCTAGCTTGCTACCTTTGGAGGAACTGTCTGGTATCACAGGCTAGGGGCAGCTCCTCTCCTGGCTACCCCTTTGTCTCAAGATGGGCAAGTGGCCTGTATCCTCCCAAAAGGACAAGACTTGCTCCTAATGACCTCTTTGTCTGCTCCAGTCTATTGCCCAGGTTGAACAACAGGGAACAGTGTCATGTCCTGGGCTCATATGTTTGCTGCTATCCACAATGCTTCCCACTGCCGGGTGTGTACTGAACTGCCAACAGAAATGGCTAAGACACTGCTGTGGCACATTACTCCAGCTACAGCTGAGAATTGGATGTGGCTGCGTACCTGGAACACCACACCTGAATGAGACCAGTGACGATGGGCCTCAGAAGCGCTACTCTGCCACAACCATGACAACTTCTCACCCCTCATAGTCTATGCCATTTCCAGTGGATGAATATGGCTAGTGTGAGAACATGTGGAACTGTGGGAGCAGACCTCCACTGCATAGAGCAAGTAAGATCTCTGCCCAACCATATTGTGGGGTGGATACTCCCCAAGATGTGTGCTAACACCACCCTTGCTAATGTTCCCAAGGTCTGATGGAATGGGTAATGTTATGTTGGTACAGAGCCTTCCGACTGGCTACCTGCAGGGTATCTCTGGGTCTGCAGGCATTATGGCTGGCCCTACTTGCCCACTGACTGACCCGGCCATTATACCTAGGGACGTCCATATTTAGCTGGACACATATTACTTGCTTTGCCCTGATTGCTTCACAATTGGGACCCTTTATATCACCGCTGGCACTGGCAGAAATGGGCAGCATGGTGGTTCTACCCTCTGACATTATTAATTCCAATGGTGGGATCCAGAGATATAGACTTGTAGGTAGAAGCTTTAGCCCAGCACACCACACAGGCATTGAATGATACACGTCAGGCTATAACCCTTTTAATAGATGAAACCACGCAAATGTGGAAAGTAGTTCTGCAAAACCATATGGCCCTTGACCTCCTAACTGCTGCTCAGGGTGGCACTTGTGCCCTACTCCATGTAGAATGCTATGTCTACATTCCTGATCATGCAGACTAGGCACAGGCAGCCCTCCAGGAAATGGATGCCAAAGTCCAAGCCATCCATGCCCTGGGAGAAGACCCCTTGACAACGTGGAGGAATTCCTTGGGGTCCTCCTGGCAGTGGGCAGTAGCCACCCTAGCCCTTGTAGCCTGTAGCCTGTAGTGTTTTGCTGTTCTTTATATTGTTGTTGTGGATTGCGGGTCCAAGGTAGCACCCTCTGTGCCAGATCCTGCAAAATGATCCTGTAGGGGTGGAGTATGAGCCCCAGGTCTGGCTTGTCCCAGGTCTGGTTATGATCCAGGCTCACAGCTAGGAATAGGAGCCCAGATTTAGAATGTTACATTAGTATAGTAGGGTGCCCGCACCTAACTCACATAACGTGATTTAGCTTATTGCATCACTCATGTGTGGCAGAATGCCACTATTGTACTCTGACATATGTGGAGCCCATGTAGTCCCCTGGCACAGAAGCATGTTCCCCGCAATAAAGTTGGTATTTGCCATTTCATTCTCACGTTGGCCCCTCATGCGTTCTTCCAACTGGGTGTCTCATCATCAAAACCTTCCCTTCTCTATCACCTCAGCACTGACAACTGGGGACATAAATAAGAGGCCACCTCCAGACTGGTAGGAGGGGCAGAGATCCTGAATGAGCTGGTTCCACCTGCGTTTGGCAGTTGAGAATTAGGAAGGTTATCTCATCTGTGGAGTTACCCCTAAAGGAGCAAGGGGGTCCCAGCCCCACACAGGGCTCCCCACCTCAGTGCTTGGAAGAGAAATCCCCACAAGAGCCAGATATGAAAACCAGTGGAGTTTGTGTCTAAGTGAGAGGAAGGGCCACTGGAGTCTCAGGTATTCCTATTACGGGGTCCATGTGTAAACTTACTCACTGATGAACTCACTCTCTCTGAGCTCCAGTGCTACAGCAGCAGCTTGAAATTTGCCAACAACATATAAAGAGGAACTGAATTGTTTAGGTTCAGGGTGAGGGCTGTAAGGGAAGCTTTCTCCCAGACAGAAGTGCTGGCAAAGAGCAGTGTTCCTTTGCTGACTCTTCCCCGACCCAGCTTGCAGACCCAGGTAGCTGCCATACTGAGTCTTCATCAACCTGGCTAACACTGGTTGCCTCACGCTGACAATTCCCTGAGACCCTACCTGACCAAAATTTTAGGCCTACTTAAGTTGCTTCCAGTGGATTTTCCATATAAACAGCCTGACTTAGCTCATGCAGCATACTTTCTTAAAATCTCTCTAAGGTTCGCAAAACCCAAACAAGCAGTGTCTGGCCTCTGCATGCCCCATACCTCTTGCTGAGTAGCCTTAAGTTCAGCATTAGCAGCAACCAGCCTCAGTTTGTGGCTTGGCCTCTAAGGCATATACAAGCCCAGTGTGCATCGGTGTTTTGCTTGGTGGTTCATACCAGGTGGCCCCAGGCAAGGCACAGGCTGCTGCTAGACTTGACCTGCAGTGAGGCCACTCTCAGGCTGCACCCCCAACGGCTGGCTTTGGACTGAGCCTAAATACCACACAGGGCCACAACCTAGAATAACACACCCAAAGGGAAGACTGGGAAGGTAACAGAGCCCTGTTAAAGTAAATCTTGTTCTGCAGGGTCAGCTGCTGAACAATAGCTCCTCCACTATAGTCATAGATAGTCCTCACACCAATCAACCTGAGGATCGGCCCCACCCACTGATATGCCAACAATCAAGAGTCAACTACAACAGAAAGGCATACACAGCCCACACAAGGGACACATCCAGAACATCCAGCTCAGGTGATCAGGGATACTGCACCACTGGGCCACACAGGACACATAGCAGCTCTACCTAATATTTAGAAATAAGTACAAGAAGGCAGCCAAATTGAGAAGACAAAGAAACATGACCCAAATGAAAGACCAGAATAAAGCTACAGAAAATAAATAAATAAACAAAATGAAGGCAAGCAGTCTACCAGATGCAGATTTCAAAATATTGGTTTTAAGGATATACAACAATCTTAATTAGAACTTCAAGAAAAAGATAGAAAACATAAACCTGGAGATAGAAAACATTTTTAAAAAGTCAAAAATGAAGAATACAGTAACTGAGGGAATCAATAGTAGATAAGATGAAGCACAAGCTCAAACCAGCTATTTGGTAGATGAGGAAGCAGAAAATACCCAATCAGAACAGAAATGAGAAACATGAATCCAAAAAAAAAGATGATAGTTTAAGGGATTTATGAGACATCAAACATATCAACATTTGCATCATAGGGGTACCAGAAGAAGAATTGAGAGAGCAAGGAATTAAAAACCTATTTGAAGAAATAATGACAAAAAAACTTTCCCGACCTGGTGAAATAGACACACAAACCCAGGAAGTGCAGAGAGTCCCAAACAGGATGAATCCAAAGAGGCCCACACAAAGACACATCATAATTAAAATTCCAAAGATTAAAGACAAAGAGAGAATTATAAAAGCAGCAAGAGAAAAGCAGTTACCTACCAGGGAACTCCCATGGGACTGTCAGCTGATTTCTCAACAGAAATTTTACAGTCCAGAAGGGATTGGCAAAGAATTTTCAAATGATGAAAAGCAAAGACCTATAACCAAGATTATGCTACTCAGCAAAGGTATTATTTATGATCATTGGATAAAGAGCTTCCCAGATCAAAAAAAAGCTAAAGGAGTTTATCACTACCAAACAATATTACAGAAAATGTTAAGAGAATTCTTTAAGAAGAAATTTTTTAAAAATCAATATGAGCAATAAAATGGCAATAAGCACATTAAAATCAATACTTACTTTAAATGAAAATGGATTAAATGCTCCAATCAAATGACATAGAATGACTGAATGTATAAGAAAATATGCTGTCTACAAGAGAATCACTTCAAATCAAAAGTCAAGCAGAGACCAAAAGTAAAGGGATGGAAAAGACATTTCATGAAAATGGAAAACAAAATAAAACAAAGCTAGGGTAGCAATACTTATATTAAACAAAATAGATTTTATTAAAAAGGCTATAACAAGAAACAAAGCCGGATCCAGTGATACCACTTCTTGGTACTTATTCAAAAAACCCAAAACACTACTTTGAAAGGACATGTGCATCTATATGTTCATTTCAGCATTATTTACACTAGTTAAGGTATGGAGGCAACCTGGTGTCTGTCAGTGGAAGAATGGATAAAGAAGTGGTGGTACATATGTATAAAATGGACTATTACTCATAAAAAAGAATAAAATCTTGCCACCTTCAAGAACATGGATGGACTCAGAGGGTATTGTTGTTAGTAGGGTAAGTCAGTTAGACTAAGACACATGCCATATGATTTTACTTATATGAGGAATCAAAAGAACAAAATTAATGATGAAACTAACAGAAACAAATTCATACATAAAGAGAACTTTTTGAAGGTTCCCAGGTGGTATGGGTAAAAAGTTGAAGGAATTAAAAATTTAAAAATTGCAGTTACAAAATAGTCATGGGGATATAGTACATAGCACATAGTACATAGCATAAAGAATATAGTCAATAATATTGTAATAACTATGTTTGGTGTCAGAGGGATACTAGATTTATCAAGATGATCACTTAATAGGTTATAGATGTCTAATCAGTATATTGTGCACCCAAAACTAATATAATTTTGTATGTCAACTGTAGTTAAAAAATAAAAAAGAATTATTTAAAACATAAAAAGGAGTGAAGAATTTTCTTTAATTCACTTTTCAAAGTATTAATTTATAAAAATTGCTTCACAAGTAATACAAAAATCTCTTTTGATGCTCCCACTCCTAATTTTTGTTCCCTCCTCTCTCTCCCTTAAAAAAATGCTTTCTTTCTGTTTTTATGAATTTCTATGAATGTGTAGAAAATATATAGTATACATAGGGAATTTTAAAAATATATTTTAAAAATATATTTTATCCTACTAGACATATTACTGTAACTAACTTTTTCTTTCTAGAATGTATGCTGGAGATTTTTAAACTAAGTTCTATCTTGTTAAAGATCTCCATGTTGGATATCTAAACTTAGCTGAATCTATTTTTTTAGCATTCATGGTAAAAAAAAAATTAAATAAACTGCAGTCTATGCAGCCAATTCACTAAATAGTCTCACATTGACTAAGAACAATGACCTTCAAGTCAAATGACTGGGCTCGAATTTGGGGACCTTAGGGCAAGTTACTTCTCTGTGACTCAATTTTTTCTATCGTCAGAATGAAGATAATACTTCCCTCATATGTTTTTTTTGTGGGGATTAAATGCAGTAATACTTGTAAAACCCTTAAGATAGTGCCTGCCACATGAGATTCATGCATTAAACTTCAACTATTACTTACTATTCATGAACATTCACTTTATTTCTAGTTTCTAAATACTACAAAAATGATTTATAATCTGACTAGATTAATATTTAGTGATTGAATGCATTCAGTATATGTTTTTTTGAGTATGTGTATGAACCACTTTTTTTCTTTTCTTTTCTTTCTTTTTTTTTTTGCAGTACATACAAAGTGGAGAAGTTGCTGAGTTACAAAGCATACCTATATCTTATTTTGTTTCAATTTTTATATCCTTGTTAACTAGAGAGGCTAAGAATAATGTCATAAATTTATTGTTATTTTCCATTACTTTTTTGTTACTTTTATCACCATATCCTTTTTCTTTCTTATTGACTCTGTAGTACCTTTAAAATATTTTCTGGATATTTTTATTAATTATATACATTATACATATCTTCCTTCAATATGTCACATGTTTTAAAAAAAACAAACATTTTAAATTTTGATGTAGTAAAACATTAATCGTTTTCCTTGGTATGTTTTGCTTTCTTTGTTTATGCAGTCCTTCACTATTCCAAGGTCAAATCATATTCTTCTATATTTCTTTTTTTACTTTTATATTCACTTTTAAAACACTTATAATGATAAAACTGAAAACAAATGTTTTGTTAATGGTATAAGCTTAAAATCTAACATAATTTTGTCATAGAATAATTAATTTAATTTTAAAAAAGCATTTATTAAATCCTGATTTAATATGCGTGTTGCATTTTTCTTACTAATATCACATTACTAATATATTATCACATTATATAACACACACAATTGTATATATTAACTGAATTCTCTAATGTTTTCTAATAATACTTTATTATTTTAATTACTTGAACTTCAAATTAGTTTTTTATAAAAGACAGCGCAAGGCTATCCTCTTCAAAAATTATCTTGGCTATATTTTGATATTTAGTCTTCCTTTTGGATTTTAGAAAAAATTGACATATTTCATAAACATTCTACTTAGTTATGTTATCTTATTCATTCAAATAGTTTATCAGCCAATTCTCCTGGATTTCTACATAGACAAACATTTGATCTTGGTTCAAGATGGCAGTAGGGAAAGACCCTGAACTCGGCAACCTCAATGAATAAAACAAATCTACAACTACATATGGAATACATTTTTCTCTGAAAAGGACCTTAGAGCTAGATGAAGAGTGCCTTTACAACAAAAATATTTTTAAAAAAGAATGCATCAAGACAGGAGAAACAGAGACACAATCTCACCTGGGACCCCACCTTGGGTGCAGTGACCCACAACTTGGAGGAATCTTAAAAAATGTGTAACTCTCCCTTGAAGATTAAAGGGACTGTGCTCCACATCAGCATTCCAAACCTGGGATCTGGCACCTAAAGGATAAAATATCTGTCTTTTAAAATTAATAGGAATTAAGTCCAGGAGAACTATAGAACAAAAGAAATATTGGGAATAAATAACCCATTTTTAAAGGGCTTGTGCACAGACCTACTCATCACAGGATCCAGTGTAAGCAACAGTTCCAAAAGTGCCTAAACAATAAATGAGAAAAACTCACTTACTCAATTTAAAGTAACTATCAGAGAGGCGGGAACCTGCTCATACATTATCCTGGGATGGAAGTGAGAGAGCCATTTTTTCCATTCCCACTCAAATTTGCTGGTATCTGAGTTGGCAGGCACCATTTTTGGTGCCCTATTTCTAATATGTTAGCCATGACGGCTATGCTCTATCCACTATGTACCACAACTGGTGTGGACTAGTGCCCCATGTCCCACATTCTCCATGTAGCAGCCACACCACAAAAGAGTTGGATAAGCACCATACACCCATCCGAATCCATGCAGCAGCCATGCTACAACTGGCTGAGGAATCAACCCAAGTTCCTACCATACCCACACAAGCAGATATGTTGCAACCAGGCCAGGCAAGAACTCCACACTCCACACAGTATCCAAGCCACAACTGGACTGGATGAGTGTCTTATGCCTTGTTCATCCCTCAGTGTAACATTAGCTTCACCACAGCCAACAGGTGGATGCAGCCCAAATGAGGGATCCTCCTCGAGCACTTGGCTCTAATGACCAGAGTAGATTGCACCTCTGGGCCACAAAGATAAGTTCCTATGTAGGATTACTCTTTCAGGGCTGGCAGAAGTAGCTTTTTGCCTAATACATATAGACAAACACACAGAGTCAGACCACATGAGAAGACAAAAGAATATGTTCCAAACAGAAAAACAAAACCAACCTCCAGAAAAAAGACCTTAATAAGACAAAGATAAGCAACTTATCATATAAATAGTTCAAAATAATGATCATAAATATGCTCACTGAACTTGGGTGAAGAATAGGTGAACATAGCAAGAACCTCAACAAACAGATTTAAAAAAAACATAAAAAATACCAAATGTAAGTTTGAAATGAACTGAAAATCTAACTAGGAGTGTTCAATAGCAGATTGGGTAAAGTAGAAGTAAGAAACAGTGAGCTAGAAGAAAAAGTAGTAGAACATACCAGACAAAACAACAACATGGAAAAAAATTAAATTAAAATTGAGAATAACTTAAGGGACCTTTGGGCAACATCAAGCAGAATGACATTTACAGTATAAGAGTCCTAGAAAAAGAAGAAAAAAAGAAAGAAAGAAGAAAGAAAGAAAGAAAGAAAGAAAGAAAGAAAGAAAGAAAGAAAAAAAGAAGAAAGAAAGAAAGAAAGAAAGAAAGAAAGAAAGAAAGAAAGAAAGAGAAAGAACGAGAAAGAAAGAAAGAAAGAAAAAAACAGAAAAAAACTATTTTAAAAAATAATAGTTAAAAACTTTCCTAATCTGATAAGAAAACAGATATGCAGATCCAGGAAGCCTAGAAAGTTCCAGATAAGATAAATCTTAAGAGAAGACACACATCAAAACATAGTATAATTAAAACAGTAAAAGAGAAAGATAGAAAATCTTTAAAGCAAATTTTGTTAGAGGCAAAAAAAAAAAAAAATTACATACAGGTAAAACCCCATAAAGCAATGAGCAGATTTTTCAGCAGAAACTTTGCAGGTCATAAGGGAGTGGCATGACATATTCAAAATGTTGAAAGATAAAAAAATCCAACTAGGAATTCTTTACCTGACAAAGTTATCATTCAGAATTAAAGGAGAGATCAAGAATTTTCTAGACATGAAAATACTAAAGAATTATATCATCACTAAACTGGCCTTATAAGAAATGTTGAGGGAACTTTTTATAAGCTGCAAAGAAAAGACACTAATTAATAATGAGAGCATATACAAAAAGTAAAAATCTCACAGGAAATGGTAAATATATAGTAAAGGTAATAGATTAATTGTGTATAAAGCAAGTATGAAGGTTAAGTAACCAAAAACGTAAAATTAATTAAAACCACAATTAGTTTACAATAATTAGTAAAAAAAAACAAACAAAAGATGTAAAATCTGCCATCAAAAAATATAATACATGAGGAGAGTAAGAATGGAATATATTTAAATTAATTTTCTACCAACTTAAAAAAGTCTCTTCTGTACATAGAATATTATATGTGAACTCATGGTAACCACAAAGAAAATTTATAGTAAACACACAAAAAATGAGAAAGGAATATAAACATAACACTAAAGAAAGCCATTAAAAGACAAGAGAAGAAATAAAAAGAAAAAGATCAGAGAGGAATTACAAAAACAGCCAGAAAACAATTAATAATATGGCAATAAGTACATACTTATTAATAATTATTTTAAATATAAATGAACTAAACTCGTCGATCAAAATACAAAGAATAGCTCTATGGATCAAAAAAACGACCCATTTATATGTTGCCTACAAGAGACTCACTTCAGAATTAAGGATAAAACAAAACAAATATGAAAAATGGGAAAAAACATTCCATGCAAATAAAAACAAAAGAAAGCTGGTGTAGCTGTAACTCATATCAGAAAAAAAGTAGACTTAAGAAAAGACTATTAAAAGACAAAGAAGGCCAATACATAATGATAAAGCAGTCAATCTAAAAAGAAGATATTACATTTATAAATCTATATACACTCAACATCGAGAAATTGAATGTGTGCATGTGTGTGTGTATATATATATAAACTAGCCTGAGGGAAAATTTGAAAGTTGTGCAATAATAGTAGGATATTTTAACCCCTACTTACAGCTAAAAAAAAAAGATCATTCAGATAGAAAAGCAATAAGGAAACATCCGCCTAAAAGCACACATAAATGATCTGACTTAATAGATATATACAAAAAATTCCACCCCAAAGCAGCAGAATACACAATTTTCTCAACTGTATGTGAAATATTCTCCAAGACAAATCACATATTAGGAAACAAAACAAGTCTCAATAAATTCGAGAAGATTGAAATCATATTAATCACTTTTTTTCTGACAAAAAATATATATGAAACTAGAAAACAATTACAAGAAGAAAGCTGGCGGGGGTTCTGGGCAAGATGGCAGAGTAGGAAAATGCTGTGTTTAACTTCTCCCATGACCACATTAAATAAAAAACTAAATTATAGAAAAATCAAGCTAGAGAACCATCTGAAAACTAACTGAACAGAACCCCTATAACTTTGGATATAAAGAGGAGATCACATGGAGACTGGTAGGAGGGACTGCAGTGCAAAAGCAACTGGCCCAACACTTATGTATTTGTTAAGCATAAGGAGTGATAGCTCAGCTGCAGAAATCCCCCAGAGGAGCGAGGGCCCCCAAGCCCACACTGGGCTCCCAAGCCCAGGGCTCCAGAGCCAGGATGAGGAGTTCCCACAAAATCTGGCTATGAAAAACAGCAGGAATTTCATCCATCAGAGTGAGATGGAAGGGTGCTGGAAACCCAGATGTCCTCTTATAAGGCAAGCACACAGACTTACTTGCTCACAGGCACTCATCATGGGGTTCTGCAGAGGGATGACAGTTCAAGAGGCACCAGAAACTTTCAGGGAAAGATTGGGTTGTATGGCTTAAGGGCAAAGGGTGATGGGACAGCTGCCATTATTCCTGTGTTGAGCCCCCTTTCCATGCAGTCTACAGGTGGGTGCCATCTATCCTGTGTTAAGTTTTCTCCACGAACAGCCAAATATGAATCGGCACTGGTCTAGTGAGATCTGCTTATTCCACACTGATGACTCCCGATTCCCTGCACCATACAACTCATGCACTACCTGAGGCACTTTCAACAGCCACGCAATCGTCCCCACCCCACATACCGCAGGAAGCTCTATCGGTAGCAAACAATTAGCCTCAGTATGAGAAATGTAGAAGGCATCTTTGGTAGTGGGAAACCAGGCAGACTCACATGGCAGTCTTTTTTGGAAAACTCTCAGAGATCTGTGGATTGGAAGCAGGTGGCAGCTAGCCTCCCTGTGCTCTGAGATTTTTGCTGGTGGCCCTAGGCTCAGCACTGGCACCAAATCTAATTCTGCATTAATGTGGGGAACATCTTAGGCCTACCCTGGTGACTCCCTGGGACCTTGCCTCATGAACTTGTGAACTCTCCAAGGTTCTTTTAGTGTCTGAGCCTTACAGTCAACTGGCAGATGATCTCAAGCCTCAGGGTGCCCTGAGCCTTTTGCTGAGCTGTTGTAGGCCCAGTACTGGTGGGCAGCTGGCCTCAGTTAACAGTGTGGCCTCTCCTGTGTGCCTTAAGATCTAGCACAGGCAGCATCCAACCATGGATAACGTTGTAGCTCCTAACAGGTAGTCCTTGGCCAGTCACAGGCAACAGGTGAACTTCACCTGCACAGAGACCTTCCCAAGGGATCCAAGAACCAACACACCTGGAGGGTGGTAGCACACTAGAACAGAGCACTACCTGATTAGCTCCATGAGCAGCACACACAGAGGGTGATTTTAATAGACACACAAGACTGTGGGGCAAACTCATACCATGGTATCAGCTCCCACACAACTCATACGCTGTGGGCATGACCAATCCTCAGAGACAGTTAGCTTGAGAGTCAATTTCAGACCCTAACATGCCAACAACAATCAAAATTTAACTACAAAAGGAGTAATGACACAATTCTCACAAGGAACACTTCTGAAGCATCTAGCTTATGTGATTAGAAAGACTGCACCACTAGGCCACACGGAGCATCTACTACATAAGCCACCATGACAAGACCGGGAGAAGTAGCAGATTTACCTAATACATAGAAACAAACACTGAGAGACAGCCAAAATGAGAAAACAAAGAAATATGTCCAAAATGAAAGAACAGAAGAAAACTTCATAAAAAGAACTAAATAAAATGGAGGCAAACAATCGAACAGATACAGAGTTCAAAACAATGGTTATAAGACTGCTCAATGAATTAGCAAGAACATCAACAAAGAGTAGGTATATATATATTTTTAAAAACCCATAAAAACCGTCAATAAAACCAGAAATAAAAAATACAATAACTGAAATGAAAAATGCACTAGAATAAATCAGTAACAGATGAAGCAGAAGATCCAATCATCAATTTAAGAGACAAGGTAGCAGAACTCACCCAATCAAAATAGCAAAAAGAAAACGAGAATGAAAAAGAGGATAGTTTAAGAGACCTCTGGGACAAAATTAAGCATAACAATACTTGCATTATAGAAAGAAGAAAAAAAAGAGCAAAGGATTGAGAACCTGTTTGGAGAAATAATGACATAAAACTTGCTAACCTGGAGAAGGAAAGACGTACAAGCCCAAGAAGCACAGAGAGTTCCAAACAAGTTGAACGCAGAGAGATCCACACAAAGATGCATCATAATTAAAATGACGAAGGTTAAAAATAAAGAGAGAATCTTAAAAGCAGCAAGAGAAAGACATCTAATCACTTACAAGGAAACTCCTGAAAGCTGTTAACTGATTTCTGAACAGAAACATTTCAGGCCAGAGGGATTCACTCAAAATATTCAAAGTGATGAAAAGCAAATACCTATAACCAAGACTACTCTACCCAGCAAAACTATCATTTAAAATTGAGGTTGAGATAATAAAATTCTCAGACAAGAAAAAGCCAAAAGAATTCATCACCACCAAGCCAGTATCACAAGAAATGTTAAATGGACTTTTTTTAAGTAGAAAAAGGGGAAAAACATAAATATGAGTCATAAAATTATGTTAACAATGTAAGTATCATAATCACTTTAAAAACAAATGGATTAAATGCTCCAATAAAAAGACATAGGGTAGCTGAATAGATAAGAAAAGGAAACCTATAACCACAAGAGAGCCATTTCACATTGAAATATACATGCATTGAAAGTAAAGGAATTGAAAAAGATACTTTATGCAAATGGATATGAAAAGAAAAGCTGGGGTAGCAATACATATACCAGACAAAATAGACTTTATTTATTTATTTATTTATTTGGCTATCTATCTATCTATTTTTCAGCAAGGCAATGCTTGGTTGATCTCACAGATTGCAAGGACCTTGTCATGTTATAGTCTCTCTTGTTTTTTAATTTATTATTATTATTTTTTTATTTTTTACACCTGCAGCACCTGGTCTTCGTAGATGGTCTCTCATCCAAGTACTAACCAGGCCCAACCTTGCTTAGCTTCTGAGATCAGACAGAATCAGGCTTGTTTAGGGTGGCATGGCTATAGACCAAAATAGACTTTAAAACATAGGCTATAGTAATGGAAACAAAGAAGGGCATTAGATAATGATAAAGGGATCACTCCACCAAGGAGATATAACTCTAGTAATCATGTATGCACCCAACAAGGGAGCACTTAAATACATAAAGTAAATATTGACCGATATAAAGGGAGATATCAACAGGAATACAGTCATAGTAGAGGACTTTAACAAACCGCTGACACCAATGGAGAAATATGCCAGAGAGAAAATCAAGGAAGTAGTGGCCTTAATTAACATCCTACACGACATGGATTTAATTGATATTTTCAGAGCATTTTAAACAAAAGCAGTTCAAAATATATTCTTTTCAAGTGGATATGGTACGTCATCCAAGATAAGTCACACATTAGGCCACAGAACAAGTCTTAGTAAATTTAAGAAGATTGAAATTATATCAAGTATCATCTTCAAACACAATTGTTTAAAACTAAAAATCAATTACAATTAAAAAATGAAAAACACATATTAAAGATAAATAACATTCTATTAAACAATGTATGGGTTAACAATGAGATCAAAGACTTCAAAAGATACCTTGAGATAAATGAAAATAAAAACACAATGCCCCCAAATCCATAAGAAACAGCAAAAGCAGTCCTAATAGGGAAATTTATAGCAATACAGGCCTACCTCAAAAAACAAGAAAAATGTAAAACAAACAATTTACCCTTACACTTAAAGGAAGTAGAAAAAAAGAAAAGAAAAATAAGAGGAAAGAAAACAACAAAGACCAAAGTGAGTATAAGGAAAAAAAATAATAAAGATTAAAGTGGAAAAAACAAACACAGTCTAAAAAAAGAACAATGAAACCAAAGATAAACAACATTGATAAATCATTAACCAAATTCATCAGAGAGAGAGAGAGAGAGAAAGAGAGAGAAAGGAGAGGAGAAACAAATAAATAAAATAAGAAATAAAAGAGAAGTGACAGCTGACACTGCAGATACACAAAGGATTTTTAAAAAATACTACAAGTAATTATACACCAACAAATTATACACCAACAGTCTGGAAGAAATGGATAAATTCTTAGAAACAAAATCCTGCAAGATTGAATGAAAAAACCAGTAAATCTAAACTGACTGATTACGACTAACAAAATCAAATTGTAATCAAAACATTCCTGACAAACAAAAGTCCTGAACAAGAAGTTTTCACAGATTAATTTTACTAAACATTGAAAAAAGAATTAACACCTTAATAATCAAGCTATTCCAAAAAATTTCAAGAAGAGGGAAAGCTTCCAATCTTGTTTTCCAAAACCACAGTTATGCTGATACCAAAGACATTACAAAAATGATTATAGGCTAATATCCCTGATGACATAGATGCAATAATCCTCAACAAAATATTAGCAAACCAAATTTAGCAATATATTTAAAAAATCATACACCATGATCAAGTTGGATGTATTCCTGGAATGCAAGGTTAGTTCAATATCCACAAATCAATTAATGTGATACTACAATAAAAAAAGAAATAAAAAAATAAAAATGATATCGTTATATAAATAGATGCCCCCAAAAAGCATGTAAAAAATCCAGAATCCACTTATTATTATTATTAAAAAAAACTTTCAACAAAGTAGGAATAGAAGGAACATACATCAACATAATAAAGGCCATATATGAAAAACCCACAGCTAACATCATATCAACCAGGAAAAGCTAAAATATTTTTCTTAGGATCAGAAACAAGACGAGGAAGTCTACTTTCACCACTTTTATTCAACAGAGTATTCTAGTTATAGAAATCAGACAATAAATAAATAAAAGACATCCAAATTTGAAAGGAAAAAGTAAAACTAATATCATTTGCAGATGACATAATAGTATATATAAAGATCTATAAAGATTCTACTAAAAACCTGTCAGAACTGATAAATGAATTCAGTAAAATAGAAGGCTACAAAATTAATATTCAGAAATCAGTTACATTTTTACACACCAATAAATAAACTGTCAGAAAGAAAAATTAAGAAAACAATTCCATTTACAATGACATCAAAAAATAAAATACTTAGGAATAAATTTAACCAAGGAGCTTAAAGACTTATACTCACAAAATTATAAGACATTGAAGAAATTGAAGAAGATATAAATAAATGGAGGTATACACCATGTTCATGGATAGGAAGAATTAACATTATTAAAAATGTCCATACTACCCAAAGTAATCTATAGATTCAATATCAAAATATCAATGGAATTTTTCACAGAAATAGAAGAAATAAATCTAAAATTTTTATGAAACTACAAAAGACCCTGAATACTCACAGCAGTCTTAAGAAAGAATAAATTTGGAGGTATCACGCTACCTGTATATCAAACTATACTACGAGTCTACGGTAATCAAAACAGACATATAGGTCAATAGAACAGAATAGTGAGCCCAGAAATAATTCCATGCCAGTATGGTCATTTAAACTATGACAAAGGAGGCGAGGGTGTGCAATAAGGTACGGACGGTCTATTCCCTAAATGGTATTCAGAAAACTGGACAGATACATGAAAAAAATAAAAATAAAACTGGACCACCTTCTTACAACATATAAACAAATAAACTCAAAATATATTAAAGACTAAATGTAAGATTCAAAATAATAAAATTCCTTGAAAAAGACATAGGCAGTAAACTCTCTGATATTTCTCTTAGTAATATATTTTCTGGTATATCTCTTTTGGCTAGGGAAATAAAAGAAAAAAATGTACAAATGGGATAACCTCAAACTAAAAAGTGTATTCAAAACAAAGGAAACCATCAACAAAACAAAAAGAAAATTGACTGAATAGGAGAAGATAGTCACCAATTATACACTTGATAAGAGATTAATATTTAAAAAAAACTACGTTGGAATATATTTTTATTTATTTTCTTTTTTAAAAATATTTATTTTAATTAGTTTCAAGTATACAGTACATTGGTTAGTCATCTATATAGTTCATAAAACGATCTCCCCAATTGTTCCCTCCCTCCCCAGACCCTCTACCTACCTAGCTAACATATTAATGGCAACTGCATTCCCTATGCCATGCTCCTCATCCCCGAGGTCATCCATCAACTACTAATTTGTTCTTCTTTAACCCTTCACCCCATTCTCACAGCTCCCACACCCCCCTCCCTTCTGTCCATCACCAAATTGTTCACTATATTTGTGAGTCTGTTTTTGATTAGTTTGTTCTTTTTGTTTCTTAGATTCCACATATAGGTGAAATCATATAGTGTTTATCTTTCTTTGTTTGACTTATATACCTTTTAGGTGCACCAAAGAAATATCTTTTTCCATCTCCTTCCTTTTAGTCTGTGTGTGCCTTTTAATCTGAAGTGGGTCTTTTTGTAGGCAGCCTATGCAGAGGTCTTGTTTTCTTATCCTTTCAGCCACTCTGTCTTTTTTGGAGCACTTAATTTTTTTTTTCCATTTAAGGCATTTATTGATAGGGATGTAGTTGTTATTCTTTATTCCTGTTTTTGATAGATATTTTTCTTCTTAAAGAAGTCACTCCAAGATTTCTTGTAATACTGGCTTGGTGGCGATAAATTTCTTTAGCTTATTTTTGTCTGGAAGGCTCTTTGCCTGTCCTTCAACTATAAATGATACTTTTGCTGCATAAAGTATTCTTGGATGTAGATCCTGGGTCTTCATCCTGTCAAATATTTTTTTGCCAAGCCCTTTTGTCCTGCATAGTTTCATTTGAGAAATCAGCTGCAAGTCTTATGGGTGTTCCCTTATAAGTAAATATCTATTTCTTTCTTGCTGCTTTTAATATATATATTATATATATATATATATAATATATATATATATTTGTATTTAACCTTTGGTATTTTAATTATGATGCATCCTTATGTGGGCCTCTTTGGATCCCTGTTTTTTGGAATTCTCTGAACTTCCTGGTTTTTTATGTCCATTTCCTTCACCAGGTTAGGGAAGTTTTCCATCATTATTTCTTCAGACAGCTGTTCAAGATCTTGATTTTCTTCAGTTACACTAATTAGATAGATATTTGGACTCTTAATAGTGTCCCATATGCTCCTTAAATTATTTTTATAGTCTTAGTATCTTATCTCCTGCCATTCTGCTTCTGTCCTTGGCTTTCCGATCCTCTAGATAGGGCATTTGATCCTTTTATTTATATACTTTGTTTATTCCTTTGTTTATTCCATTTAATATACTTTTCATCTCATAATATGTCCTTCATTTCAGACTGGTTCCCTTTTATAATTTCCATTTCCATTTTTATGTTTTTTTTTTGGTCTCTTTGTTGAAGTTTTCACTGAATTCATCTATACTTCCAATAAGTTCATTGAGCATTTTTATAATCAGTGTTTTGAATTCTGCGTCTGTTAGATTATTTGACTCCATTATATCAGGACCTCCGTTCTGTTCTCTCGCATGGCTTCCGCTTTTTTGTCTTCCCATTTCAGCTGTCTTTCCATGTCTGATTCTATGTATTAAGCAAAGCTCCTAAGTCTCCCGGTCTTATTAGTGTGGATTTGTGAAGTAGGTGTCCAGTGGCACAGTCCAGAGAGGGATTCAGCTGCAGGCCAAATTTAGCCCAAGCCTCTACCCCTCTGAGGCCACCTGTTAAGACCCCCAGATGCTGCGCTTAGAGTTGCCTCAAAAGGCCACACAAGAAACCAAAGCCAGTTGCCTCCAATGTGAGTCTAGATGCTGCTCACCAAGGAGCACCTGAATCACTGAGGATATACCTGGAAGGGGCCTGAGTTGGGGGAGGCAGAGTTTCAGGGAATCCTCTGGACAAAGTGACCTCTGTTATTCAGTTTGATGATGTCACGGCTATGGTGGCACTGTGTCCAGCACACTGGTATGGTGGAGGGCTCAACAGAGAACAATATATACTGCTGACACTTCTGTTCAGAATGAGTCTCACCTCAGCCCTCACTCTGACAATGTCTCCCTGTAAGTCCCTGGTGCTCCCTGCATGCAGCTGAATTGGCACTGGTGCTCAGAGCAAGCAGGTCCGTCACAGCAAAAATCCGCTGGTAGATGCTGCCCCTTTAAGAGGCTTCTGCCTCCGCCACTGCTGCAGCCTCCATCTCACTAAGCTGCTTGAGACCGGGCAGCCCTGTGTCCTTGCCCCATCCTACTTCTGCTATTTCATGGTGATTTCTTGGAACTCTCCCTAGTTGTATGACTTGTTCATCTAGATTCCAGGTGATGTTTTCTCACTGCTCGCTACTTGTTTCCATCACAATGTTGATTTGATCACCAGAGGGATGAACAGAGCCTCTATCATCTACACCACTTTTTTCCTCCTCAATATTCAAATTTATTTTAAAAACTCATATAACTCAACATAAAAAAAATCAATTAATGAATAAGCAGAGGATCCAAACAGGCATTTCTCCAAAGGAAATACAGATGGCCAATAGGCATATAAAAAGGTGCTTAACATCAGTAATCATCAGAGGAATACAAATTGAAATCACAATGAGATATTACCTCAAACCTATAAGAATAGGTATCATTATTAAATCGAAAAATGACAAGTGTAGGTGTGGAGATGGAGAAAGAGAGCCTTCCTGCACTATTGATGGGATTTGAAATTGGTACAGCTATTATAAAAAAGAGTATGTAGGTTACTCAAAAAATTAAAAATAGAACTACATTATGACCTAGCAATTCTACTTCTGGGTATTTATCTGAAGAAATTTGAAACACTAATTCGAAAGAATATTTGTGCCCTTCTGTTCACTGCAGTGCTATTTACAATAGCCAAGATGAGGAAGTATCCTAAGTGCACATCAATAGAAGATTGGATAAAGAAGTAGTATGTATATGGAATATTACTTGGCTATAAAAATGAATTCTTACCATTTGTGACAACATGTATTACACTTAATGAAGTAAGTCAGACAGAGAAATAAATTCTATATGAAGAGATTAAGAAGTACAAATTGGTAGTACGGAGATTATCAGCTTAAATATTAAGAATTTCAGAAGAAAAATATATAAAGAATGAGTGAGAGTGTCTAAAGTAGTTCGATAATGGTTGAAAATTTTCTAGAATTAGACAGAAATTTTTAAATTAGGGAAACATAGTCTGTACACAGCAGGAGAAAAAAATATGCACACATAGACATTGCAATGGAGAGAAGACTAAAACATAAACAGATGAAACAAATTACCTAAAAAAGAACAGCAGTCTGGTCGACAGCTCATTTTTAAATAAAATAACTAGTTCAATATGCTATAGAAAAATAATTGTAAATGTAGAATATTATGCCTTTAAGAGTAAATGTAGCATGATGCTGGCATAAAAACAGACACCTAGATCAATGGAACAGAATGGAAAGCCCAGAAATAAATCCACACCTATATGCTCACATAATATTTGACAAAGGAGAAAAATATATACAATGCAGTAAAGACAGCCTTTTCAACAAATGGCATTGGGAAAACTGGACAGATATATGAAAAAAAGAACCTTTTTATATCATATATAAGAATAAATTCGAAATGGATTAAAAACTTAAATGTAAGCCCCCAAACAATATAACTTCTACCAAAAAACATAGGGAGTAAATTCTCTGATATTATTAGTAATTTTTTTGATCTATCTTCTTTGATAAGGAAAACAAAAGAAAACATAAACAAATGGGACTACATTAAAATAATGTTTTTGCACAGCAAAGGAAACCATTAGCAAAATGGAAAGACAAAGTACTGAATGAGAAAAGATATTTCCCTATGATACATCTGAAAAAAGAGTTAGTATCCAAAATTTATAAAGAACTCATACAAAAAAAAACAGTCCAATTAAAAAATGGGCAGAAGATCCGAATAGGTATTTCTTCAAAGAGGACATACAGATGGCCAATAGATGTATGAAAAGATGCTCAAGATCACTAATCATCAAATAAATGCAAATTAAAACCACAATGAGATATCACCTCACGCCTGTCAGAATGACTATCATCAATAAATCAAAAAACAAGTGTCGGTGAAGATGTGGAGATAAGGGAACCCTCCTACACTGTTGGTGGGATTGCAAATTGGAACAATCACTATGGAAAAGAGTTTGGAGGTTCCTCAAACACTGAAAAATAGAATTACCTTTTGATCCAGCAACTGGACTTTTTGATATTAATCCAAAGAAAACAAAAAATAGTTCAGAAAGATCTATTCACCCCTATGTTCATGGCAGCGCTTTTCACAATAACCAAGATATGGAAGCAACCTAAGTATCCATCGATAGACAATTAGATAAAAAAGAGGTGGTACATATACACAATGGAATAACACTCGGCCACAAAAAGAATGAAATCTTACCATTTATAACAACATGAATGGACCTAAAGGTTATTATGCTGAGTGAAATAAATCAGACAAAGATAACCACTCTATTATTTCACTTACATGTGGAATCTAAGGAACAAAAGACGCCGACAAACTAAATGAAAACATACTCACAATTAAGGAGAACAAATTGGAGGTTACCAGAGGAAGGGGGGTATGGGGCTGAGTGAAAAAGGTGAAGGGATGAGGAAGTACAAATTAATAGTTACAAAACAGTCACAAGGATGTAGAATACAGCATAGGGAATATAGTTGATATTATTGTAATGGCTGTGTGTAGTGCCAGATGGGTGCTAGAGAAACTAGGGGGATCATTTCATAAATTATACAAATGTCTAGTCATTGGACTATATACCTGAAACCAATAAAAAATTTTTAAAAAGAGTAAATGTAATGTGAAAACTTCATTATATATTTACAGAATATGCTTATTGCTCTCAGATATTCACTGCAAGACCTATTAAAGGATATAATTAATCTAAAAGAAAAATAAATTCAAAAGTCGGGAATGGGATTCAAGAAAGTTGTTGAGCAAAGAAACTGACCATAGTGATGGATATAATACATAAATGTTTATTGTAAATATTTTTTAAATAGGTTTCCTTTGCATTTAAACATGTTAACATTAAAATTAGACAGCAGGAGCATGAACACTGAATGAAAAGATTTAAGGAGTATGAGGTATACTAAATTCTTTCCTCCTACATTTTGTTAAAAAATTGGTAATGAAAAATATATATTGAAAATTTGAGGAGAACCACTAAAAGAATAGAAATAAAATGCATAGCTTACAAACAAGTATAAGATGAAAAAGAATTAAAAAAAAGATTATGTAAATCCAATAAAGACTGCTAATGAAGGAAAAAAAGAGAAGTAAAGCAAATGTAACATGAAAATAACACCAAAAATATGATGGTAGAAATAAATCCAAATGTATATGGAAAACAAGGTTCAGAATAATACTTTGTACATAACATTAATGCCTATTATGTAAAATTTTAAGTCTCTAATAAAATATTTATAATGCACATATAAAAAAAGAAAACTGGAAAAATCACAAAAATGTGGCGGTTTAACGTTACTGAAAAAACAATGGTTCATCAAGGAAAAAAAATTTTAAGCACTTATAGACAAATGAAAATAGAAATCCTCCATACTTAAGAAAGCAATTCCATTTACAATTACAAAAGAGCAAAATACCTAAGAATAAATTTAACTAAAGTAAAAAACTGTGTACTGAAATCTGTGAGATACTGATGAAAGAAACTGAAGAAGACAACAATAAATGGAAAAAATATTCCATGCTCATGAAATGGAAGAATTAATATTGTTGGAATGTCTATAATGCCCAAAGAAATCTATGGATTCTATGCAATTCCTACCAAATTTCCAGTGGCATATTTCACAGAACTTGAACAAATAATTCTAAAATTTGTATTGAACCTCAAAAGTCCCTAGATAGCCAAAGCAATCCCGAGAAAGAACAAAGCTGCAAGTGTGCTCCCTGATTTCAAATATACTACAAGTATATAGAAATCAAAACTATATGGCATTGGCACAAATATAGAGACACAGACCAACAGAACTGAATTGAGAACTGAGAAATGAATCCAAACATATGTGGACATTTAATTTATAACAAAGGAGCCAAGAATATACAATGAGGAAAGGAAAGTCTCTTCAATAAATAATGTTGGGGAAAGTGTACAGTCACGTGATAAAGTGACCACTGTTTTACATCATACACAAAAATTAACTCAAAAGAAAGACAAATGGAGGACATGAAACAATAAATTTCCTAGAAGAAAACAGATGTTAATCTCCTTGATATCAGTTTTAGTGATGTTTTTGAGGATCTGACTCCAAAGTCAAGGGACATAAAAACAAAAATAACAAAGGTTACTATATCAAACTAAAAATCTTCTGCACAGAGCAGGAAACCATTATCAAAATGTAAAGGCATCCTACAAAATAGGAGATACTTTTAAATTATACATACAATAAGGGGTTAATATCCAAAAAACATCAAGAACTTTACAACTCAACAACAAAACACAAGAGTGAATTAAAATACGCGTAGAAGATGTAAATAGACATTTTTCCAAAGAAGACTTGCAAATGCCTAATAGGCATAGGTAAAGATGTTTAACATCACTAGTTATTAGAGAAACTCAAAACTACTATGAAATATCACCTTATACCTGTTATAATGGCTATTATAAAAAACACAAGAGAGACAGGTGAAGATGGAGGACTAGGTGAAAGTAGGGTACATCTTCTCCAAGGTCCACGTTGAAATTATAACCAAATTATAAAATAATCAATGTGGAGAATCACCTGAAATCCAGCTGATCATAACACCTACATCTGATAATATAAATGAGCCACATCAAAGCTGGTAGGAGGGGCAAAGTCATGAACTGGGCTGGATCCGCACTCGCAGGTGATGGAGAATCACCGGGAGGGAGAACAAGGCTGCAGAGGCTCTCCTGAAGGAGAGGAGTGTCCTGGGCTCATCTGGAGGCTCCCCAGCCCAGGATCCCAGCCAAGGAGAGGAGATTCCAAACTCTGACTGTAGAAACCAGAGGGAATTCCAGCTGTCTGCGTGAGTCTAAAGGAGACTGAATCCCTAGACGTCCCTTTGAAGGGCCTGCACACAGGCTTTTGCAGAATAAATCCTATGCAAGCTTCTGACCCACTTCCCGAAACACGGGAAGTGGGTCAGAAGCTTGCATAGGATTTATTCTGCGAAAATATGCATTATCCGACATCAGAATGAGGGATGGAAGGGCAGCCACCATGTGCCTTAGTCTGCCCTTGCCACCAGGCAATCTACAGATCTTGCCAGCTTGACTGTGCAGACCCCTCGCACACAGTTATTGGGAAGTGCTGGTCAGAGGGGATCAGCCTGCCTCAATCGACCTGCAGATTTCCAGGGGCATTTGTTGCTGGATGGCTGCCAAGCCCTGCTCAGATTCAGGGCCAAGTATTCCCAGTGGGTGGCCAGCGCTGTGAGTCACATTTTCATTCCCAGAGGGAGACCAACACTGTGAGCCTCATTTTCTAGGTAGGGTCAGACAGATAACTGCTGCCAACATGAACTTGGGTGGATATTGGGGACCTATGGGTCAGTCACAAACAGCAGCTGGTCTTGGTCTTGCTGTGATCTGGGACTTCTGCGGGAACTGGTGAACAGTTACCAAAGTTGCAGCAAGACTGAGGCTATATTGATCTGACTGTCATTGTCTCTCTGAGACCCCACCCCACCTTGCCCACAAATTGCCCCAGATGGCCCATTGTCGGTGAACTGCCACAGCCCTGCCCTTCCCCTGAACTCCCAATTCACACAGGCAACAAACTTTGGCTAGTATAAGGCAGCCACTGCAAGGAAATCAGTGGCAGAAGGACCTCTGCTGCCTGCAAGAGTGGCGATATTGTGTCTAGAGAGCACAGGGATCTGTGGGACTATGTCAGACTGCAGCTGGTCTCGATGTGATCTGAGACTACTGCTGGAATTCTCAGGCACAGCAGTTGCAGCAAATATGAGGATGTATTGGCCTGACAGACCTTATTTTCCTGAGATCCTGCTTCACTCAAGCCGCAAAGTGCCTGCAGCCCATTGACAAGCAACCTCTTGTGCCCTGCTTGGCTCTGGGGTTGTACAGTCAGCAAAGTCAACAGACCTTGACTAGTGCAGTGAGTGCATTCCGAGGAAAACAGTTGTGGACAGACCACTGATGCCTGTACGAGTTGCAGCATCTCTTGAGGGGATAGCAGGTGTCTGGGGGACAGCCCCAGACAGCAGCTTGTCTCCATGTGATCTGTGACTGCTACGGGAATGTGCAGACATAGAAATTTCAGGAAACAGAGGTTATGGGCCTAACAGCCCTTGACTCCCTGAGTTCCTGCCCCATCCAATGCACAAAGTGCCCAGCTCACATTGAGAGGCAGCTGCCCCTGCCCTGGAGTGGCACATTCAGGCCCGAGGTGGGCAGCAGCTGACCTTGCTATGATAGCAAATATGTACAGGGAGCTACAGAGACAGCACTGGCATGTAAACTGACACCACAGTGGCAGGGGGAAATTTACTCAATAGACCCAAGAGACTCCCCAGGTCCCTGCATCACCCAACAAGCATATCACCCAGAGGCTTTTCTGGTTTCAGAGACTCACAGGCAACTGGCAAGCAGTGCTAAACTGCCTAAGTCTGGGATGCAGGAAACTGAGCACTGCCTACAGCATTGTCTCTTCCACTTACCTATAGATCCAGCATAGATCTATAGGCGGATCGCATTGTAGTTCCACAACGGAGCAACTCCTGACTAGTCCTGTTAGTGATACATACAAAGGGTGGTTGCAACAAGTACACAGCCTGTTAGGGAAAATCCCACTCAGTGAGGTCAGCCCACACACAGCAACTCTTACCCTATGGGTGCAGCCAATTCCCATCATTAGTCTGCCTGAGCGTTAATCACGTCCACTGATCTACTAACAACAATAAATCCTTGGCAACAACAGAAAATCACATGCAACCTACACAAAGATCATGTCCAGAGCTCCCGGCCTAAGGGATCAGAGAGAATGTACCACTGGGCCACACAGCACATTTTCCACATTAGGCAATCTGGACAAGGCTGAGAGATGAAACAAATATTCCTGACACATAGAATCAAAAACAGAGAGGCTAAGGAAATGAGAAAACAAATAAACATGCCACAAATTAAACAACAAGAGAAAACTCCAGAAAATAAGCTAAATGAAATAAAGGTAAACAACCTACGAGAGACATAGTTCAAAATAATAGTAATAAGGATTCTCAACAAACTTAAGCAGAAAATGGATGAGCACAATGAGAACCTCAACAGAGAGATAGTAAGTATAAAAAAGGACATAAAATCCATACAAAAGAACCAGACAGAAATAAGAAATACAATAACTGAAATGAAGACTACACTAGGATTGAAGAAAGCAGAAAATCAAATCGGCGAATTGGAAAACAATGTAGCAGAATACACCCAATTGGAACAACAAAAAGAAAAAAGAACTTAAAAAATTAGGATAGTTTAAGAGACCTCAAGCTCAACATAAGGGTAACAATATCCAGATCATAGGAGTACTTGAAGGAGAAGAAGGAGCAAGGGATTGAGAATTTATTTGAATAAATAATGACAGAAAACTTCCTTAACTTGGTAAAGAAATTAGACATACAAGTTCAAGAAGCACAAAGAGTCCCCAAAAGTAGGAATTCAAACAGACTCACATCGAGACACATCATAATTAAAATGACAAAGGTCAAAGACAAAGAGAGAATCTTAAAAGCAGAAAGAGAAAGGAAGCTAGTTACTTACAAGGGTACTCCCATAAGAAAGTCTGCTGACTTTTAAATGGAAACTTTGCAGGCCAGAAGGGATTAGTAAGTAATATTTGAAGTTATGAAAAACAAGAATCTACAACCACGAATATTCTACTGAGCAAGGCTTTCGATTAAAGTGGAAGGTGAGATAAAGAACTTCCCAAACAGAGAAAAGCTTAAAGAATTCATCACCTTCACGCCAGTATTACAAGAAATGTTAAAGGGAGTTCTGTAAAAAGAGAAGTGTTAAAAAAAAAGTAGAAAAACGAATCCAGATAATAAAATGGCAGTACCTAAGTACCTATCAATAATCACTTTAAATGTAAACGGATTAAATTCTCCAATCAAAAGACATAGGGTAACCGAATGGATAAGAAAACAAGAACCATGCATATGCTGTCTACAAGAGACCTACTTTAGATCAAATGACAGTCACAGACTGAAATAAAGTGATGGAAAAAGAAATTTTATGCAAACAGAAATGAAAAAAAAAGCTGGGGTAGCAATAGTTGCGTCAGTTAAAATAGACTTTAAAACAAAGACTATAATCAGAGACAATGAAGGATATTACATAATGATAAAGGGATCGATATATCAAGAGGACATCATCGTAGTAAACTTATACACACCCAAGATAGGAGCACCTAATACATAAAGTAATTATTGACTGAAATAAAAGGAGAGATCAATAGTAATACACTCAGAATAGGAGACTTTCACACCTCATTGACCCAAATGGACAGATTATCCAGGCAAAGAATCAACAAGGAAACGATGGCCTAAAAGACACACTATACCAGATGGATTTAATAGATATTTTTTAGAGCATTTCACTTCAAAACAGCAAAATATACATTCTCCTAAAGTGCACATGGAACATTTTCAAAGATAGACCATATGTTAGGACACAAAACAAGTCTCAATAAATTCAAGAAGGTTGAAATCCTATCAACCATCTTCTCTGATCACAAAGACATGGAACTAGATATCAACTACAAGACAAAAAAAAAACTGGAAAATACACAAATGCATGAAGGCTAAATAACATGCTAACAAACAGGGAATGTGCTATAAATGAGATCAAGGATGAAATCAAATATACCTAGAGACAAATGAAAATGAAAACACAACAACTCAAAATTTATGGGACACAGCAAAAGCATTCCTAAGAGAGAAATGCATAGCAATACAGGCCTACCTCAAGAAACAAGAAAAAGCTCAAATAAACAATCTAACCCTACAATTTAAAGAATTAGAAAAAAAAGCAAAGCCCAAAGTATATAGAAGGAAGGAAATGATAAAGATCATAGCAAATTTAAATAAAATAGAGTCTAGAAAAACAATGCAAAAGATTAATGAAATCAAAAGCTGGTTCTTTGAAAGGATAAACAAAATTGACAGACATTTAGCCAGACTCATCAAGGAAAAAAGAGAGAGGATTCACATAAATAAAATCAGAAATGAAAAAGGGAATATAACCATGGAGTCCACAGAAATACAATAGACCATAAGAAAATACTACAAGCAATTATAAGCCAATAAATTGGACATCTGGAAGAAATGAATACATTCCTAGAAACATACAATCTCCCAAGACTGAGTTAAGAAGAAACAGACAATCTGAACTGATTACCACCAATGAAATAGAATCAGTAAAAAAAAAAAATTAAAAACCTCCCAAAAAACAAAAGTCCTAGACCAGAAGACTTCATAGGTGAATTTTACCAAACATTCAAAGAAGAATTACCATCTCTTCTCAAATTTTTCAAAAAATTCAGGAAGAGAGAAGGCTCCCTAACTCCTTTTAGGAGGCCACTATTTCCTTGATTCCAAAACCAGACAAAGATATTTCAAAAACACAAAAATATAGGTCTATATCTGTTACAAACATTGATGCAAAAATCCACAACAAAATATTATCAAAATGAATTCAGCAGTACATTAAAATATCATACACCATGATCCAATTGGATTTATTCCTAGGATACAAGTTCGGTACAATATCCGCAAATCAATTAATGTGATACACAACATTAACAAATTAAAAGAAAAAAACCATATGATCATATCAATAAATGCAGAAGAAGAATTCTACAAAATCCAGCATCCAATTATAATAAATACTCTCAGAAAAGTGGGAATAGAGGGAACATACCTCAACATAATAAAGGCCATATATGACAAACTTACAGCTAACATCATACTCAATGGGGAAAGGCTAAAAGCATTTTCTTTAAGATCGGGAACAAGACAAGGAAGCCCACATTCACCACTCCTTTTCAACCTTGTTTTGGAAGTCTTAGCCATAGCAATAAGACAGGAAAGAGATATAAATCTATCCAATTGGAAAGGAAGAAGTAAAACTCTCATTATTTGCTGATGACATAATACTACATATAGATAACCCTAAAGATTCCACCAAAAATAAAAACCTGTTAGAATTGATCAAAAAGTAACAGTTTACAAAATAAATATTCAGAAGTCCCTAGCATTTTTATACACCAATGATGAACTTTCATAAAGAGAAATTAACAAAACAATTGCATTGAAAACTATGAAATACCTGGGAATCAAATTAACCAAAAAGACAAAAGACCTGTTTTCAGAAAATTAAAAGTCAAAATGAAGCATATACCATGTTCATGGGTAGGAAGAATTAACATTGTTAAAATGGCCATACTACCCAAAGCTATCTGTGGATTCCATGCAATCCCTATCAAAATATCAATAGCATTTTTCAGAGTGCTAGAACAAATAACCCTAAAATTTATATGGAGCTACAAAACAAAAACAAAAGTGAATAGCTACAGCAATCATGAGAAAGAAGAACAAATTTGGAAGTATCACACTACCTGATATTAAACTACATTACAAGGCTATAGTCATCAAAACAGCATGGTACTGACATAAAAGCAAACATATAGATCAATGGAACAGAATAAGCTCAGAAATAAATACACACCTACATGCCATTTAATCTATGATAAAGGAGGCAAATATATAAAGTGGGGTAAAGGTAAACTCTTCAATAAATGGTGTTGGGAAAATTGGAAAAAAAAGAAAGAAACTGGAACACCTTCTTACAATGTATGCAAGAACAGACTCAAAATGGTTTAAAGACTTAAATGTAAGACCCAAAACCACAAAACTTCTAGAAGAAAACATAGGCAGTATACTCTCTGATATTGCTAACAGTAAATTCTTTTCTGATATATCTCCTTGGGCAAGAGAAACAAAAGAAAAAATAAACAAATGGGACTATATCAAACTAACAAGGTTGTGTACAGCAAAGGAAACAATCAACAAAACAAAAAAACAACCGACTGAGTGGGAGAAGATACATCTGATAAGGGGTTAATATCAAAATATACAAAGACCTTATACAACTCAACATCAAAAAATCAAGCAAACAATCCAATTAAAAAACAGGCAGAAGCTCTGAACAGATACTTCTCCAAGGAGGAAATACAGATGGCTAATAGACATATGAAAAGATGCTCAAGGTTGCTAATCATCAGAGAAATGCAAATTAAAAACAGAATGAGATATCACCTCACACTTATCAGAATGGCTATCATCAATAAATCAAAAAACAACAAGTGGTGAGGATGTGAAGAAAAGGGAATCCTCATACATTGTTGATACAACCACTATGGAAAACAGTCTGAAACTTTCTCAAAAAATTAAAAATGGATATACCTTTTGATCCAGCAATCACACTTCTGGATATTTATCCAAAGAAAACCAAAACAATAATTCATAAAGATCTATGCACCCCTACGTTTACAGTAGCACTATTTACAATAGCCAAGATATAGAAGCAAACTAAATACCCATCAACTGATGATTGGATAAAGAAATTATGGTTCATATATACAATAGAATATTACTCAGCCATTTAAAAAAAATGAAATCCTACCATTTGGAACAATATGAATGGACCTAGAGGTTATTATGCTTGAGTGAAATAAGTCAGACAGAAAATGATAAATACCATATAATTTCATTTATATGTGGAATCTAAGGAACAAAAAGAACAAATTAATCAAAAGCAGACTCACAAATATAGTGGACAATTTCATGACAGACAGAGGGGAGGGGGATTGGAGTACTGAGAGAATGGGTGAAGTGTTAAAGAAGTATTAATTAGTGGTTGATAATTGGTCATGGGTATGGGGAGTATGACATAGGGAAAGCAGTTAGCATTAATATGATGGTTAGGTGAAGGGCCAAAGGAGGGAGGGAGCAATTGGGGAGATCATTTATGAACTAACTAGATGTCTAACCAATGTGCTGTATACTTGAAACTAATTTAAATAAATACATTTTTAAAAATACAAGAAATAAATTTTGGAGAGATTGTAGTGAAAAGGGAACCCTCATACACTGTTGGTGTGATTTTAAATCGGTGCAGTCACTCTAGAAAACTGTATGGAGATTCCTCAAAAAATTAAAAATAGGACTTCCATGTAACCCAGCTATTCCTCTTCTGGCTGTTTATCCAAAGAATAAAACAAACAAACAAACAAACAAACAAAAACAAAAACAAAAACAAAATCACATCGATTTGAAGAGATATATACAACCCTATGTTCAGCGTAGTATTATTTACAATAGCCAAGATATGGAAACAACCTAACTGTCCATCTATGGATGAATGGATACAGATGTTGTATGTGTGTGTGTGTGTGTGTGTGTGTGTGTGTGTGTGTGTGTGTGCGTGCGTACATTCATCTATCCATACAAAAGAATACCACTCAGCTATAAAAAAAATAATGAAATCTTGCCATTTGTGACAACATGGATTGACTTTGAGGGTATAATTTTAAGTGAAATAAGTCATGAAAAAAGCCAAGTACTGTGAGAATGTGGAATGTGAAAGAAAGAAACAAATAAAAGGAAACAAAATAAACTATGAAGAAAATAAAGCAAAAAAAAAACATACTCATAGATACAAAGAACAGATTGATGGTTACCAGAGAGAAAGAGTTTGGAGGCGCAGGGTTGAAGGGGTCAATTGTACAGTGATGGATAGCGGCTAGACTTTTGGGGGTTATCACTTTATGGTCTATATGAATGTCAAAATATAATGTACACCTGAAACTTATATAATAAAAAAATTTTTCAAATAATGGCAATTCTGCACTGATGAGTAGCGTTAATAAAAATAATCCTCTTGTTTCTGATTTTAATGGCTATGCTCTTAAAAGCTCATCAGATATACATTCTGATCATCGATGCTCTGTCATACAAAATCCCTTCAACATAGGGGCTCATTACATTTAACTTTATCCTCCACTCCTTGTTGTCCAAATCTGCTAATGTCCTAGTCAGTGTCCCACCTCCCTGCTCATTATTTATTGAACATTTTGGCACCTGCCTCACTATCTTTCCATCTTAGGTTCTGTCATTATTCTCAGCATGTGGAATACACATCCAATATACTTGCCTCTTGGTTCTTAACTTCCTCATCACCAGAAACCTTTATTTGTATTCTATTTCAGTCAGTCAATCCCATGATCACAATCTCAACCTTATCATTATTCTGAATTTTAAAATATCACATTTATTATCCTGAACTTTAAAATACGAAAGTCAAAGTTTGTCAACAATCTTCCATGCTTTTCTATAGCTCAATGGAAGAGACACAACTCTCTTTTTCTAAGGGTAATCTTTTTATTATTTTTTAGTTTCCTTCTTTATAACTTTCTCAAAGACCTAGCTCCAATAATGTCTCTAACTTTCTTGTATCTTTAACCTGTGATTCTCTAATGATCTCTTACTATCAGTATTTAAACATATTTAAGCTTTCTCTTATACCCTGCCATCTGGGTTATATTGAGATATAGCTCTTTTAGTGTAGTATATAGACTATGTTTCAATTAGAAAAAAATACATGCTATTTGAGGTAAAAAAAAAGAATAGAATTTGACAATCTGTATTATCAGCTCTTTTATGATTTTGGAGGCAATATACACCATACTTGGGCTTGCCGCTCCAACTCATTCAACACATAATAGATAAAGTTATCAATCCTGAGTCTGATCTACAGCAAAACACTCTAAAGCATATCTAGGCTCCAGTTTAAGTTGCTTTTTACCATATGGACCTTATGACCCAGCAAATATGATGGTATTAGAAGTTTATGTGGCAGACAAAATATTCTAGGGTAATCACAGAGTCAACTCCTAAGATTCTGGAGCAAGGCTATGCCCTCTTCTGACAACTATTCTCAATTTGAAATATTACTCCTGACTTTTTAACAGGCATAGTAGAGACTGAATGCCTTACTATGAAATACCAAGTGACTATGAAACTCAAACTTTTCATCATAAAAGTAGTGTTATCTAATGCATTGAATCCTTACAATTGGATATGAAAAATGGTATTCTGAATTTGCAGTGATTGTGTTGAGAGGCAGCAACCTTAAAGCAGCAGTTAATAAATGATGCGCTCTCCCTCATAGCCAGAACCCAATGGATGGAGATGGAAGTTACACCTTTCACTATTATATCTAACAATGCATTGAAAGGATGCTTGCTTGTTAAAATATTGAATTTAGTAGATTTGGAAGTCTTATTATTCAAGGATAGAATGCTTCCCTTAGGAAAAAGAGTCATGCTTTCAATAAATTAGAAAGTTTATACTGATTCTTAGCCTTTTGTGGCTTCTCGTGAACTAACAGACATAGGAAAAAATCACTGTACTGGCTGATTAATTGATTCTAATTATCAAGGGAAAATTGGGTTGCTGCTACACAGTAAAGCCAAGGAAGATTATTACTGGAACTCAAAGGATTCACTGAAGTTCCTATTTTGCTTGCCAAATAGCAAGAATCAATGAAAAACTGAAACATACGACTATCAAAACACTCAGACCCTGCAGTGATAAAAGTTTGAGTTATTCCACTGAGCAAAACAAGACACATCCAACCAAGGTGCTGCAGAGGGCAAAGGAGAACAAAGAATTGGTTGTGGAAAAAAAAAACTATGATTATCAAACTTAGGACTCATAAGAATCTAGAAAATCAGGGGCCAAAGAAGTTATGCTTTACTTTTTTTTTCTTTCTTCTCACCACTATTTAAATAAAGAATAATGGTAGTACCAAACATTTTATTTTACTGTGGAAATATCATTTAATTGACATTATCCTGCAATTATATGGTAGCTTATGGGAATTTGTGTATTCTCTACATTGGAGACACAAGTATTTTATGAGTGGTTGCTGAGGAGCAAAAAGAAATGAGCTGTACTGAATATTATTTGCATTATTCTCCAGAGCCAACATTCACTCTCACCCATTCTGCATATATACAGGAGGTTAACCTTGATGGACTTCATCAATGTATTCCTTTCCTTCTGGGTTGTAGTTGAATTTATTCATGGGGGACACCAGCAGGAAATCAAAGGGCAAATTTTCTGTCTTTTTACCAAAGGCCTCAGTTCTTGTCAGAGAAAGTATTCACTTTCCAGGTTCTGGGAATCATTCTTTCCTTTGCATCTTCAAAGCAAGGAGTCATAAGTGTTCTTTGTATTGCTAGTTCTAATGAGCTTCGCTGAGATTTGTTGATTTCTAATAACCTTTCCTACATCTTAATAAATCATCCCTTTATTAATCAATTTTAATTATCCTATTTGAAAGTGCCATCTGTTTTCTGTCAAGACCCTAAGTGACACATCAAGTATCAATTTCCCCCTATTTAACCTGAGTAAGTTCTGGGATCTGCAGAGCCAAGTCATATTACCTTTCATCCAAATGTATAAACCAAAAACCTGGGAATCATCAATGACACAACCCTGTGATACTCCCTACTCTTCATATTCAATTAATAACTGTTTCCTATCAATTTTATGTTAAATATATATCTCAATTTCCTCTATTTATTTATCATTGTTACTTTCCTAGTCCAATTTACTATTATCTTTTGCATGAACTATTGAAATAGCCTCCTGTTACTTTCTTCTCTTTTGTCCTGCTTTAATGTATTTTCTTTACTGCAACCAAAGTGATCCTTTAAGCAAAACTAATCCATTTCCTTCCACGTTTCTGAGTAAAACCTTTTAACGGTTTTCTATTACCTTAAAAATATCAATTTTTATGACATAGCCTAAAGAGTTCTACATGATATAGACTCTTTTTTTCCAACTTCTTATCATACAATTCACTTTACTCAATAAGCCCCAGCCTCTTTTTCTTTTACTTTGTCCAACAACCACACTCATTCCTGTCTCAGGTACTTAGCTTCCACTTTCTTTTAACTAAAATATTCTCTTTTCATTTGCTTCATTTATACTACTGATGGTTCAGTTCTCAGCTAAAATTTATATTTTCAGTTAAGACTTCATTAATAGTCCAGGATTGCCCCTTCCACCTCGTTATAAACTCATTAGCATTCTATAATTTTATCTTTATAACAAAATAGTGCAATTATTAGGGGAAACAAAGTATTTCACTTTCCAGGAGACTAGATGCTCAATGGGTGGTGCCTGTCTCTTTTGCTCATAACTGTATACATTCCCAAAGCCTAGAATAAAGCCTGACAAATGAGTAAATGAATGAACAAATGAATCTATGCAATCAATAAAAGTGTGAGATAGTGGATGAAGGGATAGAAGGGAAAAGTAGCGCATGGTATGAAACTCAAAATTATGCTTCACACAACATAGTTTAGATAGATGACTGTCCACTTTTCTGATTGACACCAATCCTGGGTTCTGAATGAGTGCACAAATGATGGGAAAGCTAGTCTCTGACACGAATCAATTCCTCACAGATTCCAACATCAGCTTATACTTTAAGTGTTTCTAAGGTTTTCTATTTTTTAAAATATTTATTGGTTGCACTTGGGAGGTGGTGCTAGCTTTGTGTTGTTTCATGCTGTAACAATTTAGACTTTTGTTTTATTTTTTAATTTAGCCGTATTTGGGAACACAATTTTATAAACAAAGCATCTCACTAATAGAACTTCCTTTAGGACCCTGTTCTTTTACTACTAAGTCTCTTTCTTGCTATTATATTCTTTATCTTGTGTGAATGTCACCTTTAAAATTATTATTAATTTGGCTATGGTTTAATAGCATTCGTATAAGAAAACCTTGCCTTTAATTATGCTTTTTATTCATTTCATTTTTCTCTCTAGCTATTCACACTTATTTATGCTTCAGAATGAACCTTCAAATAATTTTGTCAAGTTCCAGAGACAATTCTTTTGGAATTTTGATTGAGATGGGGTTAAACCAATAAATTTAATTAAGGAACAATTTGTGTATTTGTAAGAGTCTTTCTTCCCTCTCCATTTACTCAACTCTTCCTTTATATCTCTTAAGTTTTGTTTTCTTCATAATAATTCTGCACATCTCTTATTCAGTGCTATCTTATGTCTCTGCTGCTATTATGACTAGAATATTTGTTTTACCTGCATTAACTTTTTAGTCAGGTGTTCGTGACATAAAGAAAAGCCATTGGTTTTTGTTTATCTTATACTGAAACTTCCTATTTATTTGTAAAGTTTTCAATTAATCTATTACTGTTTTATGTTTAAACATCCAGCATGGTAATAAACATTACTTCATCTTGCCTTAAAAAGTGATACTTGTTATTCCACATATTATTGCATTGATCAAACGTCTAAAACAACATTCAATGGCTGCAATAATCAGCATTTTTTCTTGCATTTCGTTATTCATGATGCTGATTACTTAAGATAAATTTATCAAAGAAATGCATCTCCTTTTTCCTAATTTTTATGCATATTTTTAAATGAAGAATAGGTATCTGATTTTATCAAATTCCTTCCAAACATTCCTTCTAAATATTCTCTTTATAAGGAATCGGTTCCTTTTTTTTTTTTTTTGACATATCCAGTTTTCTCTTGATTTTTGTAATAACTCTTACAAGTGCAAAAACACTATGTCTATACGATGATAGAAAAAAAAAGTAGATAGTAAAAGTTGATTCCATTGTCTCTGGAATTATTATAGAATCAGTTATATATGTAACTTTAATACTCACTTTACTACTGCTTTTTTACTGCTTCTTAATTTTTGATTGTGGTGACATTAGTTAACAAAATCCAGTTAAGTTTCAGGTGTACGGTTCAACTGTAAGGCATATATATATGCATATACATATACATATACATATATATATATATATATATATATATTTCATTGTGTGTTCACCACCTATAGTCTTTTTTCTGTTACCACATATTTAACCCCTCTCATCCCATCTATCTTGCCCTTCTCCCCTCTTCTCCTCTACCTCTGGTAATGGTAACCACTAGTCTATAGTCTATGTCCATGAATCTCTGTTTGTTTGTCCTATTTGTTTGTTGCTTTTAGGTTTTCTTAGCTACTGTGATTATTTTCTAATTATCGCATCTTTTTTCTCATTTTTAAAGTTTGTATTATTGTTTTATTTCTAAAATCTTAAATATTTAGTTAATATATTTCCTTTTCTAAAAAAAAAACAAGAGAATATTTAGGGCTACGGATTTGACTGAGTACAGTTTTGGCTACTGAAATTGATCAATAGTCACTACCAGTAGGTAGTCAGTGATATCAAGAATAATTCTTTTTTTAATTTTTACTTTTCAATTACAGTTGACATTCAATATTATTTTATATTAATTTCAGGCATACAACAGAGTGGTTAATTTATGAAGTGATCCCCTCGATTAGTCTAGTGCCCACCTGGCACTATACATAGTTATTACAATATCATTAATTATATTCCCTATGCTGTACTTCACAACCCTGTGACTATTTTGTAACTACCAATTTGTACTTCTTAATCCCTTCACCTTTTTTACCCAAACCTCTAACACCCCTCCCATCTGGCAATCCCCAGTTTGTTCTCTGTATCTATGAGTCCATTTTCATTTTTTTTTGTTTATTTTGTTCTTTAGATTACATAGAAAGAGTCTAAGATATTGGTTCTGCTTCTATGGAGTTTATACTCTTAGATAAGTGAGTAGTGATTACAGCATGTGAAGTCATTAAAAGTCCTCAACATCTTATCCAAAGTTCCTAGTGACCTATTAATAGCCATATATGGTTGTGTGTATATATATATATATATATATATATATATATATATATATAAAGAATCACATTAAAAAGTTTGAAATTGCTATGGTCCTGAAGGCTGTTATACATAGTTGCATTTACATGTAAACCAATTATGAGATATTTAAAAAAAAAGAGTAACTGGCATGATATAAAAAAAATGTAAATTGTATTATAAAACACAAACTTGTGGTGTAAGGGCAGAGCTAAGTCCATATTTTAGATCTATTGCATTATTGCAAGTACATCAATGCTAAATAAATAATGTTAATTATTTGTATTAAGTATACCTCAAGTAATAAACAGTGGTTGAATATGACAAATTTTATTATACAGCTGTAGAATTCATACAACCTAAATTCCTTATGGCATTCAGCACTCGTACAGTTTTGTGGATTTCACAATACAGATATTAGTGAAGAAGAATCACTGCATTAGTGAAAATGACTTACTTATGAAAAATTTTCACATATAAGTCATACATATTACAGAGCACCTAACAAATGCAAAAATGTAATTTCTAAATTCAGGAAAGTTGCAAAAAATGAAAACAAACAAAACTTAACAATGTTAAGAGATTTGACATGCTTTACACACAAAAAAGATCAAAAACAATTTTAAACATTTAAATGTAAACCATGCTCTACTATATGACTGAGTGAAGAGCTTACTTTTAAAAAAAACAAACACAAAGTATGGAATTTATTGTCAGGATGTTAACAGACATATTCATGCTCCTTTCAGAAATCTAAGCCCTATAAATTCAAAAGAAAAACATAAGAATTATTTAATTTCATTTTTAAACACACAATGCCTATTAAACCAAAAATTGACAGGAGCTTGCAGTAGTTAGTAGGGTTCCCCCTCCCTTTTTCAGTATAAGGAATAGAGTAAATGTATGAGTATATATCTTGAGTATACCACACACTTTAATGTTGAAGTTATATTGTAAATCTCTGACTTCTTATTACTAAGAATACTCTTTATCTTCTCATTCTTGACAGATCTTGGTCTCAACAATAAATTCATTGGGGAAGTGTCTAATTTTCCAGCATTTATCAATGGCGCGTTTGTTGAAACCTGTGAGGAAATGCACACACAAAAAGTAGCTGTTTAATTTTTTGCGTAACTGAAAACATATCTAGATTTCCCCCCAACACACAATTTTCCCTGAACTCCACTCAACTCTCCTTCAATACCCCAATAACACAGGGTGAAGGAAGGAATAAATTGCCTACCCAGCAAGAGGTCTCTTCTACGAAGACGGAAGGACTTGCGGTTGTTACAAAGTTGGTAAATAAAGATGCCAAGGTTACTAACATCGCGAATCTCTTCCACAGCAACCAGGTCTTCACGAACAACGTAAGTGCGAGGTAGGTATTTTCCACTCTAAATTTTTTTTTAAAGATTGAAATGAGAATTTTTTTTTAAAAAAACACTATTTAAATCCTTACCAATAACAGATATACTTCTTGACATAAACTATTTTTAGATCAGTTTTAGGTTCAAAGCATACTATTATTTGAAAATTATTTCAAAGAAATGGAATGTATTTGGCTGAAATCATTATTTTTTTTTTAATGAGGAAGCAAAATTATTTGGAAATGCTTATATAAAAATGTGATGTCCAAAATACATACAGCCAGTTTGCCGAAGAGCTCCACTAGATTCTTTGGAGGCATTACTATAGAGGTATTGAGAGGCATCAGATAGCAGTTCCCCAGCAGTAAGTCCAAGTAAGCAGTCATGCCCTATTGGGGAGGCGTGAAAGGGTAGTTATTATCTAGAGAGTATCAACACTTTAGATTTTCCAAATACCATAAGAACAAGCAGCTACATCTGTTCAAAATCAACTAATGTATATTCGACAGCAAAAGAAGGAAAAAGGCTCTGGCTGCAAAAAGTTGTCAATTTATGAACAGATTTAATATTTCCAATGAACTAAAAATTAAAAAATTCAGAAACCACCTTTTCGAAGTCATGAATAATTGCTGCAGGGTCACTATCAGAGAAACTTGGGACAGGCACATCAATGATTACAATGTTGTCATTCTCACGAATGTCAGCCTCCTCCATCACAGGCAGGAAGTAGGGCTCTCCCCTTTGAAGGGAATTTGTTGGGTCCTCAGAATCAATGAAGCACATTTCTCCATGGTATATGGTACTCTAAAAGACAAAAAGTAAGAATTAAAACCTTCCAATATACGTCACGATTACATTTGAATCATTTCTTATGCTCACATCGATTTGTTTTATGTTTGTCAAACTGGGGACTGTTGATTACAGTTATCATCATGAAGACTAATCAATTCAATAAACTAAGAGTAATTTGGAAACTTTCACTAAATTTTCATTTCTCTGAGGAACACAGAATTATTTAAATTGCTACTAAATGTATAGCAATTAGTAATCCAAATTATAAGAATTGTAACTGTTATTACCTTGGGCATGAAGTACTTGTAAATGCAGGCTCCACCAACAATAAGCCCTGCCAAGATGAATGAAAGGCCTAAGAGAGTAAGCATGCATCTTCCAGAGGACTCCTCATTTTCCTGGGTAGCAACTCGGAGCTCCTGTTTATTAAAAAAAAAGAAAAACAAAAAAACAGATTGCACTTTAGACCATAGTTGCTTTTGTGCACAATTTACCTCTCTTGAAACCCTAGATATATTTTTAAAAGGTGTTATTAAGTCATCCTAGCCTAAATTCATTTCAAGACAGTTTATGATGTTTAATAGATATGAAAGTCTCTAATTACATTAACCTTCTTCCTGGCAAACATAAATATTAAGTTATTCCAAAACACATACTTGTAGAATCAGCTGAAAATAACCATTCATTTATGCAATAAATTACCCTCTTTAAATAAATGGGAGCCATTATTTTTTAGACCTGAACCATGATATAATCACTAACTTTCTGACATACAATTATGTTTCGTTATTATTTTTTATAAATCAACTTGTCATCCAACTTAAAGGTAAATTAATATCCTTTGATTTATTAACTCATTTTCAGAAATCTGTTTTATTTATTTAAGTTTTATAGGAAGAATTCTATAAAGCAGATATATGACATTTTCCCCTATTTTAGAAATTAAAACACTGGAAGCAAAGAATATTTCATAATATATCTAATTTTAATGAGAAAATAGGCTACTTAATGTCACCCAATGTTCTATAGCTGTGTGTTGTATGAATGCAATAATGTTTTCCAAGTTCTGGACAAAACGCTAGATTTTAAAGTATAGCATTTGCCATAGAGGCACAAGGACTGTGTGTTTAATAGTGTAAAATTCTGTTAAATTCATAATTTGTTTAGGAATTGGAACAAGAAAGATCCAAAACCAATAAGTAACCAAATTAACTCTGTAATTTTTCCAGGGCAGTGGACCTAAGGGCTATCCAATCTCATTCTTATATGTCACAACATGCCCCATGCAGCATTATTATTCAAGAGTTAAATAAATAAAGTCAGCAAATCTAGTCTCTGGTAAATCATTCAGACTTATATATAAACAGAACTGTTTCAGTTTTTCAGGCCATTAGCTCTTTAGCATAAGAACTACTATAATGTTTATGAGGCTTATTTAACCTTCATTTAATTTGGTGGGAAAAAATGCATGGATTCTAAGGAGAGGCAATAATTTGATAAAAGGTTTGTCGAAAAAATGATTTTTCTTTAAAATTCAAAGAAATTTAGTATTTAGATTTTCTTAGCTAAATACATTTGAAAGTTAAATTTTCCATTCTCTATAAAACTTAAAAACTTTCCCTGTCCCAATAATTTTCAGAAATTTTAGATTATTTTTATTTTAAAAAACCTAACCTATGCTTACCACTACAAAGACAGAATTATAAATAATTGTAAAACACTGTAATCTAGAGCTAGAAGCTTAGAAATTATATTTTAGATGATTAAATAGAGGTCCAGAAAGATGAAGTGATTTACTTATAAGTCACAAAAGGTCTTAATTTGAAATTCTCAAAGAAATAAATTCCTTTTTTTCTTGTTGAGATATAAGAAGAACAATTTACACTTCAATTTCATTTCTCCTTCCAATAATTCATAGAATTTATTTTTTAGCAAGGTCTAAATATTAGAGTCTTAATTTCATAAAATTTACCACTATACTAGGAATATTTTTTTTCATTTGATGGACTTCAGGGTGGTGGGGACTGTCACCATAGCTAATTTCTCTCTGAACTGTATTTTAAAGACATTGTACACAACTTCTGGCACACTATTCCATTGTGTTTAATCTCTCACAAGCTGACTAATATATCACAATATAATGTGTCAAGTATGATTAAATCAGTGTCCCATAGTGGCCAGGTCAGAATCCTGTGGGAGCTTCTCCAACACCTAACAAAGAAATATAATCGTAGTGTAAATGCTAATTTTTATTTAGTCTTTATCACACCACAGGCCTGGCAAAAGTATTACTTGCATATTAACTAAATCCAACTACAAGTCATGAAGTTTTTGGTGATGAGGAATAAAAAAAAAGATTACTATGTGTCTATATTTAACTGCTGGAATCTAATTAGACTTCCCAAAAATCTGACCATGTTTCACTTACAAAGTAAGTAGAACAATTACATATTTGATTTTCTGTCACTTAATTAAAACCTTAACAATGGAAGGTGGTGTAACTTTTAAGTTCTGAAATGTATAATACACAAAAGCGAGTTTGATTGCTGGGTTAAATACTAAAAGTTTCTATGATAAAAATTCTCCATAAGTGTATTAGCATTTCAAATTGTGTGCATAAGCAGTTTTACTACATTAATTCTAGGTTCACTTAAAGCACTTTTCAAACCTCCACTCTAAACACAAAAGTTAAAACTTTATGGAGAGAACAAGTTAGCACAGATCTGCACACTTCAACACTGCACAGATTTTGTAGAACAAAAAGAAAATACAATTGTGCCTTTTAACATTGAGATTTTACTGAAGAAAATAAGGAATAGTTTACAAACACTGAAAACATATTAGATGTTTAAAGGAAGTAGAAATTGTACTAAATAAATAATGGCTAACATTTTGAGGAGAAAAACTCCCCCAGTTCCTGGCAATGTTAAAAGTTTACATTACAAGGCTAGACCGGTTTCAGATCTCTCTCTATGGGGGAGGAGGTGTAGATTGGGTATTGCTCAAAAAGGAAGTACTAAAAAAAATACATAAAAGAAAAAACTCAAATTTTTGTTTTACAGAAAAGTGTTTTCTCTAGGCAGTGGCACTCTGAAAACACACAAGGATCTTGCAATAAGAGGGCACAGTGAACATCTCAAATTCTAATTACGACCAACCTCAATTTTGACAGATCCTTCACTGAGTGCTTAACGCCACCAGGGAGAAATTGAAAATAAACACTGGTGGGCACAAAAGCACTTGCCCAACCCATATCGCTTTGAGTCAAAGCTGCCTTTTGCCCCTTCCCCAAACACTGAGCTATCCTAAAAGACTTAGATAAATAGAATTTCATACACATCGAAAAGAAAGAAAGAGTTAAATCTCTTGCCCTTGATCACTCCGAGTGTCAGCTCAGCCTCTATGGAGCTGGGGAGTGGGCAGCATGCCTCTCACTGATTCCCAGACGCCCACATGTCTTTCAGGAGAAGGTGACATCGGGTCCCAAAGGTTCTTCTCAAACTCTAACATTCCTCCTAGGTGTACAACGTGGGTTGAAAACAACCGAACGTGGCGCAACTTGAGGGGATGCTAAGGGGCATGGGGTACAGCAAACGGAAGGTGGCAGGACTAGACAGATCAGGGGAGACTGGGAAAACCTGATGGACAGCGCAGAGGAGACCGCCCAGGAAAAGAGGGGTTGCGTAGCAGCTTTCATTTTGTCCTCTTATCACTTTCTCCCTTTCTTCTTCCGCCCCCACCCCCAAAGACACATTCCTCACTTTCCCGACCCAAGTAGGAAGTCAGGAGTGCAGTGGGGACCACTACCTTGCCGGTCCGAATCTGAGCTCGGACAGTGCGGCTTTCGAGAGCCTCCACGTCTTGCCGTGCCTCCTCTTTTTGCAACGCGGTGGGTGTGTTGAAGGCGATTTTCACCATGGTGAATCTTCGGGCTGCGCGGTAAGGCGCAGCTCGAATCAGCGTCCTGGGCTGCAGGTTGGAAGAGAAGATCGCGCTAGCCCTAGCAGCACTTACTTTCTCTCTCCTACCCTTAGGCTGCTGCAAGCCCAGGTCTAGGGATACTTATGACGCAGTCCCAATCTGGGTGGGCCGAGGGAGGGGCCGAAGAAGGAGTGGGAGGAGGGCCAAGTGCTGAGATGGGGGAGGGGGTTGTCAGTGAGGGAAAAGGCAAGCTGGATGGGGCTGGACAGCCTCGCCTGCGCTCAAGGCATGTTCCCACCCAGTCTCGGCACTCTCAGATAAGAGCAAGACAAGAAGGAAGCCTGTCTGTTGTATCTTTCCGTCTCTGTCCATGCCCCAATAGCCCCTGACCCTTGATTCTGTTTTCCCAAACTTCGACCTGGCCCCCTGAGGGCCCAGGAACTGTAATTTGGCAGAAATCCAAGCTTCCTCAGCTTTGCACCCACTCGGGTCCCCAAAACACAGTTCGTGACTGTTCTGTTTCTTTAGAATAATATCTTCTCTTGAAAGAACACTCAGAAGCCCGTTTATAGTTACTTCGTTCATTCTCTCAACATTGTTTTTCTTTCTTGGAGTTTGTTTTGTAATTTTAATTTCCCAACCTAGATCAATGCTAAATCAGAAATACAAGACTCCTGCCTCCTCCACTCGCCATTTCGCAGGCAAGAAATAATGAGACACAGAGGAGGATGGAAAGTTCATATTGAATCCCTGAAATAATCCAGATCTTTTCACTCTCCCAGGTCAGGGAAACCAGAGTAAGGACTCAGCCCAGAGCTTGTTTCTCTTCAGCCGCCAGCTGTAAAACCTTCAATTAAAAAGAAGGGATATGAGTGTACTTATGTTTTTAGGGGCGTGAAAGTGTGGGTGGAGGACACGAAATTTATCTAGATGCTAAGCCAGCTGTAGTGAGAAACAATGAACTCAAAAGGGCTAAGTTGTAAATCATTATTGGAACATTTACATGTGCAGCCAGTGTAATCATGCTATTTCTTTACGATCAGTTCTCACTTATTGGTGACACTGATAGAGAACCTCTCCTTATGAAATTTGTGCTATAGGGGTTGATGACTAGGGTAGTGACAAAAAGTTTATAAATAGTCCTGCTGCAAAGGCAGTAGAGTGGTCTGTTGTGTGAAAGCAGTAACACTTAACTAAAAAAAAAATCCAGTCTGTGCTAGAGAATTCCTCATCTACTCATATATTTATTAAGGGACTTGAATATAAAAGTCACCCACCCATCTATTCAAGGAATTCCAAGTTGAAGTTTTTCCCATTGAGGTTTCCTTGACTCTGAAGCCCATCGCCTGTCTCCACTGTGGGAGCTTTGTGAAGACAGACTCTTTTCTTGGGTAGGCCACAGATGGGAAGGTAAATGGAGGGAAACAGTGGAGGAGCCTGTGCCTTACACAGGGCCAGATATTTGAGTTTGTTTGGAGATATTGGCATCTTATGTTCTTTCACTTATTCTTTGCTCAAGTCTTGGCATTCTAATTTAACATTTATCAGGCAACATTTAGTGTAGACTGAGGGACTCTCAACTTCGTAGGATGTTTCTTGTTACATTTACCATCCATTTTCCACCACCTTTGTGACTATTCAGCTCAGAGTCTGTGCTAGTCTAGCTGTGTGATACACAACACACAGATAGCTGAACACATTGCTGCTCCTATACATTTACCTATCAAGCATAAGGTGCTAATTGGGATAGTAAAGTATTGTCTTGATGTGTCTTCCCTGAAATGTGGTTAGGCGAAAGGGTGGGATTAGTACCATTTTTCAAATGAATAGACTCAAACTCTTCCTGAGGATAGTGCAATATTTTCGTTCTGTTTCTGTGAGGATCATTTAGGATAATGAAGGAGCAAGCATCTTTTCAATTATAAAAAAAGGATAATAGAATGAAATGGTTGGTTATGCTAGAATTCTTATTTTAGTCTGTAATATACACATTTCAAGATTATAAAAATGATCTATTTTTGAAGTAAAGCACTCATTATTTGCTGATGACAATACTATCTATAGATAACCCTAAGTATTTCTTTCTCTCTCTCTCTCTCTCTCTCTCTCTCTCTCTCTCTCTCTCTCTCTCTCTCTCTCTCTCACACACACACACACACACAAACTGTTAGAACTGATCAATGAATTCAGTAATGTAGCAGAATATGAAATATTCAGAAGTCAGTGACATTCTTATACACCAATGATGAACTTTTGGAGAGAAATCAAGAAAACAATCCCATTTACATACAACCACATTGAAAACTACGAAATACCTGGGAATCATATTAACCAAAGAGGTAAAAGACCTGTTCTCAGAAAATCGTGTCATTGAAAAAAGAAACTGAAGAAGATACAAATAAATGGAAGCATGCACCGTGCTCATGGGTAGAAAAATCAATATCATTAAAATGCCATACAATCCAAAGCAATCTATAGATTCAGTGATAGATTCTATCAAAATAACAATGTCATTTTTCAGAGAGTTAGGACAAATAATCCTAAAATTTATATGGAACCATAAAAGACCCCAAATAGCCACGGCAATCTTTAGAAAAAAAGAACGAAGTTTGAGATATCATACTGCCTGGTATCAGACTATACTACAAGGCTATAGTAATCAAAACAGCATGATCAATGGGACAGAATAAAGAGCCTAGAAATAAATTCATGCTTGCGCGTGCACTTAATATATGACAAAGGAGGCAAGAATATACAATGAGGTAAAGACAGTCTCTTTAATAAATGGTGCTGGGAAAATTGGACAGATATATGCAAAACAAAACAAAACAAAAACAAAGAAAAACAGACCACCTTATTACACAGTATGCAAGAATAGACTCAAAATGGATTAAAGACTGAAATATAAGACCCAAAACCATAAAACTTCTAGAAGAAAACATTGGCAGTAAAATCTCTGATATTACTAACAGTAATTTCTTTTTGAATATAGTCCCCTCGCCAAGGGAAACAAAAGAAACAATAAACAAATGGGACTACATCAAACTAAAAAGTTTTTGTACAACAAAGAAAGTCATCAAATAAACAAAAAGACAACCTACTGATTGGGAGAAGATATTCACTTATGATACATCTGATAAAAGGTTAATATCCAAAAATATATAAAGAACTCATACAATTCAACAACAACATCAACAATCCAATCAAAAAATAGGCAGATATTTCTCCAAAGAGAAAATACAGATGACCAATAGACGTATGAAGAGATGTTCAAGGTCACTAATCATCAGAGAAATGCAAAATAAAACCACAATGATATGTCATCTGATACCTGCCAGAATAACTATCATCAATAAATCAAAGAACAAGTGTTAGCAAGGATGCTGAGAAAAGGGAACCCTTGTACATTGTTGATGGGATTGCAAATTGGTACAGCCGATATTGAAAACAGTATAGAGACTTCCCAAAAAATTAAAAATGACATACCTCTTGACCCAGCAGTTGCACTTCTGGGTATTTCTCCAAAGAAAACCAAAATAATAATTTGTGAGGATCTATGCACCCCAATATTCATTGAGGGTCAATTTATAGTAGCCAAGATATGGAAGCAACCTAAATGCTCATCAATGGATGATTGGCTAAAGAAGTTATGGTTCATATATACAATGGAATATTACTCAGCCTTTAAAAAATTAAATCCTACCATTTAAAATGACATGGATGGACCTAGATGTTGTTATGCTGAGTGAAATAAATCAAAGAAAAATAAATACCATATGATTTCACTTATATGTGGAATCTAAGGAACAAAAAGAACAAACTAATCAAAAACTAACTCACGAATATAAAGGAAAACCTGGTGACAGCCAGAGAGAAGGGGGTTTCAGGGGCTAGGAGAAAGAGGCAAAGGGTTACAGAAGTACAAATTAGTAGTTGAGAGATGATCACTGGGATGGGGAGCACAGCATAACCAATGCAGTTAGCATTAATATATTTGCTAGGTGGAAAGCCAGAGGAGTAAAGGAATAATTAGGGAGATTGTTTTATAAACTATATAAATGTTTACCTAATGTACTGTATACTTGAAGCTAATAAAAAAAAGGATGCTCTATTTTTTTTATCCTTTAACTATCTTTTAGCTTCTGGAGCAGCTTAAGATAGTACCTGAATATAAGTTGTCTTGGAAAATATCAAACCTCTGAGATAGTCGCATAAATTGACATCTAACTTCTTTGTTGTATTTTGAAAAATTTGGCCATCTCCTGTTCTTTTATGTCATGTCCTCTTCCAGGAATGTCACCAACATCTCCCTATGTACCTTTGCTGCTATTGGATATATGTGATGCAGGACATGATACTTCTGTTACCTTCTCAATATAAGTAATACTTGTGTTAGAATTACAGAGAAGCAACGGCACCCATTGTTAGTGTCCATTTCAGGAAGGGCAAATAGTTCCTCCATGTTCTCTGAATTTCAAAATATAATCTACCACTTACTCATTGGGCTGGGACTGGTAGTGAACATATTTCCAACTACTAAAAAAAATGGCGCTCATTGGCTAAGCTCTTTCTTGTACTCTTCCCTTCCCAGTAACAGCTTCTTGTTTCTTAGAATCAACTTCTCTCACTTTCTTGTATTTGGAAACTGTGGGGATCTGGCTGCCATGCTGATTTTAGCTAACATTGTTCGTCACGTATGAATGCTCACCGTTCAAGTTTATAAACGACTTCCCTGTTCTCACATGTCAGATAATGACTAAATTATCATAGCTTGGGCTGAATGGAACATGGCATACAATTGGATGCTGAGCAATGATGTAAACTCTTTTTGATGATCTGAAATTACCAAAAATACAATCACTCAAAAATAAAGCTACTAGTGGCATATGCGATGCCATTCATTCATTAACTATTTTTTTCATTAACTCATTTATTTTTTCATCAAATATTACTGAGAATCTACTGTCTTGTGCTATGATTTGTCACAGAAATACAGTGGTGAGCAAAGCAGACACAACATTACTCTTATATAGCATATCAGTACTACATCCATGGCAATGACATGTTTGATACAAGTTCTCCAGTTTTTGCATTGGTCTTGTGCTGTGGAATGGGATAAAGCAATTTTATGAAGCAGCTGAGTAGTTCCACCCACAGCTGGTGATGCTAGGAATGTTTACATTTCTAGCCCACCTACAACAGCTTCACACCCAACATTCTATTTAGGAAGATTAGTCTGACAGTAAGTTGTATTGGAAAACCAGTAAGGAACAACTCCCATATTCCAGGTGGGAGATGGTAGAATACATTGATGATTGCAATATTTAAAATAAAGGTGCACCTTCCAGAGATATTTAGGAGTCATACTTGACAAGGTCTGGTGCTAGAATAAATCATATCATATGAAGGAAAAAAAATAGAAAAAATAACACTGTTTTGAATGACTGAGAATGCAAAGTAGGAAAATGGTGGTGCCCTTTGTAACAATACTAAACATTTGTTGAACACGTCATATGTTATATTTCTGTGCTAAGCCCATTAAGTTGGTTCTGTCATTTAATCTTTACTACTACCCCGTGAGGTATTATTATATTACCCAGTACATTGAGGAAGAAACTGAAGTTCCAATAGGTTAGATGATTTTCCCAAGGTCAAATTCTAACCCAAGTGGTCTGATTCCAGATTCATACTATTAATCACTGTATTGTCTGGCTGCCACTGAAAGAAATGTAAAAATCAAAAAGAGACTGGCTTAAACACAGGAGAAATAATCAGCATATCCTTTAGGGAAATGAAGCATGATTCCCTGCCCATATTGCAGATTCCAGCCTAAGATTTTGTTCAGAATGAAAAACATTTGACACACTTTTAAAACTTTGCTGGCAGTAGGTACATGGCTATAGGCTACTAATCTTAAAGTATATTTCTCCTGAGTTGTACAGTTGCTTTTGTCAGTAGAGAAACAGACAGGGAGAGCTGGCAAGCCATCTGCTTCTGATATAATTCCAGGAGTTTGGTTTTAATCTTTAAAGAGCCAGGCCATTTCTAAGTCCCTGCATATGTAGCTCAGCCACAAGAGCATAGCTTGGACTCCTCACGCAAAGTAATGGAGAACCCTCACTTTTTGGAATAGATTCTTGTTTCTTGCCTCTATCCAATTTAAGGTTTTCTTTTAAGCTAGCCAGGTATGATGATAGGAGAATGCAATAATAACTTAAATATAAGAATAGATTTCACCATCTCTTCACAATGATGTGGTCATATCTTCAAGGTTAAGAGGAAGTTTTGCTCCATCCTAATTTATAAAAATCACTTTTTTTGTCATTTGGAGCAACTACAAAATCTAGTGAAATTATTTGCACTCTCAAGGCACCTTTTCTAAGCTAAGTAAAAAATTTTATCTTGTTGCAACCTGGAGATTTTTAAAATAGAGTTATGAATCAATATCTGAATATGTCTTTTCTGATAAAACTTTATAGAAAGTGCCAGTCTTGAGTAATACAAGTAAAAGTTCAAGTCTAGCTCCAGGAGTGCTTTGGAGACTGCCCAGTTGGTTCACTTGCTCCATAATATATTACCAAGTAGATACTAAGGTATCTTTTTGACTTTAAAGTTATGTTCCTATTCAATGAAAGATTTGTATTTTCATTAATAATTGTTAAATCAGATATTACTTTTACTCTCATGTTTAGCTCTTTTGGTAGATAAACATATTCTGCTCCTAGATTAGTCTTAAAGAACACACAATTTCAAGTCGTTTTGTGACACATAAATCAACTTTATTGGTTTTGAAATGCAATATTGTTTCGAATTTTTATTTCATTACTTTTAGATTAACTCTAATATATTCATATTTCAAAGTGTTTATTTTAAAACATGATGGCATATTGTAAATATTGAAACCAAAAGAGCATACACAACAAGGAATGCTCTAAGTTAGATCGTTGTCAGGTCAATGACACAGTCAGTCCCAACAAATTAAGTCTATCATGATTAGAAAATCCTGGTTGACAATCTCCTAACCCAAACTCAAGATCCATTGAAAGTTCTGTTTATATTTTAGTGGGGTTGTCATGTTTCTATGCTAGTGCAAAAGAGAATTTTTGCATAAGGGAACACTGTAGTGTGCTACAGATTCTGTACTGTTTTTCATCAATACATCAATTATATTCCTGACTTTCAAGTTAGGGAAATTATCTTCTAAAAATTTTAATATTTTTGTTTCAGCAATTGAACACTTTCAGCACACTTTTTGTGTTGAAACTTTTAGCACAGTGACATTGATATCTTATTTGGCAGTTTATTTATAAGGAGCTTGAGAATAAATTAATTTTCAATCAATGATAATAATTGTTATTGAATGGCAATGAAGCATGACCAGAAAAGAAAAATGCATGTATATTTAGAAGTGACACGGGAAGTCAGTTCAATCAGGAGGCAAATATATCATACTGTATTATGAACCTGGATAAGTCTGAGAAGAGGATATGATGACTAATTAACAATAATATACAACAAATACTATGATGAATGTGCTGAGACTGTGGGCAGAATTTGATTCTTCCATCTTCACAGCAATTTCTTTCAAAGAAACTCCACAAGAAAAAAATATATGAAGTTCAAATCTGCATTCCAAATACAGCCAGAAATCTCTTCTCAGCAATTCAGATTAAATATAACTATAATTTTTATACAGAATTTACCTCTTTTACCTCTTTCAGCCTCTAACTCACATTTGAATCATTTACCAGCATTTATTCCTCTGTCTATTACAAAAATGAGGCTCAATAAAGTTTTTGACCTGAACCTGAAGTCCATAGATAAGCAGCCAAATTGTAAACATCATTCGACAAAGTAGATGGGACCAGCTCTGCCTCAGTCCATATACTCCTTAGGATTCCCACATGGACATTCCACCTTCAGAAATAACTTGCATTGATATGCATGTGATTTCATATGTATGTTGTATTTTTAAAACTTGATGAGACAGTGCATGATATATAGTGTGCCTTGCCTTGGAACTATGCAGCACCCTCTGAAAGTCTTAAATACAACCATCTCCTTAGAGATAAGTACACAGAAAAAATCTATTCACCCTTAACTTTCATTTCCTACATGGTCTTTTCCTGCAAAACAGTTCTTCTCCCATTTTTTGACCTCCATCAACACTAACTTCATATAAACTCTTCTGCTGTCTCATGTCATTGTATATGACTTGTATATTTCATCTCTCTAAATAGACGATGCATTTCTAAAGAGCAGGACTGACTCTGATGCTTTATATCTCCACAATGTCTATCAAGAGTCTGAACAAATACCTAGTCAGGGTTTATCCAGACTCACTGATTGTGTAAGTTGTTGAAAACTGCTTCTCTTTGGGAAACACAAGGATGCAAGTAAGTGGAAAATTAAAAAGAAATTATACTGCTTTTATGGTCTCATGCCTTCAATCTACTGATTAACAAATCTTCACTTATTTTTTTATGTGCCCAACTCTGTGCTTTGTAGAAAATATAAAAATATAAAGAATGCTATCTTCTATAAAGAGGTTTAAAGTCTTCTGCATTAGAAAAGTAATAGATTTTATTAGTATAGAATGACATCAGTTTTACACTTTTTACTTCATTTGAGCCTACAAAACTTTTATATTTACCATGGCAGAAATCGTCAATTTTCAACTTTTTTTTTTAACAAACAATAAGCTGTTCGAAAATATGAATGATTTTAGTGGACCAAATGGATTTGTTAATATACTCCTCCTCCTGAATTGAATTGAGCCCGTGGCAGGTCTACTCCATACCAGACAGAGTGCATTCTAGCTATGACTCTGAGACTTAAGGAGAAGAAATGCATTCTACCTAGATTCACCAGTAGAGGTGAATCTTCCTGCTTCAATGGGAAGGAGGAAATAGGGTTGGGGCAGGGTGAAAGGCAGAGAGTTCTTTTCCAGGCAATTCTGCCTCTCTAAATGGAGAAAGTAGCACTGGGAAATAATCGTTCATCTCTAATACCTATCTCATTGTTTATTTTAAATTTTCTTCCATAGAGCTATACTTTACATACAACATATTAGTTTCATATGTACTGATATTTGTATATATTGTGAAATGATCACAACAATAAGGCTAGTTAACATCTGTCACCATACATAGTTGCAGATATTTTTCCCAAGATGAGAATTTTTATGACCTACTCATCAACTTTCAAATATGCAATATAGTATTATTAACTATAGTCTCCATGCTGTACATTACATTCCCATGACTTATTTATTTTAAAACTGGAACTTTGTACCTTTTGACCCCCTTCATGCATTTCTCCTACCACTCACTCCACAACTCTAGAAACCACCAATATGTTCTCTATATCTATAAGATTGTGTATGTGTATGTGTTTTAGATTCCACATGTAAGTAAGATAACATAATATAGTATTTGTCTTTCTAACTTATTTCACTTAGCATAAAGTCCTCAATGTCCATCCATGTTGTCACAAGTGGCAAGATATCATTCTTTTTCATGGCTGAGTAACATTTCATTATATAAATGTGATATACATATATACATATTATTTTTCAAGTTAGTGTTTTCATTTTCTTAAGGATAAATACTGAGAGGCAGAATTGCTGGATCATATGATCATTCTAGTTGTAATTTTTTGATGAACCTTCATACTGTTTTTTGTTGTGGCTATACCAATTTACATTCTCAATGAGAGTGCACAAAGATTCCCTTTTCTCCATCATTTGTTATCTCTTGTTTTTTTTTTTTTGATAATAGCTGTTCTAATAGGTGTAATGCGATATATGATTGTGGTTTTAATTCTCATTTCCCTGGTATTAAGTGATGATAAGCATCTTTTCATGTAACTGTTGGCCATCTTATATATTCTTTGGAGTAATGTCTTATACAAATTCTCTCTTCATTTTTAAAATCAGATTGTTTCTTTGTCATTGAGTTGTATGAATTCTTTATATATTTTGATATTAGCTTCTTATCAGATATATGATTTACAAATATTTTCTACCATTTAATAGGTTGTTTTTTCATTTTATTGGTGGTTTCCTTTGCTGTACAGAGCTTTTTAATTTGATTTGGTTCCACTTTCTTATTTTTTCTTTTGGTGCCTTTTTTATTTCAAGCCCCCCAAAATTGTCACCAAGATTGATGTCAACAAGCTAACTGCCTACGTTTTTTTCTTTTTTTAAGTGTTTCATGGTTTCAGGTCTTACATTCAACTTTTTAGTCTACTTTGAGTTAATTTTTGTATATGGTATAAGAGAGTTGTCCAATTTCATTATTTTGCATGTGGAATTCTAATTTTCCCAACACCGTTCATTGAAAAGACTGTCCTTTCCTCATTATTTATTCTTAGGTCGTTTGTCATAAATTAATTGACTATATAAATGTAGTTTTATTTCGGGGCTCTTTATTCTGTTTCATTGATCTGTGTGTGTGTGTGTGTGTGTGTGTGTGTGTGTGTGTGTGTGTGTGTGTTTTAATTCCAGAACCATAGTATTTTGATTACTATAGCTTTGTAATATAGTTTGAAATCAGGGATTATGATGCTTCCAGCTTTGTTCTTTTTTCTCAAGATTGCTTTGGCCATTTAGTGTCTTTTGCGGTTCTTTACAAATTTTGGCATTATTTGTTACATTTCTGTAAAATGTACCACTGGAATTTTGACATGGATTATATTGACTTTATAGATTTCTTTGCGTAGTAAGGTAATTTTAATACTATTCTTCCAACCCTTGAGCATAGATTCAGAGTTTCTTTTTATATATTTGTATCTTCTTTAATTTATTTTATCAGTTTCTTATAGTCTCAGCGTGCAGGTCTTTCACCTCTGGTTAAATTTATTCCTAGATATTTTATTTTTTTGATATTGTTGCAAATTGGATTGTTTTCTTAATTTATCTTACTGATAGTTCATCATTAGTATACAGAAATATAACAGCTTTTAGTATATTGATTTTTTATTTGCAAATTTACTGAATTTATTAGTTCTTCCAGTTTTTTTTTGGAGTTTTGGGTGTCTTCTATATATCATGTCATCTGCAAAAAGTGACAGTTTTACTTCTTCATTTACAATTTGGATGCTTTTTATTTTTTCATGTATTCTGTTTAATTTCTCTGGCTAAGACTTCTAATACTATGTTTAATAAAAGTGGTGAAACTGGGCATTCTCTTACCTCCTTCAAAACAATGAAAAAACTGAGGTTCTGAGGGATTACTTACAGTCACAAAATCAAAATGTGTCAGATCTTGGTCTGGAACATGAGTCTCCTAACTCCAAGTTTAGTTTTCTATCCACCACACCATGCTGCCTCTGGGTGCAACAGATGTCTCTTGCCTTTCACCACCAGTATCATGTATCATCAGTAGCAGTTTGAAAATATGACCTCTACTGTTTGCCATTTGAGGCCTCCACTTCACCAAGGGATTTTATGTAAACCAATACCAATACCGTGAAAATTTCTAAAGCAGACCATGAGAAAGATTTCTAAGAGAAAATTCACATATGTTCATGAGAACACTACTTTTCTTTACAACACAGATATGCGTACCATCATGAGCCAAGACGATGTTCCTTGGTTTAAGTAAAGGGAGACAACTTTGGCCTTTCTGGATTATCAAATGTAAAACCAGTCATATCTTAGAATGAAGGCCCATTCAATGCTCTTCATCTCTATTCTAATCTTTGAGGCAGTCTAGAGTAAGGGTTATAAGCAAAAATTGTGGAATCTTTCCCAGAGGTTTCTCAACACACTTTCCATGATGTCTCATGGCCCAGATTGCATGATATACTCATTCCTAAATCAATTATTAGCAAAGACAATGAATGGAATTCCCATGATTGGCTTAGTATATTTAATACTTACTCTGGTCTAAGGAGAAACCAGGTTTTGTAGGGTAAACACAAATGGGTTTTCTGTAACTATGAAGAAGAGGGAATCATTATAAACTAGGCAACCAAAAATAATCCCCCTAGTTCTTTCCAGAAAAAAAAATGTATAAATATTATCATCAGTAAAATCTTATCAGTAAATTATTGCAACTTTGGGACTTTTCAAAACAGAGAACCTATTCAGAAACATTTTTTTTAGACTTCAGTTTTAGATCATTCCTTTTTGTACATAAACTACTCTCATTGTAATAATGTTAATTTTGATTGACCTAAAATGCTTTGGTTCTTCAATTTATATATCTTTGGCACTTTTTTGCCTAAAAATACAGCTACAAAAAATACAAGTTTAGGTTGAGGATTGAGGAAATACAGGTGTGTTGGGCTTCAGAAAAAAATATCTAAAAAAGTTTTCAGAATTAAGTTTTCAACAATTTTAGTTAAAAGAAATCTGCACTTTGGATTTTCCATTTTTTAATGTATTATTTTCTTAAATTATTTTATAAAAACTTTTAACAACATGATATTTTTATCAAGATTCTCTTTTTTTTTTCCTTGAAAGAAAAACTAGGCTTTATTATGATTATACTTAAAATCAGAAAATACTCAATTTGGCTTTAATTCAAAAGGTATCAATTTTATTTCTAAAAGTGGAAACATTTCAACTATCTAAAGATAGCATTGGTGACAGCTTCTATTTGTGTTTAAAATTTTAACCCAGACATGATAAGTTTGTACTTGTTAGTATTTCAAATTATATAACTTAATGTGAGACCTCCTCCCTTGACTCTAAGAGGGGTAAAGTAGGAAAACAGGTTGAGTGACAAGGAATAAGGGTGGGGACCAAAGCCCTTAAGGACTCAGAATGCTTTCTCTAAAACAGATAATCCAGCTTTGCACAAGAGCATTTCTACCCAAAATATGTGGTGTTGAGGCTGAGACAGTCTTTTTGAGTAAAAATTTAACTACATTAGTATTAAAATTAGATCTTTTTACAAGTTGATAAACTTATATTTGGAAGCAAATAGCTGAGACCTGCTAATAGGAGCCCAGACATTACCGAAAGCCCAGACTGAAGGATGTTTTTTTCAGAAAGCAGTCTTATCCTTTTATTATGGCTTTTATGACTTTGCACAGACCAATATTCAAGATTGATAATAAGATTATGGGATGAATGATAGATTACTCCTGTGATATCGTACCTATAATTGGAGGGAAAGTATCTTGTATTATTTTCAGAATCTTCTCTTAAATGGACAAATTTGTTTTGTCCATTTAAGTGGATTTAGGAAGATTCCAATGTAGACAGTGGAAGCGAGAACATGTAAGTAAAACATCAGAAAAATAAAATAGTAGGAATTGTAGGTCAGCATCAGTGAAGCCTGAAAGCAGTTCATGAGGACTAGCTACTTGTGTAACTTATGTTTTTTTTTAATCTGTACATCAACTGGAATATTGAATAAGAGACCTTGGCCTCTTAATCTTTATATGTTGCAATACCCCCAAATATGAAGAACTAGAGTATTTATAATGATAAGAGGATCAGAAAGGGGCCCAATTCTAGGATGTAAGAGATATAAGAACTGAAGAACAAGATTAGAGCAAGGCTAGCAATAAGCCTGTCTCGATGCTGTTTCACAAGATTATAGCTACTAAATTGATCTTTGAAACAACTTCAGAGATCTGGTTGAAACTTCCTGGTTGACTACAGGTCCTTTAATTGAAGAACTGAGGAACTAAGGAACTTGTTAATTCATTAAGTTTTATCCCATTAAACCACAACACACTTGTTTTACTTTTGATTTTGAAGCCTCCATGCCAAATGCAAAAATGAATCTACTTTTTTGTAACTCATTTAGTAAATAATGATTTTATCAGAAAATTAGTGTCTTTTCCCCTTTATACATATTTCCCACTAGATACACCCTCCCAGGATTCCCTTACACCAAACCTAGTAAATCCTAATTATTCACTGACATTCATTAGACAATTAGAGTCATGTCTCTGGGGTGGGGAATAGTTGGCCTCAAGACATAACAAAATCCCAGTTTCCCTTTTTTCCTTCTTAAGGAAGAAAGATCCTGAGCTCCCTTTTCTTTCCAAGCTTGCTTCTCCTTGGCTTTTCCCTCCTCCACACTGCCTGCTTGGTGAGTACATAGAGTAGTCTTTCTTTATGTGTACAGAAACCTCATTTAAATCACTGAGGGCCCTAACAGGATTCCAGGCCTCCTTCCCAGTATCCATTTGCATTTTAAGCAGGTTTGGCAGTTGTGATGAGGAGCTCTCCTTCAGAACTACAGGCCTCTGTATTTGCTTGTGTGACTTATGCCTGATGGTTGATCTCTCTGAATATAGACTGTGATATTGAATGACAGGCCTAAGCCCTCTAGTCTTTATTTGCTGCCCTTTCCATTATGGCGAGAGTCAGCAAGTAAATCTGCTCACAGTTTTATGGCCCTAAACCTGTAAAGAGTGCACTTGCTTAGCAATGAGGAATTTTCAGTTTTCTTAGTATGTACTTTCTTTTAGAAAATCTGTGAGCAGATGCTTCTTCTCCACCACCCTCCTGCTGCTTGCTAGCTACCTGATATTCATCAACATAATCTTTTAAAAATAAGGTGTATGTTGGGTATGGAAGAAAAATATTTGGATTTAAAGTGTAAAGTATAAATTAGGAGTTCTATCAGCTCTCAATTGCACAAAAGAAGAAACCAAACCTGAGAAATAACAATAATGGCAAAATTATTGTTACAAATATATTTGTGCCTTCTCATTGGGACCCTCAGGAAAGGCACTTTCAAAATAGCTATGTTTGAAAGATTTGTTCTTTTGAAAACAAGCAGAAAAAAAATGAGACCTCATAGAATCATAAAATACTGGATCTGGAAGGGACCTTGAAAGCTTGGTTTAACTTCTCTCTGGCTGCCCAGTAAAGAGGTACCTTGCTCAAAGTTCACAGTCAATTACCAAGAGAGGTGGACTGGAAGCCCACGTTTGCTCAACTCTTTCTTCAATAGTCTGCCACCTCCTGGGTTTATTGTGTCCTCTGATACAACTGTTGCTGGTGATTAAACTTATTTCTCTCCTCCACAAAAATCCTTATCAGAGGAAAAAAAAACTTAATATCTTTGCCAAAGCTATGTCATTTCTTCTTTCTGTAACCAGTTTTTCTTTCCAGGAAATTTCTCTTGGTACGGACTTTATCGTTGATTACTTATTTTATTTATTCTATCAGAATTTGGGACCAATAATTTTATCTGTGTGAAATGATTTTTGTTTTATTCTTATTAGCATTTAGTTCAGCATAACTGATACATATAGCTGGTCAAACACACACACACAATCACACACATACAGAGTTGCCCAGAGGATGACTGGTGACAAGAAATTAACAGGTGTGAGGAACTGTCATTGAAATCTGCAGGCCGGCCTTCAGGCAGATCCAATATCACATTGTGATGATTTACTCTGGGTCACAATAAGCACAGGTGCTGCAGTGATCATCCGGTGTACATCTAATATTAATATGTCTACAATTTTCACTAGAAAACATCTGTTTTTCCCCTTCACCTCCTGCTGGATTCCCTCCATTCACCCTTCTACATCCCATTTGCTTTACTCCTACAGAGCTTGCTGCCTCCCTGTCTAAGTTAGAACATCCTGGCTGCATGATGGCCATGTGGAAGCAGCCTAGATTATGTTGATGTTGTACCGAGGGTGTGTTCCAAAGCTTCATTACTGTGACACTGATTGATCTTAAAAATTAGGCATATGAATTCAAAGCTGTTCTTTGAATATTCACTCACTGACTGTGCACCTATTTATTGCTGAGTTGTAACAACAATTTTCACCAAAGTAAATGTTTTTGGTTTATGTGTTTTTGGTTTTTATGTCTGATCCATGAAGGAGGTTTTAGAAATCATTATGTCACGCCTTTAAATGCCAATTGTTCATATTTTTTAAAAAAAAACCTTGTTACAAGGAGTCCTGTCACATTAAATAGAAAAACTATAAAAAACTTTAGAACATTTGACATAAAACTGATATATTATGTGGTAATGTTTCTAGTAAAAACTAGGACCTCATTTATTATAAAAGACACTCATTGGCTAAGTTCCATGCTATGTGTTAAGAAAACTGTCACTCCCTAGTCACGATGCAGATTGTCACTCTTAGTCAGAGTTGGACAATCTGTAAATTTTAGAGGAAAATACTGTTGTGAAAAATGAGTTTTGCCAAATGAAGTATACTAAGGACAAACTTAAGCAGCAAACTCACCAGGACCTCTCAGGGCCTCAGTTGTATCCACTGCAAAAAGATAAGATAAAACTATAAATCTATATTTCTGTGATATAATTTTATTTGTTATAACTTGATGCAAAAGTCTTTGTAACTGCTTCAGACTCTGGAGTTTAGCTTAAAGTTGGTAGACATTAACTAGGGAGCTGGAAGCAATAATCTTTTGATTAGAACGGTGACTGATTTGGCCACACCCTAGTGGGTCTCTATCTCAGAAGACATTGTGAAATGCTTGGGAGGGGAAAAAAAGAACAAGATCTACTCAAAAGCATTTAAACTGGAAGTAGGAGCCAACAACATTCAGCACTTATGTGGAGTTGTGGGAAGTCCTGTTAAAAAATCCAACAATACTTTCCCTCTTCCTCACCCCTGTTTCAGATCAGTTATCATATTCTGCCAAGCCTTCTCAGACAATATTTCTTACATCTGTTCATTTCCATTTGTAGCACTGCCATCCTCAGTGAAGCTTCTTACCAGTTCACTCTTAGTTTACTTTGAAAGGCTCTTGAGTGTTATTTCTGCTTGTTACTATTCATCTTTATTTCTGCCATATCAATCTTTTAAAAAAAGTAGATTGTTTTAAAGAAAAAGGAAAAGTAAAGGAAAAAGAAAAAGAGAAAAGAAAAAAGAGAAAAGAAGGAAGAAGAAAGAAAGAAAAGAAGGAAGGATGAAAGGGAGGGATGGATGGACGGAAGAAGGGAGGGAGAGAGAGAGACAGAAAGAGACAGAGAGAGACAGAGAGACAGAGAGAGAGGGACAGAGAGAGAGAGAAAGAGAGAAAGGAAGGAAGGAAGGAAGGAAGGAAGGAAGGGAAAAGAGAACATACACGACAGAAAGAAGAAAAAAGACAAGACAGAAAGAAAGAAGAAACGAGAAAGAAAAGGAAATAAAGCCAAGAAAGAAAGAGAAATAGAAAGAAAGAAAGAAAGAAAGAAAGAAAGAAAGAAAGAAAGAAAGAAAGAAAGAAAGAAAGAAAGAAAGAAAAAGAAAGACAAACCTCTCTGATCAGTGTAATATAGTAGCCACCTGGCACTGTAGATGGTTATTAAAATATTATTGATTATATTACCTATATTGTACTTAACATTCCCATGACTATTTTGTAATTACCAATTTGTACTTCTTAATCTCTTTACCTTTTTCACCCAGCTGCCCAAACCCCCTTCCATCTGTCAACTATCAGTTTGCTCTCTGTATCTGAGTCTGTTTCTGTTTTGTTGGTTTATTTCATTTTTAAGATACTTTATATAAGTGAAATCATACGGTATTTGTCTTTCTCTGTCTGACTTATTTCACTTAGCGTAATACCCTTTAGGTCCATTCATGTCAGTGTAAATGGTAAGATTTTATATTTTTCTGGCTGATTAATATTTCATTGTATATGTGTACCACTTCTTCTAGACTAATTGGTGAGATCACTTTGTAAATTATATAAATGTCTAACCACTGCACTGTATACCTGAAACTAATGTAAAATAATATTGCTACCACCAAGCTTTCTTTTTTCAGCCTTTGTAGTGCTTTATTCCTTTCACCTCTAAACCCACCAGCCATACCTCTAATTCCCAGTCAAATCTTACCTTTTTCTTAAAACCTTACCAAGCACGTAAGCCTTATTCCTTTAGCAATTATTAACTTGGTCATAAATCTTAAACTACCTTATTTCTTATTAAATTATTGTATTTTTTATTATAGAAACAATATAACATGATAGAAATACTTAAGAAATGAGGAGGGTGCTAAGATGGAGAAGCTGACCCAGAATCCCAGGTCTCTAAATGAAAAACTTGCCGTTTTTGAAAGCATAGGTTTTCTGTCCCTTGTATCACCATTTATGAACTTCGTGACTTTGAAATAGTTAACATCTTTAAGTCTCAATTTCCCTTTCTGTAAAGTAAAAAATTGAATGATATTTACTTCTCAGGTTGCTATGATTATTAAATGAGATCATTTGAAACAGTCTTAGAACTAAGTCTCTCACAGGGTAATCAACAAATTTCCTAATATTGTTATTTTATATTCAATTTCAGACATACTGTGTGTATATTTCATAGCAGATAGCATGATTTTTTTTTAATAAACAATACTTTATAAGCATTTTTCTACTTCGATACAATCTTCAGATTATTTTAATAGTTTTATAGCAATCTATAGTGTGCATACATCATATTTTACTCATGCATTCCTCTATTGTTAGGTACTTAGGCTGTTTCCTCTACTCTTTTGTTGTTGTAAATAATGTTTTGATTCATATCTTTATGCATAAATGTTTCTTTCCATTTGGATGATTTCTTTAGAATAAAATTGCTGAAATAAGATTTTTGAGAAAAGAGTATGAACATTGTTAGGGCTCTTATACAATTTAAGATAGCACCAGTTTTATGCACAGATCAATTTTGTGTACTATCCCATAATTTTAAAGCTAGATAATATTCAGAGTAATAAATGTGTTTTTCTTATTGCTTTAAACACTGTAATAGCAAGGTTAAACATTTTTCACATATAGATTAGCTTCTACATTCTCTTTTATAAATCATCTGCTCATGTTCTTTGTCCACTTATCTATTTGGACTTTAATACTTTTATTTTAATTTTTATAGTTTCTTTATATTGACTGTAAAGAATACTCTATTGTATTTGCTGTCATATTTTCTTGATTAATTATTTACTTTAAAAATTAGTTATTTTTGAATGTACAGAAATTTTACTTTCTGTGGAGTATGGTATGTATTTTCCTCTGGGATTGTTTTTATTTAATGAGTGGTTGCTTTTATTAAACCTCAGCCTTCACAGTTATTCTCTAACCTACTTCCTTTGATAGCTCCTTTATTGCTATGTGGTAATACTGTATTAGTTTATTGTTATTTAACTCTTCTCAATGTAGATTATAAACTTTCTAAATTCATGGTTCTTGTTTTATACCACAGGCAGAGTGGAAATAGGACCGACTCGTGAGTTTAATAACCTGTACTTGAATCCACATGATTACTATATGACTTTAGATACATTAGTTAGTTCCTTTTGGCTTCTACAACATAAAGACTTCCCCTCTCTGCTTTTTTCCCACAAGATCTTCAGAGAAGACAGTGGAGTTATATACATATAAAAGTTTTGTACTTGTAATAAACCATTAAAAGAGTCAGCTGTTGATACCACAGAAATACAAAGGATTATAAGAACATACTATGAACAATTATATATGCCAACAAATTTGACAATCAGGAAGAAATGGATAAATTCCTAGAAACATACACTTTTCCAAGACTGAGTCAAGAAGAAACAAAATCTAAACAAATCAATTACTAATTAAATCAAATAGGTAATCAAAAAATTCCCAAAAAACCAAAGTCATGGAGTGGATGACTTCACAGGCAAATTTTACCAAACATTAAAAGAATTAACACCTATCTTTCTCAAACTATTCCAAAAATGACAAAAAGAGAGAAGGCTCCAGAGCTCATTTTATGAGGCCACCATTACCTTACTCCAAAGTCAGGCAAAAACATTACAAAAAAAAAAAAAAACTCTGATAAACATAGATGCAAAAATCTTCACAAAATATTAACAAACTGAATTTAGCAATGTATTAAAAAGATCATTCATCATGATCGAGTTGGATTTATTCCTGGGATGCAATGTTGGTTCAATATCTGCAAGTCAATTAATGTGATACATCACATAAACAAAGTATAAAATAAAAATCACATAATCATATCAATAGCAGAAAAAGAATGAAAAAATTAGCATCTATTTATGATAAAACCTCTCAGCAAAATGGGAATAGAGGAAACATATCTCAACATAATAAAGGCCATATATGATATCCCACTGCTAACACTATACTCAACAGTGAAAAACTAAAAATAATTTTCTTTAAGATCAGAAACAAGACAAAGATGTTCACTTTCAGAACTTTTAATTAACATAGTATTGGAAGTCCTAGCCACAGCAATCAGATAAGATTGACATAAAAGCCATCAAGATTGGAAAAGAAGTAAAGTTGTCGTTATTTGAAGACGACATAATATTATATATGGAGAACCCTTAAAATTCCACCAATAAGTATTGGGACTGATAAATAAATTCAGTAAAGTAGTGGGCTGCAAAATTAATATTCAGAAATTGGTTGCACTTCATGTGCAAATAATGAACTATAAGAGAAAAATTAAGTAAACAATCCTACTTACAATTGCATCAAAAATAATTTAAATGCCTAGGAATAAATTTAACCAAAAAAATAAAAAAGACCTGTACTCTGAAAATTATGTCATTGAAGAAATTGAAGAATATACAAATAAATGGAAGCATATATTATGCTTATGGATAGGAAAAATTAACATTGTTAAAGTTCATACTATCCAAAGAAATATATGGATTCAGTGCAACTCCTATAAAAATACCAATGGCATTTTTCACAGACCTAAAACAAACAATTTTAAAATTTACATGGAACCAAAGAAGACTTCAAATAGCCAAAGCAATCTTGAGAAAAATAAATAAATAAAGTTGGATGTATTAAACTACTTGATATCAAACCATACTATAAGGCTACGGTAATCAAAACAACATGATAATGGCATAAAAACAGATGCAGAAATCAATGCAACAAAATAGATATTCCAGAATAGATAAGCCCACACTTATATGGTCAATTAATCTATGACAAAGGAGGCAAGAATATACAATGGAGTAAAGACAGTCTCTTCAACAAATTGTTTTGGGCGAACTGGGCAGATACACGCAAAAAAATCAAACTAGACTACTTTCTTACACCATATACAAGAATAAACTCAAAATGGATTAAAGATTTAAATGTAAGACCTGAAAACATAAAACATATATAAGAAAACATAGGCTGTAAACTTTCTGATGTTGCTCTGAGTAATAATATTTTTTTTGTATATGTTACCTCAAGCAAGAGAAACAAAAGAAAAAAAATAAACAAATGGGACTACATTAAGCTTAAAAAAATTTCACACCACAAAGAAAACCATTAACAAAATGAAAAGACAGCCTACTAAATGAGAGAAGGTATTCGCCAAGATATATCTGATAAGGGGTTAATATACAAAATATATAAGGAACTCATAGAACTTAACACAAAAGACAAACAATCTGATTTAAAAATGAGCAGAGGACCTGAATAGACATTTCTCCCAAGAGAACATATGGATGGCCAATAAACATATGAAAAGATGCTCAACACCACTAGTCATCAGAGAACTGCAAATCCAAACCACAATGAGATATCACCTCACACTTTTCAGAATGACTATCATCAATAAATCAACAAACAAGTGTGGTTGAGGATGTGGAGAACAGGGAACCCTCTTGCACTGTTGGTGGGATTGCAAATTGGTGCAGCCACTATGGGAAACAGTATAAAGGTTCCTCAAAAAAAATTAAAAATGGAACTATCATATGACCCAGCAATCCTTCTTCTGTGTATTTACTGCAATAATAATAATAATAATAATAATAATAATAATAATAATAATAAAGAACATTTATTTGTAAAGTTATATGCACCCTGATGTTCGTAGCAGCATTATTCATGGTGGCCAAGACATGAAAACAATTGAAGTGTCCTTTGACAGATGATTGGATAAAGAAGATATGGTACATTTATGAAATGGAATATCGCTCAGCCATAAGAGAAGATGAAATACTGCCATTTGCGAGAACATAGGTGGATCTTGAGATAATTACACTAAGTGAAATAAATCAGACAGAACCATATGATTTAACATATATGTGGGATATAAAACTTAAAGCAACCAATAAACAAGACAAAGAAACAGAGACTCATGGTCAAAGACAAGAGCGTAGTGATTACCAAAGAGAAAAAGGGGAGGGAAGAGGAAAATAAGGGTAAAGGGGGTCAAATATATGGTGACAGAAGGAGATTTAACTTTGGGTGTTGAACACACTATGCAACATACAGATGACATAATATTGAACTATACACTTTAAACCAAATGATTTTATTAACAAATGTCACTCCAATAAAGTTAATAAAAAAGAAAAGCATCTTAGAGAAACAAGAAGTCTCCTCAAAAAAAAAAAAGAAAGAAAGAAAGAAAAGAAGCTCAACATCCTGACATAGGAAGCCGAAGCCATAAGAGACAAAACTTATTCACAAATCAAGATGAAAGGGTTCCAGTTCTTTATGACTTCCTGGAAAAAAGTGTAAAAAACACGTATGTACACATAAATGCAAATATTTTATGTTATTTTAACATATGATAATGGAAAGAGATTTGACTTTGGGCAGTGAACACATAATGCAATATACATATGATATATTATTGAATTGTACACTTGAAACATAAATTTTATTAACCCAACCCAATAAATCTAATTAAAAATTAAAAAAATAAAGATAAAATATAAAAATAATTATTACTTGTCCAAACTTGAGGTGGGGGGGTATGCTTATATTTTTTCATGAGTCTGGATTTCTGACCTGAGTTTTTTAGAATATTTTTAATGTACTCGATTTTACATTCTATGGCAAGATTAGAGAAAGATTCATTAAAATGAAATACTTCTAAAGGTAATTCTCTTTACAGAAATTGTCTTTCCTCATCATGTCTATAAATGTCAAATCCAATGAAAAACAAAGCTAAACTCAATATATGCCAGAAATTATACTAGATAAACTTAACTTAAATTTTTGAAATTAGTTTAATTTGTAAAAGGAATTAAAAGAGCAAAAATAATGAGAAAAAAATGTATCTTAGAAGTAAACACTTGCATTGGCCTGAAAACGATGGTGAGTGTGGAAGGTAAGGGAATGAGCAGAAATATTAATAGAAATGTAAAAAGGTCTAGTGTGATTATATAGATCACTAAAGAAAAAAAATGAAAAGAAAAGTGAAAAAAGAGAGGAGGAAGGGAGAAAGGAAAAGAAAGAAGAAGGAAAGAAAGGGAAGGAAAGGAGGAAGGGAGAGAAAGAAAAGTTCTGAGCACCAAAATCTTAAAAGAATGACTTTTTGTCATAAAAAGTGGCAAGATTTCCTGGCACTTGTTCCACTGACAATCTATGATGATCATAATGGGATCTTAATTTTTAAGTTGCAAAATCTCATGAAGATTGTTTTTTATGTATCTTTTTATGGCTCTTTTTGATATTCTGCTGAGCATGTCTTGCCATAGGTTTATTTGTGCTTTCGGTCTTTACTAGACATTTGCAAGCCAGAGTTTCCTTTTTAGGTACTCAGTAAGAGCTATACATAAGGATCTCAATGAGATTAAATTCTCAATTTTTTTTCAAATATTAAAATATTTTGTTAATGTTTATAAATCTCCAAGAGATATTTTTTATGTACTTTTTTTTGGGGGGGGAGGCAGACTTTAGATAATTGTTTTTTTTTTTTTATTTTCCAAATCCAGTAGCCATACAATATTAGTTTCAGGTGTATATACTCATTGTGATTTATACAATATTTATATAACTTACAAAGTGATCACTCCAATAAACCTAGTATCCATTTGATACCATACATAGTTATTATAATATTAATGACTTTATTTCTTATGCTATATTTTACATCCCCATGACTATTTTGTAACTGCCAATTTGTACTTCTTGTTTCCTCTTTTTCACCCACCTCTTAACCCCCTCACCTCTGGCAACCATCAAAATGTTCTCTGTATCTATGAATTTGTTTCTATTCTGTTTGTTAATTTTGTTCTTTAGATTCCACATGTAAGTAAAATCATATGGATTTGTCTTTCTCTGTCTGACTTACTCCACTCAGGACAATACCCACGAGATCTATCCATGTTTTTGCAGATGCCAAGATTTCATTCTTTTTGATGGCTGAGAATACCTCATTCTATATATGTACCACTTCTTATATATCCATTAATCCATTGGTGAACACCTAGGATGCTTCCATATCTTAACAATTGTAAATAATGCTGCAATGAACATATGGAGTCACATGTCCCTTCAAAATAGTGTTCTGGGTTTATTTGGATAAATATCCAGAGGTGAGATTACTGAGTCCTTCTTTGTCTCTTGTTATAACTCTTGTTCGAAAGTCTATTTTGTCTGGTAAAAGTATTACTACCCTGGTTTTTTGTTGGTTGGTTTATTTCTTTTTTTATAAAACATTTTTCCTCATCCTTTTACTTTCGCTCTGTGTGTGTCTTTTGATCTGGAGTGAGTCTCTTGTAGGCAGCATATGTAAGGGTCTTAATTTCTCATCCATTCAGCCACACTATCTTTTGATTGGGGCATTTAATTTATAAAAATTTGAAGTAATTGTTGTTAGATATATAGTTATTGCCATTTTACATTTTATTATTCATATATTTTTTAGTTTTTTTCTTCTTCTTAAAGAAGTTCCTCTAAACATTTCTAATACTGGTTTAGTGTTGATGAACTCCTTTAGCTTTTTTTTTTGTCTGAGATGTTCTTTCTCTGTCCTTCAATTCTAAATGATAGTTTTGCTGGATAGAGAATTCTTGGCTGTATGTCCTTGTTATTCATTACATTAAATATTTCGTGCCAATCCGTTTGGTCTACAAAGTTTCTATTGAGAAATCAGCTCACAGTCTTATGGGAGCTCCATTGTAGGTAACTGCCTTTCTCTTGTTGCTTTTAAGATTTTCTCTTTGTCTAACTTTTGGCATTTTAATTAAAATGTGTTTTGATGTGGGCCTCTTTTGCTTCATCTTGTTTGGGACTCTGTATTTCCCGGGCTTATATGTTTAATTACTTTGCCAGGTTAAGGAAGTTTACCTACTCTGCCATCTTTCTCAACATTTTTTAAGGACTTAAGAATTTTCATATCCTTTGTCCAATGGGCAGAGTCATTTAAATAATACACATTCAATTTAACATTTGGACTGAAGACCAGGTGCCTATCTTGGAATGTAAATGGAGTAAAATATGTAAATATACCGGTTGTGAAACATTGTTATGGAAACGATAAACAGAACTTTAAACAAGAATGTTAAAAGTGAATTGTAAATAGCAGATTTGAGAAGATGGAAATTAATTTCAATACATCTAAGGTGTACTGTCTGTTAAATCAAAATAAAGTGCATTTATAATTTTGTTTTTATTATTAATTTATAACTAATAATTAGATAAATTTTGTTTTCTTTCTAAAGCCTTCGCTTATACTATTTTTCTTCCTTGGAAATTCTCCCTTTCCTATATACTCTACCTAGCAAACAATTATCTATGACATTTTAGATCAAATGGCACCTTTGCCATGAAATTCCTGAATCTCTCTCATCATGATTAATATTGCCATCTCTCTCTTCCATACTCTCATAACATGCTGTTCTCCTATTTTAAGACTTAAAAATGATATGGTCTAATTTAGGCCTTTCATTTTATAAATAAGCCACATAGTTCATTATTACTTCCCTCTGTCATTAGAGTTAATTTTGAACATATCCATTGTCCCCATTAAATTTGCACTCCTTGAGTCTAGGACCTGTGTATTGTGTTTCTTTGCATCTTTTTCCATGAAAAAAAAATGAGTCCTCAAGAAATACTTACTGAATAAATGTTTTAAAATGAATAAATGAAAGAATGAATAAATTCAATTGCCTCTGACAAAAGAGTGGAGTAAGCATAACTTCAATTTTTAATATCCCCTTAAGGATCATTTCTCTTTTCTAATTCCCCACTCCCACTCCTCCTGAAACCCACTTTTGTCATGTTGATTCCTAGTAGTGAGTGACACATACAATTTCACTCATGTATGAGATATAAAATTAAAAGCAACAAACAAGACAAACATACAGAGACCCATGGAAATGGACAACAGTTTAGTGGTTACCAGAGGGAAAGGGGGGTGGGCGGGTTGTAAATAAGGGTTAAGGAGGAGGGTCAAATATATGGAAGGCAATTTAACTTTGGATGACAAACACACAGTACAATATACATATGATGTATTACTGAATTATGCACTTGAAACCTATATAATTTTATTAACCAATGTTACCCCAATAAATTTAATAAAAAAATTTTTTAAGTTCTCAAGAAGAATAAAATATATATAAGGGTAATATTTTCATTGTCAATGGACAGTATCTCTCAGCCGTTGTATATAGAGCTGGCCCAGCTGAACCAACTGATATTTTATGTAAAGCATGTGTGGTGGGGCCTGAATTTCTTGGTCTCTGCTGCGTATCATGATGATGTCAATGAGCCATGGCAAATCAGAGAAACTTCACATTTTTTGTCTCATCTGATTTGGCTGCACTCAGATAAAGCCTTTTCTTTACTAGTGTCAGTGATTCTTCGCCATTTTATATATCCTAAATTAAATAACAAAAATTTTCCACTTGACTATTTTTAGTACTTGAATTTACAGTAAATTCTTTAATATTTACTTCTCTTATCTATAACAACTTAATGTTCATAGATCCCAAAACGGGCTGCCGATGTTCTAAGAAATATTCACAATAACAGAAAGAGTTAATTAATCATTAAAAAAAAGGTGCTAACATTAATTTCCAAAGTAAGGATAGCTTGGGATAATTAAACTGAACTAAATTCCTCAGGACCTAATGCTTTAATGACTTACCTGAAGGTTAAAGAAGTAACAGTGATATGTCAAAAGATTTAAAAATTGTGACTAAAGTCATTTTTGTGATAATAAACACAAATATAAGTAATAATATGATGAAAATTCTTTATTTTTGTTATTCTATATTAATATATCTGCCTTTGACCCTTGAGACATCAAATATGAATATGGATGGCCTTAACATGATAATTTGGAACCACTGTTAGATGGAATTTCTGGAAGCAATGCAAAAATTGCTTGATGTTTGAACACCATCGTAAATCATCAAGTATATTTCCCTTTGAACTCAGTCCCCACATCAAACATCTTATTACTCAATATAATTGAACTAAATATTATACAAATAAAACCTAAATTTTGCTTTTAAATATTTCAGAGTCTCGAGGTTTAAATAAGCAAAGTTCTCAAAAAAAATCACAATTTTAGTGTACATTGTTGGGATGGAGGATGAAGTGAGGAGAAGTCCAAATGGACAAGCGTACTTAAAGATTAATAAAATTCCTCGACTGGTGGCATGGTGTAGGGAAAGAGCAGAGAAGTTCGGGGACCTAAGTTTTGGCTCTGTTATAAAATCTCCATATAACATTTTTTCGAGTCATTCCTTTTATATCCTGCACACTAAGGAGCATTAAGTAAGCAATAGGTAAGACGATGTGTGTAAAAAATCTTTGTAAGCTGCAAAGCACTATATGCTTTAATAATTATATCATGAATAATACATTATCAAAATATCACTGAAAGAAATTAAAAATCTAAATAAAAGAAAAGATATTCCATGCTTATAGATCAGAAGACCTAATAGTGTTAAGATGGTAATACTCCTCAAATTGATCTACTTATTCAATACAATTCCTACCAAAGATCCCAGCTGGCTTTTGTGCAGTAATTGATAAGATGATCTTGAAATTAGTATAAAAATTCAAGAGACACAGAATTCCTAAAACAATCTTTAAAAATAACTAAGTTGGAAGACTCACATTTCTCAAATTCAAAATTTACTGCAAAGCCATAGTAGTAATGACTGTACAGTACTGGCATAAAGGTAGACATATAGATCAATGGAATAAAATTGAGGGTCCAGAAATAAACCTTCACATTTATAATCAATTGATTAAGATACAGGTGTCAAGGCCATTCAATGAGGAAAAAATTATTTTCAACAAATGGTGCTGAGGTAACTGTATATCCATATGCAAAAGATTGAAATTAGATCCTTACCTCATGCCATGCACAAAAATTAACTCAGAAAGAACAAAAGGCCTACATATAAAATATAAAACTGTAAAATTATTAGGAGTAAAGCATAGGAGTTACTCTTTTTGACTTTGGGTTATACAAAAACCACAAGTGACACAAATTAGATAAATTAGATTTCATTAAAATTGAAAACTTTTGTTGTTTGAAGGATACCATCAAGAAAGTCAAAAGACAATCTACAGAGTGGAAAAAATATGTTTGTAAAGCATATGTCTGACATGGAACTTGCACTCAAAATATATAAAACACTCTTACAACTCAGTAATAAAAAGAAAACTAACCTTATAGATATGGAAAAAAAATATTGGGATAAGATATCTCTAAGGAAGCTATACAAATGACCAATGAGCACATGAAAAGAGACTTAGCATCTTTAGTCAAAAGAGAAATGCAAATAAAGTCACACTGAAGTACCACTTCATAGCCACTAAGATGTCTTTAATGAAAAAGACAGAAAGTGACAAGTGTTGACGAGAATGGAGAGACATCAGAACCTTAATAAACTATCAGTGGAAATGTCAAATGGCACAGGCACTTTGGAAGTGTTCACCAGGTTCTTGTAAAGTTAAACAGAGTTATCATATAACCCAGAAATTCTGCCTCTAAGTATACACTCAAAAGAACTGATAATCTATGTTCACATAAAACTTGTATACAAATATTCATAGTAGCATTATTCATAATAGTCAAAGAGTGAAACCAACTGAAACATTCATTAACTGATGAGTAGATAGAAAATATGGTATAACCATACAAAGGAATATTATCCAGCTATTAAAAGGAATGCAGTACCAATACTTCATGCTAAGTAAAATAGTCAGTTACAAATTATCTCATATTTTATGATACCATTTACATGAAATATCTAGAATAGGCAAATTTATAGAGACAAGAAGTAGATTAGTGGTGGTTACTAGGGGCAGGGATGAGGAGGTAAAGCAGATTGACTTCTGATTGGTATAAAGTTTCTTTTTGGGGTGATGAAAATGTTTTAGAATTATATAGTGATGATAATTGCAAAACCCTGTAAATATACTAAAAAACAATAAATTTTACCCTTTAAAAAGTGAATTTGATTGTATGTAAAATATATATGAATATATATTTTAAAGAATAATGCAGTGACTTTTGTTGAATAGAGCCAATATGCAGTAGCAGGTTATGCAATTTCACAAAGCAGAGCTGCTGCAGTAAAAGTAAATCAAAGAATCATCTTTTCCTGTACTGGGTGTGAGAATGACTAGTTTCACATTGTTTTCCTCAGCCATACTCTTATTCGTACTAGTAAATCAATATTTAGATAAGAGAAAGTGAGACTTTAGAATTGGGGTTAAAAGGAATGGGGAAATATATTTATTTCCAATCATATTCCCTTGCTCTATTTTCCTCATTTTTAATTATTAAGTGAAGCCACACATTTGCTAACAGCCTATTCTTGAATATAATCCTAGACTCAGTTTACATGTCATACTAGATAATGATGCTCATTTACTTATAGTAATATTTAGTTTTCACTAAGATCTAAATTAACAAGCTCGTTCATCTATCTTATTCACCGGGTATAACCCTGAATAAGTTTCTTTTCAGAAATCAAAATCATGATGTATGTTTGCCCCACTGATCATTTTAGAAACACTTTACCTACAGACTGGGAGCAAATCTAAAGGAATGTGAACTCCAAAAATATGTTTTCTCTCAGAGTAACTACTTAGAAGACACAACATTCATTTGGATGTATAGACTATACAGAATGTCTCATGACTACAAAGACTTTATGTTTAGAAAAGCCAAATAATCTTCCATCATTTCTTTCCTTTAATATAAAATAATGGTGAGGCGTACTTCCCGTTCAATTCTTTGAAAGCTAAAACACTAAAAATTGCAAAAGAAAGTAATTTTCAATAATCCCTTGGTATAAAGATGACTTCATTACAATTACCAGAAGTATTCATTGTTCATGGCAGCACCTACCAGATATGTTGAGTACTCATTAAGTCAACTACCCACAATTTCAGATGTTAAGGTTAAACAAAAATTAGTTATTTAATGAACCAAAAAAAGGTTTTGTGGCCTGACATTACCTAGATTGGTTTCAGTTATCTACAGACTTCTCAATTCTCTACATTCCTTTGAATAGATTTAGCCACGGAAGCATTGAAATTAAATTATTATTCCTTGATTTGTTTCCAAAATTAGCAATTGAAACACAGAATGGAAAGGATAAGAGACCAGGAAGTAACTAACCTTCTCCAGATTACACGCAATTTGTTCAAATTAAATGTGTATTTTTTTTCTTCTATGCCACAAATCGCACTGTTTTCCTTTTTACATTTTAAGAAGAAAAATTTTCTGGTCAGGGGTACAACAAGATTCCATGAACTTGTTATCCGACGTCAAAAACCATCAATGTTTTGACATATTTATTTAATATATCCATTATTTCTTTTTAAAGACTGGAGTGCTTTTAAGTGACTCCTGACATAATGTTAATTCTCCCTTAAATACTTTAGTTTGTTTTTCAGAAAAGATAAATAAGGACATTTGCATTAAAAACACCATCATAGTGCCTAAAAAATAATATGTCATTAGAAATCATTTAATATTCAGTCCCTATTCAAATTTCTCTGATTGTCTAAAAATGTCTTTTTACCATTTGTCTGTTTAGATCAGTATCTGAACAAATTCCACTCATATTTAGAAATCATTTCTCTTAAGTATCTTTATTTTGTTCTAAAATAACCGCCCCTACACATCCAATTTTGGTCTTAAGATTACCACTATTTTAACTTACGCCTTTCAGTTTAAAAATTTATATTTTTAATATTTTTTCCTAAATTTAGCTTTATATATGATTTAGCTGGTACTACCATACATACAATTATTAATCCAACAGATTATTCTCAAGTGCTTACTATATGCCAGGTATATTTCTGGTGCTGGATATTTAGCAGTGAAAATGATATAGTCAAGGCTCATGCCATGGAATTTACAGACGACAAATAAGTAGTTGCATTATATACTGTCAGTTGTGATAAGTTACATAATAATAAATAAAGCACAGTAAAGGGATAGAGTGGAGTAGGGTGAAAAAGTTATTTTAGATAGGATGATCATAGAACAGCTTTATAACTGACCACTTATCTCATGAATAGTATATAAAATAATAGACTCATTGAGTTGAAAGTTATCTTAAAGGTCACATTGTTTAATTTCTAGACTGTATGATGATTTAGTATTTGCTAGATGATTGGTAAAATATGCTTATTTTAATTATTTTACTATCCAGGAATCTGTAGAGCTTTATGGTGGTTGTGGGTTGGTATCCAAATGTGTATATACATATACATACATTTTGAGCATATTTTTGACACAAACCATGAAATGATCAGAATAAAAATTTGGAAATACATGTGAGCTCAACTTATTTTTCAAAATAACTTGTTGAATTGAGGGTGGGAGTCTTATAATTTATGTATCTAAATTTCACAACAGAAACTGTATAGTTGTTGTTATGGTATTTAGTGCAGGAAGTAGGTGAGAATATTCAATGAAGGTAATGAGAGGCAGTGACTTACATGGCTAAGGCACCTGGAAAATTTAGAAAATATAATGCCAATTTGGTGTTCAGTAAAGTTAACTTGATGTCAATTTGGTGTTCAGAAGAGTTTAATTGAAATGTATTTTTAAATCAGTTGAGCAGTTTCAAAATCTGCTGCACAGAGAGAGTGTTAGATAACAGAAAGAAAGCAAATGCAATATATATATATAATCAAAGGAAAATAGGCAACTGAGAAAAAGGTGCAAAATCATGACTAATTTCATCAAGCTTTACTTATCAAAAAATATTGCATTTGATTTTAAAGCCTTGTCTGGTTTTCTAATTCCTGGCATGCATTTTTTTAGTAAATTTAGTGTCATTGAAATATATATGAAAATCTATTACTAGATAATTTTAAATATCAAAAATTTAAGTAGGTTAAATACCAGAGAGCAGTGATTATTTCAGAAAATTTTTCAATAAATTCTAAAGAAGGGAAATGGAGATTTCAGTAAGGGATTGTACATTATTTGTACAATAAAGTACATTATTTGTACAATAAAGTACATTATTTGTACTTTAATTGTCATACTTCTAGGTCAGGGTGAAAATGAGATGGGGAGAGAGGAAAAATTCCTATCACCTCGTGATGTTATACTTATTGTAACATCATAGCACATTACTCATATGTTTGTGGTGATGCTGGTATAAACAAACCTACTGCACTGCCAGTCATAAAAATATAACACAATTATGTACAGTATGTAATATTTAAAAACAATAATAAGTGACTATAGTACTGCTTTATGTATTTTCTATACTTTATCATTGTATTAGAGTGTACTCCTACTTATTAAAAAAAATATTTGTTGTAAGACAGTATGCCATGTTATACAAGCACCAGTTTTATACATCTTTTGTTTACCATGTCTCTTGACTGCATTATTTTCTTTTACTTGATTTAATCTCCTGTTGTTTTACAAATTTACTATAGTCTAAGTATAGTGTTTATAAAGTCTACAGCAGTGTACAGTTAATGTTCTAGGCTTTTATATTCACTCACAACTCACTCAGACTCAGAGAAACTTCCAGTTCTGTAACCTCATTCATGGTAAGTGCCCTATACAAGTGTGCCATTTTAAATCTTTTATATAATATTTTACCATACCTTTTTATGTTTAGATATGTTTAGATACACAAATGCTTACCATTGTGTCATAATTGCTTATAGTATTCAATGCAGTAACATGCTATACAAGTGTGCAGCCTAGGTGCAATAGGTTATATCATATAGTTGAGCTGTATAGTAGGCTTTACCATTTATATTTGTGTAAATGCAATCTATGATGTTCACACAATAACAAAATCACCTAATCATGCATTTCACAGAATATATCCTTGTCCTTAAATGTGTATGACTATATTAGTAGAACTGCATTTCAGTATTTTCCCAAAAAATTTATGTTAAATTCATAGTTCTCATGCATGCTTATACTGTGGGCTCTAAAAATAATTAAAAGAAAGAATAGAACATTTTCTCTTTGGTCCATATTCATCCTTCATATATTTTGGATAACTAGAGATTTCTGTTCCCTGCCCATTACCTAATATCTCCATATCTGGATTTACCAGTTGCCTAGTATAAATAATGGTTGAGATTAAATGTTCCTTAAATGTGGAAAATGTCATAATATCATAAAGAGGTCTTGCTGAAACAATGTGAAGAAGAAAAAAAAGGAAAAAACAACCATTTAGAACTAATGTACTCCATCACATAATTATTTATAAACTAAGTCATTCATCTGCCTCTTTTATCTTTGGTAATAAATGAAATATTAACGCCAGTCATATTCACATGACTTAGACATATTACATAATTTTAAGCAAATGATTACACTCCAAGTCTTACCCAATCTCTTTAATTTTAGCATTAACTCTAGTCTAAATATTTAGACTCTACATCCTTAAAAACCTTCAGTTCTCTTTTCAGATTATATGGAAGTGAGGCTAAGATAGAAAGGGTCAATTAATTTACAGTGAAGCCTCTAGAATTTATAAAAAAAATCAAAGTACTACATATCCAAATTTTAGGACATACTGAAATTAAATTCCTGAGATATTCAGAACTAGAGCTCTTGTCCTAATGAAATCCTGAAAAGAAGTAACTCCTAAAGCATCTACTTTTGTGATTTTCTTTTTTTTCTGTCTCTCCTTTATTAAAAACAAAACAAAACAAAGAATACACACACACACACACATATACACACATATATATGTATATATGTATAATGTTATAGGTACAAAGGCACTTGGGAGAGGACAGAAGAGTGGAATGTGTATTTGTGTGGATGGAACTGGTGGTAGTGGAGAACATAACAATTTGGTCTCAGATTAACTACATAGTGAGCTAACAACAAAGGCATTCTAGACAGTCTTTTAATTACTAGATTGCAACAGACCTTTAGACAGTGGCATCATGAATCCTTTTAGAAACCACATATAAATGTGAATGCTTAAAGCATAAGTTGCTTAGGACCTCAAAAATTGCCCTAAAATGAAATAGTTTCTAATAAAATAAATATTTATAAAATTCTTTATCAGTAATGCCCAAAGTTAATAATGAAAAATAGTACTAACATTAGTGGTAAATTCAACCTTATCTAAAAAATAATTGTTTTATTTAATAAGAATTTTTTTAAATAAGAGGCAAGTATGTCTTCACATACCTCTCTGCACAAAAAAAAGAACAAATTGAAGATAGGTCATATATGTGAAAGTTAATTCCAATACAACTTTCCTCATTATCCAAACTTGTTTTTCACACATGTCATTCATCTTTCTTACTCTTATCTAAACTGGAATGATAGTTATATCTGGTTTCCTGAGATGAACAACCATATATCTTTTCCATTAACTTAGTTGAGATTCTAACCTTTGATTTTAAAACTTTATATAGCTGTTTAATTTCCTTCCTCCTCCATCAGTGCAATGCAATAACATTTTCATTTTTACTCACTTAGATTAGCTATTTACTTAAGTTGAAAAACATTTTAAAAGATTTCAAGAGTTGGGGGATGGAGAGAACGCTGAACATATTAACAATTATTGATCACCATACTCTTGCATGGAAGTCTGGGAAAAATGTTTCCAATACATTATCAATATATCAATAATGTATTTCTCTCTCCTAGTATGAAGTGAGGTGACCAGATATACTAGATTTGTGAAGATTCTCATTTTTTTAAATACACTTGGCTGCCCTTTTATATCACTGAAATTTGTAACCCACAGTTGAATGGATTCTGGCAGAAGCTTGAAGACTTGATCCAAGAGAGACTTTGAGATGAATAGTTAATTGGGACAGGAAAATGGTAGATGACTGATTCATGGATGAACTGACTGACTGGAGAATCAAAATGCTGGAGATGGAGACAAAGAGGAAGGATGGTAGTTTGAAAATGATTTGAAGCTGGTATTCAAATTTAGAATTTATTTTTCTAAATAGTTTCTAATTCTTTTCCTCTTTTGGTTCTTAATTTCCTCAGCTTTAAAAATGAAGAGAATGAATTATTTTTAAGAATGCTCGCAGTTTAAAAAAAAACATTAAAAACATGAATGATTCAAAGTTTTAGGTTTGGGGCAAAAATAACAGGTTCAGGGAAGTAGTTATACATCAGGGATTATTCAGAAGACATTTGGAAATGTCTAGAGACATGTTCGGCTGTCACAATTGGGAGATGAATGCCATGGGAATCTAGTGTATGAAGACCACAGATGCTGATGAACATGGTGCAATGCACAGGCCAGCCACTACAACAAAAAATCATTCAACTTAAAATGTCAGTAGTGCCCAGGTGGAGAACCCTGCTTTAGCGCATCTTAACAAATGAACACCTTCAAGCTTTGCTCTCCCATCGGCTTAACATACCCTGACCAGAGGGATGATTTTCATGTACTTAGGTACTCTCCAAATAAATCCATAGTCCAATGTCTCATTAGATATCTGGGTGTTCACTGGTACTCACCAAATCAGAAATCTTAGCTCTTTATATTTTGGTTTCTAGTAAAGAGGATATAGTACTCTTATTGAGTGTCCCAAGTCAAAGTCCATGAAAAAGAATACTTAACTTTACAGAAATCCCTAAAGATTTTTAAGGGCTCCACAGACTTGCATTTATCTATTATAACTCCCTCAGGAAACATGTTTAAGAAGCCATTTAGCAAATGTTTAATCAAACTAAGTAGAGAAGCAGTTTTTCCTGCCATTATTTATTATTCTCTTCTCTCCCCCTTTTTTTTCTTAAACTGATTCTTCCTTTTTTCCCTACTTGTCTTAAAGCATTGACTTGCACCATCTTTTCTTCCTCCAACTCTTCTATGAGAGGGCAGAATTTTCTATTCTGCAATTGTGTTTTTGTCAAGTACCCAAATCTGGTCCAGATTAGCGTGTCACTAATATATTTCAATTAATTAATTAATTAATTAATTATTCAAGTTTATTAATTAATTAATCTTTGCTTGATTTTATCTTTGTAGTCTAGAACAGTAATTTTCCTAAACTTGGTTTTAAAACTAAGATTTACTTCTTTGGTTACATTTCTAGTTAAATGGCAGTAATGAGAGAGAAGCTCTTTGAGGAGGTCCTATTTATCTTTGTATCCCCTGCAGAATTTTAAAAAATATTTTGCATGAAAAAATGGAAAAGATGTTCAATTAATTGAATTTTTTTATTTGAGAAGTTTAAGGTAAAGCTTCAAATAGCTCTCAGTCAGGTCAGAGACAGAGGCTCGAAATGCAGATGTCACTAGTTATACACAACAGTAGCAAGGTGAGTGGTACAGACAATAAATATCATGAAGATCCAGAAGCAGAAGGGGACACTTTATTTTGGAAAAAGACAGATTAAGGAATATTTCAAGGAAAAATTCATCAGATAATCTAACCAACACTGACATTTGGACACTCCTCCATTAAAAATTGTAAAATGTTAGATCTGGAAGAAACCTTAATCCAACCTCTTCATTTATACAAAGTTTAGATTCAGGAAGAAAAATAACCACAAAATAGGAGAAGTTGCCCAGAGACTCGCTCTAAATATAACATGACACAAGCTACCTCTCACCTTTAAGAACAAAATGAGTGCCATATAGCCAATCTGAGTTGCTCCATGTGAATCCACAGGATATTTCATCAGTCTGAATTTGATAGCCTGTCCCATGGAGGATATGTGTTAAATCTGTAGTTATCTCTCTATGTGTTTACCTTACATGTTAAGTTAGGAAACAAAGATTTGGAGACTTTGCTTTACTCTGTCCAGAAAATGATGGGTTTGTCCAACCAAAACCTAGTTGGGGAAAAGTGAATCAATGGAATTGCAATATTTCTACTTTGATAGAAATAGTGTATACTTCTAACATTCATTGTTTGCTTCCATTCACTAATTGGTATTTATCCCCAAAATATAAGGGCATAATATATTTTAGAATCCTTAGAGTCTTTCACATTTCCAGTCTTAGGTTAGCAACATCATAAAGGTCATCAAGTTCATTGCCCCTACTTGGCTGTCTCACTCGCCAAATGCAAGAATGTTCTTTACTATCTTTTCCAGATGATAGTACTGGAGGGGGGTTTAGGGTGACTGATGTCTCTGGAACATACAGGTATTTTAAGTTATTCTTTCCCTTGTTTCTGTTGTCTCCAGAGTGTTTCAGGCTCCAATGAACCTTAATATAAGATGTTTTAGAAAAGGTCATGCCACTGTGAATAGTCACATAAATTTGCTCCTACGTTCTTTATATATTTTGAAAAATTTGGTGACCCTTTCTTTGTCAATGTCAAGTCCTCATTTGAGTCTATAACCTACATACCTCTGAGTCTTAGATGTTGAAAGTGTTCAGGTAGTGGACATGTGGGAATCATGCAAGATCCCCAAATAGAATATATGTCTGTCATCCTTTACATATTAGTAAATGATACTGGTATCAAGATTATAGAGCAGCACCAGAAATTTATAAATAATGATTATTTTAGGAAGGGTAAATGGGCCTTTGGGAATGATCCAGGACTGAATCTTACAAACTTAAAGTACTTTAAAGACGTAATTATCTTTTCAATTATTAGAATATTTCAGGATTATTTACTCTTCCCAGATGAAATAAAAATTAATTTAAATCACAACATGAGAAAATACAGATGGCCAATAGATATATGAAAAGATGCTCTACATCATTAATCATCAGAAAAATGTAAATTAAAACCACAATGAGATATCACCTCACACATGTCAGAATGGCTATCATCAATAAATCAAAAAACAACAAATGTTGGCAAGGATGTGGAGAAAAGGGAACCTTGTACACTGTCGGCGGGATTGCAAATTGGTACAGCCACTCTAGAAAAAAGTTTGGAGGTTGCTCAAAAAATTAAAAGTAGAACTACCTTATGACTTAGCAATTGAGCTTCTGGATATTTATCCAAATAAAATCAAACTGCTAGTCTGTAAAGATCTATGCATCCCTATGTTTACAGATATGGAAGCAACCTAAGTGCCCATCGATAGATGATTGGATAAAGAAGAGGTGTTACATATATACAATAGAATATTACTCAGCCACAAAAAAATGAAATTTTATCATTTGCAATGACATGAATGGACCTAGAGAGTACTATGCTGAGTGAAATAAGTCAGACAGAGAAAGATAAATACCATATGATTTCACTTATATGCAGAATATAAGGAACAAAATAAATGAACAAACTAAATGAAAACAGACTCACAGTTACAGAGAACAAACTGGTGATTGCCAAAAGGTAAAGGTGTTTGGGGACTGGGTGAAGAAGATGAAGGGATGAACACATACAACTAATAGCTACAAAACAGTTACATGGATGTAGAGAACAACATAGGAAATATAGTCAATATTACTCTAATGGTTGTGTGAAGTGTCAGATGGGTGCTAGAGTAATCGGTCTAAGCATCATACTATACACCTCAAATTAATATAAAATAATTTAAAAAATTAAAGATCGTAAAACATGAAAACTGATTTTATTTTATATAACAATATTAAATAAACTCCCCAAAGATGTCAACAGAATTGTGGTTCTACCACAGACACAATCCTGAAAATGTCAAGTTTGAGAAAAAGGTCAGTTTTAATTGGTCTTGAGGATTTAACTCTAGATTATAAAGAATGATCAAGTGAACTATCATATAATTGCATTAGTTATATACTAAGGCATTTTAGAGCTATTTTGGTACTATATGTACCATTTAAGTTGTCTTATTTAATCTTTTCAATAGACTTATAATATAGATATAATTATTTTCATTTTCTTAGGAAGAAAATGAGGATTGGAGAAATTAAATACTTATTACAAAATCACACATCTTCAGAATCAAGATCCAAACCTAGGTCTGCCTCCAGAGCTAATTCCTCTGCACCAGATTTAAGTTTTTCTTCCTTTTCTAGAATGATGAAACAATTTTTTATTCTGAATTCTAGGATAAGGGTAAAGATGATTACAAAACTGTACCAGTTTCTGTGGGAATTCCATAAACTCAGTTAAAACCAAAGCATTGATAAGTTCTCCAGCCTTTTTGCTCTAAAATAATCTCCTAGTCTTAGTTTGAATCTAAAGGTTTGACTAGAGCAACTCCTTATGATGATTTTGTTTTAATAATATGAATTCTTGCTGAATTAGTTCTCATAATATAATTTCCATTTCTATCATTCTTGTCCAAGTCCACATCATCTTGCCTCTGGATTATAGCACTAACCTCTAATTCTCTTCTCCAGTTTACTTCATAAAACACCACCAGGTTTATCTTCTCTAAAACTCCTTTTCATTATGTAATTGCTCTGTCCAAAATTCTTTAATGGTACCTCATTTTTTATTTACAAGATTAAATATGTCACCCATTGTTTACACTATCTATCTTATCCATAATTCTAATATTACTGATCCCTGTTTCTAAATATGAAATACCCAGTTTAGCTAAACTGATGCATTTTTTGTCATTAAGTCATCATGTAAATACCAATCTCTCTTTAATGAGTTTTTCATACTCATCTGGTTAATTGAAATGTTCAGTTCCTTTCTCTCTGTCAATCCACATTATATGCTCTTTAATCCCTTCACTCCACCTCTTATCTGAAATCCAATAGCATTTGTTATCTGTTTGGCAAATTTTATGACATGTCTTGTTTGCGCAATGACTTAACCTTTCCTGGTTCTGTGTTTGTTCTCCCCCAACTCAGAAAAAGTTTCTTCGACACAGAGATCATGGACTATTTCTTTACATTTATTTCCAAAAGCATACTTGCCTCACACATAGTAGACATTTTATAAACATTTGTTGAATAAATATGTTAAGAAACTCAATAAGAAGATGGCATTTTAGCATAGAAGGCAATATTTCCCAAATCGCCAACCTGTAATAGAAGGAAATCGTCTAACACATTTAAAACAGAGCGTTGAGCACACAGTAATGCACTCTATAAACTAAAGCTAATAGTTCTGGGAAGTAACCATTTGCTCTGGCTTCCTATACACAATGGTTTTGGAACTCACTCTATATGTCGTAATGATTCCAATTTTAATTTAAGTTATAAAAGTGACACAAGAAGGAGAACATCAACATGTCATTTCATATTTGCTTCAGCCTTTCATATCCTTCATGTGAATGTGGTATGTTTGAAATATTTTTTTTAATTTGTCACATCCCTGTATGGAATCCAAAAACTTTGGCTCCTGTTCTTATAACATTTACAGAAAGTACTGCTGAAGACTTCCATAGTAGGCTGGCTGAAATATGTGGAATACATATCCAAATTTGTTTCCAACTTCTACCTAAAGTTTAAACCATTTGCTTCAATTTTCACTTGTATAATATTTCAAATAAAACATATTTCACTTTGGAAAAATCTAATTTTAAAGTTTTTGAAATATTTTTACATTTCGAATTTCTGTTTTGCTTCATTGAAACTTTTCCCATCCCCCATTTTTAATTAATAATCTTTCTTCAAGTAATCGTGACAAATAGTTTAGACACTTAAAGATAATGTCCCATAAATTTATGAAAGGATGATTTGTAAATATCTATTTGCATTAAATTTCTCAAATTTCCATTGAGACATTCAGGTTTTGATTTATTCTGTGAGTGTGTGTGTGGAAGAGAGAGAATGACGATGACCAAATGACCAACGGAGTACAGATGTTTATGATTAATATAACAATTGAAGGTTAATTATTGTAAATAAAGACATTTGAAATGAGTATAATAAAGTAAAAAAAAAAAAGCACTGTATTGCCAGAGCCAGCCGGGCTAGGTCGAACAGCACCAGAGATGGGGAGTTAGGATTGAAGAAAAAGACAGAGACAAGAGATAGATTCGGGAGGACTCACAGTCAATACTGTGGCAGCCTCGAGTTTATTTTGTAATGCATATTTATACCCTACTGAATGCGTAAGAAGCAAAACACCTCTAAATAACAACCAATCATGGAAACTCTGTAGCTATTCAAAAAACATTCTGTTTTCTGCCCCCACACCAGGTGCACTTCCTCCTGAGTCAGCAGACTGCACAGCTGTCCAACTTCGCAATAACATCCTGCTTAACAAACAGTTTTGTTTTCCTCGAAATGGCTCCAGACACTGCATGAAAAAGTGGAAAGGAAAAACATCTCCCAAATATGATCAGTTTACTTAAGACAACCAGTTTCATTAAAGGTGTTCCTGTACACTGTGAAATACCTACCTATTAAACTGACAGTTGCAGGTGTGTTCTTGTTAACTTCTATCCTCATCCAACAAATCAAGTGGGCTAAACTGTTTCAGAGAACAATGAAATCATTTTCTCGGCTCCAAATTCAGGAAGGAATATGGAATGATTTAATATTTAGCTAACTTTGATGTTCAGTGAAACTGTGTTTTACAAAATAAACAAACCCATGGCAAAATAAGTCACCTTTCAAAAAGTTTAAAAACAACTGTAATTTTTTAGATCAAAGACCTTTTATAAATTTATTCATGTATTTGTTCTTCACATGCCCCCTTGTGGTAAACTATATGAGAAATTTTGAGGGCTCTTGAAAACTGAAATGGTTGCTTTATAGTGCAACATTTGGGTCTAAACTATTTTTTTAATAACCTCAGGTACTTTTATAAATAGATAATCATAACATAAAGTTGATACCATAAGAAATCTTTGGTCGTTTATATGGAAATAAACTCACTGTTTCACCATTTTTAAGAAAAATATATATTTATAATAGCAGAATAATTGGATTTTACATAACAAATTATGGTATGCAAATCAAGAGAGATCTATACTAAGACACACTTATGTTTTTCATAAATTAAAATTGGAATAATTTCAATATATAGAATTAGCTCCCAGGGCAATGTGTAGAAGATGACAGAGAAAATAGTTACATTTTTTCCAACATGAGATACCAATGCCAAGCTTGTTTTAAGGACTGCATTGAGGACTTATCAAGGAAAGCCTTTGTGCAAATAACATTAATCGAACAGATTATGAGCCTGGGAAGAGAAACTGAACATGTGAGTGCACCAAAATATGATGTATAGTCAGTTATGTAAAGTGCAGTCACCATGTGTCTGAAATAAATGTTCTTTGGTGCTACCAGGTGTACAGAGCCATGTGTTAAGTAATATGTGGAAATCAACAGAAATAGAGATCTGATCCCTGCTAAACCTCTTGTTCTATAATAGTCTCAAGTTTACATAATAATATAAAGTATACAGCATAGTGGCATCTAAAGATCTGGTACTGCTCTACCAAATTCTCTCTCATAGTTACAAGATTTAGCAAATAGTAGAGAAAGACTGGTTAAATTGGAATTTCAGATAAACAATGAATAATTTTTTTGTAAAGTATTTCCCCCTTTTTTTTTGTTTCTAATACTGGTCAGTGATGAAATTTTCAATAATTTATAAAAAAATAAAATTTTGGTAATGCAACAAACTTTTTACAAAACTAGATTTATTCTATATTTTATTTCTAGAATTATGTCTGCCTCACATTTTGTGTTTGCACTAAACTCAAACACTTTATTTTATGAAATAATGGTGACACTAGATAGTATATTGTGTTTTTTTAATTGTCAAAATTTAAAGCGACTCCAATTACTTTTAATCATTTTAGATATATACCTATTATGTGTATATACATATATATACATTTATTTTAACTGTTATTTGGTATTTCATTATATAAATACACTATATTATGTTTATGTAGACTCTAGTTGATTAGATCATTTTATTTCAATTTTTTGCCATTAAAAACAATGCTGACTTCAGAATTCTTGTACATGTATTTATCTACATGTGCAATGCACATGTAGATAAAATATATACCTAAAATGTAATTGCAAAGTTGTTAGGGTCATTATATTTCCAATTTTACTCATTACTAAAAAACTGCTTCCAAATTGGCTGTGTAAATTTTTAAATTCATCAGCAATGTATATGTTGTTGTTTTCCCCATATGCTCACTGTATTTGACATATTCAGATTTTTTTTTGCCAGCTTTATTGAGATATAATTGCCATATACTATTGTTTAAGTTTAAGGAGTACAATGTGTTATTCTGGTGAGAATATTCAAACTCTACTCTCATAATAACTTTGTACTGCTAAACTGATATAGCTCTCCCTTTCCCATAACTATTGAACTCCTATTAGTATCCTTCATAGTCTTCTTATGTTTTGGACTATTGCCAATCACAACCGCAGGTAGAAATGGAGGTCAAAACAAGTAAGCCAATTCTTTTTTGTACTGAGTCCAGCATACACAGTTGACCCTTGAACAACACGGGTTTGAACTGTATGGGTCCACTTATATGCAATTTCTTTTAATAAATACTGTAAATACATTTTCTTTTCCTAATGTTTAAATGACATTTTCTTTTCTTTGGCTTACTTTATTGTAAGAATGCAGTATATAATATATAAGTGTACAAAATATATGTTAATTAACCATCTATTTTATTGATAAGGATTTTGGTAAACAATAGATTATTAGTAGTTAAGCTTTTGGGGAATGAAAAGTTATACACAGACTTTCAATTGCATGGGGCGGGTTGGGTTTGGTACCCTAACCCCCACCTTACTTGAGGGTCGACTGTCATAAGGTAGTTTTTCCTTTTGTTATTAGTAAATCGTTGATGTCAGATGTGTTGTTTTTATGATTTCCTTAGTTAAAATTTTACTATGCCTGCAATTTTGTAGTTTTTACATTATGGTACCTCTATTTTTCATGTGCGACACTATGACTGTTTATCCTAAAAGTGATTTGCAGTCTACACATACTTCATTTATAAGTTTTGCACTTCTTAAATTTCTCCTAAAAATGCCAATGATAAAAATATAACCTCTTCTTGGGAATTGCCTAGAGAAAAACAGTTTGGACTTTGCCATTGAGGATCATCTTCATGTGGAACTAATAAAGTTTTATAGCACATAATAGTTGCTCAATAAGTGTGATTAGAAACTTAAATGAATTAGTGACTAGTTTCACTTCAAATTTACAAGTTGGTGCTTCACTCTGGCAATCAATGTTTATTTACAAAAGAATCAGAATAACTCACTGAGTAGATGTTGATGGAGAGGCTATTTGAACAACATTCCCCCACTGGCTCCTCATTTGATTATGGCTTCCAGACAGAATAAAATATATATATATATATATATATATATATATATATATATATATATATATTCCTATTTTATATATATATATATATATATATATATATATATATATATATATATATATATATATATATTCCTCCAAAAGAAGTACACGTTTATCAGAAAAAGTGGCATGGAGAGCTAGAAGTCTTTATTTCTCTTCTGAGCAATTATGAAGTATGCTTAGAAAAATGACTATAAATTTAGCTGAATGGGGCTTATTCTCTATAAGCCAAAGGTCCAGCCTAAATCATTTGAGCAATAGACAAGGGAGTAGCATTTAAAACATAGTGGCTACATTAATGTGGTATGCTCAATTATCTGTCACCTGGGGACAATCAATTCAGAAAAAAAAATACTTTTATTACTGAAACTGTTGTTCCATGTTTCACCCCAACAATATGAAGAGGTTTATTAGTTACTGAAGATTTCTTCCTTCTGGACCTAAACACAGAAAGGTCATATGTTAGTTTTTCTCCTTCTTTGTGGTTCCTGGAAACCTATTGAAGAGAAATTTACAAGTCTGGGAAGCAGCAGCAGTTTAGCTTAGTTAGCATGTAAAGAAACATGACAACTTTTGAAGTTTGGAGTTGTAACAACTTGAAACTGATGAAAATGTTAAAAAGCTGCTCCTTACTTCTTACCATTCTTTTTGTGTCTCCTGCCAGCTGTATTCTTTAGTTAATAATTCATGCAGTATGGTTTGCAAGGAATTTTAAAGCAATATTTTCCCTGCTGCTATTCCTTACATTTTCATTTGTGACCTACATGATCTATGTAGGAAATATTTACTTTGAGGCTTTGGTTTGGCTCAAAAAATACCGAGTGATCAAACCCAAGCAATGAGTCCATTGATCTCAGCAATGGAAACTTTGAGTGTAGAATGACATATAAGCAAGCTGCTACAAAAAAGATTCCAAATTATATTTGCAAATTTAATGACACTAATGTTCTCCCATGTCTAAAACACAGGTAGAAAGTTGAATTCTTTCTGAAATTTTACTTTTGTCTTCAGTGTCTTCATGAAAGAAAATAAAAATAAAAATTGATGTTAAAGTTATCTTTGATGGTTCAAGTTGTTCTTTTCTCCACTTTTTTCTGTTTGTTTTTTGATTTATTTCTAATCCTTATTCAATTTTATTTTTAGGACATATTTGTGAAATGAGACTTTATGACTGCACTATGGGTAATCTCAATACCTCACAGAAGGAGGTAAGTTTCTGGATCTTTAAAAATCTGTAGTAAATGGTGGGAAGGATTATAGATATATGGGAGTATTTTTTTGATTCAGTAATTTTTCTGGATCTTTGAAACCATACTCTGTATGCACTCACCTACTCTAAGGCCTCTTCCAATACAATCCATTTATAACCTATAGATAATTTTGTGTACCCAAAACTAAGATAATTCTCTACATTTTTTGTCTCTTTGGGGAAAACACACAAACACACCACTTTTAAGTCATTGGAATAGATATCTATGAAACAAGAAGCAAAGACAGAGAAAGCTTTTCTGTAGAAGTATATTTTCGTGAATTGAAAATATGTTCCATAAAACAATTACAGGCATGAATTTAAAATGGTTGAACTGACTTTCAAGTAAGTGTGATCTGTTTGAGGATTTCTGTGGTGTATATCCTCCCACCATAAATGATTTAAAGCTGCCAAAGAAGAGTCACTGAAGGGGGAATTGGTAAAGTATGCATACAATGAACTCTCTTGTATATGTAAGAGCTGGCTTCACCACAATACTGAAAGGCTGTCATTTTATGTTATCTTCTTTTGAGATATTTACACAATGAAAGGGAACCCCGCAAAAAGAAAACACTATTAAAAGAAAATGATTTGCTATTAGTGCAAGCAAAAATTACAGTGAGAAGTATTTTTTCAGTAAGATTACTGAGGTACTTCCTGGTATCCCTTGAATCTTATCATGTTAGTTAACTCCTCTTCAGCCCATCAGTAATAGCATTCCAGTATAAGAGCCACGTAAGGACTAACTGATTTGCTATGGAAGTTTTATAAATCAATGTCCTCTAAGATATGAATTTCTAGGCATGTTTTCTGCCTCAATTCTTAATTATTAAGCTATTGTTCTTCAATTTAGGTTCAGTTAACAGTACAGAAAGTAATATAATGGTTAATGTTAAATTGAGCAACACTCATATAAGGAACCATAGAGTTCATGAACTTGTTTTCACATTATTTTATTATTTTTCCTCCTGCAAGTTCAATTATTTCCATAGCTCATTTCTCTTAGGCTTAACTGTCTCATTATTTGTTGTCATTGATATATTCTCATACTCTTTCTGCCTTCTTTGCCTTCATATGTCAAAATGTGCAATAAGAAATGGAAGTCCCCTGAGTCTGAATCAGATGCCAGAACTCTAAAGGACAGGATGAGCAGACATCAGAATACTGGAATTTTCCTGGGTAGCTTTCAAGTCAAATATAATTTAAGAACTGGATTCTGTATTTACTCAGAAGCATAGCCTGCTGTAAAAGGCATATAAAAGGAAAAACTAAAATATAAGCAGAGAAAATGGTCTTGGCATGCACTCACAATTATGTAGATAGTAATTAAAATAAAATTCTTCATAAAACCTGTCACAATAATATTAGCGTCTAATAGAGGGAAAGTACTAGGACTAATGGTTTAAGGACAAAATGACTTGTATATGTGGAGGGAAACCTCTTTCCTCTATACTTTGCCAAATTCCTAAGCCTCTGACTAAATCCCAAGGATGTTTTAAAATGCTTATGTCTAACTCGAATAGAATTGAACAATATTATGGAGTGTTTCAGGAAATGGTAAAAATAATATGATCATATGCAGCCTATTCCTTAACAAAATAGGGGAGTAGAGTCTGTCTTCAGTAACTCCTCTCTTTTCCAGATATACCTCTTTCTTGTTTTTGTAAACCTGTCCCATCATATAGCACAGTTCCCCATTGATATTCCTCCCTTATTCATTAAGGGTTACTATCAGACCTGTCATCAGAGAATTTTGACTTATTGAAGTGATATTGCTTCACTCTGGAGATTCCAGCTTCTATTTCTCATAAAAAAATATCATTTCTATTATCTCTCTGTAAAAGTGCTCTTCTCTGGGATCAGCCAATCTTATGAATACAGGAAGAACAATATGAAGGGACTACAGATGCTAAAATAATTATTTATTTGCTTTTATTATAGTAAGATACACATAACGTAAAATTTATTATTTTAATCATTTTAAAGTGTATAGGTCCGTGGTATTATATACATGTACAATGTAATAGAACATCATCGCTATATAGTTCAAAAACTCCTCTATTACCTGAAATAGAAACCATAGCCTCAGATAACAATTAATCTGTTTTCTGTGTCCATGGATTTTCATTTTCATATAAATGGAATCATACAATATGCGACCTTTAGTTTCTGGCATCTTTCACTTTACCATTATGTTTTTTTTTAAATATCTATATCTATATCTATATCTATATCTATATCTATATCTATATCTATATCTATCTATCTATCTATCTATCTATCTATATCTACATATCTATATCTATATCTATATCTATATCTATATAGTTTAATTTATTTCAGTAACAAACTTACAGGAACAACACAGAAGACAGACAACATTTAAAAATGTACTTGCATGTAGGACAACTCAGAAAAATATGGTGAATGGATGGAATGTACAGTATGATAAAAATGCTACAAACACCATTAGTTGCCGTCAAGAAATTCACTTATTTTAGAATATCCAATTCATCGTATTGTCCAGAAAATTTTAACAGGCTTATTTATAATTGTTATAAAGTTGAACTGCTAAAACTTATTCACTGAAACCTTTTGATTCACATGAATGCTTTATGTCCTCACACTTGTATTAAAAATTCGCGCGCGCGCGCACACACACACACACACACACACACACAAACCCTGCCAATACCTACCCCTTCTTTTCCACTTGCAGTCATATACTAAGGTACCATTTGGCCCCATGGAAAACATATCTAACATTCAGAACTACCAATAAAAAGAAAATGAGGAAAAAAAGAACAAAAAGTTTCCCATCATAGTGGATTCTGAAGCATGTTCTTCACATATGTGGAGTGCTAGTTGGATGACTTTTGGCATAATTGTTATATGTTTGGCATGGATAACACAAAAGCCGTTGTCTCTAAAAAGGCCAACTAGATAAGCCTCACTTACTCCTGAAAAGCATCAATAGTTGCACTCTGGAAGTGTACATCTATTTTGAAGCCCTGAGTTATCTTTGCACCAGATGCTGAAATGGAAGTTTGCAAATCAGAGGTTCAGTGAGCTTCTGATAACGTCTAATTTCTTGAAGTGCCACAATGCCAAGCCTGTAATGATGAGGTTTCTTCGCCCTTTTGGTAGAGGGCTCACTTGTGTGAGCAGCTTGCTTTTGTTGCCAGCTGTTTCTCTGTGCTTTACCATCAGTGGATTTTCTGGCAGTCTGTTTTGTCTGAGCCATGGTATAAACACCTCATTATTTACCCATCTTCTCATTCTGTTGGAACTTGGGGAACTAGAGGCAGTGCTAGAGAGTGACTGTAGTGTGGCAGCAGTGATTGCAAACACAATTGACATTTGTATACGAAGCAAAATAAGTCATACCGAAAAAGTGGAGAATCACATGATTTCATTCACATGTGGGATATAAAACTGGAAGAAAGAAACGAACAAGTCAAACGAACAAATAAAAACTCAGTTTAGTGGTTACCAGAGAGAAGTGGGGAGGCGGAAGGTAGAAGAGGATAAAGGGGAATTGAAAGGAAACATGGCAGAATGAGAAAAGTCCCCAGATCTCTCCCCTTGAAACAACAATAAGCTGAACATCTAAAACTCACCAAAAAACACTCAAACTCTCAAACTGCACAGCAGCACGTCTGAGCATGGGATTTGTACATAAGAGTTACCATAGGTCAGAACTCTGGGTGTCAGGCAGCTCCTTGTAGGGAGAGAGGGAGGGAAGAGGTGCAACAACTTCCCTAAATGACCATGCCTAGAAGAGTTTGTGAGTTCACAGCCAGCAGAAGATCCCAGTCATCAGGGCAGAAAGCAGAGAAGCGGATGACAGATAAACATCGGTTGATTTCTACTAGCTGCAATTGCAAAACAGAGGCCTAGCCGTATCCTCCAAACCCCAAACTGGAGGGCCCCTCCCCCCATAATCTCTGAGAATGACCACGAAGCCCCAAGGGAATCTAAACAAACACTACCAAAACTGTTGCTAACACTACAGAGACTGAAACTGAGGGTAGTGAGCATGATTAAATATCTACAAGAAAATAGGGGCATTATATAAAGGCATTATTAAGGCTTTATATAAAACAGGGATCCAAGAGGCTTGGACGCCACCTACTGGAAGCCAAAAAGAAAAGCACCTTCTTTGCAGCAGGCTAAACAGAGACCTTTATATAATAAATCTTCTTTTTGAAAAAAAAAAAAGCAGAATATATTTCCATTACTGCCCAGGCCGAGAAAAAGTCCATTAAACACCATGAACAACTAAAGTGACAAGACATCTCAGAAAGAAAGAGAAAAATCTCCGGAAAATAAGCTTACAGATATAGAAATTAAATATGCAACTTAAATGACATAGAATTCAGGATGGTACTTCTGAAAAAACTCAGTGAGTTCTGAAAGAATTCACATCAACAATTTCAGGAATTAAAAAAAAAAACAACTAGATGAGCAGAGCAAGGAGATTAAAAACCTCAAAAAGACCCAAATAAAACTTCTGGAGATAAAAACAAGACAAGACAAGACAAGACAAGACAAGACAAGACAAGACAAGACAAGACAAGACAAGACAAGACAAGACAAGACAAGACAAGACAAGACAAGACAAGACAAGACAAGACAAGACAAGACAAAACAAAACAAAACAAAACAAGAGTTGAAAAACGAAGTAGCAAGCTTGGAGCTTGGGAAATAGTGTCGATAAATGGAGGAAAAGATCAGTGATATCAAAGACAGAAATCTAGAAATAAATCAGAAGGGAGAGAAACCAAAAGATGAAAAATAATGAAATGGAAATACAAAAACTAGCTGATACTATCAGGAGAGGAAATATAAAAATAATGGGCATTATCAAAGGCAAGGAAAAGGAGCAGGGACTAGAAAGCATTTTCAGACAAATAGTGGATGAAAATTTCCCAAATCTAAGGAATGAGCTGGAGCTTGGAATTCAAGAAGTCAACAGAACACCCAATATCCTCAATCCTAAAAGGCTTTCATCAAGACATTATATTAAAATTATCAAAAATCAATGACAAAGAATTCTCAGGGCAGCCAGGGAGAAGAAAACGGCAACTTTTAAAGGAAAAGCTATTAGATTACCCTCAGACTTCACAGCACACACCTTACAAGCCATAAAGGAATGGAGTCAAATATTTAAACTATTAAAAAGGAACTACCAGCCTAGAAAAATGTATCCAGCTAAGCACTCCTTTAGATATGAAGGATAAATTAAGACATTTCCAGACATACAAAAATTGAAATTCTTCACTACGAGGCCTGCACTATAGGAAATACTGAAAAGGGTCAGTTCGCCTAAAACAAAATGACAAAAAAAAAACATAAATATGATTAAGGTGACTATCAGATAAATAGAAGAAGAGGAGTGTAACCCTTACTAAAAACAGGTCATTATAAGCTGAAACAATAAGAAGAGAATTGCTCTAGCAACATAGTAATGAATGTTCAGCATACATAGGGACAAATTTATACAACAATGACTGAAAAGGGGAGGAATCAAAGATCCAAATTCACAAAGGGGAATGGAGAGCAGACATGTGCAGAAGAAAATACATGATTGTATAAATATATCTATCCTTTACATATTTGTAATGGTAACCACACACAGAAGATTCAGAACCAAAGCATATAACATAAAACAAAAAGGACCAGAGGCAAAACCCACAAAAGCCAACCAAAATAAAGAAAACAGAAACACAAGGACAAGGAAGCAATGGAAATATTGAGCTATCAGGAAGCAAAAGGTAAAATAGTTATAAGAAGACCTCATATTTCAATAATCACCCTAAATGCAAATGGACTGAACTCACCAAGGAAAGACACAGAGTTGCAGAATTAATCAAAAAACAAAACCCTACCATATGCTGCCTCTTGGAGACACATCTCAGCTCCAAAGAAAAATAGAGACTCAAAGTGAAAGGGTGGAAAATGATATTTCAAGCAAATGACATTCAGAGAAATGCAGGAGTAGTGGTACTAATATCGGATGAAATAGACTTTAAAACTAAAAAGATAAAGAAGATACTGAGAGACACATCATAATGATAAAGGGAATCATGCACCAAGAAGACATAACTCTTATTAATATCCATGTTCCCAATCAAGGAGCCAAGAAATATATAAAGAAATTACTGAAGGGAGAAACAGAACAAAACTCTATCATAGTACGGGACCTAAATACTCCACTGTTGGATATGGACACCTCATGCAAAAAAAAAAATCAATAAGGAAATAACATTCTTAAGTAACACATTAGACCAACTGGACATAATTGACATTTACAAAGTCTTCCATCCAAAAACAGTTGCTTATATATTATTCTCTAGTGCACAAAGAACATTCTCAAGAATCGACCACATAGTGGGACACAGAGATAACCTCAACAAACATAAGAGGTTTGAAATCACACCAACCATATTCTCTGATCATAATGATTTGAAACTAGAGATCAACTGCAAAAAGAAAGCTGGAAGTACCACAAATACATGGAGATTAAACAACATTCTCCAGAAAAACAACTGGGTCAGAGAAGAAATAAAAGAAAGAGATCAAGAGATACATAGAAATGAATGACAATGATAGTACAACATATGAAAATTTTTGGGACATGGCAAAAGCAGTCATAAGAGGAAAATTCATATCATTACAGGCCTAACTAAGAAAATGAGAACAAGCCCAAATAAACAACCTAATGCTTCATCTTAGAAACTAAAAAAGGAAGAATAAATGAAGCCTAAAGTCAGCAGGAGGAAAGAAATAATCAACATTAGAGCATAAATAAATGAAATTGAAAACAAACAAAAAATACAAAAAAATAAATGCAATGAAAAGCCGGTTCTTTCAGAAATTTAATAAAATTGACAAACCCAAGGCTAGACACAATAAAGAAAAAAGAGAATGAACACAAATAAACAAAATCAAAGACGAATAGGGGAAAATTACAACAGACACTGCAGAAATACAAAGAGTCATACACTTCTATGACAATGTATATAAAACCTAATTTAATAACCTAGAGAAAATGGACCAGTACTTAGAAAAATACAAACTTCCTGGACTGAATCAAGAACTGGAAGATCAAAATTGACTAATCAGCAGTATGGAAATGAAACAACCATCAAAAACTTATCAAAAAGTAAATTCCAGGACCAGATGGCATCACCAGTGAATTCTACCAAACTTTCAGAGATTTAATACCTATTCTCCTCAAACTCTTCCAAAAAATTGAAGAGGAAGCAATACATTCCAACTCATTTTATGAGGCCAATATTACTCTGATAACAAAACCTGGAAAAGATAATACACAAAAAGGAAAACTATAGAGCAGTATCTCTCATGAACACAGATGCAAAAATCTGAAATAAGATACTAGCAAACCAAACACAGAAACATATTAAAAAGATTATACACCACAATCAAGTGGGCTTCATCCCAGGGCACAGGGATGGTTCAACATATGCAAATCGATTAATGTGATACAACACATAAACAAATTAAAAAATAAGAATCATATGATCATATCAATAGATGTAGAAAAATGCGTCAACGAGATACAACATCCATTTATCATCAAACCCTTAACAAAATTGGTATAGAAGGAAAGTACTTTAACATAATAAAGATGATGTATGACAAACTCTCAGCCAACATTATATTTAATAGTGAAAAGCTAAAAAACCTTCCCTCTAAGATCAGTAACGAGGCAAGGCTGTCCACTATAGCCATTGTTATTCAGTATAGCATTGGAGGTCCTAGCAAGTGCAATAAGACAAAATATAAAAGGAATCCAAATAGAAAATAAAGAAGTCAAACTGTCACTATTTGCAGATGACATGATTCTCTATATGGAAAACCCTAAAGACTCCACAAGAACACTACTAGAAAAAATAAGCAAATAAAGTTTCTGGATACAAAATCAATGTTCAAAAATCCAAAGCATTCCTATACTCTAATAATGAAGTATAAGAAAAAGAAATGGAGAAAATAATTCCTTTTGTAATTGCAACAAAAAGAATAAAAAACCTAGAAATAAATTTAAGGAAACAAGTGAAGGACCTATACAGTGAAAACTATAAGACCCTATTAAAAGAAATCGAAGAAAATACAAAGAAATAGAAAGATATTCTGTGTTCTGGATTGGAAGAATCAACATAGTTAAAATGACCGTATTACCTAAAGCACTATACAGATTTAATGCAATCTCCATCTAAATCTCATCAGAATTTTTATAAAGAAATAGAGCAAAAAATCATCAGATTTGTATGGAAGCACAAAAGACCCTGAATTGCCAAAGCCATTGTGAGAAAAAAGAGCATGACTGGAGGCATCACTCTGCCTGACTTCAAATTCTACTACAAAGCAACAGTAATCAAAATGTCATGATATTGGCAGAAAAACTGACACATGGACCAATGGAACAGAATCAAGAGTCCAGAAGTAAACCTATATTTATATGGGCAAATAATTTTTTACAAAAAAGCCAAAAACATACAGTGAGGAAGAGAAAGACTCTTCGATAAATGGTGCTGAGAAATCTGGAAAGCCACCAGCAAAAAGAATGAACCTAGATTGTTGTCTATCACCACACACCAAAATTAACTCTAAATGGATTAAGGATCTGAATATAAGACCTGAAGTAATAAAATGCGTAGAAGAAAACATAGGAACTAAGCTCAAGGACCTTGGACTTAAAGAGGATTTTATGAATTTGACCTCAAAAGCAAGGGAAGTATAAGCTAAAATAAATGAATGAGACTACATCACACTAAAAAGCTTCTGCTCAGCAAAAGAAATTGTCAACAAGGTAAAGAGCCAACCATCCAAATGGGAAAATATATTTGCAAGCAACACTTCGAATAAGGGCCTAACATTCAGAATATACAGAGTACTCATTTGACTCAATAACAACCAAAAAAAATGATCCAATCAAAAAATGGGCAGAAGACCTGAACAGACACTTCTCCCTAAGTGACATACAAATGACCAACAAATATCTGAAAAGATACTCAACATCTCTAGCTATTTGGGAAATGCAAATCAAAACCACAGTGAGATACCATCTCACACATACTAGAATAGCTATGATCAACAGGGCATGTAATAACAAATGCTGGAGAGTATGAGGAGAAAAAGGAACCCTCATACACTGTCGGTGTGGCTACAAATTGGTACAGCCACTATAGAAAAATAGTATGGAGGTTCCTCAATAATCTAAGAATTGATCTACCATATGATCCAGGAATTCCTCTACTAGATATTTATCCAAATGACTTGAAAAGCCATATCCAAAAAGATATTTGCACACTGATGTTCATAACAGCATTATTCACAGTGGCCAGGACATGGAAGCAACTGAAGTGTTCTACGATATATGATTGGGTAAGGAAGCGGTGGTAAATATATACAATGGAATATTACTCAGACACAAGAAGAGATGAAATACTGCTATTTGTGACAAAATGGATGGACCCGGAGATAATCATGTTAAGTGAAATAAGCTAAATAGAAAAAATCAAAAATCACATTGTATTACTTATATGTGGGATATAAATCTAAAATCAACAAATGAACAGGACAAACAAACAGAGACTCATGGACATGGACTACAGACTAGTGTTTACTAGAGGGTAAGGTGTGGGGGGGGAGGTACATAGAGTAAGGGGAGTCAAATATGTAGTGACAGAAAGAAATATAACTATGAGAGGTGAGCACACAGTGTAAATATATATATATATATATATGCCTTAGTTATAGTATAAATAAATAAGTTAATTAATTAATAATTTTGAATGTCAATATTGTAGCTCTAAATACTCCTCTTAGCATTGCTTCTGCTGCATCTCATAAGATTTGATGTGTTGTATTTTTATGTTTATTTCTCAGGATATTTTAAATTTTGTTTCTTATGATTTTTCCTTTGATCCACTGTTTGAGGGTTCATTAATTTTTAAATAAAAATATTTTTTCTATTTTTTTCATAGTTCATTTAAAAATTTATTATCAGGTATACAGTATATTGTTTAGATATTTATATAGTTTATGAAATGATCTCCCCAATTACTCTAGCACCAATCTGGCTCTACACATAGCTGGCTCTACACAATAATACTATTGACTGTATTCCCTATGATGCACTCTCCATCCATGTGACTATTTTGTAGCTACTAATTTATACTTTTTCACTTCTTTACCTTTTTCTTCCAGCCTCCCAATCTCATTCTCATCTGGAAATCACTAGGTTGTCCTCTGTATCTAGAAAAAAATTATTATATATCATAATTTCTTTATCCAATTGGCTATTGATGGATATTTAGGCTGTTATCATATCTTGGCTATTGTGAATAGCACTGCCATGAACATAGGGGTAAATAGATCTTTACAAACTAATGTTTTGGTTTCCTTCGGATAAATACCAAGAAGTGCAATTGATGGGTCAAAAAGTAGTTCTATTTTTAATTTTTTGAGGAACTTCCAAACAGTTTTTCATAGTGACTATGCTATTTTGTAATCCTACCAATAGTGTACGAGAGTTATCTTTTCTCTGCATCTTCGCTAACACTTGTTATTTTTTGATTTATTGATGATAGCCATTCTGGCAAGTGTGAGGTGATATCTCATTGTTTTAATTTGCATTTGTCAGATGACTATTGGTGCTGAGCATCTTTTCATATGTCTATTGGCTGTTAATGTCCTCTTTGGGGAAATGTCTATTCAAGTCTACCACCCATTTTAAAATCAAATTGTTTTTTTGGTGCTAAGTTGTATGAGTTGCTTATATATTTTGGATATAAATCCCTTATGGAATGTATCCTTGGTGAATATCTTCTCCCATTCAGTTGACTGTCTTCTCATTTTGTAGATTGTTTTCTTTGTGATGGAAAACATTTTTAGTTTGATGTAGTCTCATTTGTCTATTTTTTCTTTTGTTTCCCTTGCCTGAGAAGATATATATAAAAACATACTACTCAGAGCAATATCAGAGAGTTTACTACCTATGTTTTCTTCTAAGAATTTTATGGTTTCAGGTCTTGCATTTAAGTCTTTAATCCACTTTCTTGGTGAAAGAAAATGTTCTAGTTTGATTTTTTTGGATGTATTTGTCTAATTTTCCCAACACCATTAATTAAAAAGGACTGTCATTACATCACTGTATATTTTTGCCTCCTTCGTCATAGATTAATTTACCATATAGTGTTAATTCTTCTTTGAATGTTCAGTAAAATTCACCAATGAAATCATCCCACTTTCGTTTGTTGGGAGTTTTTTTTTATTTCTGATTTGATTTTGTTGGTAATAATCGGTTTGTTCAGATTTTCGGTTTCTTGATTCAGTCTTGTGTATTTCTAGAAATTTATCCATTTCTTTCAGAATGTCCAGTTTGTTTTATAGAATTGTTCATAGTATATTCTTATAACCCTTCATATTATTTTTCATTTCTTATTTTATTTATTTTGGTCTTCTCTCTCTTTTTTAATCTGTCAATTTTCTTTATCTTTCTGAGAACCAACTCTTGGTTTCATTGATTTTTTTATTATTTTTTAAAACTCTTTATTTCCACTCTGATTTTTATTTATTCCTTTGTTCTCCCCACTTTAATCTTTGTAGTTTTTTCCTAGTTCTTTTAAATGTAAGTTTAGGTTGTGCTATGAATCCCTCTTTTGTATTGCTTTCACTCTGTCTCATAGATTTGTTTTTATTTTTATTGCTTTTAGGGCATCTTTCAATTTCTTCCTTGATATCATTATTAATCCATTCATTGTTTAGTAGCATGTTATCTAGCCTCTACGTGTTTGTGTGTTTTTCAGTTTTTTCTTGTTATCAATTTCTAGTTTCAAACCATGTGGTTGAATAAGATGTTTGATATAATTTCAATCTTTTATATTTATTGAAACTTGTTTTGTGGCCTAATCTGTGGTATATCTTGGAAAATGTCATATAAGCACTTGAGTAGAGTGTATATTCTGATCCTTTGGGGTGAAATTATCTAAAAATATTATTTATATCCATCTGGTCTATTGTGTCATTGAAGTATACTCTTTCCTTGTTGATTTTCTGTCTGGAAAATCTAGCCATTGGTATCAGATTGGTGTTAAAAATCTCCTACTATGACTGTATTCCTGTCAATCTCTTTCTTTACGTCCATCAATATTTGCTTTATATATTTAGCTGCTCCATTGTTGTATGCTTAAATGTTTACAAAGTTTATATCCTCTTGTCAAATTGATCCCTTTATCATTATACAATATCCTCTTCTTTTTATACTCTTCGTTTCATTTTTCAATATTTTTTATTTTTTATTATGACTGACATACTATATTAGTTTAGGTGTATAATATAGTGATTATGCATTTATAAAACTTACAAGGGATCATCTCCATAAATCTAGTACCCATATGACACCATACATAATTATTACAATATTATTAACTATATTCCTTATGCCATACTTTACATTTCCATGACTATTTTGTAACTACTAATTTGTATGTTTTAATCCCCTCACCCTTCACCCATCCTCCTAATCAACCCCCCATCTGGCAACCATAAAAATGTTCTCTCTATGAGTTTCTTTCTGTTTTGTTTGTTCATTTACATTATTTTTAAATTCCATTGATGTAGAGAAACATGGCGAAGTGAGAGATATCCCTAGATCTCTCCTCTTGAAATAACAATAAGCCAAACATCCAAAATGCAACAAAAAACACCCAACCTGAACACCAGCATGTCTGAGCAAGGGATCTGCACATAAGAGCTACCATAGGTCAGAACCCTGAGGTGGGGGTGTTGGAGGTAGACTGGGAGAAGCAAAGAAGCTGCCTCTCACAGTCAGAGCTCCCTGAAGGAGGAGGGGGAATTTTGAGAGAGCTGAAAGCTCCATGTGGCCAGTGGCAATGCCTGGGCATGAGCAGAAAATAGAAAAGTGGGCATGGCAGAGAGTGGGGACAGCAGAGAAGCAACAGTTGATTTTTACCAGCCGCAGATGCAAAACATGAAGCTGAGCCACAGCCTCCATCTCCTAACCCATATTCTCCAAGACTGAACACAGTGGAGCCCCAGGGGAATCTGAGCAAATGATACTGAAACTGTCAGTAGTACTGACGGGGATTGAAACTGAGGGTAGTGAGCGTGATTGAATATTTATAAAATAAATTCCACCTAGAAGTGAAATTATGTGGAATTCATCTTCCTCTTTCTGACTTATTTTACATAGCATAATACCCTCTAGGTCCATCAATGTTGTTTCAGACGGCAAAATTTCATTCCTTATTGTGTCTAAGTAATATTCCATTGCATATATGTCCCACTTCTTTATCCATTCATCATTGGTAGACACTTAGGTTGCTTCCATATCTTGGCTATTGTAAATAATGCTGCAATAAACGTATAAATGCAATAAACATATAAAAAAAGTTCTTTTTGAATTACTCTTTTGGATTTGTTCAGATAAATACCCAGAAGTGGAATTACTGGGTCTTTATTTGTCTCAAACTACAGTCTGTTTTAAACTCTATTTTTCTGATATAAGTATTGCAATCTCAGTCTTTTATTAATTTCCATTTGCATGAAATATTTTTTTCCATCCCTTTACTTTCAGTCTGTGTGTTTCTTCTTTTAATCTGGCATGGGATTCTGGTAGACAGCATATATAAGGGTCTTGTTTCCTTATTTATTTAGCTACCTGATGTCTTATGATTGGAGCATTTAAGCCATTTACATTTAAAGTGATTATTAATTGGAGTAATTGTTGTAATTTTATTATTCAAATTTATGTTCTTTTGCTTTTTTATTCTTCCTTTTCTTAAAAAAATAAGTCCCTTTAACATTGCTTGTAATAGTACTTGTTGGTTTTGAATTCCTTTAGCCCTTTCTTGTCTGAGAAAATTTTTATCTCTCCTTCAATTTTAAAGAATAGCCTTGCTGTGTAGAGTAACCTTGGTTGTAGGGCATTGCTTTTCATCTCTTTGATTATTTCCTGCCAATTCCTCCTGGCCTGCAAAGTTTCTGTTGAGAAATCAGCTGTCAGCATTATTGGGGATCCCTTGTGGACAACTAACTACCTTTCTCTTACTGCTTTTAAGATTCTTTCTTTGTCTGTAACCTTTGACATTTTAATTATGATACTTCTTGGTATGGGCCTGTTTGGGTTCATCTTGTTTGAGACACTCTGTATTTCCTGGATTTGCATGTCTATTTTTTTTGTACCAAGTTAGGGAAATTTTCTGTCATTATTTATTCAAATGGGTTCTCAATCTCTTTCTCTCTCTCTTTCCCTCCTTGTGTTCATATTAATGTGAACATTGATGTGCTTGATGTTGCCCAGAGGTCCCTTAAACTATCCTCATTTTTCAATTTTTTTTCCAATTGGTTGTTTTCTGTTACTTGTTATGCAAATCGCTGATTCAATCCTCAGCTTCATCTCATCAGCTGTTGATTTATTCTAGAGTATTCTTTATTTTAGTTATTGTATTCTTTATTTATGACTGTTTTTTTGTGGGTTTCTGTTCTTTTTTTAATGTTAACTATTTTTTTGTTGACATTCTCACTAATTTTTTAAAGCCTTGTTATAGCCAGTGTTTTGAATTTTGTATCTAGAGTTTTCTCCTGTGTTTTTTATTTTGTTGTTGTTGTTGTTGTTGTTGTTGTTATTTGGGACATGTTTCTTTGTCTCCTCATTTTTGCTGCCCATCTGTGTTTGTTTCTACATATTAGGTAGATCTGCTACTTCTCTCAGTCTTGGCAATGTGGTCTTATGTTCTTGGTGTCCTATGGGGCCCATTGATACATTCTCCCTGATCACCTAAGTTGGTTGCTCTAGGAGTGTTTCTTATGTAGATTTTGTGTTTCTGCCTCTTTCAGTTGAGTCTTGATTGCTGTTGGCACATCAGTGAGTGGGGTTGACCTTCAGGCTAACTGGCTGTGAGAATGGACCATGACAACAGCCTATGAGTTTACATATTTTTGGATATTAACCTTTTATCAGATATATGAATTATAAATATTTTCTACAATCCATAGGTTATCTTTTTATTTTGGCGATTGTTTCTTTTGCTGGGAATAGTTTGCTTTAGTCTGCTTATTTATTTTTGATTTTGTTGCTTGCACTTTTGGTATCATATTAAAAAAATACTTCACCAAGACCAATGCCAAGGAGCTTTTCCAATACTTTTCTAGGAGATTGATGATTTCAGGTTTTATGTTTAAGTCTTTAATCCATTTGAAGTTAATTTCTGTGAGTGATGTAAGATAAGGGCCTAATTTCATTCTTTTGTATGTAATTACTCAGTTTTACCATTTATCGAAGAGTCTACCTTTCCCATTGAGTATTCTTTGTCCCCTTGATAAATAATAAATGGCCATATCTGTGAGTGTTTATTTCTGGATTTGCTATTTTGTTCCATTGATCTATGTGTTTATTTTTGTACAAGGACCATTCTGTTTTGATTACTATAGATTTGTATTATAGTTTGAAAACAGGAAGTATCATGCCTTAAGCTTTGTTCTGTCTCAAGATTGACTAATCTTTGAGGTTTATCTGTGGTTTCATACAAATTTTTGAATTGTTTGTTTTATTTCTGTAATAAAAATGCCATTGAAATTTTTATTGAGATTGTGTTAAATCTATAAAGTCTTTGAGAAGTATGGGCATTTTGACAATATTAATTATTCGATCCATGAACATGAGGTTTTTTCCATTTGTTTGTGTTTTCTTCAAATTTTTTCATCAAAATCATATAGTTTCTATAAGCTCTATAGCTTTATAGTTCTATTCCTTTCTTGGTTAAAATTATTCCTGTTTTTTTATTCTTGTTTTTTTTTAAATTTTTATTCTTAATTTTATTTTAGTCTTTGATTTTGATGCTATTGTAAATATTTTTTTTTAATTTTTTATTTAGATATTTTATTGTTAGTGTACAGAAACAACTGATTTATGTCTGTCAATTTTGTATTCCGCAATTCAATGGTTAATTCTAACAGTTTTCTTTGTCAAGTCTGTAGGAGTCCATATAAGATTATATCATCAGCAAACAAAGATATTTTTAAAAATTTCATTTTTATTTGGATGACTTTTATTTCTTTTTATTGTCTACTTGCTCTAGCTGGGCTTCTAATTATTATGTTGAAAAAAAGTGGTGAAAGTGGACACCCTATTCTTGTCCTGATCTTAGAAAAAATATTTCAAACTTTTACCATCGAGTATGATACCAGCTGTGGGGTTGTCATGTATTACATTGAGGTATGTTTTATTACCAGCTGTAGGGTTGTCATTTATTACATTGAGATATGTTCCTTCAATTCCTAATTTATTGAGGCTTTTTATCATGAAGACGGTTGCATTTTGTTAAGTGCTTTTTCTATATCTACTGAGCTGATCACGTTTTTTAATCTTTCATTTTATTGAGTTGTATCACGTTTATTGATTTGCATATGTTTGAACCATCTTTGAATCCCAGGCATAAGTCCCATTTAATCATGGTGTATGGTTTTTCTAATGTTATTTAATTCAGTTTGCTAGTTATTTGTAAAAATTTCTGCATATATATATTCACCAACAATATTGACATGTACTTTTTTTTTTCTTATAGTCTGGTGTCAGGGTAATGCGAGTCTTGTATATCAGTTCAGAAGTGTTCTCTCCTCTTCAGCGTTTTGTAAGAGTTAGAGAAGTAGTGGCATTAATTCCTTAAATGTTTGGTAGAATTCACCAATGAAGTCATCACATTCCTAGGCTTTCTTTCTAGTCTGTTCAGATTTTCTATTTCTTTCTGATTTAGTTATGGTAGTTTGTAGGTTTCTTGGAACTTATCTATTTCTTCTAGGATATCCCATTTGTTGGTATGTAATTGTTCATAGTAACCTCTTATTATTCTATGTATTTCTGTAGTATCAGTTGTAATATCTTCTCTTTCATTTCTGATTTTATTTATTTGATATTCTCTCTTATTCTTAGTCTAGCTGTTTGTCTGTTTTGTTTAAAAAACCAGCTTTTTGTTTTGTTGATCTTTTCTATTATTCTTCTTATCTCTGTATTATTTATTTCTGTTCTAATATTTATTTCCTCCCTTCTGCTAACTTAGGCCTTAATTGTTCTTTTTCTAGCTTTTTGAGGTTTATAATTAAGTTGTTTATTTTATATATTTCTTTTTTCTTAATGTAGACATTTATAAATATACAATTTTCTATTAAAACTACTTTTTCTGCATCCCATAGTTTTGGCAGTTTGTGTTTCTATTTTTGTTTCTTTCAATATATTTTGTTATTTCCATTTTCATCTTTGATTTGTTGTTTTTTCAGAAGTTTGTTGTCCAGTCTTGCAAATTTTCCAGTTCTCCTTAAATTGATTTCTAGTTTTATACCATTGTAGTTTAAGAACACACTAACTATGATTTAAGTCTTCTTATTTGTTAAGACATGTTTTGTTAAGACATGTTTTGCGACATATCATATGATCCCAGAGAATATGTGCTCTTGAAAAGAATGTTTATTCTGCTGCTGGTGAATGGTATGTTCTGTATATATATGTTAGGTCTTCTTGGTTTAAAGTATAGTTCAAGAGTAATGTTTCTTTATTGATTTTCTAGCTAAATAATCTACTTTTGATTGAGAGTGGGTATTAAAGTCTTCTGCTATTATCGTATTATCATATATTTCTCCCTACAGATCTGTTAGCATTTGCTTAATATTCTTAAGTGTTCCAAAATTGAATACATATATTTTTATGATTGTTATATCATCTTGATTAATTGATGCCTTTATCACTATGTAATAAACTTCTTTTTCACATATTACAGTGTTGGGCTTAAAGTCTGTTTTTTTATGTATGAATATAGCTATCCATGGTCTCTTTTGGTTTCCATCTTCATGGGAAATCTATTTCCATCCCTTCATTTTGGACCTATAGGTGTCCTTAAAAGTGATGTGGGTATATTGCAGGCAACATATAGTTGGCCTTTTCTTTCTTAAATCAAATCAAATCCAACACTATATACCTTTTGATTGAATAAATCGAGCCATATACATTTAAAGTATATTGATTAATACGACTTACTAATTCTATATTATTAATTGCTTTCTTACTATTTTATGTTTCTTGTGTTTCTTTCTCACTCTCTTGTTGTTTTCCATTGTGAAATGATAATTTTCCATGATGGTATGCTTTTATTCTCTTCTCTTTATCTTTTGTAAATCTACTGTAAGTTATTGCTTCATAGTTACCATAAGACTGACATAAAACATAACACATTCTTTTTATGCTGATAACAATTTAACTTCAATCATTTACAAAACTACATCATTACTCCTTCCTTTATGTTTTTAATGTCAAAATGTATCTAATGTAGATTTTGTATTTATTTATAAAATATTTCCGCTGCTTATTTTAGTACTCTGTCCTTTAACCTTTATATGAAAGTCAATTGGTCAGTACACCACCGTATTAGAGAATTCTAATTTGATTATATACTTACATTTGCCAGTGCATTATATATTGTCATATATTTTTATGTTACTGGTTAACATCCTTTCATCTCCTTGAAGAAGTTCTTTTTTAAATTTATTTCTTTTTATTATGGTGACATTGGTTAACAAAATCCAATAAGTCAAAAACGTACAATTCAACAGTATTATATATATATATATATATATATATATATATATATATATATATATATATATTGCATTGTATGTTCATCATTCATAGTGAGATTTTTTTCTGTCACCATATATTTGACCCTTTTACCCCATCTACCTCCTCCTTCCTTTGCTACACTTTGGTAACCACCAGTTTACTATCCAGGTCAAAGAGTCTCTGATTGCCATGTTTGTTTGTTGCTTCTAGGTTTATATCCCACACATAAGTGATATTATGTGGTTTTCAACTTTTTCTGTCTGGCTTAATTTGCTTAGCATAATTATTTCATGATCCACCTATGTTGTCAAAAATGGCAGTTTCATCTCTTTTTATACCTGAGGAATATTCCATTGTACATATGTACCACATCTTCTTTATCTAATCATCCATCATAAGACACTTCATTTACTTCCATGTCCTGACCACCATGAATAATGCTTCTATGAACACCAGTGTGCATGTATCTTTTTGGATATATGTTTTCAAAGTAAATACTCAGTAGAGAGATTGTTGGATCATATGGTAGATCAATTCTTAGTATTTTGAGGTACCTCCATAATGTTTTCCATAGTAGCTGTACCAATTTATAGTCCCACCAACAGCATATAAGGGTTCCTTTTCTCCGTGTCCTCTCCGCCACTTGTTATTACTTGTCCTGTTGATAATAGCCATTCTAACAGGTGTGAGGTGATATCTCATTATGGTTTTGATTTCCATTTCCATAATGCCTAGTGATGCTGAGCATCCTTTCATATGTTTGCTGGCCATTTGTATGTCTTCTTGGGAAAAGTGTCTGTTCAGGTCCTCTGCTCATTTTTGAATTGTTTTGTTTGTTTGTTTGTTTGTTATTGTACTTATTGCGTTGTATGGATTTTAGGCTCTTATCGGAGGCATTGATTGCAAATATATTTTCCCATTCAAATGATTGTTTCTTTGCCTTGTTAACAGTTTCTTTTGCTGTACAGAAGCTTTTCAGTTTGATATAGTTTTGTTCATTTACTTTTGCTTTTACTTCCCTTGCTTTTGAGGCCAAATTTATAAAATCCTCTTTAAGTCCAAGTTTTATGAATTTAGTACTTATGTTTTCATCTATGAAATTTATTGTTTCAGGTTGTATATTCAAGTCCTTAACCATTTTGGGTTAATTTTGGTATATGTGGTAGACAATAGGCTAGTTTCATTCTTTTGCACGTGGATTTCCACTTTTCACAGCACCATTTATTGAAGATGCTTTCTTTTCTTCATTGTATGTTTTTGGCTTTTCTGTCAAAAATTATTTGCCTATATAAACAGCGGTTTACATATGGGCTCTCAATTATGTTTCATTGGTGTGTTTCTGTTTTTCTACCAATACCATTTCGGTATTGGTAGAAAGTCGGGCACAGTGATACATCCAGGCTTGTTTATTTATTTATTTATTTTTTCCTTCAGGAAGGCACTGGTGATTTGAATTTTTGTATTTCCATATGAATCTGATAATTTTTTGTTCTATTTCTTTAAAAAGTGCCAATAGGATTTAAATTGGGATTTCATTAAATCTATATAATGCCTTAGATAATAAGGTTATTTTAAGTATGTTCATTCTTCCAAATAAAGGACATGGAATACCTTTCCATTTCTTTGTGACTTCTTCAGTTTCTTTTAATGGGGTCATATAGATTTCATCATATAGGTCCATCGTTTGTGTCAATAAATTTATGACAAGATATTTTATTGTTTTTATTGCGATTACAAAAGGAATTGTTTTTCCATTACTTTTTCAGACAATTTACTATTAGAGTATAGAAACGTTGTTGATTTTCTTTAATTAATTAATTAATTAATTTTTTATGGTGACATAGGTTAATGAAATCCAATAAGTTTCAGCTGTATACTTTAACAGTAAGGCATATTTATCCTTACACTATGTGTTCACTTCCCATAGATAGCTTTCTTTCTGCCACTACATATTTGATCCACTTTACCCCATCAACTTTCCCCCTCCCCCCACACCCTACCCTCTAGTAAACACTAGTCTGTAGTCCATGTCCATGAGTCTCTGTTTGTTTGTCCTGTTCATTTGTTGATTTTAGATTTATATCCCACATATAAGTAATACAATGTGATTTTTGATTTTTTCTATTTAGCTTATTTCACTTAACATGATTATCTCCGGGTCCATCCATTTTGTCACAAATAGCAGTATTTCATCTCTTCTTGTGTCTGAGTAATATTCCATTGTATATATTTACCACCGCTTCCTTACCCAATCATATATCGTAGAACACTTCAGTTGCTTCCATGTCCTGGCCACTGTGAATAATGCTGTTATGAACATCAGTGTGCAAATATCTTTTTGGATATGGATTTTCAAGTCTTTTGGATAAATATCTGGTAGAGGAATTCCTGGATCATATGGTAGATCAATTCTTAGATTATTGAGGAACCTCCATACTATTTTTCTATAGTGACTGTACCAATTTGTAGTCACAGTGACACTATATGAGGGTTCCTTTTTCTCCTCACACTCTCCAGCATTTGTTATTACATATCCTGTTGATCATAGCTATTCTAGTATGTGTGAGATGGTATCTCACTGTGGTTTTGATTTGCATTTCCCTAATAGCTAACAATGTTGAGCATCTTTTTATATATTTGCTGACTATTTGTATGTCCTTTTGGATCTTTTTTTTTACATTATTGAGTTGTATGAGGTCTTTGTAGATTGTTAATATTAAACTCTTATCAGAGGAGTTCTTTGAAAATATATTTTCCTGTTCAGATGGTTGTCTCTATACCCTGTTGAATATTTCTTTTGCTGAGCAGAAGCTTTTTATTTTAATGTAGTCCCACTCATTGATTTTAACTTTTATTTTCTCTTGCTTTTGAGGACAAATTCATAAAATCCTTTTTAAGTCCAAAGTTCTTGAGTTTAGTTCCTATGTTTCCTTCTATGCATTTTATTGTTTCAGGTCTTATATTCAGGATCTTAATCCATTTTGAGTTAATTTTGGTGTGTGCTGGTAGACAACAGTCTAGTTTCATTTTTTTGCAAGTGGCTTTGCAATTTTCTCAGCAGCACTTATCAAAGAGGCTGTCCTTTCTCCACTGCATGTTTTTTGGCTTTTTTGTCCAAAATTATTTGCCCATATAAATCTGGTTTTACTTCTGGATTCTTGATTCTGTTCCACTGGTCTGTGTGTCTCCTTTGCTGCCAATACCATGCCATTTTGATTATTGTCACTTTGTAGTATAATTTGAAGTCGGGCAGAGTGATGCCACAAGCCTCGTTCTTTTTTCTCAGGATGGTTTTGGCAATTCAGAGACATTTGTGCTTTCATACAAATCTAATGTCTTTTTGTTCTACTTCTTTAAAAAATGCCAATGGGATTTCGATGGGGATTGTATTAAATCTGTATAATGCTTTAGGTAATATGGTCATTTTAACTATGTTGATTCTTCTAACCCAAAAACATGGAATACCTTTCCATTTCTTTCTATTTGCTTCGATTTCTTTTAATAGAGTCTTATAGTTCTCATTATATAGGTTCTTCACATGTTTCGTTAAATTTATTCCTAAGTGTTTTATTCTTTTTGTTGCAATTGCAAAAGAAATTATTTTTTTTCCATTTCTTCTCTGACACTTCATTATAAGAGTATAGGAACACCATGGATTTTTGAACATTGATTTTGTATCCAGAAACTTTACTATACTTTTTTATTATTTATAGTACTGTTCTTGTGGAGTCTTTAGGGTTTTCCATATATAGAATCATGTCAGTTTGATTCTCTACAGTGACAGTTTGACTTCTTTGTTTCCTATTGGGATGCCTTTTATATTTTTCTCTTGCCTAATTTACTCGCTAGGACCTCCAATGTTATTTTGAATAATAGTGGTGATAGTGGACTGCCTTGCCTTGTTCTTGATCTTAGAGGGAAAGTTTTTAGTTTTTCACCATTAAGTATGATGTTGGCTGAGGGTTTGTCATACATAGCTTTCATTATGTTAGAGTACTTTCCTTCAATACTGATTTTGTGAAGTGTTTTGATCATAAATGAATGCTGTATATTTTGAAGACATTTTTCTGCATCTCCTGACATGATAATAAGAGTCTTATTTTGTAATTTGTTTTTGTGGTGTACCACATTAATCGATTTGCATATGTTGAACCATTCCTGTACATTGGGATGAAGCCCACTTGATCATGGTGTATAATTGCTTAGATACGTTGCCGTATTTGGTTTGCTAGTATCTTATTTAGGATTTTTGTACCTGTGTTCATAAAAAATATGTCTGTAGTTCTCTTTTTCACGTTATCTTCACCAGACTTTGTTATCAGGGTAATATTGGCCTCATAAAATGAGTCAGAATGTATTGTTTCCTCTTCAATGTTTTTGGAAGAGTTTGAGGAGAAAAAGGTATTAAATCTTTGAAAGTTTGGCGGAATTCACTGGTGATGCCATATGGTCCTGGACTTTTACTTTTTGATAGGTTTTTGATGATTGTTTCATTTCCATACTGCTGATCAGTCAATTTTGATTTTCCAGTTCTTCTTGATTCAGTCTAGGAAGTTTGTATTTTTCTAAGTACTGGCCCATTTTCTCTAGGTTATTAAATTTGGTTTTATATACTTTTTCACAGTATTCTTATATGCTCCTTTGTATTTCTGTGGTGTCTGTTTTAATTCTCCCTTGTTCATTCCTGATTTTGTTTATTTGTGTCCTTTCTCTTATTTCTTTGGTGAGTATAGCCAGGGATTTGTCAATTTTATTAAATTTCACACAAAAAAACAGCTATTTGTGCATTTATTTTTTCTATCTTTTTGTTTGTTTTCAATTTCATTTATTTCTGCTCTAATTTTGATTGTTTCTTTCCTTCTTCTGACTTTAGGTTTCATTTGTTTTTACTTTTCTAATTTCTTAAGATGAAGGGTTAGGTTGTTTATCTGGGCTCCTCGTTTTTTTTTAGTTAGGCCTGTAATGATATGAACTTTCCTCTTATGGCTGCTTTTACTATGTTCCAAAATTTTTTATATGTTGTACTATCATTATCATTCATTTCTATGTATCTCTCGATCTCTCTTTTTAACTTCTTCTCTGACCCAGTTGTTCTTCAGTAGCATTTTGTTTAATCTCCATGTATTTGTGGTTCTTCCAGCTTTCTTTTTGCAGTTGATATCTAGTTTCAGAGCATTATGATCAGTGAATACCATTGGTAGGGTTTTGATCCTTCTATATTTGTTGAAGCTATCTCTGTGTCCCAGTATGTGGTCAATCCTTGAGACTGTTTCATGTGCACTAGAGAAGAATGTATAATCAGCTGTTTTGAGATGAAAGGCTTTGTACATGTCAAATATGTTCAGTGGGTCTAATGTATCATTTAAAGATGTTATTTCCTTATTGATTTTCTGTTTGAATGATCTGTCCATATTTGACCGTGGGGTATTTTGGTCTCCTACTATGATAATGTATTTGTCTGCTTCTCCCTTTAGTTCTGTTAGTAATTTCTTCATATATTTCTTGACTCCCTGATTGGGAACATAGATATTAATAAGTGTTATGTCTTCTTGGTACATGATTCCCTTTATCATTATATAGTGTCTCTCAGTATTTTTTTTAACATTTTTATTTTGAAGTCTGTTTCATCTGATATTAGTACTGCTTCTCCCATGTTTCTCTGAATGCCATTTTCTTGAAATATTATTTTCCACTCTTTCACTTTGAGTCTATATTTTTCTTTGGAGCTGAGATGTGTCTTCTGGAGGTATCATATGGTTGGGTTTTATTTTTTTGATACATCCTGTATTGGTGAGTTCAGTCTATTTACCTTGAGAGTGATTATTGAAATATGAGATCTCCTTTTAGTCATTTTATCTTTTGCTTTCTGGTAGCTTGGTGTTTCCATTGCTTTCTTGTCATTGTGTTTCTGTTTTCTTTATTTTGGTTGGCTTTTGTGAGTTTTTTTTTCTCTGTTTCTTCTTGTTTTATGTTATATATTTCTGTTATGAATGTTTGATGTTTATTTACCATCAATAATATGAAAAGTGCATATATATATATATCCACAACTATTTCTTCCCTTCCCCTCTTCCTTCAGGGAGCTCCAGCTCTGAGAAGCAGATACGTTGTTCCTCCCGATCTATTTGCCTGATTCCTGTGGCTCTGACCTCTGGAAGTTCTTACATGCAGATCACTTATTCAAATGTGCTCTTGTACAGGTTGGGTGGTATTTGCTGAGTTTTAGATATTCATCTTATTGCTATTTCAAGAAGAAAGTTCTGGCAACATCTCTCACTCTGCCATGATTCTGACATCACTCCTGTTCTAATTATTTTTCCTAATTCATTAATGGAGCTTGTAGGACTTATAACAGAGTGTAATTCTCTCTCTGAAGAAGTTATTTTAACATTTTTTTTGTAAGTCAGGTCTGGTAATGATGAACTCTCTCAGCTTTTGTTTGTCTGAGAAAATGTTTATCTCCCCTTCCATTTTCCAGATACTGTATTCTTAGTCAGAAGTATTTTTTTTCCTTTCAACACTTTAAATAAGATTATTTCACTCTCTCCTTCCTTGTCAGATTTCTGCTGAGAAATATGCTGATAATCTTATGGGAGTTTTCTTGTTACAAGGTTCTTCTCTCTCTCTTTTTTTTTATTTTTGCCATTTTTCTTATTATGTGTCCTGTAGAAAAGGGGTCCCCAATGCCCAGGCTATGGAACAGAATCCATCCTTGGCCTGTTAGGAACCGGCCACACAGCAGGATGTGAGTGGCAAAGGAGTAAGTGAAGCCTCATCTCTATTTATAACTGATCCATAACGCTAGTTTCCCCTCCTTAGTTCCACCTCAGATCATCAGGCATTAGATTCTCAAAAGAGCACAGGTCGATAGTGCCAAAAATGTGGGAGACCACTACTGTAGAAGATCTCATTAAGTGAATTTGATTATCCAAATTACTTTCAAAAGTTGGGAAGTTTTAGGCCATTATTTATTTAAATAAGTTCCCTCCACCCCTTTCCTTTTCTTCTCGGACTTCATTAATTTGAAAATTGTTTCTTTTTGTTTATGAGGTCTCATAAACCACATGAACTTTATTTACCTTTTAATTTCTTTTTCAATTTTTATTGAGATTTAATGGATATATAATATTGTTTTAGCTTTCAGTGTAGAACATAACGATTTGATATATGTATATATTGCAAAATGACTACAACGATAAATTTAGTTAACATCTATCACCACATATAGTTACAAAATTTGTTTCATGTGAAAAGAAATTTTAAGATCTACTCTTTAAGCAACTTTCAAATATACAATATGGTATTGTTAACTATAATCATCGTATTGTACATTACATTCACAGACTTATTTTATAACTGGAATTTTGTGCCTTTTGATCACCTTTAACTATTTATCCACCTCCAACCTCCATTTCTGGCAATCATTGATCAACTTTCTGTATCTGTTGCTTTTTATTTATTTATTTATTTATTTATTTATTTATTTATATTTCAGGTGTAAGTGAGTTTATACACATTTGTCTTTCTTTGTTTGACTTAGCATAAGGCTGAAAAGTTAAATTCATGCCAATGCAAATGGCGTGATTCTATTTTTATGGCTGAATAACGTTTCATTGTATATTATACCACATTTTCTTTACCTGTCAATGGACACTAAGGTATTTTTTGTGTTTTGGCTATTGTAAATAATGCTCCAATAAATATGGGATACATATATCTTTTTGAAATGGTGATTTTGTTTCCTTTGGATAAGTATTGAGAAATGGAATTGCTAATTCATATTATAGTTCTATTTTAATTTTTTTGAAGAAACTCGTTTGTTTTCCAAAATGGCTGTACCCACTTACATTCCCACCAACAGTACACAATGGTTTCCTTTTCTCTACATCCTTGCCAACACTTGTTATTTTATTTTATTTTATATTTTATTTTATTTTATTATTTTATTGACAATAGCCCTCTGACAGGCATGAGGTGCCATCTCATTGTGGTTTTAAATGGAATTTTCCTGATGATTTGTGATATTAAGCACCTTTTTCTATACTTGTTGACCATTTGTGTATCTACTTTGGAAAAAATGTCTATTGAGACCTTGTGGTCATTTTTAAAATCAAATTGTTTCTACTGAGTTGTATGAGTACTTTATATGTTTAGATGTTATCCTCTTATTAAATATATAGTTTGCAAATATTTTCTCCCATTCCGTAGGTTATCATTTTATTCTATTGATGGTTTCCTTTGCTTTGCAGGTTTTTTTTTTAATTTTATGTAGTCCTACTTGTTTATTTGTGCTTTTGTTACTTTTGCTTTTGGTATAAAATTAAAAGAAAAATCATCACCAAGAGTGATATTAAGTAACTTATCCTCGGTATTTACTTTTTTTTATTAGTTTCAAGTATACAGTACATTGGTTAGACATTTATATAGTTTATGACATGATGCCCCTGATTGCTCTATCTTCCCTCTGGCTTTACACGTAGCCATGACCTTACTGCTAACTGCATCCCCAATGCTGTGCTCCCCATCCCCATGGTTAAAGAAGTACAAGTTAGTAGTTAATAGATGGTCTACATTTATTTTTAAGGCTTTTTGCTTTTAGGTTCTAAGTTTAAGTCTTTAATCTATTTTGAGATGATTTTTGTGTATGGTGTAAGTTAGTGGTTAAGTGTCATTCTTTCACATGTGGTTATTTAGTTTTACCAATACTATGTATTGGAGAGACTGTCCTTTCCCCATTGTATATTACTGGCCTCTTTATTATAAATTAATTGACGAGATATGCATTGATTTATTTTCGGATTCTCTATTCTTTTCCGTTGATGTCTCAATCTTTTTTTTTTAATTACTTTATATTAGTTTCAGGTATACAGTACATTGGTTAGACATTTATATAGTTTATGAAGTGATCCCCTTGTTTACTCTAACACCCATCTGACTTTACGCATAGCCATTACAATACTACTAACTATATTCCTTATGCTGTACTCTACATCTCTATGACTGTTTTATAACTACTAATTTGTACTTCTTCATGCCCACATCATACTGTAGTGATTACTATAGGTTTGTAAGATAGTTTGAAATCAAGAAGTGTGATACCTCAAGTTTTATTTTATTCTTCTTTCTTAAGATTGCTTTAGCTAATTAGGGTATTTTCGCGGTTATATAAATATTTTAGGATTTTTTGTGTGTGCAAAATGCCACTGGAATTTTAATAGGGCGTGTATTAAAATGTAGATTTCTTTGCATTGCATGAATTTTAGCAGAATTAAGGCTTCCAATCTAGGAGGACAGAATATTTTTCCATTGTGTCTTCTTTAACTTCTATTATTATTATCGTAATTTTTAGTGTACATTTTTCACTTTCTTGGATAATTTTATCCCTAGGTATTTTATTCTTTTGATATAATTGTAAATGGAATTTTTTTATTAATTTCTTTTTCTGATAACTTGTTATTAGTGTATGGAAATGCAACTACTATTTATAAATTGATTTTGTATTATGAAACGTTATTCAATTTATTTATTAGTTCTAACAGATTTGTTAGGGGTGGAGTCTTTACATATATATAATATATATGTTTATCCATCTTATATATTATATTACATATAAATACATATATATATAATAGTTTCTGCAAATAAAGGCAGTTTTACTTTTTCTTTCTAATTTGTATACACTTTTTTTTTCCATTTTCTTGCCTAATTGCTCTGGCTAGGATTTTCAGTACTGTGTTGAATAAAAGTGGTGATAATAGTTATCCTGATCTTGTTTTTTATCTTAGAGAAAAAGCTTTCAGATTTTCACCATTAAATGTGGTGTTAACTGTGGGCTTGACATTATATATGGCTTCTATTATGTCAAGGCTCATCACTTCTAAACCCATGTTGTTAAGAGTATTTTTAATCTTAAATGGATATTGTGTTTTGTTAGGAGCTTTGTCTACATCTTTTAAGCTCATAATATAATTTTTATTTTTAATTTTTTTGATGTGGAGTATCTCATTGATTGATTTGAAGATCTGAACCATCCTTTCATCCCTGGAATTCAACTTGCTAATATTTTGTTGAGAATTTTTGCATCTATGTTTATCAAAGATATGGGACATTAATTTTCTTGTAATATGCTTGTACAGTTTTGTATCATAGTAATGCTGGCCTCATAAAATAAACCTGAATGGGTTCTTTTCTTCTTTATTTTTTAGAACTGTTTGAGAAGAATTGGTATTAATTATTTTCCATATGTTTAGTAGAATTCACCAGTGAAACCGACTGGTCCTGGACTTTTTTTGTTGGGTTATTTGTTGTTATTATTTTTTAACTGGATAATTTAAAAGTTCCTTTTTTCTAATGTACAAATTTTTTATCCTGCTTTATCCATTCTAATGATGATGGTTTCTATTACATTTTTAATTTTATTAATTGTAATCAACTGCTTCAGTATTTCTACTTTGTCTTTTTTATAATTTGTTTCTTTGTTTAATTACACATTTTATTCATGTATTATTTTCTTGATTGTTGTATTGTCTTTCAGTGCTTTTTGCAGTTAATTTAGCTTTTTTAAAATAGCTATTTTGAATTTTTTATTAGGCAAGTTGAAAATATTTGTTTTGGGCCTTGGTACTGAAAGATTTTTGTGATCCTTTAGTAGTGCCATGTTTCTTTGGTTTTTCATTTTCCTAGAAATTCTGTGAATGGATGTCAAATTGTTGTTCAGTGGAGTTACAAATGAGGAAAATCTTATTATTCACATTACTGACATTACTCCTTCGGGTCTACTAAATACCTTCTATGTGCCAGGCTCTGTATTGAGCACCAGTGACACAACGTTCAGTCTGTGTTTTATCTGCTCATGGATCTAAAGGTGGCATAAACTCACTTTTACATATATATATATATATATATATATATATATATATATATATATATATCATGTGGACTCAAGCATCAAGTAATCTTGCAGATTAAGTCATGATCTGATGGACCCAGCTACCAATTTAAACTTTCTCTTATATAAATGAACACTACTGATAAACATCAATTCCCATCAGAGTTCATCTTGGATATAATTTTATGTATCTGGGATTGCCCATTAATGTTTGATTTGTTCATGTCCCACAGAGACACATAATTTAATCATCACCTACAGAATTTATATTATTTATTTTATGTTTAGGTACTTTGACTAGTCCTAGTTGTATACATTCTGGTGTTTGCTGATCTTCCATCTACAAGAATTTCTGAAATAAATATGCTCACCATTAGAAGTTATTTTCAGACTAAGATACAGAAGAGTTCTTAATAAATTAGAATGCAGCATATCATAACACACAGGATACCTGAATTCTCTGTACTTACCAAATTTACGAAATGTCTTTTCTACTTTCATAACTGAGTATTTAACTACCTTCTACCATTTGTGAATATTCTTAACCTTAGGTATACAGATTTTATTTGGAAAAATGTGTTTGTTTTTAGAATTTAAGATTTAAGCATTATCGAAACCAATCACCAGCAAATGTTTATTTCTCTAACAATTTCCTCAGTTGAAGTCCCTGCATTCTTTGAAAAAACTACACGAAGGAATAAAATTTCTTCACTGATCCCTAACATACTTTAACAATTCCATCAACCACCAATGACACCTATCTATTTTTCATAGATTCAGTGACAGTGTCAGCTTTCAGGGGTGAGGTAACAGAAAGAAGTCTTTTTGCATTTACTGTGGCTGGTGTGTTTCTGCACCATTATGCCTTTCAGATTTTATTATGTCTGGGCAATTTTTCAACATTTTATGAACATGGTGTTTCAGGACTTTCCTGGATTGAAGCATGATTACATATCTGGGCAATATCTTAGTCTACTCATGATAGCAATGTCCAGATGGCCCTGGATTATCTCTAAAAGCATCAAGCTTTTTGCCAAAATTTTTTAAAAGTATAAATTTTATAAAGTCCAAGACAAGAGCCTGGTGTATGTAATTTCCCCACAAGGGATTGGGATGGACCTCTGGAAAGTCAAATCAGTACTGATTAGAACACACATCTAATTCCAAAAATAAGTAAATAAATAATCTATCTCAATCCATGGATAATTTTATTAAATCCAGACTCTCTTTTTTGGTCCTATGTCTTTCTAATCAATCTTCTGTAAAAATACTATGCATTGTAGTGAACTCCTAAGTCCCAGGAAGCTTTTAAGGAATTAAAACATAGTTTCATTTCTACTCGAATCCTAGTATGTTCTTACCCCTAGAAATAGATCTCTTACATTATTATTCAAGCATTTTATTCTCTTCATCTTGAAAAAACCCCTTGTATTGCCCACCCCTTTCAGCTATATTTATCCTCTATCTGTCTATCTATCTATCTATCTATCTATCTATCTATCTATCTATCTATCTATCTATCATCTATCTATCTAATCTATCATCTATCTATTTATCTATCTATCAGTATCATCATCTATCTATAATCTATCTCTATTTATTTATCACCTATATCTATATTTATCTATATATAGTCTCCTTCAGAGCTAGCTTTTTAAAAATGGGTTATCTGTACATGAACAAGTATCGTGGCATTCAATAAATAAAAGTACAGGACATTCTATGTTTTATCGGGTAACATTAACCATAATTAAGATATTGTTATTTACACTATTTCCAGTGACTTCACAATTTACTCCAGTCACCCACCTACAACCTGTCATTGAATTTCATCTTGCCAATGTTCCTTACATTAAAAATTATATGGAAAAAATCCCTAGTTTACTTGGCCTCTTGTTTTTAAACATTTGACTACTCTTTTTTCTTGAACCACCCTCCTTCTTTGGCTTAGGTGACATTAAACTCTTTTTAACTTTATCCACTTCATCTCAGGCCCTTTACCTTTTGTATCTAGTCTTTAAATATCAGAGTTCCTCAGGACTTCATCATGGGGGCTATTTTCTTTACTGGATTCTCTCTCCATAGAAATCTCATTTAGTCTTATAACTTTAACTGCTGTCTGTACTGTGTTTAACTCTTAAATTTGTACTTACAGTCCTTAAACTCCAGAATGTTATGTTCGGTTACCAACTTAATATCTTCATTTCGTTATATCACATACAAGTCAAACTAAAAATTTTCTAGGCTGATTATTTGATATCCATCTGTTTAAACTGTCTCTTAATAAGTATACTATATTTTAGTAAATCTCACCTTCTCATTCCTCATCCCAGAAACTTAGAACTAACCATTGACATCTCCATCTTATATATTATATCCACTTAAACACAACGTTCTGTAGATCATTCCTTCAAAATATGTTTCAAATAAAGCCATTCCCATTACCACTATGTCACTCCCTCTAGGAAGCCCTCCCTGGCCTCCTTTAGTCATTCTAGTATAAAAACTCTAAAAACAATGTATCTATTCTTCATATACTTGCAACTATTATATTTCTTAATTTAGGTTTATTGGGAAAATTTATATCTCTTTCACTAGTTTGTATGCTCCATGAATGTTTTGTTTTAGTCCACCTCTCACAGTATCTGGTAAATAATAGATGTTTAATAAAAAAAAGTCAAATGAATTACATGATGTGATAATTGTTAGCAACAAATGAGCATTTATCATGTTCTAAAAACTATGCTAATGCTTTCCTTGAGCCATCATATTTAATTATCTCAATTATATGATGAGGAAGGTATTATTATCATTTTCATTTATATTAATGAGGCCCAGAGATTCCAAAAATCTCAAACAAATTTAGAAAACCAGTAAGATACAGAGATGCGATGTAAATCTATTTATTTTGTTTGATTAATTTAATCAACCCCCCCCCCCCAAACAAATGATCCAATCAAAAAATAGACAGAGGACCCGAACAGACATTTCTCCCTAGGGGATATACAAATGGCCAACAAACATGTAAAAAGATGCTAAACATCACTAGGTATTAGGAAAATGCAAATCAAAATCACAATGAGATACCATCTCACACCTGTTAGAATAGCTATAATCAGCAGGACAATTAATAACAAATGTCAGAGAGGATGCAGAAAAAAAGGAACCCTCAACACTGCTGGTGGGACTGCAATTTATCACAGCCACTATGAAAAACAGTATGGAGGTTCCTCAGAAAACTAAGAATTGATCTACTATATGACCCAGCAATCCCTCTACTTGGTGTTTACCCCAAAGACTTGAAAACTCATATTTGAAAAGATATTTGCACATTGATTTTCATAGCAGCATTAACACAGTGGCCAGGACATGGAAGCGACTGAAGTATCCTATGATAGATGATTGGATTAAAAAGTGGTGATATATATATATATATATATATATATATATATATATATATATGTACACACACACATATACACACACATACACACACACATATACATACAACGGAATATCAGACATAAGAAGAGATGAAATGCTGCCATTTGCGACAACATGGATGAACCTCGATATAATGCTAAGCAAAATGACCCAGACAGAAAAAGTTGAAAATCACATGCTATCACTTATGTGGGGGATATAAACCTAAAAGCAACAAATGAACAAGACAAACAAACAGAGATTCATGGATTTGGACTATAGACCAGTGGTTACCAGAAGGTAGGAGTTGGGGAGGGGAGAGGGGTGAGGTAAACAGGGTAAAGGATGTCAATATGTGGTGACAGAAAGAAATCTACTATGCGAGGTGAACATACAGTGTAAATATATATGTGCCTTACTATTAAAGTGTACAGCTGAAATATTGGATTTCATTAACTAATGCCACCATAATAAATTAATAAATTTAAAATAAATAAATAAATTCATTTTTCAGCTTTAATGAGGTATAATTGAGGATCAAATATATATATATATATTTAAGGTATGCAGCATGATATATGTATATATTGTAAAATGATTATCAAAATCAAGCCAATCAACATATCTATTACCAAATATAGATTTTTTTTATATAATGAAACACTTAAGAAGTACTCCCATCAAATTTCAAACATTCAATACAGTATTTTAACCATAGTCAACATGCTGTACTTTAGGTCTCCACAAATTATTAAACTTGTATTACTTGAACTTTGTACCTTTTAAACAATATTTTCTCATTGCCCCCAATGTTCATCCCTTAGAAAATACCATTCTACTCTGTTTTTATAAGGTCAGCTTTTTTAGATCCAACAAAATATAAGTAAGATCATGCAGTATGTGTCTTTGTATATCTTGTTTATTTCACTTATCATAATTTCTTCCAGGTTCATCCATGTTGTCACAAATGAAAGGATTCCTTTGTTTTTAAAAGCTGAAATACACACACATGCACACACACATTTACACACAATTTATCTTTTCCTCTATTAACAGAAAGTTAGATTGTTTCCATATCTCGACTACAGCGAATGATACTGCAATGAACATAACAATGCAGATATATCTCTTCAATCTAGTGATTTTATTCCTTTCGGGTATATTCAGAAGTGGGTGTGCTGGATCACGTGGCCATTCTACTTTTAATTTTTTGAGGAACCTCCATACTCTTTTCCATAATGACTGTACTAATTTATATTCCCAACAACGGTGCACCAGGATTTTCTTTTCTCCACATCCTCTCCAATACTTACATATTGTTTTCTTGATGATAAGCATTCTAATAGGTGTGAAGTAATATCTCATTGTGGTTTTGCTTTGCATTTTCCTGATTACTAGTGAAGATGAGACTCTTTTCATATATCTGTTGGAGATTTGTAAGCTTTTGACGAAATGTCTATCCAGGTCATTTGTCCATTTTTTAATTGGGTTATTTATTTTTGTGTTATTGAGTTTTAGGAGCTCCTAACATATTTTAGATATTATTGCCCTATCAGATATATGGTTTGCAAATATTTTTCCCATTCTATAGGTTGTCTTTTCATACTTTGATTCTTTCCTTTGCTGTATATAACCTATTTAGTTGGTTGCAGACCTACTTGTCTATTTTAGCTTTTGTTTGTGCTTTTGGAGTCATATTCACAAAATTATTGCTCAAATGATAAGAAGCTTTTTTCTCTATGTTTTCTTCTAGTAGTTTTATAATTTCAGGACTTATGTTTACATTTGTAATTCATTTTAGTTGATTTTTGTATATGGTGTGAGCTAAAGATTCAATTTATTTGTTCTATACATGGATATCTAATTTTCCCAGTACCATCTATTGAAGCGACTACTTTTTTCTCATTTTGTGTTTTTGACACACTCCTCAAAAATAATTTAATGTAGATGTGTGAATTTATTTCTGGGATCCCTATTCTGTTTCTTCATCTATATGTCTATTTTTATGGCACTATCCTGTTTTGATTACTGTAGCTTTATAATATATTTTGAAATTAAGAAATATGATGCCTCCAGCTTTTCTTCTCTTTAACAAGATTGCTTTGGCAATTTGGGGATCTTCGTGGTTCCATATTAACTTTAGGATTTTTTTTTCTATTTCTATGAAAAATGCCATAGGAATTTTGGTAAAGATTGCATTATATCTAGAGAGCAATATGAGTGGTAGGAACATTTTAATGATACTAATTCTTACAATCCATGTATTTTCATTTATTTGTGTATCATTTAATTTTTTCATCAACATTTTATAGTTTTAGTGTACAAATCTTTCACTTTCTTGATTAAACTTATTAGTATGTATTTTATTCTTGTTGATGATGCTGTAGATGGAATTTTTCTTCATTTTTTTTAGATAGTTTGTTTTTACTGTGTAGAAATGCAGCTGACTCCTGCATCTTGATTTTGTAGCCTGCAACTTCAGTGAATTCAGTTGTTTGTTCTAACAGTGTTTTGTTGAAGTCTTTAGAATTTTCTGTGTATAAGACCGTGTAATCTGCAAAGACAATTTTACTTCTTTTAAATTTGGATTACTTTTATTTTCTATTATCTTAGGCTTCCTATTTTCTTTTATTATTTCCAGAACTGTATTGAATGGGAACAGTGATAGTGGCATCCTTGTCTTGTTTCTGATCTTAGAGGAAACTATTTGTTAATATATTGCTTTTCACCACTGAGTATGATGTTACCTTTGGGTTTGTCGTATATGGGCTTTATTATTTTGAGGTTATGTCTTTGCATGCCTAAGATGTTGAGAATATTTAATCATAAAAATATGTTGTATTTTGTCAAATGCTTTTTCTGCATCTATTGAAATGATGATATAATTTTTGTCCTTTATTCTGGTAATGTGGTGTATCCATTGATGGATTTGCATATGTTGAACCAATCTTGTATACCAAGAAGTCAACTTGATAATATCATATATTTCTTTTTATGTGCTATTCAATTTGATTTATTAGTATTTTGTTAAGATTTTTTATCTACATTTATCAGGGATATTTATCTGTAATTTTTTTCTTATGTCCTTGTTTACCATTTTTATTGGGGCAATTTTGTCCCCTTTATCTGAGTTTGGAAGTCTTCCTTCTTTTTCAATTTTCTGAAGGAGTTTGAGAAGGATTGGTACTAATTCTGTTTTGAATATTTGGTCAAATTTATTGGTGAAGACATCTGATTATGGACTTTTTATTGTTGAGAAATTTTTAATTATTGTTTCAATCACCTTACTCATTATTGTTCTGCTCATATTTTCTATTTCTTCATGATTCGGTCTTGGTCAGTTGTTTGTTTATAGTAATTTACTCATTTTTTCTAGGTTGTCCAGTTTGTTGGTGTATAATTGTTCATAATATCTTATGATCCTTTGTATTTCTGTGATATTAGAACTAGTGTCTCTTCTTTCATTTACAATTGCATGTATTGGAATCTACTGTTTTTTTTTCTGGTTAAATTAGCTAAAGGTTTTTCATTCCTTTTCATATTTTTAGAAAGCCAACTTCTAGTTTTGCTGATATATTTTTGTTTTCCTAGTCTCTGTTTTGTTTCTGCTCCAATATTTATTATTTTTCTCTTTTTTTTAAATTAAATTTAGGCTTAATTTGCTTTTTTTAATTTTGTTTTGTTTTTCTTTTCGGTTCTTTGAGGTGTAGCGTTAAGTTTATTTTGTAAGGTCTGTTCTTTTTATTAGCATAGGCTTTTATCACTATAAACTTCCCTCTTGGAACTGCTCTTACTGCATCTTATAGGTTTTAACATGTTCTGTTACCATTTTCGCTGTCTCATAATTTTTTTTTAAATTTCCCTTTTAATTTCTCTCCTAACCGGTTGGTATTTCATAAGTGTTTTGTTTAATTTTCATGTATTTGCAAATTTTCTCATTTTCCTTCAGTTACTGATTTCTCGTTCTGTACCAATGTGATTGAAAATGTACTCGATATGATTTCAATCTTCTTAATTTTGTTAAGAATTATTTTGGGGCCTAAAAATATCTATCCTGGACAATTTTCCTTGAGTACTTGATATGTATGTGCATTCTGTTGTTTGTTAGGTCCATATGATCTGTGGAATTTTTCAAATCTGCTGTTTTTATATTGGTTTTCTGAATAGTAATCTATCCATTAATGAAAGTGTGGTAGTGAAGTTCCCTATTATTTTTATATTGCTGTCTATGTCTCTCTTCTGTTCTGTTTATTTGCTTTATATATTTAAGTGCTCCTGTGTGGAGTGCATACATATGTACAATTGTTATATTTTCTTGATGAATTAATCTTGTCACAACAAGATTTTTTGTATCTTGTTAAAACTTTCAATGTAACAGCTATATTGTCTGATATAAGTATAGATATACATGTTCTTTTCTGATATTTATTTGCATAGAATATCTTTTTCCATCCCTTTCGTTTGAGCCTATGTGTGACCTTGAAAACACAGTGAGTCCCTCATGGGCAACATATAGTTGCATTATTATTATTTTTTTGTTCACTGAGCCACTCAATATCTTTCAATTGGAGAAATTTAATCCATTTACTTTTAAAGTAATTAATGATAAATCAGACCTTACGAATGCCATCTTATGAGTCATTTCTCATTTATTTTGTAATTCCCATGTTACTTTATTTCTCTCTTGCTGTCCTACTTTTTGATTGATACCTTTCCATAGTGTAATGCTTTAATTAGCTTCTAATTATCTTTTTAGTACCTACTGTAGCATTTTTTTCTTTTTAGGTTATCATGAGGCTTACATAAAACATCTTATAGTTAAAACAGTCTACTTAACGCTGAGAACAACTTAACTTCAACTGTATAAAAACTATATCTTGCTTCCACCCAAAACTTTACATTCATGTCACAATTTACTTCTTTTTATATAGTATATTCATTAACAAATTATAGTAGCTATAGTTGTTTTTATTTTTTATTTTATTTTTTAATTTTTTATAGTGACATTAGTTAATCAAATGTGGTAAGTTTCAGCTGTACACTTTACCAGTAAGGCATATATATTTAACAGTAAGGAATAGTTGTTTTAAATAATATTATCTTTTAACTTTTATGCTATAGTTAAATGTGTTTTACAAACCACAATACAGAATTTTCTGAATTTCACTGTATATATACCTTTATCAATGTTTCATACTTTCATCAATTTTCATGTAATTTCTTAGTGTCCTTTTGTTTTAACTTGAGAAACTCCCTTTAGTATTTTTTGTAAGGCATGTGTGGTGATAAAGAATTTTCTATTGTTTTGTTTGTCAATGAATGTGTTTAATTCTAGTCATTTTTTTAAGGACTGCTTTAACTGGTAAAATATTTCCTATTGACAGTTTTTTTATTCTTAGTGTTTTAAGTACTTCTACTCTTACCTGTCTTGCAAATTTTCTGCTGAGAAATCACACAATGGTCTCCCTTGATGTGAGGAGTTGCTTTTCTCTTGCTGTTTTCAAAATTCCCTTTGTCTTTGAGTTTTTTGGCTTTATTGAAATATAATAGACAATTAGTTGCTTGTATTTACATTGTACAATTCAATGAGATTGTTTTCAATTATAGCTTGCATACTATAATATACCACATTCAATTGTATAGCATAGTAATCAGAGATAATTTACAAAAGAATTGCCACAACAAATCTAGTACACCTCTTTTCTCTTACATATGTATTACAACATTAATAATCATCTTCCCCATGCTGCATTTTATATCTCCTTGTCTCTTCTGCAACTATCCATTTGTACTACTTAAACCTTTTGCCTTTTTATGCCATCCCATCAACCCCCTCCCATCTAGTAGCCCTCAAACTGTTCTCTGTATCTGAGTTTATTTTGCTTTTGTTGCTGTTTATTTTGTTCTTTAGATTCCACATGTATGTAAAATTATGTGATATTTGCCTTTTTCTATCCAACCCTTTTCATTCAGCACAATAGCATCTAGTTCCGTCAAGGCAATATCTTTTTCATCCCCTTCCTTTTAGTCTCTGTGTGTCTTTTAATCTGAAGTGAGTTTCTTGTAGGCAGCATATATAGGGGTCTTGTTTTCTTATCCATTCTATCTTTTGGATGGAGCACTTAATTCTTTTCCATTCTTTTCCATTTGAGGTACTTGCTGACAGGAATGTAATTATTACCATTCTTTATTCCTGTTTTTGATACATGGTTTTTATTTTTAAAGAAGTCCCTCCAACATTTCCTGTAATACTGGCTTGGTGATGATAAATTCCTTTAGCTTATTTTTGTCTGAGAAGCTCTTTATCTCTCCAACTCTAAACGATAGCTTTGCTGGGTAAAGTATTCTTGGTTGTAGATCCCGAGTTTTCATCATGTCAAACATTTTGTGCCAAGACCTTCTGTCCTGCATAGTTTCTTTTGAGAAATCAGCTGCCAGTTGTATGCTCCCTTGTAGATAATCAACCTCTTTTCTCTTGCTGCTTTTAAGATTCTCTCTATGTATTTAACCTTTGGTATTTTAATTATGATGTGTCTTGGTGTGGGCCTCTTTGGGTTCCTCTTTCTTGGGACTCTCTGAGCTTCCTGGGGTTGTGTGTCTATTTCTTTCACAAGGTTAAATAAGTTTTTCATCATTATTTCTTCAAATAGCTCTTCAACATCTTGTCTTCCTTTCAGTACCCCTATGACACGGACATTTTGACCTTTAATAGTGTCTTGTAGGTTCCTTAAATTATCATTATAGTCTTGGCTTCTTTTTTCTTGCCATTCTGATTGAACGTCCTTGGCTTCTTCATCCTCCATATAGGTCATTCAATCCTCTTCTTTATTCACTCTGTTCATTCCATTTAATACACTTCCATCTCAGATAATGTGTTCTTCATTTCTGACTGGTTCCCTTTTATAATTTCCATTTCCATTTTTATGTATTTTTTTATCTCCTTGTTAAAGTTCTCACTAAATTCATCTACATCCCCCCTAAGTTTATCAAACATCTTTATAACCAGTATTTTAAACTCTGGATCTTTCAGATTGCTTGACTCCATTATTGCTGGATCTCTTCTGTTTTCTCATATGCTTCTTCTTTGTCTTCCATTCTGGCTAACTTTCTGTGTCTGTTTCTATGTACTAAGCAAAGCCTTTACATCTCCTGGTCTTATTAGTGCAGCCTTTGTGAAGTAAGTATCCAGTGACATGGTCCTGAGAGGAGTTCAGCTGAAGGCCAAATTTAGCCCCAGCCTAAATTTGTCCCTCCCGGGCCACCTGTTAAGATCCAATATGCACCCACAGATGCTGTGCTTATAGTTGCCTGAAGAGGTCATGCCAGAAACTGCATTCAGCTGCCACAAGTGTGAGTCTAGGCACTGCTCAGCAAGGGGCACCTGACTCACCGAAGATACATTTGGATGTGGCTTGGGTGGGGCTGCAAGTTGGGGAAGGTGGAGTTTCAGGGAATCCTCTGGGTGGAGTGACCTCTATTATCCAAGCTGATTAAGTCTCAGCTATTGTGGAGCTGGGAGCGGGGAGGGTTCCACAGAGAAACAGTGGATACCTCCAGAACTTCTATACAGAGTGAGTCTTGCCTCTTGCCCTCACCCTGACAACTCAGTGTCCCCATGTAAGTCCGTGGTGCCCCTGGAGCAGTGAAACCAGCGCTGGTCCTCAGAGAGAGCAGATTCGTCACTGTAAAAGTCTGCTCATGGACATGGCCCCTTTAAGAGACATCTGCAGCTGCTAACTGCCACTGCTATGGCCTCTGTCCCACTCAGCCACTCAAGATCTGGCAGCCTGGTGTCCTTGCCCAATCCTACCTCCTCTCATTTCAGTGTGATTTCTTACTTTTCTCCCTAGTTATAAGGCTTGTTCATCCAGATCCCAGGCAATTTTCTTTGCTGTTTGCTCCTTGTTTCTTTCACTACTTTGCTTTGGTCGCAAGTGGAATGAACAGAGCCTCTATCATCTATGCAATTTTTTTTCTCTGTCTTTGAGTTTTAAGAATTTTATTTTAATGTATCTCAGAGTAATATTCTTTGAATCATTCTCTTTGGGAATCTTTGTTTTTCATGGGTCTAGATAGCCATATCCCTCCTTACATTTGAGAAGATTTTAACCATTATTTCTTTTTAAAAACTTTCTGATTCTCTTTTTTTTTTCTCCTTCTAGAAAGGAGACTCCCATATATGCCAGAGAGTTTCTTCTTTTTTATTATTTTATGTTTTTAAGTTTATTGGGTAACATTGGTTAATACAATCATAATTTTTGGGTGTACATTATAATTTGACATCTATATATTCTATTGTGGGATTACCACCCAGAGTCCAGTTTCCTTCAGCTACCATATATTTCATCCCCAATGCCCACTTCATCCTCCCCCACCTCCCCTATATTTGACCCCCTTTATCCTGTCTACCTCTTCCCTCTTCTCCCACCCCCCACCCTCTGGTAACCACTAGTCTATTGTCCATGTCCTTGAGTGCCTGTCCTGTTCATTTGTTGCTTTTAGGTTTATATCCCACACATAAGTGATATCATGTGATTTTCAACTTTTTTTTTGTCTGGCTTACTTCCCTTAGCATGATTATCTTGAGGTCCATCCATGTTGTAAATGGCAGTATTTCATATCTTCCTATGTCTGAGTAATATTCCATTGTATATATGTACCTAGCTTTATCCAATTGTCTACTGTAAAACACTTCAGTTGTTTCCATGTCCTGGATAACATGAATAAAGCTGCTATGAATATCGGTGTGCAAATATCATTTCGAATATGAGTTTTCAAGTCTTTGAGGTAAACATCCAGTAAAGGGATTGCCGGATCATATAGTAGATCAATTCTTAGTTTTCTGAGGAACTTCCATACTGTTTTCCATAGTGGCTGTACCAATTTGCAGTTCTGCTAGCAGTGTATGAGGGTTCCTTTTTCTTTGCATCCCCTTCAACACTTGTTATCAATTGTGCTGTTGATAGAGCTGTTCTAACAGGTGATAGACAGTGTCTCATTGTGGCTTTGATTAGCATTTCCCTAATAGCTAGCTAGTCATGTCGAGTATCTTTTCAGATGCTTAATGGCTGTTTGCATGTCTTCTTGGGAGAAGTGTCTGTTCAGGTGCTCTGCCTATTTTTTGATTGGATCATTTGTTTAATGTCGTAATTGAGTAATATGAGTTCTTTGTATATTTTGGATATTAGGCCTTTATCAGAAGCATTGCTTACAAATATATCGTCCCATTGGAATGGTTGTCTCTTTACCTTGTTGACAGTTTATTTTGCTATGAATATTTTTAGTTTAATGAAGTCTCATTCACTTATCTTTGCTTTTACTTCTCTTGCCTCTGAGAACAAATTTGTAAAATCATCTTTATGTCCAAGGTCCATGAATTTAGTTCCTATGTTTTTTCTATGTACTTTATTGTTTCAGGTCTTATATTCAGGTCCTTAATGCATTTTGAGTTTATTTTGATCTATGGTGATAGACAACAGTCTAGTTTCCTTCTTTTGCTGATGGCTTTCCAGTTTTCCCAGTACCATTTATTGAAGAGGCTTTTATTTCTCCACTGTATTTTTTGGCTTTTTTTGTCAAAAATTATTCGCACATATAAATATGGGTTTACTTCTGGACTCTTGATTCTGTTCCACTGGTCCATGTGTCTGTTTTTCTGGCAATACTGGGCTATTTTGATTATTGTTGCTCTGTAGTATAATTTGATGTTAGGCAGAGTGATGCCTCCAGTGTTATTATTTTTTCTCAGGATGGCTTTGGCAATTTGGGATCTTTTGTGCTTCCATACAAATCTGATTACTTTTTGTTCTATTTCTTTAATAATAATAATAATAATAATAATAATAATAATAATAACAATAAAATGCTGATGGAATTTTGATGAGGATTGCATTAAATCTGTATAATTCTTTAAGTAATAAGGTCATTTTAACTATGTTGATTCTTCCAATCCAATAACATGGGATATCTTTCCATTTCTATGTATCTTCTTTAATTTATATTAATAATGTCTTATTATAGATTTCATTATATAGGTTCCTTAAAGTTTAGTTAGATTTATTCCTAGCTATTTTCTTCTTTTTGATGCAATTGCAAAAGACATTATTTATTCCACTTTTTTCCCCCCCAAGAAGTCATTATTAGAATATAGGAGTGCTATGGATTTTTGAACATTAATTTAGTATTCAGACACTATACTCTATTTGCTAACGTTTTCTGGTAGTGTTCTTGTGGAGCTTTTAGAATTTTCTATAAGAGAATCATATAATCTGCAAGTAGTAACAGTTCAATTTCATTTCCTATTTGGATACTTTTTATATCTTTATTTTGATTGATTGTGCTCGCTGGAAACTCCAATGTTACATTGAATAACAGTGGTCATAGTGGACAGCCTTATCTTGTTCCTGACTTAGATGAAAGGCTTTTAGTTTTTTACCATTAGGTATAATGATTGCTGAATATTTGTCATGTATGGCCTTCATTATGATAAGGTACTTTCCTTCAATACTGATTTTATTAAGTGTTTTGATCATAACTGGATGCTGTATCTTGTTGAAGGCTTTTTATGCATCTCTTCATATGATCATATAATTCTTATTTTTTAATTTTTTATATGGTATATCACATTAATTGATTTGCATATCTCAAACCATCACTGTGCCCCTGAGATGAAGCCCAACTGATCATGGTGTATAATTTTTTTAATATGTTGTCCTATTTGATTCACTAGTACCTTATTTAGGATTTTTGCATATTTATTCATGAGAGATATTGGTCTGTAATTTTCTTTTCTTGTGTTATGTTTACCAGGTTTTGGTGTATGAGTAATATTGGCCTCATAAAATGAGTTGTGAAGGATTGCCTCCTTTTCTATTTTTTGGAAGAGTTTGAGGAGAATGTGTATTAAATCTTCTTTGAATATTTGGTAAAATTTACTGGGGAAGCCATCTGGTCCTGGGCTTTTACTTTTTGGTAGGTTTTTGATGACCGTTTCAATTTCCATACTGCTGATCAGTCTATTTAGATTTTCCAGTTCTTCTTGATTTAGTCTAGAAAGGTTGTATATTTCTAAGTGCTTATCTGTTTCTTCTAGGTTATTAAATTTGGTGTTATATAATTTTTCATAGTATTCTTGTATGATCCTTTGTATTTCTGCAGTGTCCGTTGAAATCTCTCCTCTTTCATCCCTGATTTTGTTTGTGTCCTTTCTCTTTTTTTCTTTAGTGACTCTTACTAGGGTTTTTTCAATTTTATTAAACTTCCTAAAGACCCAGATCTTAGTTGCTTTTTTTTCTATTTTTTTCATTGTTGTTGTTTTCAATTTCACTTAATTCTGTTCCAATTGAGATTATTTCTTCCCTTCTGCTGACTTTAGGCTTCATTCGTTCTTCCCTTTCTAGTTTTTAAAGATGAAGTGCTAGGTTGTTTATTTGGACTCATTCTTGTTTTTGGAGATAAGCTTGTAATGATATAAACTTTCCTCTAATGACCACTTTTGCCATGTCCCAAAAGTTTTGATATGTTGCACTATCACCATCATTCATTTCTATGTATCTCTCGATCTCTCTTTTTATTTCTTCTCTGACCCAGTTTTTCTTCAGTAGCATTTTGTTCAATCTCCATGTACTTGTGTTTCTTCACACTTTCTTTTTACAATTGATCTCCAGCTTCAAAGCATTATGACCAAAGAATATGGTTAATATTATTTTAATCTTCACATATTTGTTGAGGCTATCTCTGTGTCCCAGTATGTGGTCAATCTTTGAGAATGTTCCATGTGCACTAGCAAAGACTGTATAAGCAGCTGTTTTGGGATGAAGGGCTCTGTAAATGTCAATTATGTCCAGTTGGTCTAATGGGTCATCTAAAAATGTTATTTCCTTATTGATTTTCTATTTGAATGATCTGTCCATATTTGACAGTGGGATATTTAAGTCCCTCACTATGATAGTGTTTTGGTCTGGTTCTTCCTTTAGTTCTATTAGTAATTGCTTTATATATTTTGGGGGTCCCTGATTGGGAGCATAGATATTAATAAGTGTTACATCTGCTTGGTGTATGACTCCTTTTATCATTATGAAGTTTCCCTCAGTATCTTTTTTTACTTCTTTTTTTATTTTGAGGTCTAATTCATCCGATATTAACACTGCTGCTCCCACTTTTCTCTGAATGCCATTTGCTTGAAAGATCATTTTGCACCCTTTCACTTTGAGTCCATATTTGTCTTTGGAACTGATATGTGTCTCCTAGAGGCAGCATATGGTTGGGCTTTGTTTTTTTGTTCCAATCTACAACTCTGTGCCTTTTTATTCATGAGTTCGATCCATTTACATTTAAAGTGATAACTGAAATATGAAGCTTTTCTATAGCTCTTTTATCTTTTGTTTTCTGGTAGCTCAGTGTTTCCATTGCTTCCTTCTCCTTGTGTTTCTGTTTTCTTTATTTTCGTTGGGTTTTGGGTGTTTTGTCTCTTTTCCTTGTTGTCTTATGTTATATACATCGGTTCTGAATCTTTCTATGTGTTACCATTACAAATATGTAAAAGATGGTTATGTGTATGTATGTGTGTGTGTGTGTGTGTATATATTATTCCACTTATGCCTAATCTCTATTCCTCTTTGTGAATCTAGATCTTTGAATTCTTCCCTTTTCTACTCTTGTTGTCTCAATTCGTCCTTATGTATGCTGAGTGTTCATTACTGTCTTGCAATAACAAATCTCTTCTTATTTAAGCTTATAACGCCCTATTCTGTCTGCCTGTTAGTCATCTTACTCATAGTTATGTATTTTTTTCTTTTTCTTTTTTTTCTTTTTTCTTTTTTTTAGGTAAGTTGACCGCTTTCAATATTTTCTGCATTGCAAGCCTTGTAATGGAGAATTCCCTCAATTTTTATATGTTTGGAAAAGTCTTTACTTTTCCTTCATGTCTTAAGGAGAGCTTTGCTGGATACATTATTCTTGGCTTGTGGTTCCTTTCATTTAATAGCTTGAGTATTAGATTTCATTCTTTTTTTTGCTTGTAAGGTTTGTGCTGAGAAATCTGACGATAATCTAATTGGTTTTCCTTTATAATTTACCATTTTCTGTTAACTGGCTGCCCCAAGAATCCTTTCTTTGTCGTTGATTTTTGATCATTTTAATACAATGTATCTTGGAAAGGCCTTTTTGGATTGAGATAATTGAGTGTTCTATTGACTTCTTGAATTCCAAGCTCTAGCTTATTCCTTACATTTAGGAAATTCTCACCAACTTATTTGTCTAAAAATGCTTTCTAATCCCTGCTCCTTTTCTTCTATGAAATTGCCTGTTAGTCTTGTTTCCTGTCCTGATGGTATCAGCTAGTTCTTTAATTTCTCTTTCATTCTTTTTTATTCTTCAATTTCTCTCTTCTTCCTTCTGATTTATTTCTAGATTTCTGTCTTTGATATCACTGATCCTTTCGTCCATTTGGTCAACTCTATTTTCCAAGCTTGCTATTTCCCTCTTCATCTCTTTCAGTGTGTTCTTCATTATCAGAAGTTCTATTTTATTTTTAGGGTTTCAATCTCTTTACTAAAACACTCATTCTGATGGTCTACTTTTGTTCTTGATTTCTGGAATTGTTGGTCTGAGTTCTTTTGCATCTCATTGAGTTTCTTCATAAGTACCATCTTGAATTCTCTGTCATTTAAGTTGCATATTTCTATGTCTTTAAGCTTATTTTCTGGAGATTTTTCTTTTTCTTTCTGAGTTGCCTTGTCACCCTCGTTGTTCATGGTGTTTAGTGGACTATTTCTCCTACTCGAGATTAATGGAAGTGTAGTCTGCTTTTTTTACCAGAAAGATTTATCATATAAAGGTCTCTCTTTAGCCTGTTGCTAGGAAGGTGTTTTGCTTTGGTTTCTAGTAGGTGTTATCTAAACTCATGGATCCCTGCTTTATATAAAGTCTTACTAATGCTTTTTTTCCCTTAAATATAATCAGTTATGCTTGCTATCCTCAGTCTCAGTCCCTGTCAGTGTTAGCAACAGTTTTGGTATTATTTGCTGAGATTCCCCTGGGGCTTCACTGTGTTCTGTTTTGGAGTATATGAGGACAAAGCCCTCTGGGTTGGACAATGGGGGCAGTGGCTCATGTTTTGCAGCCTGGCTAGTAATAATCAACTGTTGCTTCTCTGCCATCTCCATTTCTCTGCTGTCTGCCCTGACCTCTGATCACTGCCCCTGGGTTGAGCTCACAGCTCTCTCAGGCAATCTGCTGTACTGTCTCCCCTCCACCTTCTCCTGTAGAGAGTTCCAGCTATGTGAGACAGCTTCTTTTAATATCTGTGTCTACTTCCTGATTCCCATGTTTCTGACCTGTGGTAGCTCTTATGCAGAGATCACTCAGATGTGCTTATGTGAAGGTCAGGTGTTTTTTGTTGAGTTTAAATGTTCAGCTTATTGTCATTTCATGGGGAGAGATCTGGGGACATCTATCACTCTGCCATGCTTCTGACATCACTCTCTGCATATGCCTATTTGAGTTAGTGTTTCGGTTTCTTCAGATAAATATCCATAAATGGGATTGCTCGGTTCTTCTTTCTTTGTCTCTTGTCATAGACTTTATTTTAATGTCTATTCTGTCTGATATATGTATTGCTACTCCAACTTTTTAAATTTCCATTTACATAAAATATCTTTTTCCTTCCCTTTATTTTCAATCTGTGTGTGTCTTTCAATCTGAATGGGTCTCTTGTAGGCAGCATGTGTATTAGTCTTGCTTTCTTATCCATTCAACCACCCTATATTTTTTGATTGAATCATTTTATCCATTTACACTTAAAGTAATTATTAATAGGTTTGTAGTTATTGCCTTTTTAATTAATATTTCTAGTTTTTACTTCATCTTCTTAAAGAAGGCCCTTTAACATTTCTCATAGTACTAGTTTGATGGTGATGAACTCCTTTAGCATTTACTTGTCATCATCTTCTTCTTCTTCATCTTTATTTTTGAAATTTTAGGTTTGTTTATCTGTATTTCACTAATATAAAAAGACTCCTATGTGTAAATGCCATGTGACATTAAGCAGAACCTCTATACTTCTGTCAGTGCTTATTTGTCATATGTGGTACATTTATCCAACATGTGCACTACTTTCATGCAGAAAATATTAATTTTATGATGTTAACACACTCAACCATGATGTAACCTTTTAAAATATATTGTTCTGTGCATTTCATTGGTTCAGGTAAGAGACCAAGTTGTATAATATACTGACTTACTTACTTAGTACCCAGGCAAACTTGATGGATTTTTGAAACTATTTCAACCATTATTGCCTTCTCTCAATACTAATAGGCACTTGTATATCTGAGCTCAGCTACAGAATAGCCCGAAGTCTATATTACTGCATAATCATCAGGTTGGTTCAACATGTCAGTGATGACAGATGACCTAATTTTTTACTGAGAGTTACCCATTCAAAACATCTAACTTTTATAGATGCACAAATCAAGTGATATTATTAGAAGTACACTTTGTATTTTTGCAACTACACATTAACTTTTTTATTATTGCTACTATATTGTGTATTTCCAGGGGGTGACATTAACATATTAGTCTATTTGAATGATTCTCTAGGAGTTTCATATTGCACAGCCTATTTGGCCATGCATTGTAAAGTGTCATCTTTTTGTTATTTTTTATTGATAGATAATTAGTGAACAAATTCTACACACTGATCACAATAGCTTAGAACAAAGACAGTGCTTAATATAGCCTATGCAGTCAAAATAATAAAATATCATTGTCCCAAATCTGAATTTGTATATGGTAATGTTTTATACACTTCCACTCAAAATATTTTTGTATTAAGGCCTTTTGTGGCAAACAACAAAAAGCAAATTTGACAAACTTAAGTGAAAGAAGTTTAGTAAAAGAACAATGAAGGCTCATAGAATTTATGAAAGTCTAGAAGAACAGGAGGATCCAAGAAAGCAAGAAGCAGGAAATGAAAATCAAAGCCTCTGTTTTTAAAGTAGAGTTCACCTGTTTAGAAGTTATTTCTGGTTTTCCAGTTCTATTTGCCCTTACCACCATGGCTGCTGCTCTGGTAAGTATTATGTACAAATAGACTTTCTAAATTTATTACTGTCTTCAAAATTTAAAATCCAGAGAAAGGGCTTTTGTTTAACTGAGATTAAGTGGTCAACCTTTTGATTTCTCAGATCCAATAGTCAGAAGAATGAAATTGGGCAAGGGGAAATGAGTGCTCAGAATTATTATTACACAAATATTATACATAATGAGGAAGTGGCATGAACCTGAGAATGGAAGTGTCAAGTCACCCAATATTATCTAGGTGTTACATTCTTTAAACTGAATCTACCTAGGTGTCACTTAGAAATGGCACTACTTCAAAAGGTGTCATTTTCCCCCTATATTATGTTAGAAGAACACTGAATGGCCCAGTGATTTATTTACTTTCTCGCCTCTCCTGATTCTATTCTTTCCTTATCTTTACTTGAATTTCAGTGCAGCTTTTACTTTAATAACCTTATATAAAAACTAATTTACACTGGAATTTGGATTCCTGTGACTGGTTTCTTTTTGTTTCTTAAAATCATTAAATATATGACTCAATACCTTATTTTACCTATTTCATACCTTTTGAGGTATAGCATTCTTATTATGTTCCTGAGTTATGACTCCACCTTCTTCTGTGCTTCAGATTATTCTAGGCTAGGGCCTTTCTTCTTGGCCAAAGTGGTGTGTCAAGAGTTTCTTTTCATTGCCCTTACAGGTAACTGATCATATCTATATCCAGCATGTTTCCATCCATTCTGATCTTTTGCCGCCCTCTAGTGGTCAATAATTGCTTAATTTCACTTGAGACATCACTATTATCTATCATCAATATCTGTCTATCTATCTATCTATCTATCTATCTATCTATCTATCTATCTATCCATCCATCCATCATCTATCTATCTACCGTCTATCTATTCATTCTCTCAGGTTGTGTCTAAAAAAGGGAAGAGGAGGAGGAGAAACAAACTAGAAAACACATGAACACAGGTATATATATGTATATATATACATATTCATTCAAAATTTAGGAAAAATATTATTTACAATATTTGGTGGAACATAACCATTAGCTCTACTGATAGGGATTTATTTCCTTTTTGCTTATTTATAAGAAAGCAGAAAAATTTAACCATACAGAATGGAATTCTGCTGTATTATAGTAGCTTACTTTAATAGTCTTAGGGATATTGAGGTAGATAACAATGTATATAAAGTAAAACAAAGGCTAACCTCATCTGTTTTCCAAACAATATATTATTACTAGTATTTTACTATTACTACTACTACTTATACAACTACTACACTATTATTACCACCATATTAATCTAATAATAACAATTAGCATATAATAAGCACTAACTTTATACTAAGACAATGTGCTAATTAAAATAGATCTCATTTAGTACTCAAACCAACCCTCTGAGACATATACTATTATTAGCCCTCACAGATAAAGAAATTAAAGCTTCGAAATGTTAGATGAATTGTCTAAGTTTTTTAGCTAGTTAGGGGCAGATTTGGGATGTGAGCACAAGGAATCTTTTCTCAGTCTTTTTTAAAAAATTAGTTTTAGGTATACAGTACATTGGTTAGACATTTGTATAGTTTATGAAATGATCCCCTAATTATTCTATCACTCATCTGGCTCTACACATAGCCATGACAATACTACTGACTACAATCTCTATTCTGTACTCCCTATCTCCATGACTCTGAGACTCCAAATGCTTAACCCTTAAGCCAACCATTGAGGACAATGAAACCACTGCAGGAAATGTTGCACATTACTCTCTTAATCTTCTTATAGGAGTTTTAAAATTTCAGGTCTTACAATCAACTCTTTAATTCATTTTGAGTTGATTTTTTTGTATGGTGTAATATAGGGATTTGGTTTCATTCTTTTGCATTTGTCTATCCAGTTTTCCCAACATTATTTATTGAAGAGACTATCCATTGCCCATTGTATATTTTTGGCTCCTTTGTCATAATTTAATTTCTTTTCTCCCTTGAATGTACCATTTTTTCTTGTGTCTTTGCATGCCTTGAAATGTTTTTGTTGAAAACTGTACATTTGAATATTATTACGTGATAGCTCTGGAAATCAGTTTTCCCTGCTCCCCGCAATTCATGATTGCTGCTTCCTATAGGTAGTTTTTGCTTGCTTTTGGGGGGACTTATTTATAGTATTTCTCAAAATCTGTATTCTATGTGGTCTCTAAAGTCTATGTTTTTCTGCTTATTGGTCAGCCAGTATCTTGACAGTTACTTCAAAAGCCTAGCTTCAAAGAAAGAAAATAAAATCTCTTGCTCTTTGCTGATTGGCTCTGTGTTGGAGTTCTTTAACACTAGCCATGCCATAGATAAAGCTTGCCTTAGATTTTACTTCCTGATTTCATGGAGCCTAAAGGTTGTCCAAAGATATAAATTTAGTTTATTCTCTTATTTTTTTTTTCCGAAAATGGATATAGCACAGACATCTATATGGACTTCTTAATTCTACTGTATGTTCTGGAGCTTTAAAAGACCATAATTTTCCCATCTATCTTCTTTCCTAACCTCTTCTTTCTAAGGCATTTTGGGCTGTCCATTGCTTGTACACACTGTTACCTTTTACTTCAGACTGCTTTATTCAACACTTCTGCATTTAAATGCTCTCAGTCAATGCCACATTGGAAGCCATAGCAGCCATGGGAATCTTCTGAGTTGGGCAAAACAAAGTCAAGCCTTTGCACCAGTCGTTCACATAGGATTAAACACAAAACCACAATTTTTTTTTGAGAGAAAGGTCTTTTTGCTCTCTTGACACTAGCAACCTGAACTAGGAAAGTGGGCTGTTATGTTCATGGCAGCTGCCAATTTAGAGGATCAGAGATGGTAAATGGGTAATTTAAAAAGTGTATGCTCTCTTGCTGCAATATAGTAGCTACATTCTTTGTTTAATTCTCTCCCCAGTTGTAATTTTTGACTAGATAACGGAGTTTTGTAGAAATTAATTCTGACAGCATTTTCCAGCTTTTTTTTTTTTTTTGCTTTTTTTACTGGGATGGAACCCTTGTTTTCCTTATTCTTTTATTTTTGATGATGTCACTTCCTAGGTCTATTTTTTAAGTCTCATATCGATTCTTATTTATTTCGTATATAATTTTAACTTCTGTTTTCTAAATGTAACCTCAAGGAAAAAACTTATAAAATAAATAACTTTGTGCAATTAACATCTTACTTTCTCAAGATCATTTTGAACATTACGTATAGCTGGGCTATTTAAATTTCCCCCTATTCTTTCTCCCTGATGCTTTTTAAACTTTTTTCTTGTCAAAGAGGCTAAGTAGTTGACACATATATAATAGTCTAGGACAAGAGTATTTGCAAAAGTCCTAAAATTTTTTATTACAGAGGGTAGATTTCAAAAATTTTGAGTGGTAGTGAATTCTTTACTTTGTTTTTGCTAGTATCTCTGAGAAAAGCTATATTGGAGTCGATGTTTGGTTTTCAGCCTTTAGTTTATCATTCAGATAAGTTGACCTTTGGGTGTTCTGTCTCCTATATTTCAAAAGACCATGCATAATTTAAAAGACCATAATTTTCTTCATAAATTCCTCATAATGGTGCTCACTTTGGTAGCGCATATACTAAAATTGGAACAATACAGAGAAGATTAGCATGACCCCTGCATAAGGATGACACATAAATTTGTTAAGCATTCCATATTTTTAATAAATCAGACAGAAAAAGTTGAGAACCATATGTGGGATATAAAACTGAAAGCAACAAACAAACATGACAATCAAACAAAGACTCATGGATATAGACAGTGGATTAGTATTTACCAGAGGGTAGGGGAACAGAGAAGAGGTAGATAGGGGCAAAAGGGGTCAAATATTTGGTGACAGAAGGAAATATAACTTTGGATGGTGAACACACAATGCAATATGTATATGGCAAACTTGCGAATTGCATGCTCGAAACTTATTTAATTTTATTAATCAATGTCGCCCCAATCATTTTTAATAAAAATAGCCAAATATTTTTATGATAATAATCATGATGTCCAATTCCCCCCCCCCAAAAAAAAAGTTCCCTATAATGGCCATTATAATTTTAAGTCTTAAAAATGTTGTCATTTATCTAGGTAAGTAAAAACTTAGCATTATAATGAAGTACATATAAAACCAGTTGTGGGTCCCAGGCCTGGCTGGTCCCAGGTCTTGCTGTGATCCAGGCTCATGGGTAGGAAAAGGACCTGGAATTAGAATGTTATATTAGTGTAGTAGGATACCTGCACCTAACTCATATAAGAATGATTCAGCTTATTGTATCACACATGTGTGGCAGAATGCCATTATTGTTCTTGGACACATATAAAGCTCATGGAGTCCTCTAATGGAGCAGAAGTAGATTTCCACAATAAAGTACGCACCTGTTATTTCATTCTCATGTTGGCCCCTTGTATGTTCTTTCAACTGGGAGTCTCACCACTGAAACCTTCCTTTCTCAGTCAACTAGTTGCCGACACGTGGTTGTAGCCAACAGGATGAGGTGAGTACAGCCCCCAGCACAAGGCAAAACTGGGATAGAAGATACCCGGGTGGAGGACGTATGGCCCCCCACCTCCCAGTGGTATCCTGTGGCAGCATATATGGCTACATGGATGCCCCAGAGGATTGGGATGGAGTGAAGCCATGTCCAGAGGACATCTGGAAAGCCCTGAAGATGTTGGAGCCAAATGTCCCAACCACTCACCAAGAGGCAGCGGGTTGGGTGGCCTGGATATTCCTGGTGGCAGGCCAGCCTGGAGATTCAGGACCAGGTTCAGCGGGTTGCAGCAGCTACAATGCCAGGAAAAAGTGCTGGAAAGGTGGCTGGTGGTAGTAGAATGCATGCTGCAGGGCCCTGAAGAGTCACTGCCATCATCTCAGTCTGGGAGCCTGCCAGCAACACCACAACAGGCGCGGCTGGTGATACGGTGGCAGGTCAAAGTGGAACACCCGTTGGCAGTGGGGTTGAGGGGTGGGAGGGAGTGGTAGGAGGCAAGCCGGCGGCATCCCCCAGGTCAAAAAGCATAACACCTTGATTCAGTACACCCCTGGTGAACTCCAAGACCTGACAAAACAGGTATGGCAGAGAACCAGGGATACGGTTCTGGGGTGGTTGCTGTGGCTCTTGGTTTACAGAGCTGAAGGGACAGAATTATTTCCAGAAGAAATGGCTCAAGTGGCCTCCATATCAGTGATACCGTTCCTCAGGTAGCACCTCCAGAATGTGGTGCATACATCGTGGGTCACAAGTAATCACTCCCTGATTGTATCATGTCTGCTGCACAGACAGTGTGGGCCGACTGAGGGGAGCTGCCAGAGACAATGAGCAGATGGACCACATACTTATATCTGGTCCAGGGAACTTGGGAAATGGGCATGCGGCAGATGATGTTTCATACCCGGTATACTAGCCCTGATGAAGAGGTATTTACAACCCAGATGAAGGACTTGATTTTGACTTCTGGCCCTGCGGGTACTTTTAGCACTACAGCGGCACTGCTAGCCTCTTATGTAGGTAGGTGGATCCAAGAAGCGACATTCTCCATGGCTAGGTCGGGGGATGTGGAAGTGAAAAGCAAGGAGTGTTCAGCCTAAGTGAGCTCTGTACGCCCCCCACCACCACCCTGTACTCCCAAACCTGCCAGTTCATGGATGGAGGCATGGCCTAAAAGGAGGAGCAGAGCAGCCTCCAGATAATTCAGCCATGAAACTGGGCTGCAGGAAGATGTAGTTTGATTTCCTCACAGCAGGTGTTGCAGCAACTTAATGAAGTGCTGCTGGTGCTGTGGAATCAGCTGTGCCCTGACCAGCAATTCATTCTTATTTCCAGGAAAGTCAGAACCTGTGAGGTGTGGCTGGCCAATTATCTCCCTGATTAGGCATGCAGCTGGGACACCCTGTTAGCAGGGGAGCCGGTTGACCTGAGGCCATGTATGGAACTGACTATACATTGGTCCTCTCGCAATGTACAGACGGTATTAGCCCTTGTGGACATGGGTGCTGACAGAACTCTGCTTTATGGGAATCCAGACAAGTTTCCCACTCATTGAAGCCACAGAAGGCTATGGGGATCAAATCATTTGCGTGCAGCAGGTCCTGTAACACTGGGTATTAACAGACTGCCTCCTCGGATATACTAAATGTACATGTTCCCATATAGGAATACATTTTGGGGAATTATGTTTTGCGAGGCTTGACTGTGAATATCATCGCTAATGAATTCTGTCTTCACATCCAGGTGATGAAAACAATTATCTGGGATTTCCACGACATGCCCCATTGGTGTTGCCCTAGGCTACCCAGGTAGTCAACACAAAACAGTATTGCCTGCCCAGTGGCCATGAGGAAATAGGGCTCACCATTATGGAGCTGGAAAAAGCTGGTGTCCTTCGTTCTACTCATAGCCCATACAACTCCCTCTCATGGCCAGTGAAGAAACCTGCTGGCTCCTGGCACATGACAGTTAACTAATGGGAGCTCAATAAGGTTACGCCGCCCCTACATGTTGCCGTGCCAAACATCATGGACATTATGGACCAGTTGCCACATAAACTTGGACAATATCATTATGTGGTGGACTTGGCAAATGCCTTTATCTCTATTTCCATAACCCAAGAAAGTCAAGAACAGTTTGCTTTAACCTGGGAAGGGCAACGGTGGACATTCCTCATCTTTCTCCAGAGCTATCTGCAAGGCCTACCTTGAGCCATAGTCTCATGGTTCGAGGTTTAGCCACGTAGAAACAACCACTTGCAGTGCTCTTGTACCATTACAGTGATGATATAATGCTGACCTCTGATTCTCTTACAGAACTAGAAGCAGTGGTAACCAGCCCGTGAGAAGCTCTTGCTGACTGGGGTTGGGCAGTCAATGAGGACAAGGTCCAGGGACCTGGGTTTTCTGTCAAATTCTTGAGAGTTGTCTGGATGGGTAAGACAAAAGTAATGCCAGAGGCAGTGATTGATAATATACAGGCATATCCCCGACCTGAAACTGTGAAGTAGCTCCAAACTTATTTGGGACCGCTGGGGTGTTGGAGAGTGTTCATTCTTCATTTGGACTCCTTGATGCAACCCTTGCACTGTCTAATGTGACAGGGTTCCCAGTGGGATTGGACCCCCGAGATAGAAGAGGCCTTTAAGGCTACAAAACAAGCTGTAGCACAAGCCTAAACTCTACACATAGTAGATCCAGCCCTCCCATTCCTGCTTACAGTGCAGGTGGATGATGCAAGGTTTGGATGGGGCTTGTGGCAGAACCATGGTTCCTGGAGGTACCAATAGGCTTCTGGTCCTAGTAATGGAAAGGAATGAAAGTATGGTATTCTCTGATAGAGAAACAACTAGCTGCCATATATGTAGCCCTTCTGGCCAGTGAGGCCATCACTGGCCCTAGTCCCATAACCATTCAGTCCACATACCCTGTGGAGGGGTGGCTGTAGTCCTGGGTGAAGACTCCCTGTACAGGAATTGTACAGATCCCTACAATGACCAAGTGGGTGGCATATCTGAAGCAGCAGGCACAGTTCTCTGTGAGTTCCCTGTCAGGTCAACTGCACTCCCTATTAGAACTAGTGCAGTTTCAAACAGAGCTCCAGGTGGAGCCTGCTGAGATGGGAGATGTACCAAGTTCCTATGTAGAGGTCGAGCTCCCATTGCCGAGGATGCCTGGTACACAGATGGCTTGTGCCATGGACAGTCTCCAACGTGGGCTGCTGTGGCATTGCAGCTGTCCACATAAACCTTTTGGTATGAAACTGGTGTTGGGTGGGCCAGTCAATAGGCTGAGCTTCAGGCTGTGTGTTTGGTCCTCATGAATGAAACTGGCCCAGTACACGTCTGCACCAAAATTTGGGCTGTGTATCGAGGTCTAACTCTGTGGCTATTCTGGTGGACTTCCCAGGAGTAGATGATAGGTCACTGCCCCCTATGGGGCTGTAGATTATGGGAAGACCTCTGGAAGCAAAGACTTCAGTAGGGCCCATGGTATACCGTTTTCCCGGCCATTAGCCATTACAGGCCTCAGGCAATGATGCAGGTGATGCGCTGGTACACATTCACTCCACCTATGTACCACTGCTGGTTCCAGTAGACATTGGCCCCTGGCTCCACCAAAGGCTGGGGCATGTAAGGGACCATACCATGGAACAGGTAGCAAAGCGATGGGAGCTATTGTTGACCTGGGCACAAGTGCAAGTTGCTGTGTCACAATGCCCCTGGTTTGCTAAGCAGCACCCAGAGAGACGGCAGGTAAAAAAGTAGCCCAAGGGTGGTGCCCTGCTGGGATAAGCCACTCCAGGAATGGCAAGTGGACTTTATAGGGCCTTTCTCACAGACCAGGGACACTACTATGTGTTCACAGATACGGACATGGCCACCAAACTCAGGTTTGCATGGCCGGTGGCAGCTGCTGATTATGCTGACCAGACACAGGCAGACCTCCAGGAATTGAGTGCTGAAGTCTAAGCCATCCATGTCCCGGAGAAGACCCCTTGAAAACTTGGTGGAATTCCGCGGGGTCTTCCTGGAGCTGGTAAGTAGCTGCCTTAGCCCTGTAGCCTGATAGTGTTTTATTGTTCTTTATATTGTTATTATGGATTGTGGGCCGAAGGTAGTGTCCTCCTGGCCAGATCCCATACCACAACCCTGTAGGGGTGGAGTGTAGGTCCCAGGCCTGGCTGGTCCCAAATCTGGCTGCGATCCAGGCTCACGGCTAGAAATAGGACACCAGATTTAGAATGTTACATTAATGTATTAGGGCGCCTGCACTCAGCTCATGTAAGCATGATTCAGCTTATTGTATCATGCATGTGTGGCAGAATGCCACTATTGGTCTCTGACATATGTGGAGCCCATGCGGTCCCCTAGCATAGAAGCGTGCTCCCTGCAAGAAAGTGGGTGCCTGCCATTTCGTTCTCGCATCGACCCCTTGTGCGTTCTTTCAACTGGGTGTCTCACCACCAAAACCTTCCCTTCTTGATCAGCTTGGCACTAACACCAGGTGTTATGCCAGATGGAACTACTTTACCATAGATGAACTCATAACAAACAAGAAAGATAACACTCTTGTAACTCAAAGCTTGTGCTTATAAAAAGGATCTCAGGGTCTCAGACCGATGGGAGTCTTGGAGGTGGCTAAATGAACAATGATATGATGATTTTTGTCACCATAATATCAATCAAAGAGAGTGTCTTTTATATATATGTATGTATATGTATATATACATGTGTGTGTGTGTATATATGTATGTATGTATATGTATATATATACATATGTGTGTTGTGTGTATATATATGTGTATATATGTGTATATATGTGTGTATATGCTCACATATATATGTGTATATACACATATATATGTGTATATACACATATATGTATATATGTGTATATATATGTGTGTGTGTATATATACACATATATATACATATATACACACACATATGTGTGTATATACATATATATGTGTGTATATATATATATATATAAACACACACATATATATACACATACATATTGACAAGACGGAGTGTCACATGAAGTTTCTGTAAGATACCCAGGCATTTTACCAATCATCTTTGCATGATTTTTTTTTAACCAATCGAATGGACCTCCAATGATTAGTCCGTGGACTTGTATTGGATTATATCAGATCATATCACAAGGTTATTTGATCAGTGTCTCTATTTATTCTTTATGGCACACTCTTTTATATAGTAAATAGAAACAAAACTACTCAGAATAAAGAAAACACATAAGACATGACTTCATTTAAATAGACACCTCTTGAAAACTGTAAATAAACAGAAGAATAAATAGATCACAAAAAAAATGAAATAGTACTCCTTTGAAAAGAAAGATATAAGGGAAACATCATGGAGTGAGAGATATCCCTAGATCTCTCCCCTTGAAATAATAATAAGCTGAACATCTAAAACTCAACAAAAAACACTCAAACTTCACATCAGCACATCTGAGCATAGAATCTACACATAAGAGCTACCATAGGTAAGAACCCCAGGTGTCAGGTGGTAGGAATAAAGAGGAATACAGAATCTCCTTCTCACAGCTGCTAGAGCTCCCTGCAGGAGAAGTTGGAGGGGAGAAGGAGTGGTGAGTTCTTGAAGCGAGTTCATGCAGCAAGTTTCTTGAACATTCCTGCCTGGAATAGTTGTAAGCTCCCCAAGGCCAACTGGTGGCAGGGCCCAATCATCAGGGTGGAAAGCAGAGAAACAACAGTTGATGTTTACCCACCATGCTTGCAAAACTGAGGCAGAACCGCAACCCCCACCCCAAACCAGAGGGCCCCTTTCCCCAACCCGTTGAGACAGATCACCATGGAGCCCCGGGAGAATTTGAGCAAATGCTGCCGAGACTATCACTAACACTGGCATGGACTGAAACTGAGGGTAGCGGGCGTGACTGAAACTGAGGGTAGCGGGCGTGATTAAAGATCTACCAAAAAATAAAAAAGGCATATTTAAAGCTTTATATAAAACAGGAATCCAAGAAGGTCAGACGCCACCTACTGGAAACCCAAAGAAATACTCCTTCTTTGTAACAGGCTAAAGAGAAACCTTTATATGATAAATCTTTCTGGATAAAAAGCAGACTACATTTCCATAAATGCCCAGGCAGAGACATAGTCCATTAAACACCATGAACAACCAAAGTGACAAGGCATCCCAGAAAGAAAGAGAAAAATCTCCAGAAAACAAGCTTACAGACATAGAAATATGCAACTTAAATGATGAAGAATTCAGGATGCCACTTCTAAAAAAAAACAATGAATTCCAAAACAAGTCATATCAACAGTTTCAGGAATGGAAAAAAACGACTAGATGAGCAGAGCAAAAATACCGAAACCCTTGAAAAGAACAGAATAGATTTTCTGGAGGTGAAAAAAAAACACACATTACATGAGTTGAAAAATTAAATAGCAAGCTTAGAAAATAGAGTTGACCAAATGGGAAAAAGGATCAGTGATATTGAAGAGAGAAATCTAGAAATAAATCAGAAGGAAGAAAAGAGAAACAGAAGAATAAAAAAATAATGACAGAGAAATACAAGAACTATCTGATATGACCAGAGGGGAAACATAAGAATAATGGGCATTATGGAAGGTGAGGAAAAAGAGCAGGGACTAGAAAACATTTTCAGACAAATAATTGATGAGAATATCCAAATCTAAGGAATGAGCTGGAGCTTGGAATTCAAGAAGTCAACAGACACCCAATTGCCTCAACCCAAAAAAGGCCTTCACCAAAAAAAAAAAAATGGTATTAAAATTATCAAAAATCAACAACAAAGAATTCTTAGGGCAGCCAGAGAGAAAAAGAAATGGTAACTTATAAAGGAAAACCCATTAGATTATTCTCAGACTTCTCAGTGTGAAACTTACAAACCAGAAAGGAATAGAATCAAATATTTAAACTATTAAGTGAAAGGAGCTACCAACGTAAAATGATGTATCCAGCTCAGTTGTCCCTTAGATATGAAGGAGAAATTAAGACTTTTCAAGACATACAAATATTGAGGGAATTCTCCACTACGAGGCCTGCACTACAGGAAATATTGGAAGGGGTTAGTACACAGAAAGCAAAATAACAAACAAACAAAAAAAAAAGCAAAACATAATTAGAAGTAAAGTGACTACCAGGAAAATAAAAGCAGAGGAGTACAACTCTTATTAAGAACAGGGTATTATACCCTTAAAAAACAAAAAGAAAATTGTTATAACAAGAGAATAATGAATGTTCAGCATGTATAGGGACAAATTGAGATAACAATGACTGAAAAGGGAAGGATTAAAAGATTCAAACTCACAAAGGGGAATGAAGATAAGGCACGCACAGAAGAAAATGGATGATTGTGTGTGTGTGTGTGTGTGTGTGTAATTTTTATATATATATATATATATATATATATATATATATATATATATATATATATATATAAAACTATCCTTTACATATTCATAATTGTAACCACATGCCAAAAATTCAAAACCAAAGTATATAACACAAAAGAAGAAGGACAAGAGGGAAAAACCCACAAAAGCCAACTGAAATAAAGAAAACAGAAATACAAGGACAAGGAAGCAATGGAAACAGTGAGCTACCAGAAAGCAAAACATAAAATAGTTATAAGAAGACCTCATATTTCAAAAATTGCCCTAAATGTAAATGGACTGAACTCACCAATAAAAAGGCACAGGATTGCAGACTGAATCAAAAAACAAAACTCAACCACGTGGTTCCTCTAGAACATAGATCTCAGCTCCAAAGACAAGTATAGACTCAAAGTGAAAGGGTGGAAAATGATAAATCAAACAAATGACATTCAGAAAAAAGCGATAGTGGTACTAATATCAGACAAAAAAGACTTCATAATAAAAAGAATAAAGAAAGATACTGAAGGACACTTCATAATGATAAAGGGAGTCATGCACCAAGAAGACATAAGACTTATTAATATCTATGCTCCCAATCAGAGAGCCCCGAAATATGTAAAGCAATTACTAACAGAACTAAAGGGAGAAACAGGCAAAAACGCTATCATAGTAGAGGACATAAATACCCCACATTCTTCTCTAGTGCACGTGGAACATTCTCAAGAATTGACCACTTACTGGGACACAGAGATAGCCTCAACAAATATAAGAGGGTTGAAATCAGACCAACCATATTCTCTTCTTATAATGCTTTGAAACTGGAAATCAACTGCAGCAAGAAATCAGGAAGAACCACAAATACATGGAGATTAAGCATCATGCTTCTGAAAAACAACTGAGTCAGAGAAGAAATAAAAAGAGAGATCAGGAGATACATAGAAATGAATGACAATGATAGTACAACATATCAAAGCTTTTGGGACGCAGCAAAATCGGTCATAAGAGGAAGCTTCATATCATCACAGGCTTATCTCCAAAAACAAGAATGGTTCAAATAAACAACCTAACACTTCATCTTAAAAAAACTAGAAAAGAAAGAACAAATGAAGCCTAAAGTCAGCAGAAGGAAAGAAATCATTAATTAAAATCAGAGCAGAAATAAATGAAATAAAATAAAATAAAATAAATACAACAAAGAGCTCATTCTTTGAGATGGTTAATAAAATTGACAAACCCATGGCTAAACTCACTAAAGAAAAAAGAGAAAAGACACAAATAAACAAAATCAGGGGTGAAAGAGGGGAAATTATTACTGATATTGCAGAAATACAAAGAATCATATAAGAATACTATGAAAAATTATATAACAATGCATTTAATAACCTAGAGGAAATGGACCAGTACTTAGAAAAATACAATCTTCCTAGACTAAATCAAGAAGAACTGGAAAATCTAAATAGAATGGTTGACAGTATGGAAATTAAAACAATCATCAAAAATCTACCAAAAAATAAAAGTCCAGGACTAGATGGCTTCACCAGTGAATTCTACCATTCAAAGAAGATTTAATACCTATTCTCCTTAAATTCTGAAAAAAATAGAAAAGGAGACAATCCTTCCCAACTCATTTCATAAGGCCAATATTACCCTGATACAAAAACCTGGTAAAGATAACTCAAAGAAAGAAAACAACAGACCAAATCCTTCATGAACACAAATGCAAAAATCCTAAATAAGATATTAACAAACCGAATACAGCAACATATTCAAAAGATTATACACCATAATCAAGTGGGCTTCATCCCAGAGACACAGGGATGGTTCAACATATGCAAACCGATTAACGTGATACACCCCATAAACAAATTAAAAAACAAGAATCATATTATGATATAAATAGATGCAGAAAAATCTTTCAACAAGATACAGCATCCATTTATGATCAAAACACTTATCAAAATTGGTATAGAAGGAAAGTACCTTAACATAGTAAAGGCCATCTATGCCAAACTTTCAGCCAACATTATATGTAACTGAAAAATTAAAAACTTTCCCTGTAGGATCAGGAACAAGGTAAGTCTGTCCACTATGGCCACTGTTATTTAACACAATATTGGAGGACCTATCAATCAGACAAGAGAAACATATAAAAGTCATCCAAATAGGAAAGGAAAACATCGAACTGTCACCATTTGCAGATGACATGATTCTTTATATAGAAAACCCTAAAGACTCCACAAGAATACTCCTAGAAACAATAAGCAAACAAAGTAAAGTTTCTGGATACAAAATCAATGTTCAAAAATCTATAGTGTTCCTATACTCTAATAATGAAGTGTCAGAAAAAGAAGTGGAAAAATAATTCTTTTTGCAATTGCAACAAAAAGAATAAATTTCCTAAGAATAAATTTTATGAAAGAAGTGAAGGACCTATACAATGAAAACTATAAGACCCTATTGAAAGAAATGGAAGAAGATATAAAGAAATGGAAAGATATTCCGTGTTTTGTATTGGAGGAATCAACATAGTTAAAATGACCATATTACCTAAAGCATTATACAGATTTAATGCAATCCTCATCAAAATTTCACCAACATTTTTATAAAGAAATAGAACAAAAAACAATCAGATTTGTATGGAAGCACAAAAGACTCCAAATTGCCAAAGCCATCCTGAGAAAAAAGAATGATGCTTCAAGCATCACTCTGCCCAACTTCAAATTATACTACAAGGCAATGATAATAAAAATGGCATGGTATTTGCAGAAAAACAGACACACGGACCAGTGGAATGGAATCAAGATTCCAGAAGTAAAACCATATTTATATGGGCAAATAATTTTTGATGAAAAAGCCAAAAACATACAGTGGAGAAAGGAAAGCCTCTCAATAAATGGTGCTGGGAAAACTGGAAAGCCACCTACAAGAGAACGAAACTAGACTGTTGTCTATCACCACACAGCAAAATTAACTCGAAATGTATTAAAGAGCTGAATATAAGACCTGAAACAATAAAATGTATAGAAGAAAACGTAGGAACTAAATTCAAGAACCTTGGACTTAAAGAGGATTTTATGAATTTGACCTCAAAAGCAAGGGAAGTATAAGCTAAAATAAACAAAATCTACTACATCAAACTAAAAAGCTTCTGCTCAGCAAAAGAAACCATCAACAAGGTAAAGAGACAGTCATCTCAGTGGGAAAATATATTTGCAAGCAATGCCTCCAATAAGAGCCTAATATTCAAAATATACAAAGAACTCATACAATTCAATTACAACAATAATACAAATGATCCGATCAAAAAAATGACCAGAAGACCTGAACAGACACTTCTCCTTAGGGGATATACAAATGGCTGACAAATATGTGAAAAGATGCTCAGCATCACTAGCTATTAGGGAAATGCAAATCAATACCATAATGAGATACCATCTCACTCCTGTTATAATAGCTATAATAAACAAGACAAGTAATAACAAATGCTGGAGAGAATGCTGAGAAAAAGGAACCCTCATGCATTGCTGGTGAGACTGCAAATTGGTATAGTCACTATGGAAAATAGTAGGGAGGGTCCTCAAAAACTAAGAATTGATCTACTGTATGATCCAGCAATCCCTCCATTGGGTATTTATCCAAAAGACTTGAAAACGCATATCCAAAAAGATATTTGCACACCAATGTTCATAGCATCATCATTCACAGTGGCCAGGACATGGAAGCAACCAAAGTCTCCTATGATAAATGATTGGCTAAAGAAGCAGTGGTACATATATGCAATGAAATATTACTCAGACATAAGAAGAGATGAAATAGTGGCATTTGTGACAATATGGATGGACCTCAAGATAATCATGCTAAGCAAAATAAGCCAGACAGAAAAAGTTGAAAATCACATAATATCACTTATGTGTGGGATATAAAACCAAAAACAACGAGTGAACAAGACAAGCAAACAGAGACTCATAGACATGGACTATAGACTAGTGGTTACCAGAGGACTATAGACTAGTGGTTGCTAGTGAGTTGGGGTAAGAAAGAGGAGGTAGACAGAATAAAGGGTGTCAAATGTAGGGGAATAGGAGGAAGGTGAAGTGAGTAAAGGGTATTAAATATATGGTAGCTGAAGGAAACTGGATTTTGGGTGGTAAACATACAATGGAATATACAAAGGTCAAATGATGATGTCCACCTGAAAATTATATAATTGTATTAACCAATGTTATCCCAATAAACTTAAAAAAGGAAAGATCTATTTATCTAAGACAATTCTAGTTACCTTACAGAAATCCTAAAATAATAATTTTTTTAAATTAATTAATTAATTTTTACGGTGACATTGGTTAATGAATTCCAGTAAGTTTCAGCAATACACTGTAACGGTAAGGCATATATATATACATACATATATATTTACATTATGTCACTATGTGTTCACCACCCATAGTTGGATTTCTTTCTGTCACCACATATTTAACCCCCTTTACCCTATCTACCTCGCCTGCTTCCCCACCTCTACCATTTTGTAACCCCTAGTCTAGTCCATGTCCATGAATCTCTGTTTGTTTGTCCTGTTCATTTGTTGCTTTTAGCTTTATATCCCACACATAAGTGATACCATGTGATTTTCACCTTTTTCTGTCTGGGTCATTTCGCTTCGCATGATTATCTTGAGGCCCATCCATGTTGTCATAAACGGCAATAGTTCATCTCTTCTTATGTCTGAGTAATATTCCATTGTATATATGTACCACCAGTTCTTTATCCAGCCATCTATCCTAGGACACTTCGGTTGCTTTCGTGGAGTTGCGCAGTCAGCACAGGCAACAGACAGACCTTAGCTAGTGCTGTGAGTGCATTTTAGGAAGACAGTTGTGGACAGACCACTGCTGCCTGTATGAGCTGCAATGTCTCTTGAGGGGATTGCAGGGGACTGTACTGGCCCAATAGCCCTTGGCTCCCTGAGATCCTGCCCTATCCAATACACTAAGTGCCCACCTCACATAGAAAGGCAGCTGCCCCTGCCCTGAGGTAGCACATTTAGGCCCAGGGTGGGCAGCAGTTGACCTTGCTACAAGTGGAAACTTATACAGGGAGCCACAGAGATAATGTTGGCATGTAAACTGACAGTGCAGCGGCAGGGGGAAATTTACTCAATAGACTCAGGAGACCCCCAGGGTCCCTGCACTACCCAACATGCATATCACCCAGAGGCTCATCCAGTTTCAGACACTTACACTCAACTGACAAGCAGTGTCAGTCCTTGAGGAGCACTGGTTCCTCTGCCAAACTGCCATAGGTCAGGGATGGGGAATAACTGACCACTGTTTACAGTGTTGTCTGGTCCTCTTATCTATAGATCTAGCATAGGCAACAACCATCTGTGGATCATTTGTAGTTCTCACCGGGTAGCCCTAAGCAATAAAAAAGCAGAGGCTGACCTTGGCCTAGTGGGAAACCCATCCCAAGGGGCCAAAAAACCAATGCATCTGGAGGCTTCTACCAAACCACAACAGAGAAACTCCTGACTAGTGTAATTAGTGATACACACAAAGGGTGGTTGTAACAAGTACACAAGTCTGCTAGGACAAATCCCACTCAATGGGGTCAGCCTCCACAAAACAACTCTTACCCTATGGGTGTAGTCGATTCTCAAATTTAGTCAACCTGAGTGTTAATCCTACCCACTGATCTACTAACAACAATAAAGGCTTGGTGACAACAGCAGATCACATACAACACACACAAAGATCATGTCAAGAGCCACCGGCATAAGAAATCAGGGAGTGTGTGCCACTCGGCCACACAGGACACCTTCCACATTAGGCCATCTGGCCAAGGCTGAGAGACCAAACAAATATTCCTGACACATAGAAATGAATATGGAGATGCTAATAGCATCAGAAAACAAAGAAACATGACACAAACAAAACAACGAGAGAAAACTCCAGAACATAAGCTAAATGAAATGGAAGCAAGCAACCTACCAGAGACAGAGTTCAAAATAATGGTTATAAGGATGATCAATACACTTATGAGAAGAATGGATGAGAACAAGAACAACATCAACAGAGAGATAGTAAGCATAAAAAAGAACACAAACCATAAAAAAGAACCAGACTGAAATGATGAATACAATAACTAATGTAGAATACACTAGAAGAATTCAACAGTAGGTTGGATGAAGCAGAAAATCAAATCAGAGAATTGGAAGACAAGGTAGCAGAATACACCTAATAAGACCAACAAAAAGAAAAAAATAATTAAAAAAATACAAGGATAGTTTAAGAGACCTCTGGGACAACATGAAGCCTAAAAATATCCGGATTATAAGTGTACCTGGAGAGAAAGAGAGAGCAAGGGATTGAGAATCTATTTGAAGAAATAATGATAGAAAACTTCTCTAACCTGGCAAAGAAATTAGACATACAAGTTCAGGAAACATAAAGAGTTCCAAACAAGTGGAATTCAAAGAGACTCACACCAAGACACAACATAATTAAAATGCCAAAGGTCAAAGACAAAGAGCAAATCTCAAAAGCAGCAAGCGAAAGACAGCTAGTTATTTACAAAGGTGTCCCCACAAGAATGTCTGCTGATTTTTTTAAATGAAAATTTTGAAAGCAACAAGGTGCTGGCAAAGAAATATTCAAAGTTATGAAAAACAAGAATCTACAACCACAAATACTCTACCAGCAAGGCTTTCGATTAAAATGGAAGGTAGATAAAGAGATTCCCAGACAGAGAAAAGTTTAAGAAATTAATCAACAATAAGTCAGCATTAAAAAAAATGTTAAAGGGTCTTCTGTAAAAAGAGAAGGGGTAAAAAAGAAAATAGAAATAACAAATATGAATAATAAAATGGCAGTAACAATGTACTTATCAAGAATTTCTTTAAATGTAAAAGACTAAATGCTCCAATAAAAAGACATAGGGTAACCAAATGGCTAAAAAAAAAAAAAAAAACAAGACCTATGCATATGCTGTCTACAAGAGACCCACTTCATATCAAATGACACTCACAGACTGAAAGTAAAGGAATGGAAAAAATATATCATGCAAATGGAAATGAAAAAAAAAGCCAAGGCAGCAATACTAATATCAGGTAAAATAGACTTTTAAACAAAGGCTATAATAAGAGACATAAAAAGGGCATTACATAATGATAAAGGGATTGATAAATCAAGAGGACATTCCCTTAATAAATATATACGCATCCAACATAGGAGCACCTACATACATAAAGCAATTATTGACTGACATAAAAGGAGAGATCAATCGTAATGCACTCAGGAAGGTAAAAGACCTGTTTGCAGAAAATTATAAGTCATTGAAAAAAGAAATTGTAGAAGATACAAATAAAGGAAGCATATACTATATTCATAGCTAGGAAGAATCAACATTATTAAAATGGCCATACTACCCAAAGCAATCTCTAGATTAAATGCAATCCCTATCAAAATACCAATGGCATTTTTCAGAGAGCTGAAACAAATCATCCTAAAATTTATATGTAGCCATAAAAAATCCTGAATAGCCATGGCAATCTTGAGAAAGAAAAATAAAGTTGGAGGTATCACACTACCTGATATTAAACTATACTACAAGACTACAGTAGTCAAAATAGCATGGTCCTGGCATAAAAACAGATACATTGGTCAACAGAACAGAATAGAGATTTAAGAAATAAATCCATATATATATGCTCACTTAAAATATGACAAAGGAGTTAAGAATATATAATGGGGTGAAGACGGTCTCTTCAATAAATAGTGTTTGGAAAATGGGACAGATACATGCAAAAAAAATAATAAGAAGCTGGACCACTTTCTTAAACTGTATACAAGAATTACAAGAATAGATTCAAACTATATTAGGCTTAAATGTAAGACCAGAAATCATAATACATCTAGAAGAAAACATAGGCAGTAAACTCTTTGATATTACTAACAGGAATTTCTTTTCAGATATATCTTCTCAGGCAAGGGAAACAAACAAACAAACAAACAAACAAACGGGACTACATCAACTAAAGAGTTTTGTACAGCAAAGGAAACCATCAACAAAACAAAAAGACACCCAACGGTTTGGAAGAAGATATTCGCTAATGATACATCTGATAAGGGGTTAATATCTAAAATATATAAAGAACTTATACAACCCAATAACAACAACAACAACAACAAAAACAATCCATTTTAAAAAATGAGCAGAAGACCTGAACAGATACTTCTCCAAAGAGGAAATATAAATAGCTAATAGGCATGAAAAGATGTTCAAAGTCACTAACCATCAGAAAAATGCAAATTAAAACCACAAGGAGATATCACCTCACCTGTCAGAATGGCTATTATCAATAAACCAAAGAACAAGTGTTGACAAGAATTAAGAGAAAAGGGAACCCTCATACATTGTTGGTGGGATTGCAAGTTGGTACAGCTGCTATGGAAAACATTATGGAGGTTTCTCAAAAACTTAAAAGTGGATATACCTTTTGACTCAACTATTGCACTTCTGGGTATTTATCCAAAGAAAACCAAAACAATAATTTGTAAAGATCTATGCACTCCAATATTCATGGCAGCACAATTTACAATAGCCAAGATATGGAAGCAACCTAAGTGCCCATCGACCAATGATTGGATAAAGAAATTTTGATTCATATATACAATGGAATATTTCTCAGCCATTAAAAAAATGAATTCCTACCATTTGCAACGACATGGATGGACCTAGAACTTATTATGCTGAGTGACATAAGTCAGACAGAGAAAGATAAATACCATGAGATTTCACTTTCATGCAGAATTTAAGGAACAAAAAGAACAAAATAATCAAAAATAGACTCACAAATATAGTGGACAATTTGGTGACGGGCCGAGGAAAGGGGAGTTGGGGGGCTGGGAGAATGGGGTGAAGGGTTAAAGAAGTACAAATTAGTAGTTGATAATTGGTGGCAGGGATGGAGAGCACAGTATAGGGATGCAGTTAGCATAAATATGATGGCTAAGTGGAGGGCCAGTGGAGGCTGGGAGAAATTGTGGGGATCGTTTTATGAACTGTATAGATGTCTAACCAATGTATTGTATACTTGAAAGTAATTTAAGTAAGTAAATTTTTTAAAAAGGAAGATCTAACACTTATTAATATTTATGCTCCTAACAAGAAAGCAGCAAAATATAAAATGCAAATATGAACAGTATGAAAGGGAAAATTGACAAAAACACAATTATAGTAAGGGACTTAACTACCCCACTGTCAGCTATAGACTGATCATCCAAACAGAAATCAAGTATAAAGAAGTATCATCCTGAATAACACAATAGACCAATCGAACACAATTGCTATTTGCAGAGCCTTTCATCCCCAAACAGCACACTATATATTCTTCTCTTGTGCACATAGAACATTTTCAAGGATAGGCTATGTGATAAGGCACAAAACTAGCCTCGATAAATTTAAGAAGTTTGAAATCATACCAAGCATATTCTCCAAACATAATGATTTGAAACTGGAGACAACTGTAAAAAGAAAGTGGGAAAAACTACAAATATAACATGCTAATAAAGAATGACTGGGTCATAGGAGAAATAAAAAGAGTGATCGAGAGATACATAGAAACAAATGAGAATCAAAGTACAGATAACAAATCTTTTGGGACACAGCAAAAGTGGTTATAAGAGAAAAGTTCATATCATTACAGGCCTATCTCAAGAAACAAAAATGAGCCCAAATAAACAACCTAACATTACATCTTATAAAAACTGGAAAAGGAAGAACAAGTGAACCCTCAAATCAGCAGCAGAAAGGAAATAATCAAAATTAGAGCAGAATTAAATGAAATTGAGAACAAAAAAAAAGTAGGAAAAAAATTAATGCAACAACGAGTTGGTACTTTGAGAAGATTAATAAAATTGATGAATTCCTGACTAATTCAATGAGAAAAACACGGAAAAGATACATGTAAAAAATAATAAATGAAAGATAAGTTACAACAATACCACCAAAATACAAAGAATCATACAAGAATACTATGAGAAACTATACGCCACCAAATTTAATAACCTAGAAGAAATGGACAAGTTCTTAGAAAGATACAACCTTTCTAGACTGAATCAAGAAGAACTGGAAAATCTAAACAGACTGATCAACAGTATGAAAATTGAAACAATCATCAAAAACCTCTCGAAAAGTAAAATCCGGGACCAGGTGGCTTCACCAATGAATTCTACCAAGCCTTCAAAGAAGATTTAGTACGTATTCATCTCAGACTTTTCAAAAATTCGAAGAAGGGACAATACTTCCTAAATCATTTTATGAGGCCAACATTACCCTGATACCAAAACCTGGTAAAGATAATGCCAAAACAAGCAAACAAACAACAACAACAAAAAGAAAAACTATAGACCAGTATTTATCATGAACATAGATACAAAAATCTTAAATAAATTTAAAAAACTAGCAAATTGAATCCAAGACATTAAAATTTTGTACACTATTATTACGTGGACTTCATCCCAAGAGCACAGGGATGATTCAAGATACACAAATCAATCAATGTCTTACACCACATAAACAAAATAAAGGATAAAAATCATGTGATCATATCAATAGATGCATAAAAATCACTTGCAAAGATACAGCATATATTTATGGTTAAAACAATGAATAAAATGGGTATAGAAGGAAAACAACTTAACATAATAAAAGCCATATATGATAAACCCTCAGCTAATATCATACTTAATGGTGAAAAACTAATAACCTTCCCTGTAAGATCAAGAACAAGACAAGGCTGTCTGCTAGCACCTCTATTACTCAATATAATTTTGGAAGTCCTAGCTAGAGCAATCAGGCAAGAAAAAGAAATAAAAGTCATCCAAATAAGGAATGAAGAAACAAACTTGTCACTTTTTGCAGAAGACATGATTCTCTATATAGAAAACCATAAAGACTCCACAAAAGCACTATTAGAAATAATAAATGAATACAGTAGAGTTTCAAGATATAAAATCAATGTTCAAAAATTCATCACATTTCTATACTCTAATAATGAACCTTTGGAAAAAGAAATGAAAACTTGCAAAAAACAATAAAAGACCTAGGAATAAGACTAATATGAAGGACCTATAGGATGAAAACTATAAAACACTATTAGAGGTTTGGAGAAACATAGAGAAGTGAACGATGTCCCCAGATCTGTCCCTTTGAAACAACAATAAGTGGAACATCTAAAAATCAACAAAAAACACCCAAACTGCACATTAGCACATCTGAGCATGGGATCTGCACATAAGAGCTACCAAAGGTCAGAACCCCGAGCATTGGGCAGTGGACTGGGAGAAGGAAAGAAGTTGCCTCTTGCAGTCACCAGAATCCCTGTAAGACAAAGGGGAAAGAGAAGGTGTGGTGAATTCCCTGAACAGGCCTGCCTGGGATTTCTGTGAGTTCCATGCAGCCAGCAGGAGGCCACAGACATCAGGGAAGAAAGCAGAGAATCAAAGACCACAGAGAAACAATAGTTGTTTTTTACTAGCCATGGTTGCAAAACTGAAGCTTAGCCATAGCCATTATTCCTCAATCCAGAGGGCCTCTGCCCCCATATCCTCTAAGACCAAACACCACAGATCACCATGGGAATTGGAGCAAAAGCTATCGAAACTGTCACTAATACTGACAGGGACTGAGACTGAAGATAGCGAGCATGATTAAATATCTACAAGAAAAAAAAAAACATTATTAAGGCTTTATATAAAGCAGGGATCCAAGAGGCTTAGACACCACCTACTGGAAACCAAAAGAAAAACTCCTTCCTTGCAAGAAGCTAAAGAGAACCCTTTATATAAAAATCTTCTCTCTAGAAAAAAAAGCAGAACACAATTCCATTAAAGCCCAGGCAGAGCAATACTCTATTAAACGCCATGAACAACCAAGATGACAAGGCAGCTCAGAGAGAAAGAGAAAAATCTCTAGAAAATAAGCTGACAGACATAGAAATATGCAACTTAAATGACAGAGTTTTAAGGGTGGTATTTATAAAAAACTCAGTGAGTTCCAAAACGAGTCATATCAACAATTTCAGGAATTGAAAAACAACTAGATGAGCAGAATGAGTTCCTTAGCAAGGAGATTGAAATCCTCAAAAAAAAAAAATAGATCTTCTGGAAATTAAAAACAAAAAAAGCACTGCAAGAGTTGAAAAATGAAATAGGAAGTTTGGGAAATAGAGTGGACCAAATGGAGGAAAGGATCAGTGATGTCAAAGAAATCTAGAAATAAATCAGAAGAAAGAAGAGAGGAATTGAAGAATGAAATATAGTCAAAGAGAAATAGAAGAACTAGCTGATACCATCAGGAGAGGAAACGTAAGAATAATGGGCATCATTGAAGGTGAGGTAAAGGAGCAAGGATTAGAAAGCATTTTCAGATGAATAGTTGATGAGAATTTTCCAAATCTAACACATGAGTGGGAGCTTGGAATTCAAGAAGTCAACAGGACACCCAATTCTCTCCAATAAAAAAGGACTTCACCAAGACACATTGTATTAAAATTATCAAAAGTCAATGACAAAGAATTCTCAGAGCAGCCAGGGAAAAGAAAACAATAATTTATAAAGGAAAATCCATTAGCTTATCATTGGACTTTTCAGCATAAACCTTACAAGCCAGAAAGGAGTGAAATCAAATGTTCAAACTATTAAGTGAAAGGAACTACCAACTTAGAATAATACATCCAGCTAAGCTCTCCTTTAGATATGAAGGAGAAATAAAGACCTTTCCAGACATACAAAAGATGAGGGAATTCTCCACTACAAGGCCTGCATTACAGGAAATACTGAAAGGGGTCAGAAAGGGGTCAGTTCACCTAAAACAATATGACAAAAAAAACGTAAATAGGATTAAGGTGACTATCAGGCAAATAGAAGAGTGCAACCCTTCTAAGACCAGGATCTTATAAGCTTAAAGAATAAGAAGAGATTTGCTATAGCAAGATAGTAATGAATGTTCAGCATACATAGAGACAAATTGAAACAACAATGACTGAGAAGGGGAAGATTCAAAGATCCAAATTCTCAAAGGAGAATGGAGATAAGGTAAGAAGAACCAGAGGGAAAACCCACAAAAGCCAACCAAAATAAAGAAAACAGAAACACAAGGAAAAGGAAGCAATGGAAATAGTGAGCTACCAGAAAGCGAAACATAAAATGGTTATAAGAAATTCTCATATTTCAATGATCACCCTAAATGTAAATGGAATGAACTCACCAATAAAAGGGCACAGAGTTGCAGATTGAATCAAAAAACAAAACCCAACCATATACTTTCTCGAGGAGATACATCTCAGCTCCAAATACAAATATAGACTCAAAGTGAAAGGGTGGAAAATGATATTTCAAGCAAATGACATTTGGAGGAAAGCAGAAGCAGTGGTACTAATATCGGACAAAATAGACTTCAAACTAAAGAAGGTGAAGAATTGTGCACCAAGAAGACACAAGACTTATTAATATTAATGCTCCCAATCAGGGAGCCCAAAAATATGTAAATAATTACTAAAATAACTAAAGGGAGAAACAGACCAAACTCTATTATAGTAAGGGACCTAAATATCTCACAATCAGATATGGACAGATCATCCAAACAGAAAATCAATAAGGAAATAACATCCTTAAATGACACATTAGACCAAATGGATATAATTGACATTTATAGAGCCTTACATCCCAAAACAGCTTGGTATGATTTCAACCCTCTTATATTTGTTCAAGCTACCTTTGTGTCCCAGTATGTAGTCAATCCTTGAGAATGTTCCATGTGCACTAGAGAAGAATGCATAAGCAGCATATGATTGTTTTTTTTTTTAAATGTATTCTGAAACTCTGTGCCTTTTTCTTGGTGAGTTCAGTCCATTTACACTTAAGGTAATTATTGAAATATGAGGTCATCTATAGCCATTTTATCTTTTGCTTTCTGGTAGCTCACTGTTTCCATTGCTTCCTTGTCCTTTTGTATCTGTTTTCTTTATTTTGGTTGGCTTTTGTGAGTTTTCCCTCTGGTCTTTCTTCTTTTATGTTATATACATTGGTTCTGAATCTTTGGCATGTGGTTACAATTTTGAATATGTAAAAAATAGTTATATATATACAATCTTTCATTTTCTTTTGTGTGCATCTTATCTCCATTCCCCTATGAGAATTTGGATCTTTGAATCCTCCTCTTTCCAGTCATTGTAGTCTCCCAATTTGTCCCTATGAATGCTGAATGTTCATTGCTATCTTGCTATAGCAAATCTTCTTATTCTTTAAGCTTATAATGCACTGTTCTCAGTAAGGGTTACACTCCTCTTCTTATATTTATCTGATAGTCACCGTAATCCTATTTATGTTTTTTTTTTTTTGTCAAATTGTTAAGGTGAACTGACCCCTTTCAGTATTTCCTATAATGCAGACCTCATAGTGGAGAATTCCCTCATCTTTTGTATGTCTGGAAAGGTCTTTATTTCTCCTTCATATCTAAAGGAGAGCTTAGCTGGATGTATTATTCTAAGTTGGTAGTTCCTTTCACTTAATAGTTTGAACATTTGATTTCACTCCTTTCTGGCTTGTAAGGTTTATGCTGAAAAGTCCAATGATAAGCTAATGGATTTTCCTTTATAAATTATTGTTTTCTTTTCCCTGGCTGCTCTGAGAATTCTTTGTCATTGACTTTTGATAATTTTAATACAATGTGTCTTGGTGAAGTCCTTTTTTATTGGAGAGAATTGGGTGTCCTGTTGACTTCTTGAATTCCAAGCTCCCACTCATGTGTTAGATTTGGAAAATTCTCATCAACTATTCATCTGAAAATGCTTTCTAATCCTTGCTCCTTTACCTCACCTTCAATGATGCCCATTATTCTTACGTTTCCTCTCCTGATGGTATCAGCTAGTTCTTCTATTTCTCTTTGACTATATTTCATTCTTCAATTCCTCTCTTCTTTCTTCTGATTTATTTCTAGATTTCTTTGACATCACTGATCCTTTCCTCCATTTGGTCCACTCTATTTCCTAAACTTCCTATTTCATTTTTCAACTCTTGCAGTGCTTTTTTTGTTTTTAATTTCCAGAAGATCTATTTTTTTTTTTGAGGATTTCAATCTCCTTGCTAAGGAATTTATTCTGTTCATCTAGTTTTTTTTTTCAATTCCTGAAATTGTTGATATGAATGGTTTCAGATCTCACTGAGTTTTTTCAGGAGTACCATCCTGAATTCACTTTCATTTAAGTTATGTATGTCTATGTCTATAATCTTACTTTCTGGAGATTTTTCTCTCTTTTTTTCTGAACTGTCTTGTAACCTTGGTTGTTCATTCTGTTTAATAAGCTATTTCTCTGCCTGGGCATTAATGAAAGTGTATTCTGCTTCTTTTTTTTTTTATCCAGAAAGAAAATTTATTATAAAAGGTTTCTCTTTAGCTTCTTGCAAGGAAGGAGTTTTTCTTTTGGTTTTCAGTAGGTGGTGTCTAAGCCTCTTGGATCCTTGCTTTATATAAAGCCTTAATAATGCCTTTTCTTTCCCCTTACAGGTGTTTAATCATGCTCGCCACTCTTAGTCTCAGTCCCTGTCCATGTTAGGGACAGTTTCAGTAGCATTTGTTCATAATCCCCTGGGTTTCTGTGGTTTTTTGTCTTGGAGGATATGGTGATGTGTTCCTCTGGGTCGGGGGATGATGGTTGGGGGCTATGGCTCAGCTTCAGTTTTGCAACCATGGCTTGTAAAAAATCAACTATTGTTTCTCTGTGGTCCCTGCTTCTGCCCTGATGACTGGGCCCTGCCACAGGCTGCAAGGAGTTTATAGCTCTCCAAGGCAGGGGTGTTCAGGGTACTCATCACCCTTTCTTCTTCCTCTTCCTCCTAAAGTTTCTCAGGCTGTGAGAGGCAACTTCTTTCTTTTCCCAGTCTCCCACCTGACACCCGGGACTCTGGCCTTTGGTAGCTATTATGTGCAGATCCTATGTAGATCCCAGATGTGCTCATATACAGTTTGGGTGTTTTTTGTTGATTTTTAGATGTTCAGCTTATTGTTGTTTCAAGGGGAGAGATCTGGTGATGTCTCTCACTCCGCTATGTTTCTCCAAACTCCTAAGTCCTCTGGAAAGTGGTTCTCCTCTTTTCCTGCTGTGCTGCTAGGCTGGTTGCTGAATCACTCTTCATAAAGTCTCTGGGTAGCTGTACTTTTACTAACTTTACCACTGGCTTTATATTTTTGTGAGCTGGATCATTTTATTCCTTTAAAAGGAATCTGAAATCTGAGTATTGGTGAGACTCTAGAAAGCTTCCTTTGATTCACAGTGAGTAGCACACTTTTCTGCATGTGAGGACTCTGCTTTCCAGATGTGTACACTCAGTTTTCCTCCCCTGACTTCAGTCTTGGTAGATGAAATTCTGAAAGTGCCTTGGGACAGGATTTTCTCCCACCTCTTTCACCCTCCCTTCACCAGGACAGAGCCCCTAAAATAATAAGTTAAATTCAGAAACTGGACCTCAATAAAAAGGGCAGAATTGATTGTTGTTAAAGAATTTAACTATTAGATCTTCAGCACTGTTGGAATTTAGCACTAATGGAGGCATGGTGAGCATGCTTGTTGGTCTGAAGGTCCCATAAAAGCTTGCAAATGAGGGTCTTTATATTAATGGAACCTCCACAATTTTCAAAGTGTGAAATCACCATTCATATAAGACAGAAAACACAATGTTGGATGTCCACCTTTTTAAAGAACAGCATAACTGTGCTAGTCATGCACAGTCTCTTCAAGCAGATTGCTGAACTTATATAGGTGTTTTTTGTTGTTGTTGTCTGTTTGTTTGTTTGTATTTTGGTACATATGAATATTAAGGATTGGTGGATTGTCTGGCTTCTGGGGGAGAGAATAGTTTGACCTCCACTATGGAAGCATGATTTCTCAGGTAAAATGGTTTTTGGTGACTGGCTTTGAAAGGTGTGTTTACTGTTGTGATTCTGTTTTCTGTACTTGGGGTGAATTGCTAACCAGGATCTAGCGGTTACTTATTATAATAATTATAGAACGATTTGCTTTCAACTAATTTTGGAGATTCTCTTATTCTTATAAGTTAAATTTACCACTTTTCTAGGAGATATGTATTATTTTAAAAATTCTTAAACATTTATAAAAACAAATCACATTAGATGGAAAATATAATCTGCCATTTTCAAATGGGTAGTATAGAACACTAAAACAGGGTATTAATAGAAAAATGATATATAGAAAATATAAATGTTAATTAAAAATACTAAAAACTAATAAGAAAATAATTAAAATTTCATATTATTCAGACATTTTTGAAAATGAGAATGTTTATAAAACAACATAAAATTATACATATTTTTATTAATAAAAAATTAAAATAAATAAACTATTCAAGTCAAGAAGCTAAAAAATACATTAATTTAATGGAGCAAGATAAATCCAGAAAAGCAGGATGAAGAAATTTTAGAAGGTAACAAGTAATTAATGAATTAAACAGAGAAGAAGACCTAAATTAACAAATGCATGAGAGTAAGTATTTTGAAATACAAAATAAACAAAATTTTGGAAACCTTGTCATGTCCAGCAAGGGGTAAATCCTGCCATGTCCAGTGAAGCCCTGGAAAATAAACCTGAACGGGAAAGGTGGGAGATGAGAGAAAAAAGAAGGCAGAAAGAAAGAAGAAAAAAAGTAGGGATCAGGAGGTCCGCTACCCACTGATGATGGACAATAGCCCAGTTTCATTTTTGCAAGCTGCTTTTATACAAGAACATACTAGTTCGCATAAGCAGTTTCCCTTAGTTATAACAATATTGTTTCTTCTACTTTTCCCAAGCCATATCTTCTCATGGCCTTCAGCTTGTTTACCTGCCTGCGGCTATGTTTACTTTCTAGTTCTCAGGTGGAATCTATGGAAGATTCGTGGAGGTGAAGTAACGCTTGGTTTGCTTCGCAGTTTGCAAGGACTTTGTCAGTTTACACACCTCTCTCCACAACTACAAACTGCTCTCCACATGTCTAATCAATAAAATACAATTTATTAATATTAAAAATGATATAAAGGACATAACCACATAGACCAAGAAAATTTTAAATATCATATCGGTGTTCTAGGCACTAATTAACTATAAAATCTCATTAAAATGGACATTTTCATAGTACAAGATAAATAACTAAAATGTTTCATTAAAAGCAAAAAACTTGAGTAAACCAAAAATCATTAAAAAATTATGAAATAAATAACTGCATGGACTCCAAATTTCTGGCAATGGTGAACTTTATATTTGGACCTGCCTTACTATTTAAAAATTCTTAATTAAATATAAGATATATTTTTAAAAAATACATTGATGAGCTGACAATATAGTAAAGCATTACTGGCATATACCAAAAAAGAAGTCAGGCCTTAAAGAGTTATATAGAGCACTGAAATTCACTTTTCCCCTGATTTTTTATGATCATTGATCTACTCAAGTTTTTTGCTTTTAATGAAACTGGTTTGTGATTATTATAAACTAGTGAGAGTAAATTAGATGGGGATTAAATCCTAAGGCCTATAAATAATGTAAGCTTAAGAAGACATAGTCCCATATTAAATCTGGGACCCTGAAAGTCTATATTTTTATGAAAAAGATAAATCAGAATTAAACATGTCACTCTCACCATTCTCAATAGCCCAATCTTAAAGCAGTCAAATGTTAATGAATATTAGGATGAAAAATAAAATAATTTTATGTTTTTCAAATGGAATATTATGCAACAATAAAAGTGAAAAAGTACAAGTATATGTCACAACATGGATAAACATTGCAAACATGATATTCGGTAAAACAAGCAGGGCTTGGCTTAAAATAGTATATACTGTATGATTTTATTCACATGAATTTCAAAAATAGACAAAGAAAATCTCATTGTTTCTACATAGGTATTAAACCTATATTACAAGAAATAATTATATAGGGAGTTCTGGGGACAAGGTTGTGATTAAGAAATGAAATACAGAGTTATTTTAGGGGATTTTAATGTTATCTTTTCTGATGTGGGCAAAGATCATTTGTGTGTATTGTTTTATATTTATTTTTTAAACAAACACCTTATTCATGCTAATCATGCTAAGTGAAATAAACCAGACAGAAAAAGTTGAAAACCACATGATATCCCTTATATGTGGGATATAAATCTAAAAGCAACAAACAAATAAGTCAAACAAACAGAGACTAATGGACATGAACAATAGACTAGCAGTTACCAGAGGGTAGAAGGGAAGGAGTGAGGGGGGAGGTAGATGGGTAAAAGGAATCAAATATGTGGTGACAGAAGAAAAATCTAACTATGGGCGATGAACACACAATGCATTATATATATGCCTTACTGTTAAATTAATTGTACACCTGAAACCTGAAATTGGATTTCATTAATCAATGTTACCAAAAAAATAAAAAAATAAATAAAAACCCCCAGCTTATCGAGATATAATTTATGTATCATAAAATTTACTCTTTTACAATGTGTAATTCAGTGGTTTTTATTCTATTCAGAGATTTTCAACCCTCACCACTACCGATTTTAGAATATTTTTGTCATTTCTATCACCCAAAGAGAAACCACATAATCCTTAGCAGTTACTCCCCATTCTCCTTTTCCTTATCTCTAGCAACCACTAATCTAAATTCGGTCTTGGATACAACTATGCCAGAAATTTCATATAAATAGAATCATACAATATGTGTTCTTTTATGTTACGGCTTGTTTATATTACTGTTTTCAAGTTTCATCCATATTGTAGCATGTTTTACTACTTCACTTTTTATGGCTGTAAATATTTCATTGTATGGATAAACCACATTTTGTTTATCCACTCCTTGATAGATGTTGGGATTGGTCCTCATAGACTATTATAAACAATAGCCTACAAGTTTTTGTGTGAATAGATATATGAGTACAATTGTTACGTCATATAATAACTCTAAGTTTAATATTTGAAGAACTCGCAAACTTTTCTACAGCAGCTACACTATTTTTTACATTTCTACCAGAAATCTATGAGGTTTCTGATTCTCCACAACCTTGTTAATATTTATTAGTTTCTTTTTTTTAAATTATAGCCATACTAGTGCATATGAAGTGATATATTACTGTGTTTCTGCTTTGCATTTTCATAATGACTAATGATGTAGAGGACCATTTTTTGTGTTTATTGGCTATATATATATATATATATATATATTTAAAATATATATTCAAATTCTGTCATTTTTTAAAAAGAATTAATTATATTTTTGTTATTAATCGATAAATATTCTTTATATACTCTGGATACGAGACCCTTATCAGATATACATTTTTAAAATATGTTCTACCATTCTCTGAGTTGTCTTTGTACTTTCTTGGATGGTATTATTTGATGTACGCAGATTTTTAATTTTGATAAAGTCTTAATTATTCTATTTCTTTTTCTTTTGTAGTCTGTACATTTAGTGTCATGTGTAAGAAAGCATTGCCTGATCTAAGGTCATGGATATTCCTATGAATTTTTTAAGAGCTTTATAGTCTTAGTTCTTACATTTAGGTATCTAATTCATTTTTTAATATATATTATTTCTATTTTATTAGATTTTGATTTTTAATTTTTTTTCATTTTATTTTATTATTAGTTTCAAGTATACAGTACATTGGTTAGACATTTATATATTTATAGAACTATCTCCCTAGTTGCTCCTTCTCTCTTCTGGCTCTCCAGCTACCCATTACATTAATGCTAACTGCATCCCCTATTCTGTGCTCCCCATCTCCATGACCATCTATCAACTACTAATTTGTACTTCTTTACCCTTTACTCCATTCTTCCAAACTCCCAAATCCCCTCCCCTCTGGCAGTTACCAGATTGTCCTCTATATTTGTTAGTCTGTTTTGATTAGTTTGTTCTTTTTGTTCCTTAAATTCTGCATATAAGCGAAATTATATGGTATTCATCTTTCTCTGTCTGACTCGTTTTACTCTACATAATAACCTCTACGTCTTTCCACATTATTGAAAATGGTAGGATTTCATTTTTTTACTGGCTGAGTAAGATTCCATTGTATATATGAACCATACCTTCTATATCTATTCTTCTGTTGATGGGCATTTGGGTTGCTTCCACATTTTGGCTATTTTAAATTGTGCTGCTATTAACATAAGGGTGCATAGATCTATATGAATTATTGTTTTGGTTGTTTTCTTTGGATTAATACCTAGAAGTACAGTTGTTGGGTCAAAAGATATATCCATTTTTAATTTTTTGAGAAGCCTCCAGACTGTTTTCCATTGTAGCTGTAACAATTTTCATTCTCACCAAGAATGTAGTAGGGTTCCCTTTCTCCACATCCTCACCAGCACTTGTTTTTTGATTTATTGATGATAGTAATTCTGACAGGTGTCAAGCGATAAGTCATTGTGGTTTTAATTTGCATTTCTCTGATGATTAGTGACCTCGAACATTTTTTCATATGTCTATTGTCCTTCTGTATTTCCTCTTTGGAGAAGTATCTGTTCAGGTCTTCTCCCCATTTTTGATTGAATCGTTTTTTTTTGTTGTTGTTGTTGTTGTTGAATTGTATGAATTCTTTATGTATTTTGGATATTAGCCTCTTATCAGATGTAGCATAAATGAATATCTCCTCCCAATCAGTCGTTTGTCTTTTTTGTTGTTGTTGATGGTTTCCTTTGCTGTACAAAAACTTTTTAGTTTGATATAGTTCCATTTGTTTGTTTTTCTTTTGTTTCTCTTGTGCAAGGAGATATATCCAAAAAGAAACTACCATTAGGAATATCAGAAAGATAACTACCTATGTTTTCTTCTCAAAGTTTTATGGTTTCAGGTTTTAATATTTAAGGCTTTAATCCATTTTGAGTTTATTCTGGTATACAATATAAGAAGGTGGTCTACTTTCTTTCTTTCTTTTTTTTTGCATGTATCAGTCCAATTTTCCTAACACCACTTACAGAAGAGACTGTTTTTGCCCCATTGTATATTCTTACCGCCTTTGTCATGTGTTAAGTGGACATATAGACATGGGTTTATTTCTGGGCTTTCTATTCTGTTCCATTGATCAATGTATCTGTTTTTATGCAAGTATCATGTTGTTTTGATTACTGTAGCCTTATATTATAGTTTGATATCATGCAGTGTGATACCGCCAACTTTGTTCTTCTTTCTCAAGATTGCCATGGCTATTCGGAATCTTTTATGGTTCCATATAAATTTTAGGATTATTTGTTCTAGCACGATGAAAAATGCCATTAGTATTTTGATAGGGATTGCATTGAATCTAGATTGCTTTGGGTAGCATGTCCATTTTAATGAAGTCGATTCTTCCTACCCATGGGTATGGCATATGCTTCCATTTATTTGTATCTTCTCCAATTTCTTTTTTAATGACATAATTTTCTGAGAACAGGTGTTTTACCTCCTTGATTAATTTGATTCCTAGGTGTTTTATTGTTTTTGAAGTGACTGTAAAAGGAATTGTTTTCTTAATTTCTCTGATAGTTCATTATTGGCATATTAAAATGCAACCAATTTCTGAATATTAATTTTATATACCACTATTTTAATGAATTCATTTAACGGTTCTGACAGGTTTTTTTTTTTTGTAGAATAATTACAGTTCTCGATATATAGTTTCATGTCATCTGCAAATTATGACAGTTTTACATCTTCCTTTCTAATTTGGGTTCCTTTTATTTCTCTTTTTTATTTGAATGTTGTGCTAGGACTTCAAACACTATGTTGCATAAAAAGTGGTGAAAGTAGACACTCTTGTTTTGTTCCTGATCTTAAGGATAATGCTTTTAGCTTTTTCAGTTGAGCATGAGATTAGCTGTGAGTTTCTCATATATGGCCTTTATTATGTTGAGGTATGTTCCCTCTATTCCTAGTATGCTGAGTGTTTTTATCATAAATGTATGCTACATTTTGTCAAATGCTTTTTTCACATCTATTGATATAATCTTATGATTTTTATCTTTCAATTCATTAATGTGGTTTATCATATTGATTATTTTCAAATACTGAACCATCCTCACATCCCAGGAATAATGACCACTTTATAATGGTGTATGACCTGTTTAAAACATTGCTGAATTTTTTTGCTAATATTTTTTGAGGATTTTTACATCTATATTCATCAAGGATATCAGACTATAATTTTGTTTGGTAATGTCTTCATCTGGTTTTGATATCAGGGTAATGGGGGCCTTGTGAAAAGAATTCTGAAGCTTTTCTTCCTCTTGAATTTTTTGGACTAGCTTGAGAAGATTAGGTGTTAATTCTTTTTTGAATGTTTGTTGAAATTCATCTTTGAAGTCATCTGTTCCAGGACTTTTATTTTTAGAAAGTTTTTAAATTACTGATTTGATTTTGTTGGTGGTAATTAGTCAGTTTAAATTTTCTGTTTCTTCTTTAACTCAGTCTTGGGAGATTGTATGTGTCTAGGAATTTATCTATTTCTTCCAGATTATTCAATTTGTTGGCATACTATTGCTAATAATATTTCTTATCATCCTTTTTATTTCTGTGGAATCCATTTTCACTTTTCTACTTTCATTTCTGATATTATTTATTTGGGACCTCTCATGTTTTGTCTTTATTAGTCTGTTGAAAGGTTTATCATTTTTTTTTTATCTTTTTAAAGTACCAGCTTTTAGTTTCTCTGATCTTTTGTATTATTATTTTGTTTATTGCTGCTCTGGTCTTTATTATTTCCTTTCATCTACTCGTCTTGGGCTTTGTTTGTTGTTGTTTCTCTAGTTCTTTTAAATGTCGTGTTAAATTGTTTATTAAATATTTTTTCTTATTTATTGATGTAGGTTTGTATTGTTATGAATTTCACTGTTATAACTCTTTCACTGTGTCCCATAGTTTCTGGGTCATTGTGTTTTCATTTGTCTCAAGGTATATTTTGAATTTTTTCTTGATCTCATTGTTAACACATTCATTGTTTGGTAGTATGTTCCTTAGCCTCCATGTGTTTGTGTATTCTTTAGGTTTCTCTTATAATTGATTTGTAGTTCCATACCATTGTGGTCAAAGAAGACACTTGATATGATTTCAATTTTCTTAAATTTACTGAGACTTATTTTGTGGCCTAACATGTGACCTATCTTGGAAAATGTTCACGTGCACTAGATAAAAATGTATATTCTGCTGCTTTGGGGTGAAATGCTCTGAAAATATCAATTAATTTCATCTGGACTAGGGTGTCATTTAAGAGCTCTGTTTCTTTGTTATTATTATTATTTTTTAACTGGAAGATCTGTCCATTGGTGTCAATGTGGTGTTAAAGTGCCCTACTATCACTGTGTTACCGTTGATCTCTCCCTTTATGTCGGCCAATGTTTATTTTGTATATTTATTTTGGTACTCTTATGTTGGGTGCATAAATGTTTACTAAGGTTATGTCCTCTTGTTGGATTAATCTTTGTTTTTTATTATATCATGTCCTTCTTTGTCTCTTATTATAGCCTTTGTTTTAAAGTCTATTTTGTCTAATATAAGTATGGCTACTTCAGCATTTTTTTTCATTTCCATTTTCATAAAATATCTTTTTCCATTTCTTTAAGTCTGTGCATCTCTTTCAATCTGAAGTGTGTCTCTTGTAGACAGCATATGTATGGTTCTTGTTTCTTATCCATTCTGCTATCTTATGTATTTTTATTGGAGCATTTAATTCATTTACATTTAAAGTGATTATTTATAAGTACAAAGTTATTGCCAGTTTATTATTCATATTTATGCTTATTCACCTTCTTCTTTTTTTTAAAAAAAGTCCCTTTAACATTTTTTGTAATACCAACTTGGTAACCAAGATTTCTTTACCTTTTTCCTGTCTGGAAAGTTCTTTATCTCACCTCGAATTTAAATTGACAGCTTTTCTGGGTAAAGGAATCTTGGTTGTAAGTTTTTTTTTTTCATTTCATCACTGAATGTTTTGTGCCAATCCCTTCTGGCTGGCAAAATTTTTGTTGAGACATCAGCTGACGATCTTATTGAAGCCTCCTTGTAAGTACTAGCTGTCTTTCTTCTGCTAAGTCTATGATTCTCTCTTTGTCATTAGTTTTTTGCATTTTAATTATTATATATCTTTGTGTTGGCTTGTTTGGGTTCATCTTTTGGGACTCTCTGTCCTTCCTGGACTTGTATGTCTCTTTCCTTTGCCAGGTTAGGTAAGTTTTCCATCATTATTTTAGTGAATAGGTTCTCAATTTCTTGCTCTCTTCTAAGTATCCCTAATGTTATGTTTGTTGCTTTCCCAAATGTCCCTTTAACTTTCCTCTTTTTTTGGATTTTTTTTTCTTTTTGGTGTTATGATTGGATGTTTTCTGCTACCTTTCTTCCAACTTGCTGATTTAATCTTCTGCTTTATCTAATGTACTGTCTATTACTTCCAGTGCATTCTTCACTTCTGTTATTGTGTTCTTCATTTGTGCCTGGTCTTTTTATGGTTTTTATGTCCTTTTTATGCTTACTCTCTCTTTGCTAAAGTTCTCACTGAGAACTATGTTCTTTGAGCATCTACCCCTATGTTCTTTGAGCATCCTTATAATCAGTGTTTGAGACTCTGTACCTGGTATGTGGCTTACTTTTGTTTTATTTAGCTCTTTACCTGGAGTTTTCTCCTGTTATTTTATTTGGGACAAGTTTCTTTGTGTTCTCTTTTGACTTTCTATGTTTGTTTCTAGTTATTAGGTGTATTTGCTACATCTCCTATGCTTAGTCAGATGGCTTCATCTAGTAGGTGCCCTGTGTGGCCCAGTGGCACAGTCTCCCTGGTCACCTGTGCCAGGTGCTCCAGGATTGTTGCTTGTGTGGGCCATGTGTAGTCTCCTGTTGTAGTTATGGTTCGATAGCTGCTGGCATATCAGTGGTTGGTATAGACTTTCAAGCTGACTGGCTCTGAGGATTGGTAGTGCCCACAGGATATGAGTTGTTTATGGGAGCTGATTCTACAAAGTGAGATTTGCCCCATTGGACTCATGTGCCTACCGAGAACCACCTTTTGGGTGTGTCACTTGCAGAACTAAAAAGATGGTGCTTTGTTGTGGTTTGGTGCCAGCCTCCAGCTGTGATGATCTGGGGCCCCTCAAGAGGGGCTCCCATTCAGTACAAGTTTAGCTGCTGCCTCTGACTGCCCAGAGCCACATGGTAAGAGCTACAAAGCTGATAGCTTCTTGTACTAGACCTGGAGGCATGTAGGAGAGACCATGTGGCAAACTGAGCTCAGCTGCCACTATTACTGGGCCTGAGTCAGCTTAGCAAAAGACCCAGGCCACCCTAAACCTGATGCTGGCTACAAACTGCATGTAAGGTTCAACAGCTGAATTGGGTGAGGCAAAGTCTCAGGAACTCACCAGGGTGGGGCAAGCTATGTTCCTCAGGTTAGTATAGATTCATATTTGGTGCCGGTGCTGAGACTGTGGCCATTCACAAAAGTTTTAGATCACATGAAGATTAGCTGCTGCTTTAGTCCCACAGACCTCTAAGATTTGATCAAGAAATGCTGCAAGGAAGGTTTTTGCCTCTTTGTCTCCAAGAGAGCAAGATGGGTCACCAGCAACTGTACTGGAGCCGTCTGAGAAAATTCAGGTAAGATTCTCATTCTTGCTGCATCTGCTAAAACCAGCATGATATGATCTGGAAATATGGCCTCAATATGTGCCACTAGTGTTTCTGTCAGTACGCGAGAAATATAGGCTTCATTAAGTTGGATTAAGTGAACTTCCATGAATGGGGTCATTCCAGACATCTACCTTACTGCAAATAAACAAACAAACAAACAAACAATGCTTGCTCATTGTACGCAAAATAAAAACTTCAATTATGAGTGGGAAAAAAATAAACACTGCAATTTGGGTCAAGACTTGTTGCCTGCCCCCTGAATTGTCTTCGGAGCTGAAACTTGTTCATTGCTGCTATGAGAGCCTCTTGCTGAGAGGACTCTGTGGGGTGGATTTTCTAGCCATTAATATGCCACAGCAATATGAGAGTTAAGTGAGGTGGAGTCCCAGGGGAATCACTGGGGTAGAGGGTTTAGATTTAACCAGGCTAATGCAAATTCAAGATTTGGCCATGTAAGGGGAGGGCTAAACCCAACCAAGATGATACTTGCAAGCAGGCTATACTGGAGAAGGGCTCAACATAGGGATAATGGCTACTGTTTCTCCAGCTCTCACCCTGAAGCCACATAATTTAGTCTTTCCCCGTATTTCTCTGGCACCTCCCAAACTGCCATCTCTATGCCAGATCACAGGGTGAATGCCTATGAGCGGGTAAGACTATGTGTGGTTCCTTAAGAGGTCTGGGTTTCCAGCAGCTTTCTGTCTCACCCAGATGGTCTGAATCCTCGCTGATTTTTACAGTCATATTTTGTGGTGATTTCTACTCCTGACAGTAGGACTCTGGGCTAGGGAGTCCTGGTGTGAGACTGAGGCCCTTTGCCCTCCAAGGGGATCTTAGTGGAAAAGATATGTCTTCTGATGCTCAATTGCCAAAAGCAGGTGTGTGGCCAGGCCATTTTGCATCTGCACCTCTCCTACCAGTCTTGACATGGTCTCTTCTTTATATCCTTAGTCATGGAAATTCTGTTCGGTTAGTCTTCATATGGTTCTCCAAGTTGATTTTCTATATTTTAGTGTAATTTTATTGTGGTCATGGGAGCAGGGAAGAACAACATTTACCTACCCCCATCATCTTGACTGGAACTTGTTTTATTTTACTTTTTGATGTTCATGTCCATTTATCTAAGTGGTTAAACTCTTTGAGGGAAGGGACTTTGTTTGACTTGATATTTAGTCTTCAAGACCTCATATAGAGTAAGTGCTTTAAAAATGTGATGAGGATGCAGAGAGATAGAGATTGAGAGAGAAGGAGAAATAGAGGCAGGGAAGGTGAAAGAGAAAGTGAGCCAAAAGGTCAGAAGAATGCAGATAAAAGCAGTAAGTAAAAAGCATATAAAATCTGGAAGGCAGAAAGGAAAGCAAGCAAAAGGGAGGAAGGAAGGAAGGAAAGAAGGAAGGAAGGAAATGAAGAAGGACGTAAAAAGTAATTCCTGAGAAAGCACAGAGTTTTTCTGCACCGATTAACAATAAAAAGAGTAGCATTTAGGGAGTATATGTGGGAATTCTAAAAGAATTACTTAACGAGACAAAATAAAAATTGTATTACTTGACTAATCATCATTGAAGTGAATAAAACTGTAAAGAACTTTTGCAGTGGTAATTCTGGCTAAGATGACAGAGTAGGTAAACACTGTGCTTGCTTCCTCCTACAATCACATCAAAATTTCATATGAACTAGAGAAGCCATCATTGGGAGTCTCCTAAGGTCTGAATGAACAGAAGTCCTCCAAATGGGGACACACAGAAGAGACCATCTTGAGATTGGTAGGAGGGGTAGAGATGAGAAATGGGCTGGTCTTTCACCCACATGTGGCAGTTTAGAATTGGGAAAATATCTTGACTGTGGAGATCTTTCCAGAGAAACAAGGGTTCTCTGCTCTCCAGTCCAGGGTTCCAGTGTTGGAAAGAAAGGTATCTAAAACTTCTGGTGGTCGAAACCAGTGGGGATTGTGGCTGAGTGAGACAGAGGACTGCGGCCTATATACAGACTTACTCACTGATGGACTCACTCTCTCTGAGCTCTAGCTCTGTGGCAGCAGTTTGAAAGGCAGCCAGGGACATACGGGAAATAAATGATTTTTCTGGCTTCAAAGCAATGGCTGGAGGGGCAGCTTTCTCCCAGACAGAAGTGCTGGCAGGAACATTGTTCTTTGTTGAGCACTCCTCCATCTGGCTTGTAGACCCAGGTGGGCACCATATCTGAGTCTCCATCAATGAAGGTAACACTGTTCACCCTGCCCTGGTGATTCCCTGAGACCCTGCCCTACTCAAAGTGCTGGGCCACTCAAACTGCTTCCAGAGGATTTCCAATATAAATGGCCTGCCTTGGCTCATGTTATATGTTACTCTTAAAGGTTCACAAAACCTAAACAAGCAGCATCTTGCCTCAGCACGCCATGTACTTCTTGCTGAGCAGCCGCAAGCTTGGCACTAGCGGCAGCTGGCCTCGGTTTGTAGCGTGGCCTCTTGAGGCACTTCCAAGCCCAGCATAGGTGGCAGCTATCTGTGGATTGTTGGTGGCTCATGCCAGGTGTCCTTGCGTAGGGCATAGGCTGCAGCTGAACTTGGCTTGTGGTAGGGCCCCTCTCAGAGCTTCTCCTGGTGGTTGGTTTGTGTCTCACCCAGAGCACCACGTGCAATACATCTGAGGACAACACACCCAAAGGAAACACATGGCAGGCACCAGAGCCCTGCTAAAGTGAATTCTGCTCTGTAGGATCAGCCTCTGCACAACAGCTTTTCTACTGATCACAGCCAGTCCTCAGAACCAATCAGCTTAAGGGGCAATTCCTCCCATGACAAACAAACAGCAACCAAGGCTCAACTACAACAGGAGAGCACACACAACCCATACAAGGGACATACCTGGAGCACCCGGCTCCAGTGACTAAATGAAACTGTGCCACGGGACCCACAGCACATCTACTGCATAAAGGTCACTCTACTAAGACCAGGAAACATAGAAGCCCTAACTAATACATAGAAACAAACACAAATAGGCAGCTAAAATGGGAAGACAAAGAAAGATGTCCCAAATGAAAGAACAGCACAAAGCTCTGGAAAAAGAACTAAACAAAATGGAGACAAACAATCTACTAGATGCAGAGTTCAAAACACTGGTTATAAAGATGCTCAATGAACTTACAGGAAGAGTAGATGAACTCAATGAGAACTTTAATAAAGAGAAAGAAGACATAAAAAAAGAAATAGAAACATTAAAAAATAGTCAGAAATAAAGAATACATTAACTGAAATGAAGACTCCCTTAGGAGGAATCGACAGTAGATTATTAGATGAAGCCAAGGACTGAATTAGCGATTTCAAAGACAAGGTAGCAGAAAACACCCAATTAGAAAAACAATAAGAAAAAAGAATCTAAAAAAATGAAGGCCTATGGAACAACATCAAGTGTATCTACATTTGCATCATAGGGATAACAGAAGAACATAGAGAAACAGCAAGGAATCTAAACCCATTTCAATAAATGATGACAGAAAAGTTCCCTAACCTGGTGAAGGAAATAGACATACAAGCCCAGGAAGCACAGAGAGTCCTAAACGAGATGAACCCAAACAGGCCCACACCAAGACACATCATAATTAAAATGCCACAAGTTAAAGACAAAGAGAGAATTTTAAAAACAGCAAGAGAAGAGCAGTTAGTAATCTACAAGGAAGCTCCCATAAGTCTGTCAGCTGATTTCTCAACAGAAACTTTGCAGGCTGGGAGGGATTGGCAGAAAATATTCAAAGTGTTGAAAAGCAGTGAGCTACAACCAACATTACTCTACCCAACAAAGCTATAATTTAGAATTGAAGGACAGATAAAGAGCTTCCCATACAAGAAAAAGCTAAAGAAGTCCACCATTGCCAAGTCAGTATTATAAGAAATGTTAGAGGCACTTCTTCAAGAAGAAAAAGGAAAAAGAAAAATAAGATAAAAAATAATAATAAAATGCCAATAACTACATATTGAGTAACAATTACTTTCAATATAAATGGATTAGGTACTCCAATCAAAAGATAGGGATGCTAAATGGATAAAAAATTAGATCCTTACATATGCTGCTTACAAAAGTCCCACTTGAGACTAAAAGATGCACACAGACAAAGCAAAGGGATGAAAAAAAGGTATTTCATAAAAATGAAAACAAACAAAAAGCTGGGGTAACAATATTTATACCATACAAAATAGACTTTAAAACAGAGACAAAGAAGAAACCAGTTATCCCATTTCAGTGTATTTATCTGAAGAAACCAAATACACTATATTGAAGGGACATGTAAATCTATGTGTCTGTTGCAGCTTCATTTATAGTAGCCAAGATATGGAGGTATCCTGGTTGTCCATCAATGGATGAATGAATCAAGAAGAAGAGATTTTATATATACACACACATACATATGTATGTATGTATGTATGTGTGTATATATATACACACACGTGTGTGTATACGTATGTGTGTGTATATATACATATATACATATATACATATACATATATATGTATGAATGTATGTATGTATGTGTGTATATATATACACACACGTGTGTGTATACGTATGTGTGTGTATATATACATATATACATATATACATATATACATATATACATATACATATATATGTATGAATGGAGTAAGTCAGACAGAGAAAGACAAATGTCGTATGTGGAATCTAGAGATCAAGATAAACAAATAAACAACAGAAACAAGCTTATAGATGCAGAGAGCATTTTGATGTTTGCTAGATTGAGGAGCGAGAGGATGAGTGAAGGGGAAAAGGATTAAAAGGTACAATTGGTAGTTACAAAATAGTCATAGGGATGTAGAAAATAGCATGGGGAATACAGTCATACATCACCATGTATGGTATCAGGGGTGTACTAAATTATTGGGGCGATCACTTCATAAGTATATAAATGTCTAATCACTATGTTGTATACCTTAAATTAATATAATATTGTATGTCAACTATAATTATAAAAATAAAAATATAAAAATTTTTAAAAAGACCACTTGCAGTGAAATATGACTATTGCTCATATCTGCTTATTCTTTATAATGACTAATTCTTTTACATGTATACTATGTTTCTGCATTTTAAAAGTCTTCATTTTCTTGTCAGTGAGCTTGCAGAACATAATCAAACTGTTCTATTAGAACAGACTTATAAAAACAGTATTATCATTTCTTTTTTGCTATGGGTAAATAGCAATTTGATGCAAAAGACCTCCATTTTACATTTTCCAGAGCTTGCTTTCAATCATTTATAGTTAGTAATTATGAGTGGCTTATAAATAAACACTTGGGATGATTTTTTAAATGTTCCACATTTACTTACAGGACTGGTACTTCCACCACTATGTCACTTAAGTGGTTTTGAAACATTGTGTACAGGTTAATTTTACAATGAATTTGAAGTTTGTCATCCTGCTTAAGTACACATATATAGGAAGGATTAACAGACTGCTTGGAGACCAAAAGAAGACAGAGCTAAGGGCAATCAAGACAGAGTCTATTAGAAACATGAAATCAATTGGTCAAAAAGTAGAAGACTGTCAACAAAAATAACATGTTATGGACACTCAAGGCTTTCTGTTTATGCTACAGGAAGGCTAAAATAATCTATGGTTTTCAATGCTTGATTTAGTTTTCCACAAGCCTAATTAACACCAGATTAAGTTTTCTGCCACTATAGTTTATTCCTGATACTGACAAATACTTGTTGTTTATTTGTCTTCTATACAGAAAGACTGTCAGCAATAATGTAATGACACATTTAATAATATTGGAAACAATATAGTAATACTCATGTACGGAAAGTTGTGAACTATTTTAATACTTTTTAGAAAGTCAATTTTCTAACGAACAAGAAATTTCCTGGAAACAAACCATCTCGTGTTCTATCTAGTGTGTCTACTTTGTTTATTATAAAATGCAAATTTAAACATTTCCTGTTTCAAGATGGGCACCTTTGCTTCAACAAGACTGAATTTAATAACAAATTTTTTAAATTTTCCACCAAATGTCACTAATCTCTTTTCTATGACAAATATATGAGAAAGTTTAATTCAGGGATCTCTGTTTAGAACAATACAGAAAGTGAATTGTAACACTATCTTTGCCAACTCATTCTTTTGTGCTTCAATTTTTCCAAACCCAGAAAAGACTTCTTAATCTCACCTCTGGTGATGCTGATATATACATTTATGTTTGTATGTATGTGTGTGTGTGTGTATACATATATATATGTATATATATACACATATACATATATATGTATATCTGTGTTTGTGTATATATAATATATATATATATACATATATATATGTTCAAGATCAATTTGGAATCATGCTACTTATTTTATTTTTCTTTGGATCTTTAAATTCTATGCAAGAGGTTACAGGGACACAATAAAACAGAAGATGTTTGCTTACATATGTGAACAAACCGGCGGCCAGACTTTCATCTTGCTTCCCGAATGTTCCCCCTTGACTTCAAAGAGAGTTTGATAGGCTTAGAAATAGTCAATAGGGTAAAACTGAACAGGAAATCACTATAAAAGAATAGGCTTCAAAAGAATTATTTCAAACTATGACTTATAAAAACATATACTCAAAAGAGATACACAATAATTTATTTCTTTCTGGCTCCTCTTGGCTTAGCCCTCTCCAGTGACCAGGGCTTAACAACTCTTCCAAAAAATCCACAATAAATAGAAGGATAATTTCTCCTTACTACTATTTATTCAACTAGTCAACTTTTTGCTTTAGCTAACATGATCCCTCAAAAGTTGAAAATTTTCCTGTTCCTTCCCAAATTATTTTTCTGAGAAGTGTCAGATTATGTAAGATCCCCTTCCCTCAGACCTCTATACTTTAAATTTCTCAAGACACAGTATGGTTGATCAAGAAAGTCATTACTGAAGAAATCTCTAAGGTTGTTTGACTTCTTCCCTCTCCGTGGTAAATGTTGCCGAATCCAAAGATTGATATATAATAAATTCCTAAATAATGCAAAGTAAGCAATAATAGCCACCTCAGTGATCTGTTAAGTATCTGAAAATATCTCTCTGTGCTCCAGAATTCAAGTTAAACTGCAGTAATCCGTGGATGGTATTGTTTAGGCTTATTCTTAAAATAAAATTGAAACTAATGTCTTCAAATAGCAATAAACAAACAAGAATGAATAGCTCTTTAATAATAGTTGTGGAGTCAATTCTAACTAAACTGTTGCAGTATGTTACTAAGATGACCTCCGAAAGAATAAATACACCAGTCTTCAGTGTATATACCACGTCATTTATTTTACTCCTAATAATTTGTTTTCTTTATTTTAAAAATGGTTTTGGGTTATAACTTACAGACAAAAAAAAGAGTACAGATCTTAATTTTATAACTCAATTTAAGTTTACACATGTATGAATATGTGTACAACCTAGATGAGAACAGAAAAGAAGTCCAGTACTGTAAAGGTTCACTTATTCCACTTCAGAGTCAGTATCCTCAAATAATTATTATTTTGACATTAATCAACATGAACTCATTTTTTATGAATATCGTACACGCACACACACACACATATACATATATATGATGGAACCATATAGTATATAGTCTTTTGTGCCTGAATTCTTTTCCTTGTAACTATGTATCTATGTTATTGCACTATTACTATTTAATTATGTTTTATTACTTTCTTAATTGAGGTCTAAACTATTGCTAAAGAGTTTATAAATTACAATATTATTTCAATACATGAGGTATCTAATGAAAATGAGGAACTTTGACTTCAGGCTATTAACCATGTCCTGTTTAGCCCATCATATCAATGTTACTGTTATCATAAAATTGAGACATTCTCAAAAATATCTCTGTTTCATGAATGTATCAGAAATAGATAATGGTTTGCTAATCAAAAGGAACAACTCTTTTTGAGGCTCTGTCGATTGCGTAATAACAGTATTAAAATGAAGGTGTAAGCAAGGTGATATTGAAATTTTGATGGAACATTTTCCATTTTCTTTTTTTAAATTTTATTTTATTAGTTTCAAGTATACACAGTACATTGGTTAGATATTTATACAGTTTATAAAATGATCCTACTAATTGCTCCTTCTCTCCTTTGGTTCTTCATCTAACCAATACATTAATGTTAACTGTATTCCCTATACCATGCTCCCCATGCCTGTAACTATCTATCAACTACTAATTTGTACTTCTTTAACCCTTTGCTCCACTTTCCCAGTGCCCCAACCTCCCTCCCTTCTGTCCATCACCAAATCGGCGTCTATATTTCTGAGTCTGTTTTTGATTAGTTTATGTTATTTGTTCCTTAGAGTCCACATATAAGTGAAATCATATGGTATTTACCTTTCTCTGTCTGACTTATTTCACTCAGCATAATAACCTCTAGGTCCATTCATGTTGTTGCAAATGGTAGGATTTCATTTTAAAAAATGAAATTTCATTTAAAAAAATGAAATCCTAAATGGCTGAGTAATATTCCAATGTATGTATGAACTATAATTTCTTTGTCAAATCGTCTGTTGATGGGCATTTAGTTTGCTTCCATATCTTGACTATAGTAAATTGTGCTGCCATGAATATTAGGGGACATAGATCTTTACGAATTATTGTTTTGGTTTTCTTTGGATAAATACCCAGAAGTGCAAATACTGGGTTAAAAGGTATATCCATTTTAATTTTTTGAGAAACCCTCAGGTAGTTTTTCATAGTGCCTTTACCAGTTTGGAATCCCACCAATAATGTATGAAGCTTTTCTTTTTCTGATCCTCTTCAACACTTGTTCTTTCATTTATTGATGATAGCCATTTTGACAGGTGTTAGGTGATATGACGTTGTGGTTTTAATTTGCATTTCTCTGATAATTAGTGACCTTGAGCATCTTTTCATATGTCTTTTGGCCATTTGTATTTCCTCTGTGGAGAAGTATCTGTTCAGGTCTTCTGCCCATTTTTTTACGTGAATCTTTTTTTTTGTTGTTGAATTGTATTAATTCTTTTTGTTTGTTTGTTTTTTATGAATTCTTTATATATTTTGGATATTAACCTCTTACTGAATATATCATAAGTGAATATTTCCTCCCAATCAGTTGGTTTGTCTTTTTGTTTTGTTGATGGTTTCCTTTGCTGTACAAAAACTTTTCAGTTTGATGTAGTCCCATCTGTATATATTTTTTTCTTTTGTTTCCCTTGCCCAAGGAGATATATCTAAAAAGAAATTCTTGTTAGTAATATCAGAGAGTTTACCGCCTATGTTTTCTTCTAGAAGTATTATGGTTTGGAGCCTTACATTTAAGTCTTTAATCAATTTTGAATGTGTTATTGTATATGTTGTAAGGTATTACAGCTTCTATTTTTTTGCATGTATCGGTTCAATTTGCCCAACACCATTTATTGAAGAGACTTTCTTTACCACATTGTATATTCTTACTTCCTTTGTTATATATTAGGTGAACATATAGGCATGGATTTATTTCTAGGCTCTCTATTCTTTTCCATTGATCAATGTATCTGTTTTTAAGCCACTACCATGCCATTTCGATTTTTGTAGGCTTTTAGTATATTTTGATATCAGATTGTGTTATACCTCCAAATTTGTTCTTCTGTCTCAAGATTACCATGGCTATTCGAGGTCATTTATGGTTCCATGTAAATTTTAGGATTATTTGTTCTAGCTCTCTGAAAAATGTCATTAGTATTTTGATCAGAATTGCATTTAATCTAGAGATTGCTTTGGGTAGTATGGCCATTTTAATGATATTGATTTTTCCTAACCATGAACACAGTACATGCATCCATTTATTTGTATCTGCTTCAATTACTTTTTTCAATGACATAATTTTCTGAGATCAGTTCTTTCATCTCCTTGGTTAATTTGATTCCCAGGTATTTTATAGGTTTTGATGGGATTGTAAATGAGATATTTTTCTTAATTTCTCTTTCTGAAAGCTCGTCATTTATGTATAAAAATGCCACCAACTTCTGAATATTCATTTTGTATTCTGCTACTTTACTGAATTCGTTGATCAGTTCTAACAGTTTTTGGTAGAAACTCTAAGGTTCTTTCCATATAGCATCATGTCATTGGCGAAAAACAAGATTTTACTTCTTCCTTTCCAATTCAGATAGTTTTATATCTCTTTCTTGTCTTATTGCTATAGCTAAGACTTCCAATACAACGTCGAAGAGGTGTGGGGAAAGTGGGCATCCTTGTCTTGTTCCTGATCTTACAGAAAATGCTTTTAGCCTTTCCCCCATTGAATAAGCTGTTAGCTGTAGGTATGTTCAGGTATGTTCCCTCTATTCCCTCTTTGCTATCAATATGATCATATGTTTTTTATCTTTCGATTTGTTAATGTGGTGTATCAACATTAATTGATTTTCAGATACTGTACCACCTTGCATCTCAGGAATAAATCCAACTTAATCATGATGTATGATATTTTAAATGTATTGCTGAATTCGGTTTGCTAATATTTTGTTGAGGATTTTTGCATCACAGTCCATAAGAGATATTGGCCTATGGTTTTATTTTTTTTGTAATGTCTGTCTGGTTTTGAAATCAAGGTAGCGTTGGCCTCATAAAAGAAGTTAGGGATCCTTCATTTTTTTTTTTTAGAATACTTTTAGAAGTAGGTATTAATTCTTTGAATGTTTGGTAAAATTCATCTATGGAACCTTCTGATTCAGGACTTTTGTTTTTTGGGAGATCTTTGATTACTGATTATATTTCATTGCTTATAATCGATCAGTTCAAATTTTGTGTTTCAGTCTTGGGAGATTGTTTATTTCCGAGAATATGTTAATTTCTTCCAGATTCTCCAATTTGTTGGCATATAATTGCTCATAGTATTTTCTTATGATCCTTTGTATTTCTGTGGATTCCGTGATTATTTTTCCTCTTTCGTTTCCAATTTTATTTATTTGAATCTTCTCTCTGTTTTCCTTGATGAGTTTGGCTAAGGGTCTGTCAATTTTGTTTATCTTTTCAAAGAACCAGTTCTTAGTTTCATTAATCTTTTGATTGTTTTTCTAGACTCTATTTCATTTATTTCTCCTAAGATCTTTATTATTTCCTTCCTTCTATTCACTTTGGGCTTTGCTTGCTGTTCTTTTTCTAGTTCTTTTAAGTGTAGGATTAGATCATGTATTTGAGCTTTTTCTTGTTTCTTGAGGTAGACTTGTATTGGTATGAATTTCCCTCATGGGATAACTTTTGGTATATCCCATAAATTTTGAGTCGTTGTGTTTTCATTTCCATTTGTCTCTTGGTATCTTTTGATTTCTTCCTTGATCTCATTGATAACACATTCATTGTTTAGTAGCATGTTATTTAGCTTGTATGTGTTTGTGTCTTTTCCATTTTTTTCTTGTAGTTGGTTTGTAGTTTCATACCATTGTCATCAGATAAGACAGTTGTTATGATTTCTTTCTTAAATTTATTGAGACATGTTTTGTGTCCTAAGATATGGTCTACCTTGGAAAATGTTTCCTGTGCACTTGAGAAAAATGTATATTTTACTGCTGTGGGGTAAAATGCTCTGAAAATATCTATTAAGTCCCTCTGACTAGTGGGTATTTTAGACCCATTGTTTCCTTCTTGATTATTTGCCTGGAAGATCTGTCTATTGGTGTCAATAGGGTATTAAAGTCACCTACTATGAGTGTATTACTATTGATCTTTCCTTTTATGTCAGCCAATAATTGCTTTACATATGCAGGTGCTCCCATGTTGGGTGCATATATGGTTACTATGGTTATGTTCTATTGAATTATTGATCCCTTTATCATTATGCAATGCCCTTTTTATTTCTTATTATAGACTTTGTTTTAAAGTCTATTTTTCTCATATAAGTATTACTACCCTGGCTTTTCTTCATTTAATTTTTGTGAAGTATCTTTTTTCCATCCCTTTACTTTCAGTCTTGCAGTTTCATTTGATTTAAGTGGGTCTCTTGTAGACAGTACATACATGGGTCTTGTTTTCTTATCTATTCAGCTACACTATGTTTTTTGATTGGAGTATTTAATCCTTGTACATTTAAAGTGATTACTGATATGTACATATAGTTACTGCCATTTTATTATCTGGATTTATTTTTCTATTTTTTTGACCACTTTTTTTTTTACAGAAGTCCCTTTAACATTTCTTGTAATACTAGCTTGTTGGTGATGAACTCCTTAAACTTTTTCCTGTCTGGGAAGCTCTTTGTCCCTCCTTCCATTTTAATCACAAGCCTTGCTGGGTAGAGTATTTGTGGTTCTAGATTCTTGTTTTTCATACCTTTAAATATTTCTTCTCAATCCCTTCTGGCCTGCAAAATTTCCATTAAAAAATCAGCAGACATTCTTATGGGAACACTCATGTATGTAACTAGCTGCCTTTCTCTTGCTGCTTTTAAGATTCTCTCTTTGTCTTTGACATTTAATATTTTAATTATATGTCTTGGTGTGGATCTCTTTGAATTTACTTGTTTGGGACTCTTTGTGCTTCTTGAACTTGTATGTCTATATTTTTTACCAGGTTAAGAAAGTTTTCTGTCATTATTACTTCAAATAGATTATCAATCCTTTTCTCTCTTCTCCTTCAGGTACTCGTATGATCTGGATATTGTTATGCTTATTTTGTCCCAGAATTTTCTTAAACTATCGTCATTTTTTTAAATTATCTTTTCTTTTTGTTGTTCTAATTGGGTGTATTCCACTGCCTTGTTTTCCAGTTCACTAATTCGATCTTCTACATCCTCCAATCCTTCTAGTGTACTCTTCATTTTAGTTATTATATTCTTCATTTCTGTCTGATTATTTTTCATGGTCTCTATGTTATTTTTAATGCTTACTTTCTCTCTGTTGAGGTTTTCATTGTGCTCATCCATTCTCTCTCTAAGTTCATTGAGCATCCTTATAACCATTATTTTGAACTGTATCTCTGGTAGGCTGCTTGCCTCTGTTTCATATAGCTTATTTTCTGGAGTTTTTTCCTGTTGTTTCCTTTGTGGCATGTTTCTTTGTTTTCTCATTTTATTAGCCTCTCTGTGTTCATTTCTATGTGTCAGGAATATTTGTTTTGTCTCTCAGCCTTGGCCAGATAGCTTTTTGTGGAAGGTGTCCTATGTGGCCTAGTGGCACAGTGTCCCCAATCTCTCGTGCCAGGGTCTCTGGATGTGATACTTGTGTGGGTTGTGTGTGATCTCCTGTTGTTGCCAAGTCTTTATTGTTGTTAGTATAGCAGTGGATGGGATTAACACTCAGGCTGACTAATTATGGGAATTGCCTGCACAGGTTAAGAGTTGCTGTGTGGGGGTTGAACCCACTGAGTGGGATTTGCTCTAGCAGGCTTGTGTACTTGTTGCAACCACCCTTTGTGCGTGCCACTAATCGAGCTGGTCTGGATTTGCTCTGTAGTGGCCTGGTGCCAGCCTCCAGATGTGTTGATTTTTTTGGCCTCTTGGGAGGGGTTCCCTACTAGGCCAAGGTCAGCCACTGCTTTTGATTGCTCAGGGGACAATCATTGGGGACTATAGCTATCCATAGATGTTTGTTGCCTATGCTGGATCTATAGGTAAGTGGAAGAGACAATGCTGTAAGCAATGATTGGTTATCTTTCATCGCAGACTTAGGGCAGTTTAGCAGAGGGACCAGTGCTTCTCAAGGCCTAACACTGCCTGTCCGTTGCCTGTAAGTCTCTGAAACTTGAAGAGCCTCTGGGCGATACGCATGTCAGTTGGTGCAGGGTCCCCAGAAGTCTCCTGGATCTATAGAGTAAATTCCCCCCTGCCATTGCAGTGTCAGTTTACATGCCAGTGCTGTCTCTATGGCTCCTTGTACAAGTTTTCAATCATAGCGAGGTCAGCTGCTGCCCATTTTGGGCCTGAATATGCTATCCCAGAGCAGGGGCGGCTGCATCTCAATGTAAGGTGGGCACTTTGTGGATGGGGCAGGAGCTCACGGAGTCAAGGGCCGTCAGGTGATAGCCTCAGTTTTCTGCAATTTCTGTGTCTGCACATTCCCACAATAGTCACAGATCACATGGAGACAAGCTGCTGTCTGGGGTAGTCCCCCAGACACCTGCTATACCCTCAAGAAAGGTTGCAGCTTGTACAGGCAGCAGTGTTCTTCCCACAACGATTTTCCACAAAATGTGCTCACTGTGCTAGCCAAGGTCTGTTGCCTGTGCAGAATGCACAATCCCAGAGCCAAGCAGGACAGGGGAGGCTACCTATCAATGGGCTACAGACCCTCTGTGGCTTGTATCTCAGGGAGACAAGGCCATCAGCCCAATGCAGCCTCAGTTTTGCTGCAACTTCTGTGCCTGGGCTTTTCTGCTGTTAACACAGATCACAGAGAGTGAGATCAGTTGTCATCTGGGGTGGCCCCACAAACCCCTGTGATCCCCGGACACAGTATTGCAACTCTTGCAAGGAGTAGAGGTTTGCCTGAAACTTATTTCTGTTCAGTGCCAGCCCAGTGCTAGCCAAAGTTTTTGCCTGTGTGGATTGGGAGACTCAAAAGCGTGAGGTACAGAGTTGGTAGTTCATTGTCAAAGGACCACCTGAGGCAATTGTGGGTAGGGTAGTGCAGGGTCTCAGGGAGATAATGGGAGTCAGATAAATATATTCTCACTCTTCCTGCAACTTTGGTAACCATTAACATGTTCCCGCAGAAGTCCCAGGTCACAGCAAGACCAGCTGCTATCTGGGACTGGCCCACAGATCCCCAAGATCTGCCCATGTTCTTGTTGGCAGCAGTGATCTGCCAGAAACAATCTCTGAAATGTATGCTCACAGTGCTGGCTGCCAGCTGTGAATATTCGGCCCTGTATTGGTGCAGGGTGTGGCAGCCATCCAGCAACAAAAATCCCCGGGGCCATCTTCAGGCTGGGTGGGTGAGGGCTGATCTTAGGCCATAGCTTCCAAATGGCCCTGTGGGAGGGGTTTGCACAGTCAAGCTATTGAGGTCTGTAGATTGCCTGGTAGAGGGGCAGGACTAAGGCACAATGGTGGCTTCCCTTCCAGACCTTGTTCTGACACTGAGTAATGTAGACTTTCTCAGTAAGAATCCCACACGAGTATAGGGAATGCAGTTGGCATTAATGTAATGGCTTGGTGGAGAGCTGGAGAAAAGAAAGAGAAATTTGGGAGATCATTTTATAAACTGTGTAAATATCTAACCAATGCTATATACTTGAAACTAAATTTAAAAAAAAATCAGGAAGTAGGAAAACACTGCTTGGGAAGAAAGTATAGATCAAAGTCAGCTGGAGCCATCACCAGGTTTCCCGAAGATTTGGGTCTATAATTTCTCTAAGTGTTTCTTGGAACATAGTAAGCCATCAAAATTGTTGTATAAATAAATGGATTTCCAAGTTTTATTCTGATTTTGGATGTTCTACCTGCTAAAAATAGAATAACCAATTTTTAAGTGTAAATAAGATATACTAGATTTTGTTATTTTTGCAACTTCACTCTTGACTAAGCTTATGTTTCTGGCTCATATATGCTTTAGGTGTCTCGAGATAAGTGTCCTCATTGAGACTCTTATTTTTTGCCTATAAATCAGCATGCTCTTGGAGAACACACACACACACACACCCTCAATCCAAATTAACAAGAGAGCTACAGCTATAATGTAGGTCACCTTATTCCTAATTCAGTATTATTTCTATTCCAATACATTACCACACAATTGATGACTATTGAAACACTTTTTTAAACTGGTAGGGGTTGCTCCTACATTTATGGATATAAGAAGGAGTAAGATATAAAATAACTAGAGAAACTAAGCAAAACAATTTAAACTGAAATGAACAATTTTTAAATTTCTAATTTTAATGCTTTGGATACATTTTTAATACAAAATAGCACTATATATTTAGTCTTGGTCTAGCTCCTTTGGTACTGTCTCACTAAAATAGAATTACCTTCTAATTACGGTGTGCTTTGTAGTGTTTCCACAATGATTATCTCATTGAACCATTATAACAATCCAAAATGTAGGGGAAATATTGCATTTCAAAAATGAGAAACTAAAATCTATATAAATCACTTATTTAGGGACAGAACACAGAGTTTCTGCCTCTTGAAACCAGTGTTATTTCTATTGCATTTAAATTCAAAAACTTCATTGAGTCTCTATTAAGTATTTTCACTATGATACAAAGTGATTAAAACAGTCCTTGTTTATATATCATACTTTTTTGTAATACTTTATTACATTTTTTTCAAAACAATTATATGCTATATCAATTTATGCATTGGGTCATTTATTATATACTCATGACAATTAATTGTGAATGTCAGTGGTCGTGTTTATTTGCTATAAACAAACACTTAAAATGTGGAGGTAGCTTTCAAATTGATTAATGAACAGAGGCTGAAAAATTTTTAAGGACCAAGTTAGAAAAAGCCTAGAGTTCTTTAAATATATGGTTAGTATAAATATCAATATTAAAGACTCTGGTGAGAAAGATTCAGAAGGAAAGGAATAACAAAGTAGAAAGAAATCTATATTACCTTAGAGAATACATGTGTAGTCATAAACAAACTGTTGGTAGAAATATAGACATTAAAAAAGCCGCTACTGAATGCTTAGACAGAAATGAGGAGCATAGTAGAGAATATGTTGTGCAAATGGCTTTTAAAGACAGAGAAAGGGGCCATAAGTCAAGCTGGAAAAATAAGGCAAACCACTTCTACCTTAGAGCTTTCATAAGAAATGCATCCCTATAGACACATTTTAGATGTCTGATCTCCAGAAATGTAAGATAACAAATTGGTGATTTTTAAGCCACAAATTTTGTGGCAATTTGTTAAAGCAGCAATAGGAAACAAATTTCTTTTCTAAACATTTTGCCTTTTAATTTGCCACCTGAATTTTATCTAGATCAAACTGATTAGGTCACTTAAACTCAACACTGTTTTACTTTTTATTTTATTTATTTATTTTTAAAAGTCTTTTTTTGTTTGTTTAATTAATTATTTTTTTAATGTTGACATGGGTTAACAAAATCCAGTGTTTCAGGTGTAAAATTTAACAGATATATATATATATATATATATATATATATATATATATATATATATACACATACACGTACACACACACATATATACATATATGTATATATGTATATGTATGTATATGTATATATACATATATATATATATGTGTATATATATATTGCATTGCCTGTTTACCTCCCATAGTTATATTTCTTTCTGTCACCACATATTTGACCCCTTTTACCCTACTTACCTCTCTGCTTCCCCACCCTCCCCACTGCCTCTGGTAACCACTAGTTTATTATCCATGTCCATAATCTCTGTTCATTTGTCCTGTTCATTTGTTTCAGCACTGTTTTAAATACTCTGAAGGAAGATCTTGTTAAAGTACAAATTCTAATTTAGTGGGTCTGGGGTTGGGCTTGAATTCTGCAGTTGTAACAAATTCTTAGGTGATGCCAATATAGTTTGAATAGGGTAGCAATATAATTTGCTACAGTAAATCATTAGTCACAGCCCTCCTTAGTACCTACATAGTAATTTTAGTCATATAATGGCTTGCTCTTTATTCCTATAGCCACTAAATTAAGTCATTTTTTAAAACATTTGTTTGTTTATCTAAGACAGAACAGAAGGATGTGATCTTTTCAGGGAAATAACTAAATTGGCTTTGTCATTTCTGGGGAGGCCTGGCCAGGCCAAGCAGGCCGATCTCTCCTGCAGCCCACGGGGAAGGGCTAAGCAGTGTCCCCCCAACTTGGAGGAGGCCAGGGCTTAAGGTAGCAGTCTCATTTCAGTTCAGCACCTGAGTAACTCAAGCTTTTAATTAGCTTGGGACAAAGCAAGAAGACCTGCCTGCACATCCCAACACCCCTGAGACCCTGAGCCCTCCCCAAGTGGCAGGACAAAGGATCGGCCCCCAAGAGCTCCAGCTGGGAACTGAGGAGACAGAAGAGTTCACTAGCTTTCTCACCAAGACAGGTAAGAAGAGAGGAGAGAGAGACATACACACAGACACCAAGACACACAGAGGTGGGGAAAGAGAGACACAGAGACAGAAGCAGACAAGGGAGAAAAACAAGCAGAGCCTCTTAGGGAAGCTGAGACCCCTGCCTCTGGAGACAGGACTCTTCTGAAGCAGGAAGAAGGGCCCCAGAACTGGGAGGGGACTTAAGTTGACTTGGTAAGAAGGACCCACAAGGCCCAGTGTGCTCTTTCATTCACTCATTCATTCATTCACTCAGTTCTATAAACCTCTGGAGCTGCTTCTCTGTTTTGAGCTTTGGGCACAGCCTTTCTTTCTTCCCAGCTAGATTTGATAGTCCCTTCAATCTCTGGGGGTCTGGAACAGAGAATTCCTGTTCAAATGCAGCTCAGCTGCCAGCCTAGCACTGGAAGTGTCCTAGGGGTGAGGATGGAGGAATTCATAATGATCGTGGACACTTGGCAGAAATGAATGTGCTCTGAGCCCTATAAGAGGGCCCACAGCATGTATACAAGGTGGGCAGAGCATGGGGGGACTGGAGTCAGAGAGACTTCCTGGGTGTTCTGGTATCTGATGGGACCAGTTAGATGCTCTTACCCATTTTTCACTGCTTTCTTTCTTTCTTTTTTCACTGTAACTATCTATCTTTCCTTTTTAAACAAGTTTCAGATATAGAGTAAAATTGCTAGACATTTATATAATTTATTAAGTGATCCCTCAGATTACTCTATCATACATCTGGCACTACACAAAGCAATTCCAATTACACTGACTATATTCCCTATTCTGTGCTCTACATCCCTGTGACTGTTCTCTAACTACTAATTTATACTTCTTCGTCCCTTCACCTTTTGTACCCAGTCTTCCAACTCCCGCCCCTCTAGCAATCATTAATTTGTTTTCTGTATCTGTGAGTCTGTTTTCATTAGGTTTGTTCATTTCTTTTGTTCCTTAGATTCTGCACTAAGTAAAATCATACAGTATTTATCTTTCTCTGTCTGACATATGTCACTCAGAATACCTTCTAGGCCCATCCACATTGTTTCAAATGGTAGGATTTTATTTTTTATGACTGACTAATATTCCATGAGATATATGTACCATAATTTCTTTGTACAATCATCTATTGATGGTCACTTAAATTACTTTCATTACTTGGCTATTGTGAATAGTACTGCTGTGAACATAAAGGTACATGGATCTTTACAAACTGATATTTTGCTTTTCTTTGGATAAATGGCCAGAGATGAAATTCCTGGGTGAAAGATAGTTCTAATTTTAAATGTTTGAGGAACATCCAAACTATTATCCATAGTGACTGCACCAATTTACAATTCTACCAACAGTGTATAAGGATTACCCTTTCTCCACATCATCGCCAACGCTTGTTGATTTTTGATTTGTTGACAGTAGCTATTCTTACAGGTGTGATGTGATATCTCATTGTGGTTTTAATTTGCATTTCTCTGATGATTAGTGACCTTGAGCATCTTTTAATATGTGTATTGGCCACCTGTATTTCCTCTTTGGAGAAATATCTATTCAGGTCTTCTGCCCATTTTTAAAATTGGATTGTTTTTATTGTTGAGTTGTATAAATTCACTATAAATTTTGGCTATTAACCCCTTATCAGATGTATCACAGGGAAATATCTTTTCCATTCAGTAGTTTGTCTTTTTGTATTGTCGTTGGTCTCCTTTATTGTGGAAATACTTTTTAGTTTGATGTAATCTCGTTTGTTTATTTTTTCTTTTGTTCCCCTTGTCCAAAGAGATGTATCAGACAAAAAAAAATGTTACTAATAGTAATATCAGAGAGTTTACTGCCTGTGCTTTCTTCTAGAAGTTTTATGGTTTCAGGTCTAATATTTAAGTCTATAATCCATTTTTAGTTTATTCTTGTTTATGGTTAAGGAGGTAGTCCAGTTTCATATTTTTTGTGTGTGTATATCCATTCAGTTTTCTGAATACCATTTATTGAAGAGACTGTCTTTACCTCATTGTGTATTCTTGCCTCCTTTGTCATATATTAAGAGACCATATAGGTGGGAATTTATTTATGGGCTCTCCGTTTTATTCCATTGATCTATGTGTCTGTTTTTATGTCAGTACCATGCTGTTTTGATGGCATAACCTTGTAGTATAGATTGATATCAGGTAGTGTGATAACTCCAATTTTGTTCTTTATTCTCAAGATTGTTATGGTGTTTGGGATCTTTTGTGGATCCATATTTTTCAATGACAAAGCTTTCTAAGAACAGGTCTTTTATCCCCCTGGTTAATTTGATTCCTAGGTATTTTATTGATTTTGATGCAATTGTAAATGGAATTGTTTTATCTCTTTCTTTTTCTGATAGTTCTTTATTGGTGTATAAAAATGCAACTGACTTCTGAATATTAGTTTTCTTTCCTGATAAATTAAATTTACTTATCAGTTCTAATATTTTTTGATAGAATTTTTAGGGTTCTCTCTATATAGTATCATGTCAGCTACAAATAATGACAGTTTTAATTTTTCCTTTCCAATTTGGATGGCTTTTATTTCTCTTTCTTTTCTGATTTCTGTAGCTAGGACTTCCAATACTATGTTAAATAGATGTAGGGAAAATGAGCCTCCTCATCTTGTTCCCAGTCTTAAGGAAAACACTTTTAGCCTTTTTCCATTAGTATGTTAGCTGCAGATTTGTCGTATGTGGCATTTATTATGTTGAAATGTGTTGCTTCTATTCCCACTTTGCTGAGAGTTTTTATCATAAATGGATGCTGGATGTTTTCAAATTCTTTTTTTTTATTTATTGGTATAATCATATATTTTTTTATCTTTCAGTTTGTTAATGTGGTATATCATATCAGTTGATTCATGGGTATTGAATGGAACTTGCATCCCAGGAACAAATCCAACTTGATCATGGTGTATGATCTTTTTAATGTATTGCTGAATTCAATTTGCTAATTCAGTTTTATTGAGTATTTTGCATCAATTTTTGTCAAGGATATAAGCCTATAGTTTTCTTTATTTGTACAGTCCGTGTTTGGTTTTGGAATTAGGGTGATGATAGACTCATAAAAAGAATTAGGAGCTTTCCTTCCTCTTGAATCATTTAGAATAGGTGTTAATTCTTCGAGTGCTTGGTAAAATTCATCTATGAAGCCATCTGGTCCAGGATTTTTGTTTTTTGGAAGGTTTTTGATTACTGAATTGATTTCCTTGTTGGTAATCAGTCGGCTCAGATTTTCTGTTTCTTCTTGACTTAGTCTTGGCATGTTGTGTGTTTCTAGGAATGTATCTATTTCTTCTAGGTTGTCCAATTTTTTGGTATACTATTGCTCGTAGTTTTCTTACAATCTTTGTATTTCCATACAGTCTGTCATTACTTCTCTTCTGTCATTCCTGTTTTTATTTATTTGGGTCCTCTCTCTTTTTTTCTCAATGAGTCTGGTTAAAGGTTTATCAATTTCGTTTATCTAAAGAACCAGCTATTGGTTTCAGTGTTCTTTTGTATTGTTTTTCTAGACCCTGTTTCATTTATCTCCACTCTAATTTTTATTGTTTCCTTCATTCTACTCACTTTGGGCTTTGCTTGCTGTTCTTTTACTAGTTCTTTTAAGCGAAAGATTATATTGTGTATTTGAACTTTTTCTTGTTTCTTGAAGTAGGCCTGTATCAGTATGAATTTCTCTCTTAGGACTGTTTTTGCTGTGTCCCATAGTGTTTGAGATATGGTGCTTCCATTTTCATTTGTCTCTAGGTATCTTTTGATTTCTTATTTGATGTCATTGTTAACCTATTCATTTAGGCTCCATATGTTTGTGTATTTTCCAGTTTTTTTCTTGTAGTTGATTTTTAGTATCATACCATCGCGGTCAGAGAATACACTTGATATGATATCAGTCTTCTCAAATTCGTTGAGACTTGTTTTGTGACTTATCATGTTGTCTATTCCAGAAAATGTTCCATGTACACTTGAGAAGAATGTATATTCTGCTGTTTTGGAATAAAGTGCTCTTGAAAATATCAATTAAATCCATCTTGTTTAGTGTGTCATTTAAGGCTTCTGTTTTCTTGGTGATTTTTTGTCTGGAAGATCTGTCCTTTTGTGTCAATGGTGTGTTAGAGTCCCCTACTATGAGTGTATTACTTTTGATCTCTCTCCTTTTATGTCAGTCAATAATTGCTTTATATATGTAGGTACTCCTATGTTGGGTTCTATATGTTTACTAGGGTCATATTCTCTTGTATTGATCCTCTTATCATTATGTAATGTCCTCCTTTTTCTCTTATTATAACCTTTGATTTAAAGTCTATTTTGTCTGATATAAGTATTGCTACCCTAGCTTTTTTTTTTTCCATTCCATTTGCATGAAATATCTTTTTTCATCCTTTTACTTTCAGTCTGTATGTATCATTTTATCTGAAGGTGGTCTCTCGTAGACAGCATATGTATGGTTCTTGTTTTCTTATCGATTCAGCTACCCTGTATCTTTTGATTGGAGTGTTTAATACATTTACATTTAAATTGTTTATTGATAGATACATAGTTATTGCCATTTATTATTTTTATTTATGGGTTTATTCTTTTTGCCCTTTCTTTTTACAGAAGTCTACTCAACATTTATTGTAATATTTGTTTGTTGATGATAAATTCCTTAGGTTTTTCTTGTCTGGTAAGCTTTTTATCTTACTTTTTATATCAATTGATACCCTTGCTGGATAGAGTAGTCTTGGTTGTAAGTTTTATTCTTTATCATTTTAAATATTTTATGCTAATTCCTTCTGGACTGCAAAGATTCTATTGAAAAGTCAGCTGACATTCTTATGGGACTAGCCTTGTAAGTAATTAGCTGTCTTTCTCTTGTTGCTTTTGAGATTCTCTCTTTGTCTTTAACCTTTGGCATTTTAATTATGATGTGTTTGGTGTGGGTCTTTTTGTGTTCCTTTTGTTTGGAACTCTGTGCTTCCAGGACTTGTATGTCTATTTCCTTCACCAGGTTAGGAAAATTTTCTGTTATTATTTCTTGAAATAGATTCTCAATCTCTTGTACTTTCTCTTCTCCTTCCAGTACCTCTATGACACAGATATTGGTATGTTTTTTGCTTTACCAGACATCTCTGAATCAGTGATCCCCAACCTTTTTGGCACCAAGGACCAGAGTTCCTATAAGAATCTAATGACTGTTAATCTCAGGTGGAAGTGAGGTGGTGATCTGGGAGTGGCTGCAAATACAGATGAGTGGCTCACCCACCACTCACCTCCTGCTGTATGAGCCAGTTTCTAACAGGCCATGGACTTGTTCTAGTCTGTGACCTGGGGGTTGAGGACCCTGTCTTAAACTTTATTCTTTTAAAAAAAAATTCTTATTGTTGTTGCTGTTGTTGTTGTTGTTGTTCTGTTTAGGTGTTTTCTGCTACCTTGTCTTCCAACTCACTGACTTAATCCTCTGTTTCATCTAGTCTACTGCTAATTCTTTCTAGTGCATTCTTCATTTTAGTTATTATATATCTCATTTCTGAATGGTTCTTTTTTCAGGGTCTCTATGTCTTTTTCTTGCTTATAATCTGTCGGAGTCCTCACTGAGATGATCTATTCTTCCCTTAAGTTCATTGAGCATCCTTATAACCAGTGTTTTGAATTTTGTCTCTGGTAGGTTACTTGCCTCCTTTTTGATTAGTTTTATTTTTCTGGAGTTTTCTCCAGTAGTTTCATTTTTGGCATGTTTGTTTTCTCATATTAGTTGCCCTTCTGCATTCGTTTCTCTGTATTAGGAAGATTTGTTACATCTCCCAGTCTTGGCCGGGTGGCCTTATATAGTTGGTGTCCTGTGTGGCTCAGTTGCTCAGTCTCCTTGATAACCTGCACCAGGGGTTCTGAGTGTATTCCTTGTGTGGCTTGTATGTGTTCTTTTTGATAGCTAATCCTTGATTGCTATTAGCATGTCAGTTGATGAGATTGAATATCGGGCTGACTGGCTATGGGGATTGGACATCCCCAGGGGGTATGAGCTGCTGTGTGTGGGTAGAACCCCATGGAGTGGGATTTGCCCTAGCAGTCTTGTGTACATATTAAGACCACCCTTTGGGTGTGTCACTTTTGGGGCTAGTCAGGGGGTGCTCTATTGTGGTCTGATGCCACCTTTGTATATGTTGGTTGGGCCCCTTTGAAAGGTCAGCCACTGCGTTTGATTATTCAGGGCTACCTGGTAGTACTTACAAAGCAATCCATGGATGGTTGTTGCCTTGTCAGATTTAGAGGCAAGTGGGAGAGATCACACTGCAGGCCAAGGTCAGTCACTCCCAGCCCTGTCATGGCTCAGCAAAAGGACCAGTGCACTTTAAGGTCCTTAGGCTACCTGCCAGTTGCTCATAAGTCTCTGTAGCTGTAAGAGCCTTCAGTTGGTATGGAAGTTGGGTGGGATGGGGACCCAGTGAGTCACTAGGTAAAAACGTGCAGGTTTCACCCAACCAATGCAGTGGAATGAGCCAATTCTGTCAAGCCAATGCAGATTGCTGATAGTGCTGAGCCCACAGGCTCCCACAAAAGTCACAGATCACAGAGGCCAGCCGCTGTTTGCCTCAGGTCTCCAGGCCCCAGCAATCTACCTGAGAGGCACTGCAGTTCAGGCTGGCCTTAGTGGGCCACCAAAAAATCTACCCCATATTGTAGGGAGCCTGAGCTGAGGGCTGCTGCCTGCCCACAAATGCATAGCCTAGGGAAGGTGTAGGGTTGGGCTGAATGCCTGACAATGGGCTCACCATGGGCAATTTATGGTTTCTGTGGGGTGGCGTCTCAAGGAGACATGGGGTGGAGTGGGCTGATCTCATCTGGCCAATGCAGCTTTAGAACTTACTGTATGGTAGGAGGGCTCTACACAGGCAAGATGGTGCCTGTTGGCAGACTGTCCTGGAGAGGGGAACAACAAAGGAGCAATGGTGGCTGTCCTTCCAGCCAGCCCTTGTTCTGGTGACACACTACTCAGTCTCGCCCAGTATGTCTCTTGCACTCTAGAGCTGCTGGCCATCCACTGGAGCCCAGGTGAGTGTCTACAAATGAATGAGTCTGTGTGCAGGCTCTTTAAGGGAACGTCTGGACTTTAAGGTTCTTTTCAGGACTAAAATCTTGGGCTGGGGAGCTCCTGTGTGGGACTAGGGCCCCTTATTCCTTCGCGGTGGCCTGTGCAGCTGCTCTCTCCCTCCTGATTCTCAACTACCATGTGCAGGTGTGGGACCAGCTTGCTTCATGGTTCTGCCCCTCTTACCAGTCTTGATGTGTTTTTTTCTTTATATCCTCAGATGTATGTGTTAAGATCATCTTGACTTCAGGTGGTTTTCCAAATTGTTTGTTTTATAATTTGGTTGTAATTTTAATGTGGTCATGGAAGGAGGCAAACTCAGCATTTACTTAGCCCACCATCTTGTCTGGAACTGAAATAAGTCATTTAAAGTGGCAGAGGTGAAATTAAAACATGAATTTTTTCCTCATGCAAAAGGAATGGAAATGTTTTATCCTTATTTTTCCTCTCTGAATCGTCTTTCTATGGGAATGAAGCGTGCTCATATTTGTTTGTTATTTTGTATAAAACAAGATCTTAGGATCACAGCCAGTTGGTAAAATGGCTATAGATACGAATGCAATGGAATATATTTACAACTGGTTATTCTGCCTCAGAGTAATAGGAGATATAGAAAAGTCTGGCCCTCCATATAACACAATCAGTGGTATGTGAATGTAATAGAAACTGAGAGACAAATATGAGCAATGTAATTCTGCCACTTACTACTTCAAACAAGTCTTTTCTCTCTAAGACTCACTTCTCCATCCATAAAATAAGAGAATTGTATTCCATGTTCTCTAAATGCAATTACTAGTCTCAGGGGCTGTGGTAGCAATATATCTGAGATTGAGTGGCTGTCTACATTTTATGGAGTATATAAAAAAAATGACTAAAAATCTGCCTATGTAGCTTTCTTGTGATGGAAGAAAACTGCACCAACTTGAAATGGAGAATATCCCCATCAACATTGACAGTGACCTTTTACTCTGGGTAAAATATCAATAGCATCATTTATCACTACTAAGCAATACTTTATTCTGTGTTAATCACAACTCCTCTGAAACACACATATCACACACACATACTCCCCTCAAAGAGTGTGAACAAAGCTACTTAAAGTTTCTTGTAAAATAAAATTGCTGTTTCCTTAAATCTAGAAACTTTCTTTCTCCTTATGAGTTAATTAACATTTCATTGGCAAAAAATGATCTTCACTAGTTAAATATGAAATTTCTCTTGTTGAAATTGTTCACTGCTTCCCAGATAGCCATTTTAGAACCTTAATCTGGATAAATTTTTGATAAGTTTTGAATCTTGATTAGGAATGGTTCAGAGGCCTAAGTGCTCCCTTCAGAGGTATGCTACATGTGACTTTCTATGAAAAGGTTACTGTATATTAATCAGCCACAATTTTGGTTTTAGTTTTACACTTGCTTAGGTAGTCAAGACCAAATATCCAAGTAAATTTTGCATGCAAAGCCTTATGTTAGTTTTTCTTTAGAGAGATCAAGAAAAGTTATTTGATTCTTGCTTAGTAGCTTAAGAAGAAATAAAAATATGAAAGTGACTTAGAAGCAGTTACTAATTAGCATGTGAATAACTGCTAAGAAAAAAATACAGTTGGAACCCATGTATTTTACCAACATGTTCCAGAACAAAGGTATGATCAGAGTGCACTCAGGGAAAGTCCTTCCCTTTGTAAAGCTAATATTTAGAGTGCTTACTAATCTCTAGGCACTGTCCAAAACATATATGTATTATCTCCTTTAACTCTTGTAAAAACCTTATGAAGTTAGAATTATTATTAGTCTCATTTTAAAGATGAAATAACTGAAGCATGGGTTATTAACTGGCTCAACTGAGGTCATGCAACTAAAAATGGTAGGTCAGGGACTGGAACCCAAGTCTCTGATTTCAAAATTTATTTTAACCACAATTTGTTGGCACAATAGACATACTAATTCAAATCAAAATAAGGAAATTCTTGTGGATATTTTACATACTGAGAAAATCAAGTTTACCACTATTACCTTAGAATAAGAGGACCAGATGAATTTGGAGTTAAAAGGAGTCTCTTATTATAGATGAGGAAAATGCAATTTAGAGAGGAAAATGACTTATGCAAAGTCATAATACTAATCGTTGATAAAATTTTTTTTAGAATCCAGGTTTTCTGACTCCCATAACTGTTTACTCCACTATACTAACAAAACCTTCGTCCAATATATATATATATATATATATATATATATATATATATATATATTCCCCCAAAGGTAGTCTCAACTCTATTATTCCAATCTCATGCAAAGAAATGCATATAATTCAGCATATTATTCTCATCACCCTGACTTGCTCTTAAAATGAAAATCAGTTTTCTTATGGAGACTCAAAGCATGGGATATATTAGAACCATCATTTGAAGTTATGGCTAGAGGCAATTAGAAGCAACCAAGTCAACAGCATACATTGTTCTGATTCCCACTAATCAGAAACCTATTCTGCATTTAATTCTTCTAATTGTCTCTTGCTGCCTCAAAAACTTTTAACACATGGCTATATTGGCCTATAAACACTATGAATGAACTTTCTATCTCCTAATTGTCAGTTTCCTTATCTATGTAATGAGGAAAATAATAAAATGTTTCTATTGTATCAGAGTCATTGTGGAAATTAAATATGACCATGTATGAAAAAAATATTTTAAAATTATGCAATGTGATGAAGAACTATTTAATTTAGACCAAACCATCTGCTGAAGACAAATGCAAAAACTAAACAAAATACATATAGTCCTTACTCTACACAGTCATCTGGAATCATAAAAATGACCATGCAAGCTGAAACCATAAAAATCAATCTTAATAATCAGTGGGAAAATATGATCATTCTATAAATTAAAAGAGTTTTGTCAACATATTAAAAACTTTCTTTTGATTTCAGATGAAGAAAATGAAAAATAGTGCACTGTTTTAAATATTGTGAATTAAAGTGTTTTATTTCTTTGTAAAAATGTATTGAAAGTAGTCTGAACAGTGCCTTCCTTCTTCTAGTCATATAAAATTATTTGGAAGAAACATCTTTTCTATGTCTTGGTTAATTGTTATACTAATTTTTAAATTTGAATCAGCTTCCAATGTTTTATCCTTTATGCTTTCAATGTGAAATATTTCCCAGAGTTCCTTTAATGTGAAATTTTTACTAGCATTTGTTTCTTTGGCACATCTTCATCCTTTATATCACAATTAGTTTTCTCATTTATGTATATGTTTGGCTTTGCAAAGTTCCTCTGACTCTATAAAGTTTCTCAATGGTGGCAGTTATCAACATTCCCAAAATTATCTATTTCTTCTATAACTCCATTTATATTTGCTTTGCATTTCACTTCCAGCATTATCACTTTTTATTCCTTTGCTGAACTTTGACTTTTGTTGCCAATTTCCTTTTTTAAATTATTTGTTGTAAAATGTCACATGAGTTACCGCTGAGAGAGAAGGATCCAATATAGTTACATGCCTTTCTGTCTGTGCATGAACCAAATAATGCATGTGCAGTAACCAACTGCTGATAGACTTTAAAAGAAGTCATGTAATTGGTTATCGATCATGATATAAATCTGTTTTTTTTAATGTAATACTTTGTGGACTGAAGGGCTAGCAGTAAACTTTTTACTTTAAGCAAGTATTCATAATTAATATGCTGTGTAAGTAAAATACGAACAGTGTTTTTGTAGAACTGGTGCTATTTAACTAAAATCTGGTCATTAAAACTCTTGTATATCAGAACCACACAATGAAAGAAGTGTCTTCGTTTAAACGTCTTAATTCTAAATGAATCAAGACATAAGATAGGAAATACTGGGCCAAAATATGTGAGACAAGTCTAGAAAAATCACTCTGCATTTTGGAACTCCTTATATTGACCCTGATGAGGCACCAGAAAAGCTGAGTAGGACTTATTGTAAACTCACAGGGCAAGTGAGACAGAATTTTGAACCCAGGTTCTTCTGGTGATAGGGATATTGCAAATCACTCTTAAGTTAGGATTGGGAGCCTGAAAATCCATACCCAAGAGGTAAGGACAAACCTGAAATAATCCAGCACTCACATGGACTGCTGTTTAGCTTCACATTATCAAGGCATATATTCAAATGCAAAATATAATCAGATACATGAAAAAACAAAACAACATGAATCAGCATCATTAAAAACACCACACAATAAGTCCAGACCTCCAAGTATACTATAGTGGAATTGCCAGACAACTTTCATATTCATGGAAACAAAAATTAAAAATTCAGTAAGGAACTAGAAAGTGTAAAAATGACATTGCGCATTTTGAAAAAAAACTTGGAAAATCTAGAACTAAAAATTACAATAACCAATTAAAATCTCAATGGATAGTTTAAATAGTAGACAATTAAGTAATAACTTAGTCCAAGTAAATATGATGCCAAAAAAATCAAAAGAAAAATAGGAGTGGTATTACAAAAGTAGCGATGTAAGGACTTTAAAAAATTTGTTGCTCAATAAAAGCAATGAAAAAATGAGCAAATTATCAGAATCAATGTTTTTAATATTCTAGAAACTAACCAAGGACTGGAAGCAACTTGGGAAACATTTAGTTACATATATGAGAAAGCCTGTTCCAGAGAGAACACAAAAGGCTTGGCCAAACAACTCTTTGATAAGGAGATTAGTATGGATCAACTTTCTCAAGAGAAGCCAAGAGCTATTGTTTAAGACAAAGGAGAATGCCCCCCCCCCTAACTTGTTTCAGAGATGATCAGGACTGCCACCCTTATGAGAGGTACAGAGTGCAAAAGCCTGGGGAACAGGTTTCAAAGAAAAGGTCACTGGAGCCAGTGAGACTTCAGGATACACTACCTATATCACATTAGAGTCTCCTTTCCCCAGTTCTATATCACATTACAGTCTCCTTTCCCCAGACTTATTATTTTTCCACCCAAAATACAGCTCTGGCAGACTCTAATGTGGCAGATGTCTTTTTAACCACCCTGCTGAAGGGTACAAGCAACAAATAGTGTGTACATAGAGTGCGCAGACCTGCGCGCATGTTTGCCTCCACCTACATTTCAAAGGACCAGAACACAAAGCAGGGCTATGGATTTGCCCAACCTGGGAGAGGTATAAGACCCAGGCAGAGAACCACCTCAAGGTCTATGCATGGGCAGAATGCTACTACAGGAACTTCCCATTGGGCCATGGGGATTTTGTTGCCACCTGAGTATGCCTAGAAGGCAGAGTATTGAGTTATAGAGGATTATTCTTGAGCTTTAAGGTTTAATGTTTTTATTTTCTTTTTTAAATAATATTTTTAATTTTTTAAATCATAGTTGGTATACAATATTATATTAGTTTCAGGTGCGCAAAATAGCGATTAGACTTTTATATATTTCACATAATGACCACCCCAATAAATCTAATACCGCTCTGACACTGTACATATTGACTATATTCCTTATGCTATACTTTATATTTCCATGACATTTTGCAACTACTAATTTGTACTTCTTAATCCCTTACCCTTTTTTCACTGACCCTGCCAACTCCCCCTCCCATCTGGCAACCCTTAAAATGTTCTCTGTATGTACGAGTTTGTTTCTTTTTGTTGGCCTTGTTCTTGTTTATTTTGTTCTCTAGATTCCAAATATATGTGAAATCATACGGTGTTTGTCTTTCTCTATCTGACTTACTCCATTCAGCATAATACCCACTAGGTCCATCATGAAATATCTTTTTCTATCCCTTTACTTTCTGACGGTGTGTGCCCTTTAATCTGAAGTGAGTCTCTTGTAGGCAGCACGCATAAGAGTCTTGTTTTCTTATCCATTCAGCAACCCTATCTTTTGATTGAAGCATTTTTTTCACTTGAAGTACTTGTTGATAGATATGTACTTATTGTCATTCTTTATTAATATTTTTGATACATTTTTTTCTTCTTACATAATTTCCTCCAACATTTCTGAAATACTGGCTTGGTGGTGAAGTACACCTTTAGCCCTTTTCTTGTCTGGGAAGCTCTTGATCTGTCCTTCAATTGCTGGGTAGAGTATTTTGGTTGTAGGTCCTGGGTTTTCATTACCTTGAATATTTTGTGCCAAGCTCATCTTGCCTGCAAATTTTCTGTTGAGAAATCAGCTGACAGTCTTATGTGAACTCCCTTGTATGTAACTGTTTGTCTCTTGCTGCATTTAAGATTCTCTCTGTCTTTTCATTGTGACATTTAAATTATGATGTGTCTTCGTGTGGGCCTCTTAGGGTTCATCTTGTTTAGGACTCTGAACTTTTTGGGGTTGTATGTCTTTTTCCTTCACCAAGTTAGGGAAGTTTTCCATCATTGTTTCTTGAAATAGGTTTTTAATTTCTTGCTCTCTCTCTTCTCCTTTTGGTAGCCCTATGATGCGAATGTTGTTAAGCTTGATGTTGTCCCAGAAACTCCTTAAACTATCTTCATTTTTTTTGTATTCCTTTCTCTTGTTGCTGTTCTGATTGCATGTTCTCCACTATCCCATCCTATAATACACTGATTCAATCATCCACTTCATCTATGCTGTTGATTCCCACTAATATACTCTTCATTTCAGATATTGTATGCTTTATTTCTGACTGGATCCCTTTTATGTTTTTCATCTCCATTTCTGTTTTCTATCTCTTTGTTAAAGTTCTTACTGAGTTAATCTACTCTTCCTCTAAGTTCATTAAAGCATCCTTATAACCAATGTTTTGAACTCTGCATCTGGTAGATTGCTTGTCTCCATTTTGTCAAGATTTTCTGGGGCAGGGGGAGCTCTGTTCTTTTCTTTCATGTGATACATACTTCTCTGTCTCCCAATTTTGGCTGCCTCCCTGTGTCTGTTTCTATTATGTAAGGCTTCTGTGTCTCCTGTCTTAGTAGAATGGCTTCATGTAGTAGGCATCCAGGGGGCCCAGTGGCACAATCTAACCTGATCATCTGAGCAAGGTGCTCGAGGTGTGTTCCTTGTGTGGGTTGTGTGTGCCCTCCTGTTATAGTTGAGCCTTGGTTGCTGTTTGCAGGCTGATGGCAAGAATTGACCCTTGGACCGATTGGTTGTGAGACTTGGTCAGTGAGGGGCTGACTCTGAAAAACAGGATTCACTTTAGCAGGGCTTTGGTGCCTGCCCAGTCTGCCCTTCAGGTGTGTCTTCCTCAGATACTATCCTGGATGGTGCTTCAGCTCCAGCTTAGATTGAATCAGGTCACCGGGTGTGCTGGCCCAAAGGCCTCCTGGGAGGGGCCCAGCTGCAGGCCAAGTTCAGCCACAGCCTATGCACCTCTGGAACCACCTGTTAAGAATCACCAGACAATCTGCAGATGGCTGCCACCTGTGCTAAGATTATAGTAGCTTTGAGAGGCCAAGGCAAGAACCAAGCCCGGCTACCACTAGTGTGGGGCTTGGGGCTGCTCAGCAAGAGGTATGGGACATGCCGAGGCCAGATGTTTCTTCATTGGGTTTTGTGAGCCTTTTAGATATCTTAGGAAAGTCTGCAGCAAGAGCCAAGACAGGCCATTTGTATGAAATAAATCATTGGAATCGGCTCGGATGGACCCCAAATTTGGGAGAGGCAGAGCCTCAGGGAATCACCTAGGTAGAGCAACCTGTGTTATCCAGGTTAACGGAGATCGATATGTGGCAGCACCTGCATCTGCATGCTGGGAAGGGAGAGGGCTTAACAAAGAATGATGGGTACTGCCAACACTTCTGTCTGTGAGAAAGTCACCCCTCCAGCCATTGACTTGAATCCTGACAACTCAGTGTCTTCCCATATGTCTGGAGCACTTCTCAAGCAGCTGCTCCATCATTGGATCTCAGATAGAGCGAGTATGTCAATGAGTAAGTTTGAGAATGGATGCTTTAAGAGGAATGCCTGCAATTCCTGCAACCCTCCTCTTCACTCAATCACAATCTCCGCTGGTTTTCACAGCCTAAGGTTGTATGGATTTCTCTTTCCGGCACTGGAACCCTGGGGTGAAGAGTCAAGGATGAGGCTAGGCTCCCTCACTCCTCAGGTGACAGAGTGGGCTCTACACCCAAGATAACCCTTCTAATTCTCAATTACCACACATGGTTGTGGTACCAGGCCTTTCGCATCTCCACTCCTTTTACCAGTTCGAGGTGACTTCTTATGTTTGTCCCTAGTTGTAGGGCTTCTGTTCAGCCAGACCACAGGTGACTTCCAGTGATGGTTGTTCTGTAATTTTGCTAAGATTTTGGTTGTGAGAGGAGGCATGCAGAACATTTAACTTCTGCACCATCTCGACCCTTTTTCTAATGTTTGTTTCTTTAGGACTGTACTTACCTGGGATCTGTCACTCTTATTTTTTATTATTTATCCTTTTTGGAGTGTGAATGTCTATTCTGCACTTGTCCTAAGATTATATTTTTGAAGCAAATAAATTGTTTAATTTTAGAGGTTTATGGCTGGAACAGAATTGGCCTTAGATTAATTGTACTAGAATCTCAACCATATCTAATATCTAATTTAGAAGATATTTAGATGAGACTTCAGACTTAAGACTTTTGAATTAATGCTGGAACAAGTTGACTTTTGGAACTTTTGGGTTGGAATAGATCACATTTGCATGCAAGAAATACATGAATTTAGGGTGACTTAGAGTGTAATGCCATTGACCAAATGTTTGTGTCCTCCCTCCAAAATTTGTATATTGAAAATAATCCCCAATGTGACATTATCTGGAGGTGGGGCTTATAGGATATGATTATATCATGAGTGCAGATCCCTCATTAATGGGGTTAGTACCCTTAAAAAGAGGCCTCACTAAGCTACCTCATTCCCTCCACCATGTGAGGACACAGCAAGAAGCTATACACGACCTAGGAAGCTGGCTCTCACCAGACACTAAGTCTGACAACTTGACCTTGAACTTCCTAGTATCCAGAATTATGATAAATAAATATTTATTGTTTAATTCACCTAAGATTTTTGTTATAGCAGACTACCTGAATAATACAGAAACCAAAAGAGGTGAAGTCCTTTCTCATGGTTAAAATAACAGTGACAGAATTGAGGATTAACCCCAGTGTCTTTCCTCCATGTTAGTTTTCCAGATGTTGAATCTGAAAGAATAGAGTACAAAGCAGAGATGCTTACAATAAACATGTACATTTATTATTTGATTCTGCATAAATGCTCCTCAGTTGGCACTTAACATGGATATTGCAAGTTAACAATAGTTGATTATAAGAACATTTGAAGAAAACAAGAACACAATTTGGTATGAGCAATTTAACCTATATTTGCCTCCAAATGGTTCTCTTTGACAAATAATGATTTTCAAATATTTTGGATTTTGAGAAAGACCTCATGAATTTGAGAATGTCAAAATAAAAGTTTCCATAATAGAAGACTGAGGGGGGGAATAAGAAAGGATTATATAGTGTATATTTGTCATTATTAGCAGTCATCTGTAAAAGTAAACTAAAATAATTTTCTTTATTTACAAGGGAAAATATATCATTTTCTCCTTTGTCCATTTTTAGGGTATCTTATTGAAAACATAATAAGCCCTACGAGAGATCCAAATATTTGATTTTAAAATGCATGGTCACAGGCTTTGTAGCCTTTAGAACTGTAAACACATATTTCTGAAATTAATGCAAGACTTTCATAAGGTATACAGGAGAGAAGTCATGAGATGTATCTATTTTTTTTTCTCAAGAAGGTAAGATAAGTTTTTTATCATTTAAATATAGCTGGTATACAATATTAGTTATATTAGTTTCAGGTATACCATATAATGATTCAACATTTTTGTACCTTACAATGTGATCATCCTGCTAATTCTAGTAACCATCTGTCACTGTGCAAACTTATCACAATATTATCGATTCTAATCCTCTTCACTTTTTCATCTGTTCCCCAACCTTCCTTCCCTCTGGAAACCATCCCTTTTGTCTGTTTCTATGAGTCTGTTTTTGTTTTGTTTTGTTTTTATTTTTCTAAAATTCCACATATAAATGAAACCATATCGTATTTGTCTTTCTCTGTCTTACTTGTTTCATTTTGCATAATACCTTCTAGGTTCATCCATTTTATCATAAATGGTAACATTTTATTGTTTTTTTTTTACTATTGCATAATATTCCAATGTGTGTATGTGTGTGTGTGTGTGTGTGTGTAAAGTCATCTACAAGGGAAGAGAAGTTTTAACTGCTTTGCTTTTACTGGACTGTAAATTTATATGTAATGTTGTCTATATATTGTAGTCATTTTCATGCTATCTTATATGAATGTAAATCTATTATTTATTACTCAATAATACATTCTCTCTCTCTTTCTCTCCTTTTCACTCCCCTTTTCTCCCTCCCTCCCCCTCTCTTTTTCTCTCTCCTATATTGGTATAGGGGATCATTTTTGTTTACAGGATTTTAAAAATTTCTCCAACATTTCCTTCCAACTTTCTTTATGGTACTCTCATCTCTAGTTAGGGACATTCACCAATATATACAGTTGTTGTGGGCTGCCTGAAACTTCAGTAGTCCTAACTGAAACTGTAGAAGCTTAAAGAAAAAATCTTCCCTGTTTGTGGCACAGAACAGTCAGGGTGTGGGAATGTTACCTTTTCTTGGCAATTTGTACACACTTTTTAAGGAATTTGAATCTGTTGTGAATGATGCAAGGGTATAGAGATAGCTGGAGTTTGTAATTATTGTAGCAGCAATAGTAGAAGCAAAATATCAGTCTGTCTTGATGCTTGACGTTTGTTCTGGTTACTGCTGGCAGGGGCTTCCAGTGCTGTTTTTGTTTTGGCCTACTTTCAAGAATTGATTATCCAGTAGATTGTGTCCATGATATCATTCTAATAAATTACTATTTTGTGCAAGTATTTCAAAGTCAGGTTATCATTTTTGAGAAAAATAACCTGTTGTTACAGACTATTATCCACAGTATGCAAAGATTATCTACAGAACAGTAAGAAAAATAATTACATATCTTTCTGCTAAATTAGCAAAAATAATAAAATTGTCTTGTTCCAAGAAGACATATAAATTTCACTAGCTATTAAAAATACAAATTAAAATCATAATGAGATACCACCTCCCACCTTTAGAATGGCTATCATCAATATGACAAGTAATAACAAGTACTGGAAGGGTTGTAGGGAAAAAGGAATCCATATATACTGCTAATTGGCATGTAAATTGCTACAGCCACTATGGGGAACAGTATGGAGGTTCCTCAAAAAATTAAGAATAGAATTACCATGTGGCCCAGCAATCCCTTTTCTTGAAAATTTGAAAACATTTATCCATAAAGATATATGTACCACAACGTTTATTGCAGCATTATTCACAGTGGCTAAGACATGAAAACAATTGAAGTGCTCTTTGATAGATGATTGTACAAAGATGTGGTACATATATGCAATGGAATATAACTCTGCTGCAAGGAAAGATGAAATACTACAGCCATTTGGGACAACATGGACAGATCTTGAGAATATCTTGCTAAGTAAAATAAATCAGACAGAAAAAGTTAAAAACCATACTATTTCATTCATATGTGAAATATAAAAACTGAAAGCAACAAATAAACAAGACAAACAAACACTTATAGACACAGAGAACAGTTTAGTGGCTACCAGAGTGAAAGTGGGGAAAAGAGAGCTAGATAAGGTTAGAAGTGGTCAAATATATGGTGACAGAAGGACATTTAACTTTGAGTGGTGAATACACAATGCAATATATAACATATGGCAAGTTATTGAATTGTACGCTTGAAACCTATATAATTTTATTAACCAATGTCACCTCAAAAATTAGTAGTTGATAAATGGTCATAGGGATGGCAAGCAAAGCATAGGGAATGCAGTCAGCAGTAAGGTAACGGCTAGGTGTAGAGCCAGGGGAGAGAAAGAGTAATCAAGAGGATTGTTTCATAAACTATATAAACGTCCAACCAATGTACTGTATACTTGAAACTAATAATAAAATAAAATTTAAAAAATAGGAAATAAGAATAGTATTAAATAACCACAAAATATGTTAAAATTTCCTAATTATATGGAAAATACATACTTATGTAATTTTCACCCATCTCTTAGTAATAATTGAAGTGTTAATATCAGGTATTAATGAGGGTGCAGGTTTATAAGTACTCTCATGAACTACTTGGCATGGTAAATATAAATTGGTAAAACCACTCTAGGGGCCAATTAGGTATTCTTTATCAAAAATAAAAATTGCGAACTTCAACATTCTAATTCATTTTTTAAAAATATCTACCCTAGAAAATCCCAAATACACAAGGAAGCGTATGCGAAATTATACTTGTAATGATGAAAATCTCGGAACAATTTAAATGACCATCTGTGAAGCATAGCTAAACTATGGTACAGATATAATATAGAATCTCTGTACTAATATAAAAAGATGAGAGAGACCTATATTAACTTGCATGGATATATCTGCAGGTAGTAGTTAGATGAGAGAAACCTAGTTCAAAAATGATACATATAACATCATTTGTGTAAACATATATACGAAGTGTGTGTGTGTGTGTGTGTGTGTGTGTGTGTGTGCGTGAATGAATTGGCTCACACACTATAGATAAGGCTGGCAAGTCCAAAATTTATAGGATGAGCCAGCAGCCCAGAAACTCAGGTAGGATTTCTTTGTTACGATCTTAAGGGAGAATTCTTTCTTCTCTGGGAAGCTTCAGATTTTGCTTGTAAGGCCTTCGAGTGATCAGAGGCCCACCTCCATTATTGAGAGTTATCCCTTTTATTAAAGTCAATTGATTATAAATGTTAATCCGACCTATAAAAAGCTTCACCGAAATACCTAGATTAGTTTTTAACAAATAACTGAGCACCATAGCCTAGCCAAGTTGACATATAACATTAACAATCACAGAAGGCTATGCATCAAGCTGATTACAGTGGTTACTTTTCAGAAAGATAGCCATATGTAGTTGATAAAGAACTTTTTCAAGAGCATGTTTCTAATTACATATTCGACAAAAGTTATACAACAAAACAAATACAAATAGTATGGGCATCTTCCAATGACAAAGAGAGAGTGTAATTAAAACAACAGTTGTTTAAATGCTTTCCAGAAGGACTCAGCCTGGAAGTGTCCAAACAGAGCAGGTTGCAAACAGAGCAGGTTGACACTACTACTACTATTACAAAGGTCAATATTAGAAAGCAGCACCTTATAAAATTTGGAGGTTATCCAGGAGACAGGTGGTATCAACTGTTCCCTATTCATCGGTATGTTAAAAAAATGTTTACTCACAGCCCCCAGGCTTCCTGTAGGGGAAGGGGGACAGGAGAAGGTGTAGTGAGTTTCCTGAACAGCTCTGCCTGGAAGAGTTGTGAGTTCCATGCAGCCAAAAGCAGAGAAGCAGGCGACAGAGAAAAAAGAGTTGATTTTTACTGGGCTCAGTTGTAAAACCAAGGCTGAATTGGAGCCCCCAACCAAGAGGGCCCCTCTCTCCATGCCCTCTGAGACTGATCACTGTGGAACCCCAGGGGAATATGAGCAAATGCTACCAAAACTGTTGCTAACAATGATAGGAACTGAAACTGAGGGTAGTGAGTGTAATTAAATATCTACAAGAAAATAAAAAGGCATATTAAAGTCTTTATATAAAACAGGAATCCAAGAGGCATAAATGTCACCTACAGAAAACTAAAAGAAAAGTGTCTTCTTTGCAGCTGGGTAAAGAGAGAACTTTATATAATAAACCTTCTTTCTGGAAAAAAAAGCAGAATACACTTCCATTAAAGCTCAGGTAGAGAAAAAGTCCATCAAACACCATGAACAACCAAGGTGACAAAACATCTTAGAAAGAAAGAGAAAAATCGCCACAAAATAAGCTTACAGACATAGAAATACCTAACTTAAATGAAAGAGAATTCAGGATGGTACATCTGAAAAAAATCAATGATATCTAAAACAATTCATATCAATGATTTCAGGAAATGAAAAAACAACTAGATGAGCAGAATGAATTCTTTATCAGGAAGCCTGAAACCCTCAGAACAAAATAGATTTCTGGAGATAAAAACAAAACAAAACAAAACAAAACACTGCAAGAGTTGAAAACTGAAATCTCAAGCTTGGGAAATAGAGTTGATCAAATGGAGGAAAGGATCAGTGATATCGAAGACAGAAATCTAGAAATAAATCAGAAGGAAGAAGAGAGAAACTGAAGAATGAAAAAGAATTTAAAAAAAACATTAAAAAATACAAATGAAAGAAATACAAAAACTAGCTTATACCATCAGGAGAGGAAGCATAAGAATAATGGGCATGATCTAAGATGATGAAAAGAAGCAGGGACTAGAAAGCATTTTCAGCCAAATGGTTGCCGAGAATTTCCCAAATCTAGGTAATGAGCTGGAGCTTGGAATTCAAGAAGTCAACAGAACACAATTACCTCAATGCAAAAGGCCTTCACCGAGACACATTGTATTAAAATTATTAAAAACTAACAACAAAAACAGAATTCTCAGGGCAGCCAGGGAGAAGAAAATGGTAATTTATAAAGGAAAACCCATTAGATTATCCTTGGACTTAGTGCAAAACTTACAAGACAAAAAGGAATGGAATCAAATATTTAAACTATTAAATGAAATGATCTATCACCCTAGAATAATGTTTCCAGTGAAACTCTCCTTTAGATATGAAGAAGAAATTAAGACCTTTCCAGATCTACAAAAATTGAGTGAATTCTCCACTATGAGACCTGCACAACGGGAAATGCTGAAAGAGATCATCTCACCTAAAACAAAATAGATAAAATAAATAAATAGGAATAAGATGACTATCAGGCAAATGGAAGCTGAAGAGTGCGACCCTTACTAAGAACAGGGCATTATAAGCTTAAATAATAAGAAGATAATTTCTTTAGCAAGATAGTAATGAACTTTCAGCATACATAGAGACAAACTGCAATATCAATGACTAAAAAGGGGAGGACTCAAAGATTCAGATTCGCAGATTTGCAAAGGGGAATGGAGATAAGCCATGCACAGAAGAAGATGGACAACTGTATATATAACTATCCCTTACATATTCATAATGATAAACACACGCCAAAGATTCAGAACTGAAGTATATAACATAAAACAAGAGAAACCAGAAGGAAAACCCACAAAATCCAACTAAAATAAAGAAAACAGAAACCCAAGGACAAGGAAGCAATGGAAACATTGAGCTACCAGAAAGGAAAACATAAAATGGCTATAAGAAGACCTCATATTTCAATAATCACCCTAAATGTAAATGGGCTGAAATCACCAATAAAAAGGCAGATTTTTAGAACCAATAAAAAACAAAACCCAACAACATGCTGCCTCCAAAGACATATCTCAGTTCCAAAGACAAATATAGACCTAAAGTGAAAGAGTGGAAAATGATATTTCGAATACCTAAGAATAAATGTAACAACGCATGTGAAAGTTCTATATAATGAAAACTATAAGACCATATTTAAAAAAAATCGAAGAAGATAAAAAGAAATGGAAAGATATTTTTTGTTCTTGGACGGGAAGAATCAACATAGTTAAAAGAGCCCTATTACCTATAGAGCATTATACAGATTTAATGCAACCCCCATCTGAATTCTGTAGGAAATTTTAAAGAAATAAAACAAACAAAAATCATTAGGTTTGTATAGAAGCACAAATGATTCTGCATTGTCAAAGCCATCTTGAGGTAAAAGGAATGAGGCTGGAGGCATCACTATGCCTGACTTCAAATTATAGTACATGGCAAGGTATTGGCAGAAAAATAACCACATGGACCAGTGGAACAGAATTGAGAGTCCAGAAATAAACCCATGTTTATATGGGCAAATAATTTTTGACAAAAATAAAAGCCAAAAACATACAGCAGAGAAAGGAAAGCTTCTTCAATAAATGATGCTGGGAAAATTGGAAAGCTGCCTGAAAAAGAATGAAACTAGACTATTGTCTATCACCACACACCAAAAGTAACTCAAAATGAATTAAGGAACTTAATATAAGACCTGAAACAATAAAATGTATTGAAGAAAACATAGGATCTAAACTCAAGGACCTTGGAGTTAAAGTGGATTTTATGAACTTGACCTCAAAAACAAGGGAAGTAAAAGCAAAAATAAATGAATGTAACTACATCAAACTAAAAAGCTTCTGCTCAGCAAAAGAAATCATCAACATGATAAAGAGGAAACCATCCAAATGGGACAATTTTTTTGCAAGTGACACCTCCAATAAAGGCCTAATAACCAAAATATACAAAGACCTCATACAACTCGACGACAACAACAACAACAAATGCAAACAATCCAATCAAAAAATGGGCAGAGGACCTGAACAAACACTTCTAGAGGACATACAAATGTCCAACAAATATTGAAACGATGCTCAACATCACTAGGTATTAGGGAAATGCAAATCAAAACCACAATGAGATACCATCTCACACCTGTTAGAATAGCTATAATCAACAGAACGAATAATGACAAATGTTGGAGAAGATGGGGAGAAAAAGGAATTCTTATTCATTGCTGGTAGGACTGCAAATTGGTACAGCCACTATGGAAAACAGCATGGAGGTTCCTCAAAAAACTAAGAATTAATCTACCATATGACCGAGCAATCCCTCTACTGGGTATTTACCCCAAAGTCTTGAAAACTCATATCTGAAAAGATATTTTCACATCAATGGTCATAGCAGCATTATTCACCATGGCCAGGACTTGGAAGCAACCAAAGTGTCCTATGATATATGATTGTGTAAAGAAGCCATGGTACATATATACAATGGAACATTACTCGGGCATAAGAAGAGATGAAATAGTGCCATTTGCAACGACATGGATGGACTTCAATATAATGGTGCTAAACCAAATAAGCCAGACAGAAAAAGTTGAAAAGCACATGATTTCATTTATATGTGTGATTTAAAGCTAAAAGCAACAAATTAACAGGACAAACAAACTCATGGACATGGACTGTAGACTAGTGATTAACAGAAGGTAGGGAGTGGGGGAGGAGGGGGTAGGTAGATAATTAAAGAGGGTAAAAATAGGAGGGTAAGGGGAGGGTGATGTGGTTAAAGGGGATCAAATATATGGTACCTGAAAGAAACTGGACTTTTGGTGATAAAAACACAATAGAATATACAGATGTCAAATTATAATGTACACCTTAAAATTATATAATTATATTAACCAACATTACCCCAATGAACTTAATTTAAGAAAAAAATCTTCTGTGATGTTTTTTACTCCTCAGTTGCCTCTCCCTTCTCTAAGCTTCTGAAGTGATTTTTGTCTGTACTATTAATGTTGGTTCTTTAACATATACTGCCTTATTTTCTCAGGTAATTTGGCCTGGTCGTATGTCTTGAGTCCTCACATTAATAAGAAGTCTATAGTGGCTAGGGATTATGTTTTTTTTATCACATTTATTTTATCTCTTGTCCCCACATTACCTAGAAAAATATTTTAAATGTCATAGTATTTGATAAATCTCTTCAAATATTTACATACTTGGTTTCAGAAAAGTCGACATATGATTTTGAGAAAAAAATAAGTGCTATTCATAAAGCTATAAGTCTCCAAGTGCCAGACAACAATATAGTACCTCTAAATCTTTCAGCAATGCCCTGAACTTTAGGACTTCCAAAATGCAAATCCGTGGATTGATTTTATCAAAATTCTAGGGATATTTTAAAAACAGAAAATCTTAGGTCCTACCCCATAGATTCTGTTCTAATTATGTCTTGTAGTCTTCTATATGCTAGAAACTATTACAAGTCCTGTAAATAAAAAGACAAATATGTCAGGACTCTCTCCTCAAAAGATTCTAAGTCCAGTGGGGAAAACAAACTTATAATACAAAATAAATTATAATACAGCTATTGTATAGTAAAAAGTATATTGAAAAACCTTGGAGACTCCAGGGAAATGTTCTCCTCTGATGGTTCCTGAAACATGTAATGTTTAAAAAGAATAGGAAATAAGAATTAGCCAGATAGATAATGAGAATGGTCTCATATGCAAGAACATAAAGTTTAAAAAAAAATCACATATTCAGGGTAGCACCAAGTATTTGAATATGTATAGACCACAGAGTGTATAATGCAAATATTGAAAAATGAAAATAATGATGTAAGAAAAGGCAAGATGTTAAAGAGTCACATATTTGAGTGTGTTTTATATGCTTCAGGTAATAGGGAACCATAACTAGGAAAGTAACATGATCACACAAGAACATTCTGATGACAGTGTGATTAAGGTACTGACATATGATACTGAAGAACTATTTATTAGTCAGGAGGTCATTGTAATAGCCTACAGCCTTAATCTGAGCAGCAGCAAGCAATAGGGATGAACATGAGATTAATCCAAAAGATATTTAAGGAAATGAAGTGACAGAACCTGGTAAGTAATGTGATATTGAAAATTACTGAACTTCCTTTGGATCTTTATAGAAAGAGGGAATATATTTTTAGCATTAGGTATTTCTTATTGTATACCGATTTTTTTTAGATTTGGAAATAATATCATTATAGATCTTAGAATAGTGTAGGAAGCAGAAAGCTACTAGATTTGGAGTCATAAAACCATTTTTTAAAATTTTGGCACTTCTTACTAAGCATGTAATAATAGGAAGATCACTTAATAGCTTTGATTTAAAAATTCCTCGTATATAAAATATTATTACCATCTCTTCTATCTGCTTCACTGGGTGGCTGTGAGACTTTAATTAGATAAGGTATGTGAAAGGTATTGATGAACTGGAAAACAATTGTATAATAATTTTATTGTTGGTAAAAATTTAACATATATAAATAATAAGGACCATTGAGTCATGAAAAAATACAACATTTAATGTTGTTTTTGTTTATTTGTTTGTTTGTTTTTTACAGAATCCCAGAGTTGATACCTGTCCTTAAGAGACAATCTTATACTATATGCCTTTCCTCATTATATTTCTACCTTCCTTTCTCTGAGATTCTAGTTAACTATCAAATATTTATTCATTTAAAAATCTCGAGAAGGTTTAACTATATAGTTAACTATCATGCTGAATGAAGTAATTCCCTAAGATTTCATATATCTACTTCCTGTACAATTTTGTCAGTATTTCATATATACAAGAACAGGTTCAATATTTCAAGGTCATTTGCTCTCTTCCTGTGTGTGGATTTAAAAAAAAAATGGTTCGGGTCAACATTTCCTCCTCAAACAATACTCATAAGTCTCTGCTCAGGCATATATCTTGAGTTCAATCATATGAACACAGAGTTAAAAGGCAAAATAAGTGTTTTCTCCTTAAACAATCCTCAGGTGACCTCCTCAAAGTTTTATATTAGCTAAGACTTTGATATCACCATCTATGTTTTCTGGTGTTTTTCAGTTATCAATGACTAGCATTTCTCATTAGGTATAAATATTAATTCAGCAGGAGAAGCTTTGCTAGACTATAAAAAATAACTATTTTTTAAAAAACATTGCAACCTGTTATAAAGCTGCAGCTAAATATACACTCCTGAGAAAATTTTACCCATCTCTCAGCCTTCTGATATGCCTAAAGCATCCAACAAGATTAGTTAATGACTTTACCCTGAGTCTAACACTTAGTCTGGATCTACAGAAGTAACTTATTCTGAGATAAAAACAACCACTTTGTTTTCATTACGTTAACTATTGTGTTGAATGAAGGTATGAACAAAAATAATTATAAACCTTCTAGAAGAAAGCAGAGAAAATGCTCCTTGACACTAATTTTAGAAAGGATATTTTATATAGGACATCAAAAGCACAAGCAGCAAAAGCAAGAATAAATAAGTGAGACTAAATCAAACTTAAAAGCTTCTGTACAGCAAAAGAAACAATTAACAAAATGAAATGGCAACCTACGGAATGGGAGAAAATATTTGCAAAACATGTATCTGATAAGAAGTTAATATCTAAAATATATCAATAAACTTGTATAACTCAATAATAAGAAAACAATCTTATTAAAAATTGACAGAGAAACTGAATAGACTCCCCCCCAAAAAAAGCATACAAAAGGCCATCAAGTACATGAAAAGAACCTCAACATCATTAATCATCAAGGAAATGCAAATCCTAACCACAATAAGATATCACTTCATGCCTATCAGAATGGCTATTATCACAAAAAAACAATGGATAGCAATAGTATGTGAGGTTGTGGAGATAAAGGAACACTTGTTCACTGCTTGGAGGAATGTAAATTGGTACAGCCACTATAGAAAACAGTATGGAATTTCCTCATAAAATAAAAAATAGAACTAACATATGATCACAGTTCTTGGTAAATATTTGAAGGACATGAAAACAGGATATCAAAGAGATCTTTGTGCTCTCATATGTTATTGCAATAGCCAAGATATGAAGGCAACCTAAATGTCCATCAATGAATGAATAAAAAAATGTGATCTATATAGATATTATTTAGCTATGAGAAAAGAGGAATTCCTCCTATTTGCACTAACATGGATGCAACTTGAGGGCATTATGTTAAGTGATTTAAGTCAGACAGAAAAAACTAATGCTGTATGATATCACTTATATTTAGAACAAAAAAAATTTCTCAAATCATAAAAATGGAGAGTAGAATGTTGGTTGCCAGGGCCTGGGCAGTAGGGGAAATGGGGAGATTTTGGTCAAAGAATACAAACTTTCATTTATAAGATGAGTAAGTTCTTAGGATCTAATATACAGCATGGTGATTATAGTTAACAATACTGTACTATATACCGGAAAGTTGCTAACAGAGAAATCTTAAATATTCTTACCATAAAAAGAAAAATTGTAATTATGTAAAGAGATGAAGGTATTAACTAATGTTACCGTGGCAATCATTTCCCAATATGTACGTGTATCAAATTATCATGCTACATGCCTTAAATTTACATAATATGATATGTTAGTTATATATTAACAAAGCTGGAAAAAAAGTAAATAACCATATAGTTTAACATTAAAGGCTATCTACGATCTGGTTATAACCTACCTTCTCATTTCCATCACTCTTATTTTATTTTATACACCCTATACAATGGTTGATAGTTTTCTTTCTATTCTGTCCTCAGGCCTCATGACTGCCACCGCCATTTTTAGGTGAAACTTTCATATCTCCAAAAATAACAACATGCTCAAATTCCTCATCCTCCGTAGACCCTCCCAAATACTCTCACCAACTACACCATCACTCTCTTGAATCCTTCTACCACATTTAATACCTCATGTCATTGATTTGTTTCTTCTCTATGTTATATTTTCTCATTAAATTATCTGCCATTTTAGGGCAGGGTCTGTCTCATTCATCTCTATTCTGTATCTTCTGCAGTGGTTTCTCAATAAATATTTAATAATTGAATTAATAATATAAGAAATTATATAACTAAGTACCAAAATAAAGATGAACAGTAGGACTTTTGAGGAGGAAGTGATTATTAGAGAAAAGGTACTTCATAGGGGAGATATTACATGGTATGGACTTCCATTGGGAGAGGTGGGTAAGAGACTAAAATACTACATTCTTACTGGTAGAGAATACTGGTTTCTTAATAATAGACCAAACTTTAAATAGACTTACCGATCACTGATCAACAACAAAATCTTTTATATTGAGGGGAAGTCCGTTAAAACTTAGGGCATGGAATTACAGAGCAGAACACATGCTTTCTGCCTGCAAGTGATCTTCCATGCACAAAGAGAGATAAAAGGTTTAGCTATGCATGTCAAGTTAAACCCAGTAAACCCTCCAAATTTCCAGTCTTCATCTCGGATATTATATGCTACATTTCTGACTGGTTCTCTTTTATATTTTCCATCTCCATTTTTATGTATTTTATCTCTATGTTAAAGACTTCACTGAATTCATCTACTCTTCCCCTAAGTTCATTGAGCATCTTCACAACCAGTGTTCTTCTTAAATTTTATTTTTTGTTAGTTTAAAGTATACAGTGCACTGGTTAGACATTTATACAGTTTATAAAATGATCCCCCTAATTGCTCTTTCTCTCCTCTGGCTCTACACCTAGCTATTACATTAATGCTAAGCGCATTCCCTATGCCATGCTCACCATCCCCATGACCATCTACCAACTAACAATTTGTACCTCTTTAACCCTTCATCCCTTTCTCTCAGCCCCCAAACCTCCTCCCCTCTGGCCTTCACCAGATTGTCCTCTATATTTCTGAGACTGTCCTTGGTTAGTTTTTTTCTTAATAGTCCTTAGATTCTGTGTATAAGTTAAATCATATGGTATTTCTCTACTCTGTCTGACTAATTTCACTCAGCATAATAACCTCTAGGTCCATTCATGTTGTTGTAAATGGTAGGATTTCATTTTTTATGGCTGAGTAATATTTCATTGTATATATGAACCATAACTTCTTTATCCATTCATCTGATGATGGGCATTTAGGTCGCTTCCATATCTTGGCTATCGTAAACAGTGCTGCCAAAAACATAGTGGTGCATAGATGTTTGTGAATTATTGCTTTGGTTTGCTTTGGATAAATACCCAGAAGTGCAATTGATGGGTCAAAAGATATAGCCATTTTTAATTTTCTAAGATATCTCCAGATGGTTTTCTGTAGTGGCTATACCAATTTGCAATCCCACCAACAGTGTATGAAGATTCTTTTTTCTCCTCATCCTCACCAATACTTGTTGATTTTTGATTTATTGATGACAGTGATTCTGAGAGGTGTGAGGTGATATTTTATTGTGCTTTTAATTTACATTTCTCTGATGATTAGTGACCTTGAGCATCTTTTCATATGTGTATTGTCCATCTGTATTTCCTCCTTGGAGAAATATCTGTTCAGGTTTTCTGCCCATTTTTACATTGGATTGTTTGTTTTTTTTGTTGTCGAGTTATATGAGTTCTTTATATATTTTGAATATTAAACCCTTATTAGATTTATCAAAAGTGAATATCTTCTCCCATTCAGTTAGTTGTCTTTTTGTTTTGTTGATGGTTTCCTTTGCTGTGCAAAAACTTTTTAGTTTGATGTCCCATTTGTTTGATTTTTTCTTTGATTTCCCTTGCCTGAGGAGATATGTCTGAAAAGAAATTACTAGGAGCAATATGAGAGATTACTGCCTATGTTTCTTCTAGAAGTTTTATGGTTTGGAGTCTTATATTTAAGTCTTTAATCCATTTTGCATCTATTCTTGTATATGGTGTAAGAACATGGTCCAGTTTCTCTTTTTTTGCATAATCTGTCTAACTTTTCTAATACCATTTATTGAAGAACCTGTCTTTACCCCATTGTAATTTCTTGCCTCCTTTGTCATATATTAAGTGAGTATGTAGACATGGATTTATTTCTGGGTAATCTATTTTGTTCTATCGATCCTTGGGTCTGTTTTAATGCCAGTGCCATGCTGTTTTGATTACTGTAGCCTTGTAGTATAGTTTGAAATGAGGTAATGTGATACCACCAACTTCGTTCTTCTTTCTCAAAATTACCATGGCTATTCCAGGTCTTTTAAAGTTCCATATAAATTTTAGAATTATTTATTTTAGCTCTTTGAAAAACGTCACTGGTATTTTGATAGCAATTGCATTGAATCTCTTTTTTGGGGGGTACTTGTTATGTTTCGTGTTGTCCCAGAAGTCTCTTAAATTATCTTCATTTTTAAAATATTTGTTGTTGTTGTTGTTGCTCTAATTGGGTATTTTCTGCTGCCTTGTCTTTTAGTTCACTGATTTGATCTTCTGCTTCATCTAATCTACTGTTGAATCCTTCTAGTGTATTCTCCATTTCAGTTATTCTTTCTTTCTTTCTGGTTCCTTTTTATGGTTTCTATGTTCTTTTTTATGCTTATTATCTTTCTATTGACATCTCATTGAGCCCATCCATTCTCTCCCCAAGTCCATTGAGCATCCTTATACTATTATTTTGAATTCTGTCTCTGGTAGGTCACTTCCCTCCATTTCATTTAGCTTGTTTTTTGGAGTTTTCTCCTGTTGTTTCATCTGTGGCATGTTTCTTTGTTTTCTCATTTTATTACCCTTCTGTGTTCGTTTTTATATTTTAGGAATATTTGTTTTGTCTCTCAGTGTTGGCCGGATGGCCTTATGTGAAAAGTGTTCCATGCAGCCCAGTGACACAGTCTCCCTGATTGTCTGTGCTGGGGGCTCTGGACATGATCTTTGTGTGGGTTGTGTGTGATTTGTTGTAGCTAAGCTGTTATTGGTGTTAATACATCAATGGATAAGATTAATAGTCTGGCTGACTAACTGTAGGAATTGGCTGCTCCCACAGGTAAAAGTTGTTGTGTGGGGCTGACCCCACTGAGTGGAAGTTGCCTTAGCAGTCTTGTGTACTTGTTGAGACTATCCTTTGTGTGTACCGCTTATGGGACTAGTCAGGAGTTGCTTTGCTATGGTCTAGTGACAGCCTCCACATGTGTTGGTTTTATGACTCCTTGATAGGGTCTCCCTAGTAGTCCAAGGTCAATCGCTACCTTTGATTGCTCCAGGCTACCTAGTGGGAGCTAGAAAGAGATCCGTAGATGGTTTTTACCTATGCTGAATCTATAGGTAAGTGGAAGAGACAGTGCTGTAGGCTGCAGTCTGGTCATCCCCTATACCCTACATTAGCATAGCAGAAGGACCAGTGCTTCTCAAGGCCTGACACTGCCTGTCATTTTCCCATAAGGTTTTGGAACTGGAAGATCCTCTGGGCGATATACATGTTGAGTGGTATAGGGATCCTGGAAATCACCAGGATCTATTGAGCAAATTTCCCCCTGCCATTGCAGTGTCAGTTTACATGTTGGTGCTCTCTCTGTGGCTGTGGCTCTGTGTACAAGTTTCAGATCATAGCAAAGCCAGCTACTGCCTACCTTAATCCTGCAAACACCTGAGCTCTGTTTAAGAATTACTGAAGCTCATGAGTGAGAGTTTGTGGCCCTCCATCAAAAGCTTCTCTTGGATAGATGGGCTTTGCATGGGCCACATGTACTTAGTGCTGTTGTTTGTTGTAGAATTCTTATCCCAAAGAAAGCACAGGAGGGAACTGGGTTGCCTGGGAGCAGGTTTTCCATAGGTAGTTTGTGGGTTAAGTGGGGTGACGTCTCAGTGAGGCACAGGGCCATGAGGCCTATATAGCACCAGATTTTCTGCCAGTTCTGGAACTGCTGGCTCCCACAAAAGTCAGATATTATGGTGAGACTTACCGACATCTGTGATAGGCCTACAAAACCCCTGAGATCTGTCCAAGCAATACTGTATCTTGTGCTGGAAACAGTGATCTTCCTGTCACTGTTTACCCTGAATTTTTCTCACTTCGCTGGCTGAGGTCTGTTGACTGTTCAGAGTGCACCACCCTGGCTAAGGGCTGGGCAGGGGCAGCTGCCTGTCAATGTGCCATGGGTACTTTGTGGATTAGGTGGGGCAAGATCGCAGGGAGTCAAGGGCTGTCAGGCTAATAAAGTCTCAGTGTTCTGCGATTTCTATGTCTTCATGTTCCCACAGTAGTCACAAATCAGTGAGACAAGCTGCTATCTGGGGTGGTCCCACAGACCCCTGGAATCCCCTCAAGAGATATTGCAACTCATACAGGCAACAGTGGTCTGCCCACCACTGTTTTCCCGAAAGGCTCTCACTGCAGTAGCCAAGGTCTGTTGCCTGAGCAGAATGCGCAACCCCAGAGAATGACAGGGAAGGGGCGGCTGCCTGTCAGTTGGCCACAGGCACTTTGTGGCTTGGGTGAAGCAGGATCTCAGGGAGACTAAGGCCGTCAGGGCAATACAGCCTCAGTTTTCTGCAACTTCGGTGTCTGCACATTCCCACTGTAGTCACAGATCACAGTGAGACCAGGTGCCATCTGGAGCGGTCCCACATGCACCTGCAATTCCTTTTTGCGATATTGATATTACAGCTTTTGTAAGCATTAGAGTTCTGCCTGCAATGATTTCCTAGCAATGTCCACACTATGCTAACCAACATTTGTTGTCTATGTGGAATGGGAGGGGCAGGATAGATGGTGGTGGTTGTCTCTCAATGGGCCACCTGGGGCAATTTGTGGGTTGGGTGTGGCAGGTTCTTCAGGAAGACAATGGCCCTCAAGTCAATATGACTTCAGTCTAGCTGCAACTTTGGTAACCATCATGCATTCCCACAAGTCACAGATCATAGCAAGATCAGCTGCTGTCTGGCACTGGCACACAAATCCCTGAGATCTGCCCAAGTTCATGTTGACAGCAGTGATCTGCCTGAAACTGTCTCTGAAATGCACCTTTATAGCACTGGCTGCTTGCTGAGATTGTTTGTACTTGAAAAAGTACAGGGCAAGGCAGCCAACCAGCAACAAAGGCCCCAAGCAATCTGCAGGTTGGGTGTGGTGGGCCCTCAGGCCGGAACAGCTTCTGAATTGGCCATGTGGGAGGGATCTGCACAGGCAAAGTGGTAGGTCTGTAGATTGCTCTGTAGCGCCCCCCCCCCGGCCCCGCTTCCTCAAATAAGGCACAATGGTGGCTGCCTGTCCAGCCTTCATTCTGGTGCCAGGTAATGCAGTCATTCCCCATATGAATCTTGTGCGAGCCTCTGTCCCGCCACCAGTGACCTTGGTGATACTCCACAGGTGATAGAATCTGTGTGTGTGCCCTTTAAAGAGGCATCTAGGATTTCAGTTTCCTTCCATCTCATCCAGATGGCCAGAATCCACTCTGAATTTTACAGTCAGAGTTTTTGGGAATTATTCTTTGGACTGGGACCCTGTGTAAGGTAAACACGTGAAATGCCGAGAGAGGTTTTAAAAGCAAGCCTTTATTGGGAGAGGGCTTCCAGGCGAGGTTCACTGGTCCCGAGAGGAGAGGGGTCAGAGAATTCATGCCCTGGGACGGGAGGGAGTAGTTTTTATAGGATTATGTGGGGGTAGGGTATAGAATGGGGAGTGTCAGTTGAGCATCTGGGCTGGGATAGTGGCCCCAGGGCTTTAAGGTGGGTCCTTATCAGTTGGGCATCCAGCTTTAGGGTAGGCCTTTATCAGTTGGGCATTAGGGTTCTGATGTCAGGCTGGGAGGTCTGGATTCTGATATCAGGCTGAGAAGTCTCCAGGTAGGCATCCAGCTGGCCCTCCCGCCGACCTAACACCTTGTGCTGGGGATCCCCTGAATGAGGCCAAGAACCCTATCTCCTTCAGGGAAGACTCTGCCGCCTCACTCTCCCTTCCATTGTTCCTCCACCCCCCAAGGGTGTGGGTCCAGCCTGATTCACAACTTTGCCCCTCCTACCAATTTCAATGTGGCTCTTTCTTTATATTATCAGACGTATGTGTTATGATTGGCTGGACTTCAGGTGATTCTCCACATTGACTGTTTTATAATTTGGTTGTAATTTTAATGCAGACTTGAGAAGAGGTGAATCCTGCTTTTACCTAGTCTGCCTTTTTTCCTCAGGACCTGATAACTGGTGTTTTGAACTCTGCATTTGTTAGACTGCTTGTCTCCATTTTATTGAATTCTTTTTCTGGAGCTTTGTTCTTTTCTTTAATGTGAGACATGCTTTTTGTCTTCCCATTTTGGTTACCTCCCTAAGTTTGTTTCTATGTATTAGGTAGGACTCCTATATCTCCTGGTCTTAGTAGAGTAGGTGTCCTGTAGAGCCCAGTGGAACAGTCTTCCATGATAACCCGAGCTAGTTGCTCAAAATATTTTCCTTACATGGGTTGTTCCTTCCAATTGTAGTTGAGCCTGGGTTTTTGTGTGCACGTAAATGAGAGAGATTGGCCCTTGGACTGATTGTTTAGAGGGTTGGCCAACAAAGGGGAGACCCTACAGAATAGTATTCACTTTAGCAGGGCTCTGGTGCCTTCCAAGTCTGCACTTTGGTTGTTTGCTCCTTAGATGCTGTCCTGGGTGGTGCTCTGGCTCCTGCTTTGATTGAATCAGGCCACTTGGTATTCTGGCCCAAGTGCCTACTGGGAGGAGTTCAGCTGTTGGACAAGTTCAGACACAGCCTGTGTACCTCTGGGGCCACCTAGTAAGAATCACCAAGCAATCTGCAGATGGCCACCACCAGTGTTGAGCTTATAGTTGCCTCAAGAGATCAATCCAGGAACTGAGGCCAACTTCTGCTGGTGTGGGTCTTGGGGATACTCAGCAAGAGCTACAGGCCACACTGAGGCCAGATACTGCTTCGTTGGGTTTTGTGAGCTTTTGAGAAATTTTAAGAAAGTCTGCAGCAAAAAGACAAGACAGGCCATTGTATGTAATAAACCACTGGAAGCCACTTGGGTGGGCCCACAATTTGGAAAAGGCGGAGTCTCAAGAAATCACCTGGATGGAGTTACCTATGTCATCCAGGTTGATGGAAAGTCAGATATGGCAGTGCCTGCATCTGCATGCTGAGAAGGGAGAGGGCTTAACAAAGGAATGATGGGTACTGCCAACACTTCAATCTGTGAGAAAGCTACCCCTCCAGCCATCGACCTGAATCCTGACAACTCAGTGTCTTCCCATATGTCCGGGACACTCCTCGAGCAGCTGCCCTATCACTGGATCTAAGATAGAGGGAGTATGTCAATGAGTCAATTTGGGAATGGGCACTTTAAGAAAAATGCCTACAACTCCTGCAACCCTTCTTCTCACTCAATCACAATCTCGCTATGAGGGTAAGACTATTAAGACCAAAGCTGTGACTTTGCCTCTCAGGATAGGATGTTTGTCCCCATGTTTGTATAAAGTGTATGTTTCTCTGGTGCCAGAATATATCTTAGGGGCGGAGGTGTTGCAAGGGCTCAATCCACAGGCCTCTGCTGGTGAATTCCATTTGCAAATTTGGGTGGTGAAGACTTGTGCAGGGAAATACTCATCACCCACCACAGAAAGTGACAGAACCAAGGTTCATGGTTAATGTTAAGCAATATCACTTGTCTGGTGGACATGATGAAATCAGGGCTACAATTCAGGTATTGGAGAAAGCTCAGATTGTATGCCTCACTCATACTCCATATAATGTCCCTGTGTGGCCAATGAAAAAGCCTGGGGCAAGGGGCTAGGGGTAAACTTAGTGATCGTTCCTTAGGTAACGGCCGATAACAGCACAAATAGCATATTCTACAGGTGAGAGGGATGAAGAAGAAAGTATCATCCTGAGGGGAACATTTGTGTTGTCACTGTGGCCTCTCATGAGTTCTCCCATATTATGTCATGTTAACGCGATGGGATCAATGCTGCGAGGGGAACAGGTATGGTACCGACAGCCAGACTGCCCGCCCCCCCCCGCCAGGCGACAAAAATCTTATCTCAAGATAAGACGCTAGCATGCACCTTGCTGATGGAAAAGACTTACCTGTATTGGTACCATTGTCCTCCCTTTCTTTCCAACTTTAAGCTGCTTTGTGCAAATATTGTGGTTGAGTGGGCATATACCTATGCCACAATCATGAATGTCTCACACTATTGGGTCTGCACAGAGTTTCCTGTCAGCACCTCTGCAGGACTGCCCTGGTGTCACAGCATGGAATCAGCTGACCTTTTGGGAACCCCAGTCACCCAACTAACCGTCATCCATACTTGAGTGGACACACAAAGAAGAACTCAGCATGAAATAGACAAACCCTTACTGGGGTACTCGGTACATGATGGATGGTCATGGCTGACTAGTGAAAGGGTGGAGGTGACTGCAAATACACCCCATTGTACTGAAAGAAACACAGGGTCCTGACTGTTAGGGTGGGTGCCATGTCCCCTATGCCAAAATATAACTATTATCTCATCTACCATGCATTGGTGGACAGGACAAATGTATGCCGGCACCCATCCAACTATGATCTTGCCCCCAGGAAGCCTATGGGTATTTGGGGCTCATAGATGGCGCTACATTCCCTCGAATTGGACAGGCCACTGTACTTGGAGATGCCCATATTTGCCAGCAGCTATGTGTCAGATGCTCCCATGGCATCCCACAAATTGAGATGTGAATTATTCATAATATATCTGCACTAAGCAGACCCCATGGTGGTATTACCCTTTAGCCATCTTGCTGCCTTTGGCTGGTGATGTGGTAACTGAAATGCAAGTGACAGCTTTGGCAGAACATACTACTTGAGCTTTGAATTATAATCATAAAGCCTTTAGTCTGGTAACTGATGACGTAGATCATATTAGAAAAGTAGTATTGCAAAATTATATGGATTTGGATATCTTAACTGCTGCCCAAGGAGGTACTTGTGCCATTCTCCACACCAAATGTATTTACACCCCAGACCACTGGCCCAACATCTCACAAGCCTTGGCAGTTTTCTCCCAAGAAATACAGGAAGTCCAGAGGCTCATTGGAGATCCTCTGTAGGAGTGGTGGGCAAGCCAAAGAGCAACCTGGCTCTGGTCTTAGCTCTCATAGGAAGTGGAGCCTACCTCCTAGTGGTATGTTGTTGTTTCCTGTATTGTTATTGTGTCCTGTGGGTGCAAAGCTCTGCCTTCCTGCAATGATCACTTGCCAAGCCTATGCAGATGTATAGGAAGAACCTTGAAGGAGTAGAGTATGAGCGAAAAGAAAGATCCTGAAGTCAGGTTCCCTCCTGACACTCTTAGCAGCTAACTTCCGAGTGGAAGTGATTCAGTGCTTCTCCCCTTATGTAAACATGTACCCAGTACACATGCACAAGCTTCTGGCAGTGTGCCACTGTTTACCTGTGTATAAAGGCACCACTGCCCTGTGCTGTTGGCTGTTCCCTCGCTGGAATAAAGAGCTATGTCACAGTTGCCTACAGCTCCCCTCCTTTTCTTCCAACTGTCTGAGCCTTGTACCCCTTACCTCAGAACCTGGATCCTGCAGCAACAAAAATGGTTTTGCAAAACTGCTGGGCCCACTGTGAGATAGACTTAAACTAAAACTCTGTCAATCATCTGACTTCCATACGACCCTAGTCTATCTTGTGAACCATAATGACATTTTGGATCTCCTCAAAAAAGTGTTAGTTCAAAGCCGGTGTGCAGTAGTCTCTAAAATTTTCGATTATTTATTTTCCCAATGTACAGTTACCCTGGTAAAAAGCCATAGGTCCCTTTGGTGAAGGCTGAGAGAAATGTTAGCAATATTAATTTTTTTATTTATCCAATATTACTTTTTTCCTTTTTTATTATTATTTATGTTTTTTATTATGGTGACATTGGTTAACAAAATCCAGTAAGTTTTGAGTGTACAATTCAACAGTAAGGCATATATAAACACATTGCATTGTGTGTTCACCTCTCAGAGTTAGATTTCTTTCTGTCACCACATATTTGACTCCTTTAATCCCACCTAACTCACCCCACCTCCTCCTACTCTCTGGTAACCACTAGTCTATTGTCCACATCCATGAGTCTCTGTTTGTATATCCTGTTCATTTGTTGCTTTTAGATTTATATCCCACATATAAGTGATATCATGTGGTTTTCAACTTTTTCTGTCTGACTTATTTCCCTTAGCATGATTATCTCGAGGACCATCCATGTAGTCACAAATGGCAGTATTTCATCTCTTCTTATGGCTGAGTAATATTCCATTGTACATATGTACCACATCTTCTTTATCTAATCATCTATTGTAGAACACTTCGGTAGCAATATTAATTTTCGATAGTGTACTAGGCCCCTTTTCCAAGGTGACCCAGCCACCTCTTCATTCAAGGTGTTCTGGATCTGTAAACTTATTCAAGTTTTGGAACTGATTGAGAAGCCACGCTTCTGTTTTTATAAATTAATTTAGATATTTGCTCACTTGACCTTTAACTTTTCTGTTCGTGCATATCAGGTAAGAATTTAGTAGATTTTCTATGTATTTCACTTTTAGGAATATTATGATCACATAGCCAATGCCACATGTCTGTATGTCAGAATATTCTGATTTCTGCTTTGACTCTGCTGTCCATCATGTTAACTATGCCCATCTTGCCTTTTTTTAGGTGAGTGCTGCCACTTGGTTCCTGCCACCCTGTGATCCAATTACTCCCATCACATTTTGTTTTCCCAATTCTGGGGCTGCAACTACCATTGTAAGGACTGTGGATGAAAAAAAAGGGGAGTTCTATGGAAAGTAACCTCACAGGATGATCTGATCATAAATTCCTAACTGGAAAGGTTATGACAGGCAGTCATTTCAAGACATATAATTATTTACTAAAGGGCTTGTTTTTGCCTTAAGCAAACCTTGTCCATTGTTTCTGTGCATCAAGGTTAACACGCCTTTGAAATGCCTTCTTTCAGACCCCTCCTTTTAATACCATTATTTCAAATCTCTCTTTCTAAATTGTGTAAGAAAAAATCCAATTCATATTTTGCTTTATTCCATAGTCATGTAATCTTCCTTACGTTACCTTCTTAATCTCAAATGCATAAAATAAATTGCAAACTGTTATTCTCTAAAACATTTATCTTAGTCTGTTAAGATCTTGATATTCACTGTTTGACTCAAATAAATTTTTGTAAAAATTCTCTACAGGTTTGGATATTCTCATGTTGATAAGACTGTCCTGCAAAAATAGTGATCACATAGCTCTTCTGAAGAGAAATTTTCCACTCGAATGGCTAACCTTGCAATCACCTCTTTGTTCTGCTTCTGTAGACGTCCTTGCCATATAGGCTGAAGGGCAGGGTAACCTCAAGATCAACTGAAGACTCACCCTCCCATTTGCTTGTTTTGTCTAGATAACAGGTGTATTGCCTTTGCTTGTTCTGTCTAGATTACAGATGTATCCCCTTTGCTTGTTAGCCCTATAAAAGTAAGTTACCCCTGAGCTCAGGGCCCAGATCTTCAGAGCACTATCTCTTCTGGGACCATGGGCATAATAAACCTGAGTTCTCCAACTCCATGTGGTGGTTGATTTCTTTCCAGTCTGATTTTTCTGCAACACTTCAAGGATGCCAGTGCTCCTCTCACAAATTTACTTCTTATAGTATTGGTGAAAAGGAATATCCACTCGGAATAAATTGATATTAAATGATAAATCTATTCTAACATTTCATTCTTTCTAAGCCTCTAAATCCCTTTATCTGCATTTAACCAAAGCAGGTCTGCCATTTCTAATTCACTCACTGTGGGCCAAATTTGGTTCCTATTTCATCCGACCAACCCAGCTGTTAGATCCCATTCTAACTCCCCAAGCTGCAACATTAAATACAAAATCTCTGGTTAGTGAGCCCATATCAATTCAGCATGATTCAACTTAATTTTCTTTCATCATTATTCCACACCCTTAGTATCCACTTCCACAAATGTTCCCCAGATTCTGTCTGTATAAATGGCAAAACTCTAGTAATTCTTTTGGTGTGTAATACACCACTTAATGGATCACATATTGTACAACACCTTTAGAGATCAGCTGGGAATCCAGTCTTGCTATAAGTCTAGAATTAAAGAGGTATAGTGGGATTGGGTTTAGAGGTGTATCATTGTTCTGATGACAACTTAGAGGGAGGTCATTAGTTTCCTCAAGCAATACAGTTAATTCCCTCAGGGGAGGGCGAGAATGCCAAAACCACTGGGGTGACTAGGCTAATTCTAGCACACAAGACTCAACAGAATTTAGAAGTTCAGTGTTCTGAGCTTTACCAGGGACTTCACACATGCCTCCTATTGATATAAGAAACATTCAAACATGTAGAGAATTTTTGAGTTTACTTGAGCCAAACTGGCTACAATTGCCGGGAAGCAAAATCTCAATGGATTGAGAAAATGTTCCAGAGAATCAGTTTTGAAGCTCACTTTATACATTAGAATCAAAAGAGGAGATGTAAGGAGAGTTATATGAAATCCACTGGTGGTAGATTGAGGGGGCAGCAGAAAGCAAAGTGAGGAAATGTCTGGGATTGGATAAAAAGACAAAACAGAGAAACACATGCTTCTTTTACTTGGCTGGTACAGGACAGTTAATAATTAACAATTACAGTACATAGAGATGGGATGTAAGAAAAAAGAACAACGAGGGGTTCTGAGGTCTTGCGACCTATTACTGGAGGTCGTGCCTTGAGGGGTCTGGAAAATAAGATTACTTTAGTATTTCGTTTTTTTTTTTTATTTTTCTATTTCCCAGCCTAATGCTGCATCTCACATTTTATTTATTTGTTTGTTTGTTTGTTTGTTTGTTTAAGTTTGGTGACATTGATTAATGAAATCCAGTAAGTTTCAGGTATACAAGTAAGGCATATATATACATAGAATTGTGTGTTCACTACCCATTGTTAGATTCCTTTCTGTCACCTCATATTTGACCTCTTTCACCCCATCTAATTCCCCCCTCCCCCTTCCCCCACCCTCCTACATTCTGGTAACCACTAGTCTATTGTTCATGTCTATGAGCTGCTGCTTGTTTATCCTGTTTGTTTTTGTTTTTAGGTTTATATCCCACATATAAGTGATATCATGTGATTTTCAACTTTTTCTGTCTGGCTTATTTTGCTTAGCATCATTATTTCGAGGTTTATCCATGTCACAGATGACAGTATTTAATCTCTTCTTATGGCTGAGTAATATTGCATTGTATATATGTGCCACACATTTTTTATCCAATCACCTATCATAGGACACTTTGGTTGCTTCCATATTCTGGCCACCATGAATATTGCTGCTATGAACATTAGTGTGCGATTATCTTTCTGGATATGAATTTTTAAGTCTTTGGGGTAAATACCCAGTAAAGGAATTGCTGGATCATATGGTAGATCAATTCTGTGGTTTTATGCTTTGTTGCTGGTGGTTGTATCCTGAGGGGTCTGAAAACAATTACTCTGGCATTTCAAGAGTGTTACCCTAGATGCAAAAAGACAATAAATGGCTCACCTAAGATAAATATTGAGCTTTGTCAAGGAAGCTATAAGCCAAGGACATGACTCTGCCCCATGAGCCAATTTTAGTTAAGAATTTTTATATTCAGACAATCCTATGTGGTTACTTTTGGTCTCTGAATTCGTAGAGCCTGACATGCTGGCTTCTCCTGAGCTTGTCAAGTTTAGTATGTGACCTTTTTTTTATACACACTATATATGCAAGTGTCTATTAGTTGACCCTCTATTTCATTACATATCTTTTTTTTTGTCTATTCTTATGTCAGTACCACATTGTCTTGAATACCATTTTAAAGTAAGTTTTGTGATCAACTAGTATATGGTAAAGGTCCAACATTATTCTTCCTTTTCAATATTTTTTGGCTAGTCTACATCCTTTATGTATCTATATCAACTGTAATATCAAATTATCAGTTTCTACAAAAACAAGCCTACTGGAATTTTGAGTGGAATTAAGTTCAATTTATAGATTAATTTGAGGAGAATGAACATCTTAATAATAATCAGTCATCCAGTTCATGGCCACAATGTATCCTTCATATATTCACATGTTAGTTTAATCTCTCCCAGCTATGTCTGGTGGATTTTTGTGTAGGAGTTTTCCATATTTAAAAACTATATTTGATATTATTGTACTGGTAACTTTATTTAAATGAACACTTAGAGCCTGAACTAAATATTAAGTTTTTCTATTGAAGGTATGCCCTTTCGTCTATTGGGCAGCTAAGTTGACATGCTGATCACATTTATCTAATCGGTGATTGAACTAGATCAAGCCTGGATTTCAGTAGAGCTTTTTCTCCAGCAGGACTTTGCAATATAAGCACCATGACACTTTGAGATCAGTCCTTATTTTCTAGCTGAGCTCCCAATCTCCTGTTCTTATGCTATCTGCCACTACTGTTACTGTGACTATGTACTCATTAAAAATTCTGTATGGGAATCAGTGAGTGAGTGAGGAGAATTACTCAGGATTTAGTCTTGCTGCAAATTCTTATCCAACACAAAAGGCTACACAATGATTAAAAGCTTTTCTAATTTTCCTACCACGGCAAAATCCTTCCATTTATGCTAGTCTTAATTCTATATCCTCCATACCAGAATTAGGCAACTACCACCAGTCATTATGGATCCGCTCATCTAGGAATGTGTATTATCTCTGTGGAATTTGGGTCCTTCAGATATTTGTGTATCCGCAGATTTTTAAGGTGTTTAAAATGTTTTGTTTTTTGTTTTTGTTTTTAGTTATTTGTTTACTTTAGTTGTTATGACAGATAGGATGGTCTTGTGGTACTTAACTAGAGCTATTTAGGCTTTTTATACTTTGAGAAATTTGTATAAAATATTTCTCTTTGTCCATTGACCAATATCTTCCTGAATTCTGTATGTATACTATACCTCTTGTTATACTTATTTTATTTTTATTAGCATTTGCCAGAGAGATTTAAATCAATTCTTTTATTTTTTTACCATTTTTTTTGTCTTTGACTTAGGCATGTCTGTTATAGAATATTTAAAGATAGATTATTTTTCTTACTCATTTTGCAAATCTTTATCAAATTAACAAATAATTGAACCAATTAATATTTATTATGATTATTTTTGCAATTTTATTTTATTTTTTATTTAAAATGAATAGCTCCATTTTTATACAGACTTTTGTTATCAATTTTTTTCTTGTTCTCTTTGCTCTACTATTGCAGTTTGGAAGATATATATCTCATTTATATCTTTTAGTGATTAACAAAGTTTTTCATGATTTATACTATTGCTATTTTTTTAATTAAAGTAATTCGAGTAACATTGGTTAATCATATTCTAAAAGTTTCAAGTGCACAATTCTATAATGCATCATCTATACATTGCATATTGTATTCATCACTCAAAGTTTATTCTCTTTCTGTCACCATATATTTGACTCCTTTTACCTTCTTCAATCATCTCTCCACCCTCTTCCCCACTGCTAACCACCATTATGTTGTTTGTGTCTATGAGTTTGTTTGTTTGTTTTGTTTGTTCATTAACTGCTTTCTCTTTTTTTTATAAACTATTTTTCTATGATTCAATTACAGTTGATATTCAATATTATATTAGTTTCAGGTAAGCAGCACAGTAGTTATATATTTATATGTTTTGAAGTGATCTTCCCAATAAGTCTAGTTCTCACCTGACATCATCCATAATTATTATAATATTATCGACTATATTCCCTCTTCTGTACTTCACATCCTTGTGACTATTTTGTAACTACCAACTTGTACTTCTTAATCCTTTCACCTTTTCACCCATTTCCCCAACTACCTTCCTATCTTGCAACCATCAGTTTATTCTCTATATCTATGAGTCTGCTTCTGTTTTGTTTATTTTGTTCTTTGAATTTTACATATAAGTTAGATAATATTATATTTGTCTTTATTTGACTTATTTCATTTAACATCTATGTTGTTGCAAATGTTAAGATTTCATTCTTATTTATGGCCGAGTAATATTTCATTGTATAAGTGTACCATTTCTTTATCCAATCCTGTGTTGATGAGCACTTAGGTTGCTTCCATATTTGACTGTTGTAAATAACGTGGCAATAAACTATGGGGTGCATAGTTTTTAATTAGTGTTTTGGACTTTTTCAAATAAATATTCACAAGAAGAATTGCTAAATGATAGCTGTATTCTTAATTTTTTGAGGAACCTCCATACTGTTTTTCATATTGGCTATTCCAATTTATATTCCCACTAGTGGTATATGATAGTTCCCTGTTGTCAACATCCTTTCCAACACTTATTTCTTGTCTTATTGGTAATAGCCCACCTAATAAGTATGAAATGGTATCTCATTGTGGTCTTTTAAAAATATTTTTATTTTTCAATTACAGTTGGCACACAATATTGTATTACTTTCAGGTGTACAACATAGTGATTAGACACTTGTATAACTTACAAAGTGATCACACCAATAAATCTATTACTCATCTGACACTGTACATAGTTATTACACTATTATTGATTATATTCATTATGCTATACTTTACATACCTGTAAGTATTTCGTAACTGCAAATTTGTACTTCTTAATCTCTTTCCCTTTTTTACACACCACCTAACCCCCTTCTCATCTGGTAACCATCAAAATGTTCTCTGGATCTATGAGTTTGTATCTGTTTTGTCTATTTTGTTTTTAGATTTCATATGTAATTGAAACTATATAGCATTTATCTTTCTTTTCCTGAGTTACTCCACTTAGGACAGTACTCTCTAGGTCCATCCATGTTGTTGCAGATGGCAAGATTTCACTTTTTATGGCTGAATAATATTTCATTTTGTATATGTACCACCTCTATTTTATTCATTTATTCCTTGATTAAAACCTAGGTTGCCTCTTTATCCTGACTGTTCTAAATAATGCTACAGTGAACATATACATTCACATGTTCCTTTGAAGCAGTGTTTTGGGTTTCTTTGGATAAATACCCAGAAGTGGGATTGATTACTGGTTCTTTTTTTGTCTCTTGGTATAACCTTTGTTTTAAAGTCTATTTTGTTTGGTATAAGTATTGCTGCCCCAGATATTTGTTCATTTGTTTCCATTTTCATGAAACAACATTTTTTTTAACCCTTACAGTCTGTATGTTGTTCGACCTAAAATGAATCTCTTTTAGGCAGCATACGAAAGGGTCTTGTTTTCTTATCCATTCTGCCACCCTATCTTTTGATTGGAGTATCTAATTCATCTGCATTTAAAGTAATTGTTGATAGATACATAGTTATCACCATTTTATTATTCATATTTTTATTTTTTTTCTTTTTCTTAAAGAAGTCCCTCCAACATTTCTTGTAATACTGTCTTGGTGGTGATGAACTTCTTAAGCTTTCCCTTGTCTGGGAAGCTCTATCTGCTCTTTGATTCTAAATGATAGCTTTGCTGGATAGAGTACTCTTTGTTATAGGTCTTTGATTTTCATCAAAGAATATTTTGTGCCAGGCCCTTCTGGCCTGCAAAGTTTCTGTTGAGAAATCACCTGACAGTCTATTGGAAGCTCCTTGTAGGTAACTAATTGCTTTGTTCTTGCTGCTTTTAAGATTCATTCTTTGTCATTAACCTTTGGCATTTTACTTATAATGTGGCTTGGTATGACTCTCCATGGGTTTATTTTGTTTCAGAATCTCTGTGCTTCCTAGGCTTATGTGTCTATTTACTTTGCCAGGTTAAGGAAGTTTTTCATTATTATTTTTTCCAATAGGTTTTCAATTTCTTGTTCTTACTCTTCTTCTGGTATCCTTATGATGCAAATGTTGTTACACTTGATGTTGTCCCAGAAGCCCCTGAAACTATCCTCATTTTTCTTGTTGATGATCTGATTGTTTCTACTACCTTATCTTCTCAATCACTGATTCAATCTTCTGCTTCATTTAATCTACCGTTGATTCCTCCTAAGGTATTTCTCATTTCAGTTATTGTGTTCTTCCTTTCTGAATGGTTCTTTTTTTATGTTTTCTGTCTCTTTGTTTAAGTTCTTACTGAGTTCATCTACTCTTTCTTTAAGTTCATTGAGCATCCTTATAAGCAATGTTTTGAACTCTGTATCTAGTAGATTGTTTGTCTCCATTTAGTTTAGTTCTTTTTCTGGAGCTTTCTTTTATTCTTTCAATCACGTCTTGTTTCTTTGCCTCTGCATTTTGGCTGCCTCCCTATGTTTCTTACTATGTATTAGGTTGCTAGAGTGACTAGGTTTCCCAGTGTTAGTAAAGTGGCTTTATGTAATATTTTTCCTGTGGGACCCAGTGGTACAGTTGCTCTAGTTAGCTGTGGGCTCTGGGTGCATTCCTTGTATGGGTTATGTGTGCCCTCCTGTTGTAGTTTAGTCTTGGTTTCCACTTGAATGTCAATGAGAGGGACTGGCCCTTAAGCTGAATGGTTGTGAGGACTGGCTGGTGACTACAGTGTAGGAGCTGTTGTGCAGCAGCTGATCCAATGGAGCAGGATTCGCTTTAGCAGGGCTCTGATGCCTTCCCAGTCTGCCCTTTGAATGTGTCATCTTTTGTAATGGTCTAGGGTGGTGCTTCAGCTCAGCTTAATTCAGGCCACTGGGTGTTAAGGCTCGTGTCTCCTGGGAGGGACCTTGCATCAAGCCATGTTTAGCCGCTCTTCCCAGAGCCACCTAGCACGAGCCACCAAACAATCTGCAGATGGCCGCCACCCATGCTGAGCTGGGATGTGCCTTGAAAGGCCAAGTCATGACCTAGGACTGCTGTTGCATGTGCTAGTTTTGGAGCTGCTCAGCAACAGGTATAGTGTATGCTTAAGCCAGATGCTACTTGTTTAAGTTCTGTAAACCTTTGAGAGATTTTAGGAAAGTACACAGCATGAGCTAAGACAGATCATTGGTATGGAAAATTCACCAGAAGTAGCTTCAGTGGTTCTGAAAAATTGGTGAGATGTGATATCAGAGAATCACCAAAGCAGGGCAACCAGTTTTAGCCAGGTTGATGGAGACTCAGATATGGTAGATGCCTTCATCTGCATGCTGAATGTGGGGAGGGCTCAGCAAAAGAACAGTGACCTTCCCCTGTACTTCTGTCTGTGAGAAAGCTGCCCCTATAGCTCTCACTCTCAAGCCAGACAATTCGGTTCCTTCCCATATATCCCTGGTTCCTTTTGAGATGTTTTCCTAGTGCTAGTGCTTAGAGCAAGTTCACTGGCAGGTAAGTCCATGCACTGGCCCTTTAAGGGGTATGCCTAAAACTATTACAGCCCTCTGTCTAATTAAGCCACAATCTTTGTTTATTTTCACATTCAAATTTTGTGAAGATTTCCCTTCCTGGCACTGGAATCCTGGACTGGGAGGTCTGGCATGGGCTGGCACCCCTTGCTCCCCTGGTGGGTGTCCTCCACAGTTGAGATATCACTCCCAGTTTTTAACCTCCATATGAGGTTATTGGATCAGCCCATTCTATGTTTTCACCCCTCTTATCAGGTTTGAGGTGGCTTCTTCTGTATTTCCTTAGTTTTGGGACTTTTGTTCAGTGAGACTTCAGATGAGTTTCAATGATAGTTGTTATGTAGTTTAGTTGTAATGTGATGTGGTCATGAGAAGATGCAAGCAGAGTATCTACCTCTTTTGCTATCTTGACTAAAAATCTGCTACTATCTTTTAGTGTACTATTTTTTGCTTTCTTTTCATATTTGAGGGTGAAGGTTGGGATTCAACTATATTGGTAGTTAGAGCATAGTTTTTCACCTCAAATGAGAATTGTCATTCACTCTCCAGTAGCATATTTTTCCTTTACCTATGATTTAGGCTATGCTTTGTTTGCTCTGATTTTCCCATAAACTCAATGATTATATCTTCCAGAAATGTCTCAAATTCTCTTGTAAGACATACTTCCACCTATTAAATACTCTTGACAAATCTTATCATGCCTTAGATTTAAATATAAATTCACAGTTAATACAGATGACACATGCAAAAATTAATTTTATGTGTCAAACTTGACTGGGCTACAAGATCCCTTGATATTTAGCTAAAAATTATCTTTGAATGTGTCTGTGAGGGAGTTTGCACATAAGATTAACATTTTAATTGGTAGACTGAGTAAAGAACATTGCCCTTTACAATATGAGTGGGCATCATCCAATCCATTGAGGGCCCAAATAGAGGAAAAAAGGGAAGGAAAGAAGGAAGAATTAACTTATCTAGCTGATAGCTTATGCTGGGACATCTATCTTCTTTTGCACTTAGCTGAGACATACACCATCAACTACCTAGGTTCTCAGGCCTCAGACACAGACTGCAACTTTATTATCATATTTCTGGACCTCCAGTTTATAGACAAAAGATTATGGAATTTCTCAGCCTCCATAATAGCATAAACCAACATTTTATAATAAATATATATTTTGGTACTGTTTCTCTGAATTCAACAAACCCTAATGAATACATATTTTGGTATGAAGAGGGGTTCTAGAGAAACAGAACTTTAAAAATAGGTGTTATGAATTTTTATTTTTTTGGTTTCTAGAATTGGCTCTCTAATGTGATTAGATTTAAAATTAGATGCTTAAGGCTCTACTTCCAGTAATAAAGATACTACTGATAGTTAATAGTGTTAACTAGTAATAGATGTATGAAAATATCTGCATTGGGTATTCCTGATCAGACATTTAATAGAAGTAATACTTGGAGTGACTGTATATATAATACTTCAAACATTTTTTTTGAAAATTAATGGGTTTGGTTCATTCCCCCTATTGTCATTAGACAAAGTGATAAAGAATATAAACTTAGGAATTTGAATTCCCAGCTCAAACACTGCATAAAAACATGAAGGCTTCTATTTGTGCCCTGAAGGACACCCTTAATTCCTAAAGTTGCAGGACTGAGATTGATAAAAAATCAAACACAGAATCTCATACAGTGAAAGACTGAATTACAAGTTAAACTACCAGTTTCACAGAGTGTTTACTATTAAAATAAGAATATTAATTGAATTTAAAGAACAAAATTAATGAACAAACAAAACAGACACAGACTCATAGATACAAAAACAAACTGATGATTGCCAGATGGGGAGCTGGGTGAAAAGGGTGAAGAAATTAAGGAGTATAGATAGGTAACTAAAAAATAGTCATGGGGATGTAAAGTATAGCATATGGAGTATAGTCAATAATATTGTAATAACTATGCACACTTCCAGGTGGGTACTAGACTAATCAGGGTAATCACTTAGTAAATTACATAAATGTTTAACTGCTATGCTTGACAGCTGAATGTAATATAAAATAATGTTGAATGTCAACTGTAATTAAAAAATAAAAATCATTTTTAAAAAGAATATCGATTGGGAAAGAATGAGATCTTATAAGTTAGTATGGGGTGTAGATGAAAAACGGGCCACATACTTAACATGACAAGCTCAAGAAAAGCAAGCATGGTGGATCCTACAAACTCAGAGACCTAAACTAACCATATAGGATGGTCTGAACATAAAAATTCCTAACTAAAAGTGGGTCATGCCAGGTAGTCACATCCTAGGCCTGTAGCTTCCTTGACAATGCTCAATCTTTACCTTAAGTGAGTTTGTCTATTGTCTTTTTGCATCTAAATAACATACCTTTGAAATGTCAGAATAATCTTTTTCAGACCTAAAAGGGCACAAATTTAGCACCAGACCAGGAGACTACTGAACCTCTCATTGTTATCTTATTCTCCACGTACCACCTCTGTACAGTAAATGTTAATTATTAAACATCCTGTACCCGCCAATATAAAAGAAGTAGGCATTTCTCTATTTTGCTTTTTTATACAATCCCAGAGATTTCCCTGCTTTGCATTCTGGTGCCTCTTTAAACTACCACTAATGGGTTTTATGTAAGCCTCCTTACTTCTCCTAATTTGAATTCAAAAAAAATCAAAAATGGCAATTCTGCAAATCTGCCATTTTACAAAGCATTTTATCATTATATTGAGACTTTGCTTCCAATAGTTTAGCTCAAATAAACTCACAAAAATTCTCTAAGGATTTGAATGTTTTCTACATTGACAATAGTAACTTGATTTTTATTTATTTATTTTATTTTTTTACAAATGAGTCAAAATACCTCAAAAGGAGAAAATAGATGTCTTTTTAACAAATGGCTTGGAACAATTGGACACTCATATGCAAGAGAAATATAACTTTGACATAAACTACAGAAAGCTTTGTTCAAACTGGATCATTAACCTGAATGTAAAGCACAAAATTATAAATATAAAACTTTTAGAAAATAATAAAGGAAAAATCTGGGTGATTATGGCTTTGGTGATAAGTTGTTAGACACATTAAAATCATAATTCCTGAAAAAAACAATTTGAACTTTATTAATATTAAAGTTTTGTGTTATCTAAAAGAAATTGAAACTATTAAGAAAATGAAAAGACAAGGCATAGACTGGGAAAAAATATTTGCAAGTTACGTGCCCCAAAAAGAATCTTCTAGAATGTATAAAGGAACCTTAAAACTCAACAATAAGAAACAAACAAACCAATTAAATGGCAAAACACTTAAGCAGATATTTTACTAAAATAGATATACAGGTTGCAAATAAGCATGTGAAGAGATGCTTAACATATATCATTAGGTAAGTAAAAATTAAAAGTTTTTTAAAATGCATATTACTAAGTGAAAGAAGCAGACTAAAAGGCTTTATTCTATATGATTATATTTATACAACGTTCAAGAAACATCAAAACTGTGGAGTAGGAAAAAAAAAATTAATGGTTGCCAGGGATCTGGGGAAAGAGGAATGTTTGACTAGGAGAAACATGGAAGAATATTTTATTTCTGTGGTACTTAATTCTAGGTACATTACACTATATATATATATTAAACAAATGGAACTTTATAGCAAAATGAACAATTTTAAATAAATGAATTTTTTAAAAAATAAACTCAAATGTCAGGGATACCCAAGATTTGACAATACTATCTATCTCTATTGCAAATGTAAGACATAACCTCTCTGAAAGGAGTTGGGTAAAAGAGGTGCTTATCTAAATAACTGGAAGTGATTGGATTTTGTAAGATTATAAACAAAAGGAACTGCACAGGAGCAGTTGATAAAGTAGATTTTCATGAATGTGCAAGTTAATTCTGAAACTCTGCTGCATGTCATTAGAATTGACAAATATGTAAATGAATGGAAGGCAATAGGAAAAAGTTTTCTCACATTAGGAGTGGAAAGTTGTAGATAAGCCAGCAATAAAAACTAGAGTGAGCCATGTACTGGATTCGAGTTGGAGATATGAGATAAATAAATATGAACTCATGTTTAACTTAATATAAATGCAGATAAATATATATAAAATAAATATACACCCATACACACATGAATATATATATATATATATGTATGTATGCATACATATGTATGTATAACGAGGTAGGGTATGTTCAAGATGATCCTGGAGCATCTTGTAGAGCTAAAAAGTAAGAAAAAGGTGAAAAAAAACCTCACTATAATGATAGGGCATTTTAAAGAGACAAAGGAGTCAACTGAAAGAGCTCTTAATAGCCAAAGATGGAACAATCTGGAAAAGAGGTTTTTGTTATATTATGCTTTGCACATAATCACTTCTAATCTGTCTCTGTATTTTAACTTCGATGTTTTTTGTTATACATTTTTTTTTTAATTTTTGATTACTGAAATTTATCAATATTTTACTTAACAGTTTTGGTGTTTAAATATGTTTAAATTCCTTGTCTATCATAAGGTTATGAATACACCCTCAGCATTTTATTGTAATGTTTTTGTGGCTTTATTTATTGAGTTTAAATCATTTGGAAATTTTTTATGATGTGAGGTAGGAACTGTGTGAGTTCCCAAAAGGCAAAGAGGACCTTGTCATAATTGAGGAAATTAAAGAAACCCTATTTGGCTGGAACATTGTAAAGTGAAGAGGAAAATGGTGAGAGAGTAAATTAGAGCAGTAGATAGGAACCAAATCATGAGACTGTTTTCATGTTATATATACACAGAAATGATATGTTTCTATATGCCTGCCTGCACCTGAAATTATGTGGGATAAAAGGACACATAGATCATGGAAAATAGGAGAAAATATATAGGCCATTTTTTTCTACAGACAAGCTTCTTCAGATATAATCTATACAATAATTGAAGTGAAATGAAGGTAAAGTCAGGAATAGTTTTGTAAGCTCCACAAGTGATTCTGATATAGGAATAATAGAGAACCTCTGATTTAATGTCTTCTCCAACTTAAAGTATTCCCATGCATTCTTAAAGTGTTTACCAGATGCCAACACAGCACGTGTGGGGGCAGGGTGTTAGACACAATCTGCTGAGTGGCAGGGTCATTTATCTGCCTTAGGAGTACTCAGTTGTTTAAGAAGAGAAAAATGAATGCCAATGAAAGACACCTAAAGGCTGTAGGTTCTTTTTAAATCTCAAGAAATATTCTGCAAGAGGTATAAAGGTAGTTATATAATTATTATATAAAGTCATTTTATATTTGTTCAAACAATAGTTGAAAAACAACATGCAGGGTTTGTAACTTAGAAGAACATTGAAAAGAAAAAACACAAAACCTTCTTCCAGTCAGCAACAGTTTCCATATGATCTAAATTTGTTTTATGTTTAATAGAAAACACAATTTTCATACTGTTATTTGTTTTCTTAATTATAGAAAATTTGATCAGAGTCAACATTGTCTGGTTGGAGCTACAGATAAGACATGTCTAGAGAAATGCATCTAGTGAGAAAGCAAACCTCTTTCACAACAGAGGACCTGAAACACAGACTTGTATTTCGTGAGCCTATGGCCTTCATGCTAAATCTTGCACTTTTTTCCCCTTAATTTCACTTGTACCTTGGTGACTATTATACAAAATGATCTATACACTTGAACTTTTTTCATTTAATTGCCATGGAAATTTGATAATTTCATCCTAAAGGACGTTTGAGGAAAATTCAGGAAGAGCTCCAATTACTACAAACTGGAAAAAATTAATCTTGATTAAAGCACTTCCCCCATGAAAATAGGACCTTCTGAACTTTGTAAGAGCTGATTATGGGAGGCTGTTCTTTGGGGAATGCATAACTGTACTTAATCTAGGATATTCCAGGAATATAGAAGTGAAATAATAGAGACATCAAAAAAAAAAAACCTTTAAAGGTATAATTTAGCAAAATGTTGGCAGTGACTTACTTCAGTTCCTCTTTAAAATTAAGTGTCAAAATATGCAAACTACTTTCCAAAACCATGATGGCTATAAGGAATGCCTGTCAGCTGTCATTACCAATAAGGATTTCCATGTGAAAAAAATGAACCTGGAAGGTCACAGGAGACTTATTGTTCACTTAAAAAAGGCATGGCATATATTAATCGTTAGGAATCTGGTGGGTTTCTTTGCTCTATTTAATAATTTCAAATATAAGAACTGAGAGAAATTTGAAAATATTGGATTACTTGCAATTTTTATTATTTTCATGACTAATCATCTGTTCTACATAAATCAGAAAGGTGGCTTCAAATGTTAATCCAGTTATAAATTTGTTGCTTTTCATGTAAAACAGACAAACAAAAATTAATCTATTGCAGTTCTCAATGTTGAAATGACCTGAATTCATTTCTTTTGATTGGGAATGTCTCCTCTTTTTTATAGGGCAATGAAAATACAGGAAATAAACATTTTAAATGTCTGGAATTATTTTAAACAATTCTGCCATGGTTCAAACCTGTATTTGTATTGCATTCTCTAATTTCAGCATCTGGCAAGAGTGACAGGAAAATTTTGTATTTCAATATCAATTACATCATTTTCCTCCATGTTATTTCCAGAAAATTCGAGGCTCTATGTTACCCTCATCAATTTTAATTAATAAATGTAAATATTAACTTCTTATATTGTCAACATTTGATATACAGAATATGGATATTAATACTGTTTCAATAAATTATAGTTGTCATTAACTCTAGAACTTAAATAAGTTGAAAGTATTCTTGTATAAATCCATTCTTAGTGGGCAATACAGGATCAGGAGTGGCAGTGTAACTCAAGGTGTTCTTTCACATTGCTGGTTGCTTGGCTGATTTCAAAAAGATTTTGAAAGTTACTTTGGAATATGTGACTAACAGTGTATACGATGTTACCAGAAATAACTGAAAAACTATTTGAACAAAGCATTATCCTATTGAAAAGAGAACTTAAGAAAACTCAAGAAATGTTTTTCTTCTACTACTTGGTAAAAGAAAACTCATGTCTCTCAAAGATAATAAAAAGAAAGCTGAGGGGAGAAAAAACGGCATAGATGATAGAGGCTTTATTCATCCCTCCTGTGACCAAACAAAATTGTGACAGAAACACTGAGCAAACAGCAAGCAAAGTCACCTGGGATCTAGATGAACAGAAGCACAACTAGGGAGAGAAATAATTAATCGATTTGCAACAGGAGAAAGCAGGAGGGGGCAAAGACATGAGGCTTCCTGGACTGGAGCAGCTGCCTCTTAAAGGGGCCATGTCTACACTGGACTTCCATGGTGATGGACCTGCTCACTCTGAGCACCAGAGACGGCTAGGTTGCATAGGGGGCACCAGAGACTTACAGGCGAACACCAAATTTTCAGAGTGAAGGCCACAGGCAAGGGTCTCTCCTGGACAGAAGTGCTGGTGGTATCCATTATTCCTGTGTTGAGCTCTCCCATCTCCCAGTGTGTAGATGAAGTGCCATCATAGCTGACACATCATCAAACTGAATAACTGAGGTCACTCTGCCCAGAGGATTCCATGAAACACTGCCTCCCCTAACTCACAGCCCCATCCAAGCCACATCCAGGTGTGTCCTCAGTGAGTCCGGTGCTCCTTGCTGAGCAGAGCCAAGACTCACACTGGTGGCAGCTGACCTTGGTTTCTGGAGTGGCCTCCGGAGGCAACTATAAGCACAATATCTGGGGATTGCTTGCTGAATCTTAACAGTGGCCCCAGAGGGACACAGGCTGGAGCTCTACTGGGCCTGCAGCTGAACCCCTCTCAAGCCTGTGCCACTAGACACCTACTACACAAAGCCACTCTAATAAGATCAGGAGACTGAGGAGCTTTGCTTAGTACGTAGAAACAGACACAGAAAGTGGCCCAAATGGGAAGGCAAAGAAGTAGAAATCATATGAGAAAACAACAGAGATCCAGGAAAAGTGGAGTCAAACAATGTAACAGATGCAGAGTTCAAAACACTGTTTATTAAGATGCTCAATTAACTTAGGAGAACTGTAGAAGAATTCAGTGAGGACTTTAACAAAGAGAAGATAAACCATAAAAATAGAAATGAAAATTATAAAAGGGAACCAGTCAGAAATGAAGAATACATTATCTGAGATGAAGAGTATGTTAGAGGGAATCAACAGAGTGAATGAAGAAGAGGATGGAACCACTGACATAGAGGATAGGAAAGCCAAGGATACTCAATCAGAATGGCAAGAAAAAAGAAGCCAAGACTATAATAATAATAATTTAAGGGACCTAGGGGATACAATTAAATGTAAAAATATTCACGTCATAGGGGTTTCTAAAGGAGAACAAGAATTTGAAGAGCTATTTGAAGAAATAATGATGGAAAACTTCCCTAAACAGGTGATGGAAATAGACATACAACCCCAGAAAGCTCAGAGCATCCCAAGAAAGAGGAAACCAAAGAAGTCCACACAAAGACACATCATAATTATAATGTCAAAGATTAAATACAAAGAGAGAATCTCAAAAGCAACAAGAGAAGAGCAGATAATTAACTACAAGCTTGCACCCATAAGACCGGCAGCTGATTTCTCAAAAGAAACTATGCAGGACAGAAGGGCTTGGTACAAAATATTCAAAATGATGGAAACTGAAGATCTGTAACCAAGAATACTTTATCCAGCAAAGCTACCAGTTAGAGTTGAAGGACAGGTAAAGAGCTTCCCAGACAAAATTAAACTAAAGGAAATTATCAACACCTATTCACTATTACAGGAAATGTTGGAGGGACTTCTTTAAGAAGAAAAAAATATGTAAAAAAATGAATAAAAAAATGGTAATAACTACATCACTATCAAAAAGTACCTTGAATGGAAAAGAATTAAATACTCCAACCAAAAGATAGAGTAGCTGAATGGATAAGAAAACAAAACACAATATGCTCAGCACAGTACCTGACATCTATTAAGAGCTCAATAAATGTTAACTATCATGGCAGAGACATTTACTGCTCATCAAACATCCATGTGCTTCTCTACATTTCCCAATCACTTTATTGGTAGGTAAGACTGTGTTGTATGACAAGTTCTGGTCCATAGTCTGTAAGCAAAAGTAATGTGTGTCACTTCTGGATCAAAACTTAGACTGATGTATGTGAATTACTCATTTCTTCTGCTCTGCTGACCATGAAGACCATGCCTTCTAGATAGCATAGTTAAAAGATGGTAAAGCCGCTGCCAGTCTGGTCACTGAATGAACTAAAAATGCAGAGCCCCCTGGTCATACATGTTAAATGTGTAGCATAAGTGAAAAATAAATGTGTATTGTTTTAAGCTGCTGGGATTTAAGGGTTGTTGTTGAGAAGTATACCATAACCTATCCTGACTGATTTAGTAATCATCATCAGTAGCAGCATTATCAGTGCCCGAGGCTTGGTTATGATGTAATGAAAAGAACAAAGAGATAGAAATGAACAGACCTGGGTTCTAGACTTGTTTTTCTTATTAACTAGGTGACTGCAGCAAAGACATTAAATGTCCTTATGCTTCAATTCACACATCTACCAAATAGAGATATTATTAGTCCTTCTTTAGAAGATTGATTGTTGTGAAAATAACATATAGGTAAATAAATGTCCTTTGAAAAGTTGAAATCATGTGGAAAAACAAAGGACTGTTATTGCTGTCTGGCTCGTGGGTGGTAGCTAAAGGAGTAGCAGCTCTGTTAAGAATAAATATTAAATTTTATCCTCTCCTGGATCAAGGTGAATAGTCTATTTATGGGCAGGGAAAATTCTACTTTCTTACTATATGAATGAATTATTTATACCATAAAGGAAGGAACAACTAAGAAGAAAAATATTTTTGTATAAGACTTAATTTACCTACTTATTTTTACTATTATAAAAAAAAAACTACAGCTATGACTTTAGGTATTATATAATCTAGTGCAATAGCCTCAATATTTATAAATGACTGAATTTCATCCAAATGGCAAATGGTAGTTCTTTAATAATGAATAAATAATATTGCTTCTGTCATAATGCCATTATTATTTAAGTTCATCTGTCCTTTTTAATTTGATTTATTTTTACTTTATTTACTTATTTATATTCTACTTATTGGGGGTGATATTGGTTAATAAAACTTTATAGGTTTTAAACATACAATTCAATAATATCTCATGCATATATTGCATTGTATGTTCACCATGCAAAATTAAATTTCCTTCCATCACCATATATTTGACCCCCTTTACCCTTTTCTACTTCCCCCTCACCCCTGCACTCTGGTAACCACTAAACTGTTGCCCATGTCCATGAGTCTCTGTATGTTTGTCTTGTTCATTTGTTGCTTTCAGTTTTATAACCCATATATGAGTAAAATCATATGATTCTCAACTTTTTCTATCTGACTTATTTCACTTAGCATGATAATCTCAAGATCCATCCATATTGCCATGAATAGCAGTATTTCATCTTTTCTTATGACTGAGTAATATTCCATTGTTTATATGTGCCACATCTTCTTTATCCAATCATCTATCAAAAGGTCGTTTCCATATCTTTGCCACAGGGAATAATGATGTAATGAACATTAGGCTGCATCTATATTTATGGATAAATATTTTCAAAGTTTGGGGGTACATACCCAAAAAAGGAATTACTGGGTCATATGATAATTCTATTCTTAATTTTTTGAGGAACCTCCAAACAATTTTTCATAGTGGCTGTACTGATTTACATTCTTGCCAGCAGTATATAAGTGTTCCTTTTTCCCCACAACCTGTCCAACATTTGTTATTGTTTGTTCTGTTGAATGATGGCCACTCTAACAAGTTTGAGGTGATAGCTCATTGTGGTTTTGATTTGAATTTTCATAATAACTAGTGAACTTGAGCATCTTTTCATATGTCTGTTGGCCATTTGCATGTCTTCTTGGGAGGAGCGTCTGTTCAGGTTCTCTGCCCATTTTTTAATTGAATTATTTTTCTGTTGTTGAGTTGTATGAGTTCTCTGTATTAGCCTCTTATTGAAGGCATTGTTTGCAAATATATTCTCTCATCCAGTTGGTTACTTCTTTATCTTGTTGATGGTTTTTTTTTTGCTGTGTAGAGCTTTTTAGTTTGATATAGTTTCATTCATTTATTTTTGCTTTTATTTTTCTTACCTTTAAGATCAAATTTAGATAATTCTCTCTAAATCCAAGGTCCATGAGTTTAGTACCTATGTTTTCTTATATGCAACTTGTTTTAAGTCTTTGATCCATTTTGAGTTAATTTTTGTGTATGGTGACAGACAGCAGTCTAGTTTCATGCTTTTGCATATGGTTTTCAATTTTCCCAGCATCATTATTTGAAAAGGTTTTTCATTCTCTATTGCATGTTTTGGGTTTCTTTGTTTAAAATTATTTTCCCATATATATGGGGGATTATTTCTGGACTATCAATTCTGTTTCATTGTTCTGTGTGCCTGTTTTTCTGCCAATCCCATAATCATCAGATTTGTATGAAATCACAAAATATCCTGAATAGCCAAAGCAATACTGAGAGAAAAGAACAAGGCCAGAGGTATCACACTGCCTGACTCCAATTTCTTTCTTTCTTTCTTTCTTTCTTTCTTTCTTTCTTTCTTTCTTTCTTTCTTTATTTATTTATTTATTTATTTATTTATTTATTATTTCAGATAAGTTGTTTACTCTTCGATGAGGTTGTAACATATAAGCTATATTTATGAAAATTAATTCATTGATAAAAACTGTTGAGTATTTATAAAAAGACAAAGTAGATGATGAGAAATCTTGTTTGATAATTTACAAGTAATAATTAACTTTTATTTTAAATTAGCAAATCCACTCAAATCCAATTAAAATACACATCTTTTTAAAATTTCTATATGATGCATTTTGCAGCATGCTGATAAAATACCCTCATAAAATATTAATATGTTTTATAAATAGGAACCAGTATTCAAGGAATTCCACATAGAGTCTAACAGAGACTTTAAACAGGTGCCATGTATTTTAAAACGCTAGATATATATCTCCTGCAAACTACTATGACCAATCTCTTTTCACTGGATAACATCCATCCGACATCCATAAAAGAGATAGACTAATGGAAATAAATTAATTGGTGTGGCAAAAATATACTTATAGCAAAGTATCACCACTGCCCCAAATAGTTCCCATGGTCTCTAAAAATGTTTGATTTTTACAAGCTACCATTTTTCGGTTTATATTTATGTTGTATTAAATACGATGGAATATACTCCGCCATAAGAAAAGATGAAATACTCCCATTTGCGACAACATGGGTGGATCTTGAGATTATATTGCCAATATATTTAAAATTAATTTATTTTTTTATTTTTTTAACATTTTATTTATTTTACCTCTCCCCTCCCCCCTCCTCTCTGGTAACCACTAATCCATTGTCCATGAACATGCGTCTCTGTTTGTCCTGTTCATTTGTTGCTGTTAAGTGCATATCCTGCATTTAAGTAATATCATGTGATTTTCAACCTTTTCTGTCTGTCTTATCATGCTTGGTATGATTACTTTAAGATCCATCTATGTTGTTGCAAATGGCAGTATTTCATCTCTTATTATGGCTGAGTAATATCCCATTGTATATATGTACCACTGCTTCTTTAGCCAATCATCTATCATAGGACACTTCAGTTGATTCCATGTCCTGGCCGCTGTGAATAATGCTACTATGAACATTGCTGTGCAAATATCTTTTCGGATATGAGTTTTCAAGTCTTTGGGGTAAATACCCAGTGGAAGGATTGCTGGATCATATGGTAGATCAATTTTTAGTTTTTTGAGGAACCTCCTTACTCTTTTCTATAGTGGCTGTATGAATTTTCAGTCCCACCAACTGTGTATAAGGGCTCCATTTTCTCTGCATCCTCTCCAACATTTGTTATTGCTTGTTCTGTTAATTAGAGTTATTTTAACAGGTGTGAGATGGTATCTCATTGTGGTATTGATTTGCATTTCCCTAATAGCTATTGATGTTGAGCATCTTTTCATATATTTGTTGGCCATTCTCCTCTAGGGAGAAGTCTCTGTTTAGGTCCTCTGCTCACTTTTGATTGGATCATTTGTTTTTTGTTGTTGTTATTGAGTTGTATGAGTTCTTAGTAAATTTTGGATATTAGGCCCTTATCGGAGGCATTTCTTGCAAATATATTTTCACATTTGGATGGTTGTCTCTTACCTTGTTGATGGTTTCTTTTGCTGAGCAGAACCTTTTTAGTTTGATGTAGTCCCATTTATTTATTTTAGCTTATACTTTTCTTGCTTTTGAGGTCAAATTCATAAAATCCTTTTTAAGTCCAAGGTTCTTGGACTTAAACATAGTTCCTATGTCTTCTTCTATGTATTTTATTGTTTCAGGTCTTATATTCAGGTCCTTAATTCATTTTGAGTTAATTTTAGTGTGTGGTGATAAAAAAACAGTCTGGTTTTATTCTTTTGCATGTGGCTTTCCAGTTTTCCAAGCACCATTTATTGAAGAGGCTTTCATTTCTCCAATGTATGTTTTGGTTTCTTTGTCAAAAATTATTTGCCCATACCAACATGAGCTTACTTCTGGACTCTCGATTCTGTTCCACTGGTCTGTGTGTCTGTTTTGCTGCCAATACCATGCTGTTTTGATTACTGTCACTTTGTAGTATAATTTGAAGTAAGGCAGAGTGATGCCTCCAGTGTCATTCTTTTTTCTCAGGATGGCTTTGGCAATTCAGGGTCTTTTGTGCTTCCAAACAAATCTGATCATTTTTTGTTCTATTTCTTTAAAAAAATGCTGATGGAATTTGAAGGAGATTACATTAAATCTGTATAATTCTTTAGGTAATAAGGTCATTTTAACAATGTTGATTCTTCCAATACAATAACATTGAATATCTTTCCATTTTTTTGTATCTTCTTCAATTTCTTTCAATAGGGCCTTATAGTTTTCATTACATAGGTCCTTCACTTCTTTTGTTAGATCTAGTCCTAGGTATTTTATTCTTTTTGTTGCAATTGCAAAAGGAATTATTTTTTCCACTTCTTTTTCTGACATTTCATTATTAGAGTATGGGAATGGTATGGATTTTTGAACGTTGATTTTTACCCTGAGACTTTACTTTATTTGCTTATTGTTTCTAGTAGTGTTCTTGTGGCGTCTTTAGGGTTTTCTATGTAGAGAATCATGGAATCTGCAAATAGTGACAGTTTGACTTCATTTCCTATTTGGATGCCCTTTATACCTTTCTCTTGCCTGACTTCACTTGCTAGGACCTCCAATGTTATATTGGATAAAAGTCTATTGCCAAAAATTTTAATACTAGGTTGCCGATGCTCATAATCATGGAAAAACAGAAAAAGCCCCAGGGCTATCCCTGCCTTGAGAAACAAATGTGTTTTAAATGGGCCTTAACACAATAGCCATCCAGGGTCACCGTTAAACAGACTCAAGAGACTGAGCTGTAATTAAGCACAGTTTAATAATTTGCTACTTCAATTTGCCAAAAGCTATGTTTATACCTCTGTTTACCACATTATCCAAAAAGCAATAATGGTTTAAATGCTTTATTCCTGTTCTCCTTAGTGAATCAGAACAATAGTATTTTATGATATCTGATCCCATTACACCTGCGTAGACTTGGCTTAATAGAGTGTGTCACTATTAGTTATAATCTTTAGTTTTCCAGTATGATATATTTTAGGTTGGCATTCGCTAGGACCTCCAATGTTATATTGAATAGTAGTGGCAACAGTGGACAGCCTTGTCTTGTTCCTGATATTAGAGGGAAGGTTTTTAGTTTTTCACCATTAAGTATAATGTCGGCTGAAGGTTTGTTATATATGACTTATATTATGTTAAGGTACTTTCCTTCAATACTGATTTTGTGAAGTATTTTGATCATAAATGGATGCTGTATTTTGTGGAAGGCTTTATCTGCACCTATTAATATGATCATACGATTCTTATTTTTTAATTCGTTTATGTGGTGTATCACGTTAATCTATTTGCATATGTTGGACCATCCCTGTGCCCCTGGGATGAAGCCCACTTGATCGTGGTGTATAATTTTTTGAATATGTTGCTGTATTCAGTTTGCTAGTATCTTATTTAAGATCTTTACATCTGTGTTCATGAGAGATATTGGTCTGTAGTTTTCTTTTTTTGTGTTATCTTTTCTAGATTTCGGCATCAGGGTAATATTGGCCTCATAAGATGACTTGGGAAGTATTGCCTCCTCTTTGAATTTTTTGGAAGAGTTTGAGAAAAATAGGTATTAAATATTCTTTGAATGTTTGATAGAATTCACTGGTGAAGCCATCTGGTCCTGGACTTTTACTTTTTGGTAGGTTTTCGATGATTGTTTCAGTTTCCATACTGCTGATCATTCCATTTAGATTTTCCATTTCTTCTTGATTCAGTCTAGAAAGGTTGTATTTTTCCAAGTACTGGTCAATTTCTTCCAGGTTATTAAGTTTGGTGTTATATATTTTTGCATAATTTTCTTGTATGATCTTTTGTATTTCTGCGATATCAATCATAATTTCCACTCTCTCATCCCCAATTTTGTTTATTTGTGTCCTTTCTCCTATTTTTTTTAGTGAGACTAGCCAGGAGTTTGTCAATTTTATTAACCTTCTTAAAGAACCAGCTCATTGATTTATTTATTTTTCCTATTGTTTTTCTTTTGTTTTCAATTTCATTTATTTCTGTTCTAATTTTGATTATTTCTTTCCTTCTGCTGACGTTAGGCTTTATTTTTTTCTTCCTTTTCTAGTTTGTTAAGATAAAGCATTACATTGTTTTTGAGAGTCATTCTTGTTTTTGGAGGTAGGCCTGTGATGATATGAACTTTCCTCTTATGACCACTTTTGCAATGTTCCATAAGTTTTGATATGTTTTACTATCATTATCACTTGTTTCTATGTATCTCTTAATCTCTCTTTTAATTTCTTCTCTAACCCAGTTATTCTTCAGTAGCATATTATCTAATCTCCATGTATTTGTGGTTCTTCATGCTTTCTTTTTGCAGCTGATCTCTAGTTTCAAAACATTATGATCAAAGAATACAGTTGGTATGATTTGAACCCTCCTATATTTGTTGAGGCTATCTCTGTTTCTTAGTACGTGGTTGATTCTTGAGAATGTTCCATGTGTACTAGAGAAGAATGTATAAGCAGCTGTTTTGAGATGGAAGGCTGTGAATGTCAATTATGTCCAGTTGGTCTAATGTGTTATTTAAGGATGTGATTTCCTGTTTGGATGATCTGGCCACATCCAACAGTGGGGTATTTAATCCCCTACTATGATAGTGTTTTGGTCTGTTTCTCCCTTTAGTTCTTTTAGTAATTGCTTTACATATTTTGGGGCTCTGTCATGGGAGCATAGATATTAATAAGTGTTATGTCTTTCTGGTGCATTATTCTCTTTATCATTATGAAGTGTCCCTCAGTATCTTTCTTTTCCTTTTTTATTTAGAAATCTAATTTGTCTGATATTAGTACTGCTACTCCCGCTTTTTTCTGAATGCCATTTGCTTGAAATATCATTATCCACCTTTTCACTTTGAGTCTATATTTGTATTCGAACAGAATTGTGTCTCATGGAGGCAGCATATGGTTGGGTTTTGTTTTTTTGATCCATTCTGAAACTCTTTGCCTTTTTTATTGGTGAGTTCAGTCCATTTACTTTTAGGGTGATTGTTGAAATATGAGTTCTTTTCATAGCTATTTTATCTTTTGCTTTCTTGTAGCTTGGTTTTTCCATTGCTTCTTTGTCCTTGTGTTTCTGTTTCCTTTATTTTGGTTGGCTTTTGTGGGTTTTGACTCTGGTCCTTCTTATTTTATTTTATATACTACGGTTCTGAATCTTCTATGTGTCGTTACCATTACAAATATGTAAAGGATAGTTATATTTGTACAGTCATCCATATCATTCTGCATGTGCCTTATCTCCATTCCCCTTTGTGAATTTAGATCTTTGAATCCTTCCCTTTGCAGTCATTGTTGTCTCAATTTGTCCTTATATATGCTAAATGTTCATTACTATTTTGCTAAGCAAATCTCTTTTTCATTGCTTAATCATATAATGCCCGGTTCTTAATAAAGGTTGCACTCCTCTGCTCTACCTTACCCCTAATTATGTATTTTGTTGTTGTTGTTGTTATTTTGTTTTAGGAAAGTTGATTCCTTCAGTTATTCCTTGTAGTGCAATCCTTATAGTGGAGAATTCTCTCAATTTTTGTATGTCTGGAAAGGTCGTTATTTCTCCTTCATATTCATAGGAGAACTTAGCTGGATACATTATTCTTGGCTGGTAGTTCTTTTCAGTTAATACTTTGAATATTTGATTCCATTCTTTTATGGCTTGTAAAGTTGCACTGAGAAATCCGATGATACTCTAATGTGTTTTCCTTTATAAGTACCATCTTCTTTTCCCTGGCTACCCTGAGAATTCTGTCTTTTCATTGATTTTTGATAATTTCAATGTAATGTTTCTTGGTGAAGTCTTTTTGGGTTGAGATAATTGGGAGTTCTGTTGACTTCTTGAATTTCAAGCTCCATTTTATATCTTAGATTTGGGAAATTCTCATCGAGTTTTTGTCCAAAAATGCTTTCCAGTCCTTGCTCATTTTTCTCCCTTTCGAGATTGTCCATTATTCTTATGTTTCCTCTTCTGATGTTATCAGCTAGTTCTTGTATTTCTCTTTCACTATATTTCATTTTCCAGTTTCTCTCTTTTGTTTCTAGATTTCCATCTTCGATATCATTGACCCTTTCCTCCATTTGGCTGATTCTATTTCCCAAGCTTGCTATTTCATTTTTCAACTCTTGCAGTGTTTTTTTTAATCTCCAGAAGACTGATTCTGTTCCTTTTTGAGGGTTTCAATCTCCTTCCTAAAGAACCCATTCTGCTCATCTCGTCGTTGTTTTAGTTCCTGAAATTTTGATATGACCTGTTCTGGATCTCATTGAGTTTATTTATTATTTTTATTTATTTTTTTCAGAATTACCATCCTGAATTTTTTGTCATTAAGGTCATTTATTTCTGTGTCTGTAAGCTTATTTTCTATAGATTTTTCTGATTATTTCTGATATGCTTTGTCACCTTAGTGTTCATAGTGTTTAATAGACTATTTCTCTGCCTCGACATTAATGGAAGTGTATTCTGTCCCCCACCCCCAAAGAGAAGATTTATTATATAAAGATCTCTCTTTAGCCTGTTGCAAAAAAAGAGTTTTTCTTTTGGTTTCCGGGAGGTGTCATCTAAGCCTCTTGGATCCCTGCTTTTATAAAGCCTTAATAATGGCTTTTTATTTTTTCATTTTGGATGTTTAATCATGCTTGCTATTCTCAGTCTCAGTCCCTGTCAGTGTCAATGACAGTTTTGGTATTGTTTATCCAGATTTATTTGGGGCTTTGTTGTGCATGGTCTCAGAGGATATGAGAAGAGTTGGCCTGTCTGCTGGAGTATGGGAGCTGTGACTTAGCCTCCATTGTGCAACTCCAGCTGGCAAAAATTAACTGCTGTTTCTTGTCATCTTCACTTCTCTGCCCTCTGTGCTGATGACTGGGCCCTGCCACCAGCCACATGAAGCCCATAGCTCTTCCAGGCAAGGCTTTTCAGAGAACTCACCACATGTTTTCACCTCCTCCTCCTTCTACAGTGAGCTCGGGTTGTGAGACGCAGCTTCTTTGTTTTTCTCTGTCCACTGCCCAACTCTTGGGTTTCTGACCTATGGTAGCACTTAGGCACAGAGTCCACGCTCAGACATGCTTGGGTGTTTTTTGTTGCATTTTAGATGTTCAGCTTATTGTTGTTTCAAGGGGAAAGATCTGTACATGTCTCTTACTCTGCCCAGCTTCTCAAAACTCTAGAAACAATTTTTTTTAATGTAAACTTACTTATGGATCTGTGGTTCTCAGAAACTCTGTCTTGAAGTTGACCTTCTCTTAATTGCTTTATGTATATACTCTCACTCCAGTGAAATGAGAAGATCAGAAATTGTATGCTTTTCTGGTATCTTCTTTGACTTCAACTGTTTTCCCTGTAAACATAGATGTTTGAATTATTTGTGTGTTTTTTTTTACTCAACATTAAATTGTCTTCAAACATTTAAAGAACTGTCATGTAGAAGAGGAAAGAAAGTGTTCTAAGTCTAAACATTATGATCAACTAGGTGGAAGTTACCAGGAAACAAATTTACTTCAGTACAAGAGAAACTCCTAAATAAAGATACCATCCAATCAAATGGATTGCTTTCGAAAATGAGCTCTTCACTGGGGTAATGTCTAAGTAGGGCTATCATCATCTGTTAGAGATGTCATTAAAAAAATAAAAAGGCGTAATCTACTTTTAGAGTCCCTTCAAAATCGGAATTTCTATGAATCTAACTCTGCCCCGCCCCCGGCTTTACTGAAAAATAATATACAATTACTTGCTCATACTCACATTAAACAATTCAATGAAGTTTTTTTTTCATGATAGTTGGCATACAATAATATGTTAGTTTCAGTTGCACAACAAAGTGATTAGAGATCTATATAACTCACAGAGCAATCACCTCATTAAATCTAGTAACTATCTTCTCCCTTACATATTTATTACAACATTATTAGCTATTTTCCTTATGCTACATTTTATATTCCCATGTCTATTTTGTAACTCTCCATTGTACTTCTTAATCCCTTTGAACTTTTTTGCTGTCCCCCAAATCCTCTCCCATCTAGTAGCCCTCAAAATATTCTCTGTATGAGTTTATTTCCATTTTTGTTATTGTTTCTGTTGTCCTTTAGATTCTACAACTATGTAAAATCATGCTATATTTGTCTTTCTTTATTTTACTTATTTCATTCAGCACTATATCCTCTAGGTCCATCAAGACAATATCTTTTTCCATCCCTTTCCTTTAAATCTGTATGTGTCTTAATCTGAAGTGAGTCTCTTGAAGGCAGCATATGTAGGGGTCTTGTTTTCTTATCCATTCAACCACTCTACTTTTTAGTTGGAACACTTAATTCTTTTCCATCTGAGGTACTTGTTGATAGGAATGTAGTTATTAGCATTTTTTATTCCTGTTTTTGATACATGTTTTTTCTTCTTAAAGAAGCCCCTCCAACCTTTCCGTAATATCAGCTTGGTGTTGATAAATTCCTTTAGCTTATTTTTGTCTGGAAAACTCTTTATCTGTTCTTGGAATCTAAATGGTAGCTTTGCTGGATAAAGTATTCTTGGCTGTAGATCCTGGGTTTTTACGACATTGAATATTTTGTGCCAAGCCCTTCTGTCCTTCATAGTTTCTTTTGAGAAATCAATTGCCAGTCTTATGGGTGTTTTCTTGTAGGTAACTATCTGCTTTTCTCTTTCTGCTTTTAAGATTCTTTGTATTTAAACTTTGGCATTTTAATTATGACGTGTCTTAGTGTGGGCCTCTTTGGGTTCCTCTTTCTTGGGACTCTCTAAGCTTCTTGGGATTGTATGTCTATTTCTTTCTCCATGTTAGGGAAGTTTTATATCATTATTTCTTCAAATAGCTCAACTTCTTGTTTTCCTTCTGGTACCCCTATGACATTTATATTTTTACATTTAATTGTGTACCCTAGGCGCCTTAAATTACTATTATAGTCTTGGCTTCTTTTTTCTTGCCATTCTGATTGAGTATCCTTGGCTTTCCTATCCTCTATATAGATCATTTGATCCTCTTCTTTATTCACTCTGTGTATTCTTTTATTTATTCCATTTAATATACTTCTCATCTCAGCTATGTGTTCTTCATTTATGAATGGCTCCGTTTTATAGTTTCCATTTCCATTTTTTATGGTTTTTTATTACCTCGTTAAAGTTATCACTGAATTCATCTACACTTCCCCTAAGTTTGCTGAGTATCTTTATAACCAATGTTTTGAACTCTGCATCTGATAGATTGCTTGACTCCATTATTCCTGGATCTCTGTTGTTTTCTCATATGATTTCTGATTCTTTGCCTTCCCATTTGGGCCACTTTCTGTGTCTGTTTCTATGTACTAAGCAAAGCTCAAGCTCCTCAGTCTCCTGATCTTATTAGAGTGGCTTTGTGTAGTAGGTGTCTAGTGGCACAGGTTTGAAAGGAATTCAGCTGCAGGCCCAGTAGAGCTCTAGCCTGTGCCCCTCTGGGGCCACCGTTAAGATTCAGCAAGCAATCCCCAAATGTTATGCTTATAGTTGCCTCCAGAGGCCACTCCAGAAACCAAGGTCAGCTGCCACCAGTGTGAGTCTCAGCTCTGCTCATCAAGGAGCACCAGACTTACTGTGGACACCACCTGGATATGGCTTAGGTGGGGCTGTGAGTTGATGAAGGCAGTGTTTCACAGAATCCTCAGGGCTGAGCAACCTCTATTATCCAGTGTGATAGCATCTCAGCTATGACAACACTTCATCCACACACTGGAAGACGGGAGGGCTCAACACGGGAACAATGGATACCACCAGCACTTCTGTCAGGGAGAAAGCCTTGCCTGTGGCCCTCACTCTGACAACTCAATGTCTTCTTGTAAGTCCCTGGTGCCCCTGTTCGGCTTAGCCATCTCTGGTGCTCAGAGCGAGCAGTTCCATCACCGCAGAAGTCCAATATGGACACAGCTATTTTAAGACATGTCTGCAGCTACCAGCTGCTTTTGCCATAGCCTCTGCCCCAGTCAGCTGCTCCAGACCAGGCAGTCTCACATCTTGGCTCCATCCTAACTTCAGCTGTTGCAGGTTGATTTATTATTTCTTTACCTAGTTGTAGTGCTTCTGTTCATCTAGATCCCAGGTGACTTTCCTTGCTGTTTGCTCTGTGTTTCTGTTGCAAAATTGATTTGGTCACAAGAGGGATGAACAAAGCCTCTGTCATCTATGTCATTTTTTTCCCATCTCCTCTATTTTACTATCTATTTTATAGAATGACCTAGAAGCCAGCCACTAGGGTATTTAATTGTTCGAGCCTGCTTACTCTTGATCCAATACATACCAGTCATCCCTCTTATTAGGCCTTTGACATATATAAAACAATACCTGTTATCTGCCTTGTATCTTCTTTTTGGAAAGGGTCCAGTGGTACTCTTAATAATTCAGAGTATGCCTATGGTAAGACTTTCCATTTTGTAGCTATTTACAACTATTGTCATAAAACTATACTTGATATTAAAGAGAATTCAGTTCAGATATATAAACAGATAATGTATTATCAAATTGTATACCTGAAACCTATATAATTTTATTAGCCAATGTCGCCCCAACAAATTTAATAAAAAATGATTGTTATTCCTAAAAGTATTAAAGGTTTTTAGATAACCTTGTTACTCCAATCACAAATATTCAGAAATTCACTTATTCCCAAAAATTCCGGATCATTTTTGTGAATTGAGACTTAAAACAATTGTGAAACTCTGGGTAATGTGGAAAATATTGGTTTAATAGATACATTTTACTAAATAGTATCTGACTAGTGTCTCAGAGACTCATTTAATTTGGAGACTGAAAGCCATCTTCCTCATTTTGCCAATGTGGTAGCAGGAGTCTAAGAAATTTTTTTTTATTCACATTCAGGCAAATAGATAGAAATGTACAAATGTAAGAACCAAGATCTCCTTGGACTGACCGTCCAGTCTAGGCTAATTTAAAATAATAGCTATGTTTTAAAAATCTTGCTTCTGGAAAGTTAAAATTAAACTCTCTTAAAACACGGTAAATGTTTGCATTAGGTAAGGTAATACATTTCTATTAACACATTTATAATTGATAGTCTAGAATAATTGTATTGAATATTTTTCATTGATTACTAGGAAATAGCTAAAAATCTACTCAAAGCAGGTATAGAAAACAGCAGATATGGAAACATGGCTAGAATATATGCATCATTAATTATTAACATCTTCACTGGGATGGTATAGCAATTTTTACATATATCTTTGTACCATGTTACTTATACAATGAGCATGCATTGCTTTTATAATTAAAATATAAAAAGTCATAAAATTTCAAAACAGAATAGTAGCTTATATTTGTTTAAAATCATTTACCTGGTGATGTCAATATACTTTCCTGACTTGCAAAGACAAAAAGAGTAATTTCATGCCAAGCCAAAAAGAGAGACTGTGTATTTAAGGTGTGCCACTTTTTTAACAGGGCAGTAACATATCTGAGTTATCGTTTTAGTTGTGTGAATTTGTATATGCAAGAAGTAATCATGCAATATTTTTTCATCCGCCAAATAGGGAGAAAAATACTCTCTCTGTAAATATAATAAGTTTGTTATGTAGATTACATAATTCAACATATGCGAAAGCTCTTGGAACAATAAACATTGATTTATGAATTTAAAGTATGATTTTGTGTATTAACATATATAAACTAATATCCCTTTCATATGCATCAGTATACTTATATCAACATTTGCCCTACTTTATAGTTTGCTGTTTTGTTCACTTCATAGAAGGCAGACAAAAGTCAAGAAATTGGATTACTCGTGCTAAGTTCTAATAAATGCCAAATTTTAAGAGCTGTTATTCATTGGATGCCTTCTATGTACCCATGTGCTAGGTACTTTACATACATGTTATCGCTTCATCTTTAGTTTAACTATGCAAGATAAACTTCATATATATCATCAGAGAGTTTAAGTAAATTCCTCCAGGTCACACAGCTGAGTAGCAGAGCCAGGATTCATATCCAGGTTGTCAGTCTCCAAAGCTCTTTTTTTTATTTTGTGTTATCTTTCAGAGATCATAGTCACCTGCTGAGGCAATGTTCACCTCTTTTGGCATGCATATGTTTCCCAGATATTGAAGTTGTGCAGGATAGCACTTTTTAACTCATGTGTTTTCTCTAACAAAGTAAATGCTTCTCTTGTAACATTTGTTCTGTAAGATATTAGAAGAACAGAACTTGCCCTTTTTGTAAGACCAAAATGTTTCTAATTGTATTTATCATAGTCTAGAAATTTGGGGCCTTTTTGAATTTGAAGTGTTTACAAAGATAGCCTTCTCCCCTGGCTTTGATTATTTCATTGACAGCAGTTGATATCCTCACACATAGGAATGTATTTCCTTATAGGCACATAAGTAATTCATTTATAAAATTGAGTTAGCTGACTAGGGAGATTGTGTGTTTTGATTGTGTAGCAGTCCTGAAACTGACTTACAATTGATAAAAGCCAGATGGAAAGTGGAAACAGTCCATTTCATGACTCTTTAAATGTTTAAATTTGTTAACCCTTGCATTTCACATTTTTCAAAGTTCATTGATAGGGTAGATACAGTTTTTTGGTGAACTTTTAGTATACAAAATGAATAGTAAGTGCTGATAACAATCTGTCCCAGGGGGAAGAGTTTGGGCTTTAGAAGGGTTTCAAGGACAACATTAATGGTTCATCATTAAACTCTTGTTTATTGATCCTTATTTTATTTTTCATTTATTTTTTTATCAAAATATTCTTAATGTGTATATTAGGTTTGATATTACCTCTTATGTGGGCAAGAGCTGATTCTTAGTATCTTCAAAGTGTTTCACTGCATAAACACATATTCATGTGTCATTGGTTCAAATGCAACACATAAACATATTTCTTAATAAAACATGTCATTTTCTTAAAATAATTATTTAAATATAAGTTAATATCATATGCAGTTTTATGGATTATTACAATCCCTGAAGCAACATTCTGAGGTAAGTACTATTATTACTAACACTCTAATTTTTTAGACTGAACAAACTGAAGCTTGCACAACATTTCCATGATCACAAAACTAAAAAGCAGTGAAATGAGGATTTGAGCTCAGTCTAATTTCAGAGTCTATACTATTAACTACTACCCTATATTATTTCTTTATTTATTAAGAAACCAATCTAGCATGATGATTTGATAAGCGCCATACTAAGAAAACAGGCCCTTTTTCTTTTTATTCTTAATAATGTCACCACTATTGCCTCACTCTCCCTACCACAAAACAATAAAGTCATCTCACATTTTCCTCTCACTCACTCCTCCTGTGTAATCACTTGTCAATACCCACAATTCTACCTCTTTAATGATTAATTCCATTATCTCTGCTACCATACAAATTCAAGCCTTAATCTCCTATCACTCCTACACTATTGCTGCTTGTCGCTGTGTTCAATTATCTTCCAAACAAAACTATGCTACATACTACTACCAGAGATATCTTCTTACTGTACAGTTGTAATTATGACACCAATCTTAAAAATAAATAAATAAATAAATAAATAAGACATTGTTTTTAAACATTTCCACTACTTGAACAATTAAGTCCAAACTACTCACCTTGACATTTTGGATGTTCAATAATCTGGTCTCAGTGTTCTTTTACATGCTTATTTCTTAACTTTCATACATATGTCCTATGTTCCAAGATAAAGAAACTATTCCAAATTTTCTAAGCACAGCTTTATTTTTTGTCTTCATGCTTTTGTTAAATACTGTTCTATCTACAATTCCTTTCCTTGTTTTTTTTCTTCCTATTGATATTCTACTCAACTTTTACAAACACATCTCAAATTACACTTCATTTATGATTTTGTTCCCAGTCTTCGGTTTGTATTTACCTCCCTCACTTGAACACTCACCAAATCATTTTGTACCTTCCCTTGAATCTCTTTATATTATGAGGAGATACAGTTATTTCTGCCTGTGTTTTAACATTTTAAATAGTAAAATTCTTAAGGTCAGGAGATTTGTCTTCTTTATCTGTGTATTCTACACAGACTGAATCAAATTCCTTGGATTTAGTAGGTACTTAATATTTATTGAAATGCATAAAGATAGCCCCTAATATCTCCTGGGAGTTTATCATCTCTGCACCCAATGGATGTTGATGTTATGTTCTAAACCAAAGCAAAGTAGAATAATCTAAGGTTAAAATGCAAGTATTTCTGAGCATAGACTTTGGGGAAGGGGAAATGGCATCCCAGTATGGTATAAGTCAAATAATAAATAATCCTTCTGTTTCTATAGGGCTTCTGGGAAATAGTCTGTCTGCCACTCTGCCAAAATGGGATGAGTTCATGTATGAAGCCCAGAGTACTTACATGAGCCTATCAACTAAGCAATGACCCTATATTTATCAAGCTTGTAATAAGTATGGGTGAAGTAGACTGGGTTCAACAAAGCTTATAGCTGGCATATATCTGGCAATATGATATATCACACATCCAAGAAAGCCTATATCTTCTCATCCAAAGTGTAATGGAATCTGATATTAACTTGAGAACTAACCGAAGAATTGGGAAAATGATTGTGGAAGAGCACTGATAGGACAATCTGTAGACTTGTAAATTAAAGCTGGTTTACTACCAACTACTTTTTTGAGCCTCAGTGTCCTTATCTTCTCATGTAATGAAGGGGTTAGACTGAAAATGGTTCTTTTCTATATTAATTTTTCATGAGTCAAATTGTATGTATTAATTAATGCCTATTGAAAAAATGACATATAGATGTGAATTATTTCTGCTAGAGGTATTAAAATGTTTGTAATAATAGTAGTTAACACTTACTATGTGCCAGGCATTTTTCAAATGTTTTACATAAAATATCTCACTTAATAACCAGTAAAACTCTACAAAATTATTATTAATACAATCATTCCCATTTTACAGATGAGGGAACTGAAGTACAGACAGGCTATGTAACTTTCCAGAGACATCAGACTTATAGATAGTAAGTTTGGCAAAACTGGAATTTGGCCTATGAAATTTAACTTTAGTCTGCCATCTCAACTACCACCTTATATTGTTCACCCTGCTATTCTTCCACTCTTTCTATATATTGTGAACCCTACTAAGAAGGGATCCTGGTGGCTAACTGGGCTCAAACTTATAGCAGAATTTAGCAACCATTTATAAACAGGGACCTCTCATGCAAACCACACTTTAGGGAGAAGCTTGCACTAAGCTGCCTGCCTCCCACATTGAACTGCCCACCTGCACTGTGTTGCTGCCATCTGAGTCAACCTTTATAAAGGAATTTTTGGAATCCTGTATCAACCAATAGGACTAAGGCTTTACTTATCCAATCAGAACTGTGCAGCTATATTCTTATAGGCACCTTCACCAAGCAATCAAAGCGGCTCCATTTTGACCAATCAGAACAGTGACTTTTGGATCAATCAGACTGAAAGGATTTGGAGTCCTCATCTGCATGAAGTTAAACCAATCACAGATTAAGGGTGTGGACTTTCGTCTGCATAAATCTCCTTCCTTCTGGCTGGGAGAGCACGCTTTCTTCTTTCATCAAAGGCTGAGTTTCTGGGGCTGGTGCCGCACAACAAAACACCAAAGATGTCTCACCAGACCAGACCAGAGCAGACTGGACCACGGCAGGTGGAGCAGACCAGAGCAGCGCAGAGCTATCTAGCTGGAGAGGTGCCTGGGGCCAGGGCTGCCTTGCACCCATGCCGTTTCATAAGTGAGCTGTTTCATAGTCATGCTTTTCTTACGGCCATACTGTTTCACAATTGAGCTGTTTACACTGAATAAAGTTTTTTTCTTCACTGCGCCCCAGATTGGGTATCTCTGTTGGTATTGACTTAATACCGATGACCATCAGTTGGCAGTATTCTAGACACTCAAACCTTCTCTCTGTTGCTCAATCAAGTGCCTTGTCAACTAAGAGTCTCTGAATATGATGTTTGCTCTTCTGGAAAAGGTTTTCTCCTAGCTTTCTGACCATATAATTTTACTTATTATTTAGGTCTCATCATAAATGTAACTTTTATTGAGAAGGGTTTTCTAGGTATCTCTCTTGTCTACTGTCAAAGGACACTTGTATTTGATTTTTCTCTAGCATACCTCACAGTTATAACATGAAGTATTATAATTATACTATTTATGTATGCATATAGTTATTTTCATTTCTCTCCTTCTAAAATGTAAGATTCATGAAGCCAGGAACTTTGATTTGTTCACAGTATCCACTGCATAGAATGGTGCCAGGCACAAGGTAGGTGCTCGCAACACTTGTTAATAAACACATAAATAAATGCTCGAAGGCATTACATGTGTGATTAGAAAGAAACATCGATATTTTTCATTTGAAGACAATAATTCTTTACTTTTTATTATTATTTTATTTTATAACATTTATTGAGGTGACATTGGTTAGTAAAATTATGTAGGTTTAAAGTATACAATTCAACAATACATCATATGTATAAATAATTCTTGTAGTAACGATCAACTGGGTTCACAGGCAAACCTGGCACATGTAGAAAGAAAGGGCAAATGGAAAGGTACTAGCCAGACACCATAACTAAAAATACCCCCCACATCTCTTACAATGGGTTCAACATTTATCCAGAGAAAACTCATTCCATTTTGTCTTGAAGGCTTTTTAGCTTCCAGAGACCCCGTGACTGCTTACTGAGGATGGGGAGTTATTTTTTTTAATTTATTTAAGTATAGTTGGTATACAATTTATATTATTTATATTATTTTCAGATATACAGTAAAGTGATTTGACATTTTTATAACTTATAATTGCATAACTTACAATTCCTCCTTCTTATGCATATCAAAAGAGGGGAAGGAAGGAGGTGAGAGAAGACTAAAAATAAAAAAATAATCATTCTAAAGACAAAAGAATCATCCTATGACAAATCATAAAAATGGCTGTTTTTTATCCTCCCTTGTTAGAGTAATCTTTACACATACCCACAGAGCAGTTGTTGAGAAAAAAGCAAACAGCATGATTGTTCCTACCATGTCATCACCAAAATAGTAGTTTCAAGATCATAATATTATCAGCTTGGATTCAATTTTATCATTGATTTTCACATTTATAATCATTTGTGAGTATAGCATACTTCATGTTATATTTTCAACAAGTCCAAATTTTTCTAAATGCCATAATACGGTTACAAGTGGAAGAGTGCTGGAGTTAACCTCTAAAGAAGTTCTTCTGATGGTAAGTTACTAAAAACAATGACTAAAATATATAATTAAATTGCTGATAACTAGTCAAATATTTAATAATGTTGGAAAAAGTAGACACTGAATTCTGGCAAATTTTTGCAAATGACCTAAGGCAGAGCTTTGTAGAATAATCCTATCTTTCATTTCTACTGAAACCTGATACCAGATGTCAATTTTCTTCAGATGTCAATTTTTTTAAAATTAAATAGCTAGATAGCATTTATTGAGTGTCATAATTCATAAAGTGCTTTGATATATATTGACTAATTTAATTTAAATTAAAATACCATATATTGCCGGGAGCAGCAAGAATGTGCTGTGTATATTTTTACTCACTGATCTCCTTAACACCAACTGTTTAGGAAAGGTTATATTTGCAAAGTCCACTATTTAAAAGAAAAGCATGGACATAATTTTTAAAATTATACACACATCTTAGTAATATCACTAAAGAAATCAGGTAGTTTCATAGATATGTGAAGAGGGCAGATATCTTTATTTACTCCATGGGATTGTTGAGGCAAATGTAAATTCAAGCAAAATAGGTCATTTAAAAAGGCACTGAAACGCAAATCAAATTATGTGGCTTTACAAGGAAATAAGGAAGGCTCTGCAAGCAATAGATATAGTTAAAGTAAAGGTCATTTTGCATGCAGACTTCCTTGGGTATATACCAAGACTTTCAGTTATATTTCTAAAATAAATAATGATGATTTTGTTGATATTGGAATATAAATATAAAATATTTTAACATATGCATTTAGCTATTCCACTTCCTTGCCAAACTACCTCAACTACCATAACATAGTGGCGAAAACTGAAAACATTTAAAATGGTCTCTAAGAAGAGAAAAAATGGGCACAAAACTTACATTTTTTCCACACTCAAAAAAGTGTGAAATAACACTTAAGCAGAAGGATATTTACTTTATTTGTGTAAAATTAAGTGATTTAACAAGCTTACTGGGCAAATTTTCACTATTAAAAATTTGTACAAGCTAAATTATATCAGGTAGCAATTTAGAAACAAAAAAAATAAGCTGTCAGAAATTAGTATAAAAGGGGGCAGGAAAGAAGAAACTGGAAGAAGAATAATGACTAATTATAAAGCAATGTAGGGATATTTAACGAGAAGTCAAATTAGCCCTACACATTTAGATAGGCCATATATATATACGCACACATACATACCAGTACACACTTCTAAAAGTATATAGTGTCAGAGATTATATATTTGTGTATTCTTTTATTTTTTTTTAGTAAAATAAACTACTACATACATCAGAATATAAGTAATAAATCTCCTTGAGGGAATAGGGACAGCAATAAGAGCTTGGTTAATTTAAGGAGAGAAGAATGATTTTATGCAGAGGAATCATGAATAAGCAGAAAAATAGGAGAGAAAATATTCTGAGTCTGTAGGGTGGTGAACATTGGAACCAGTTTTTACCCAGTGCTCTGGGCTCTGGTTTGAGCCCTGTAGTAGCTTGTCATATTATTCAAAAAGCCAATCTCAATAAAAGAGCCTACATAATCAATATTACTGTTTTTTGATCTCAAGTCCTACAACTACTTCCACTTTCTCACACTTCTCCATTCACACCAGTCTCTTTGCTTTTCTTAGACACACTTCTACCTCTAGATCTTTTTAGTTGCTGTTACTTCTATCTGAAACACTTATCCATAGGTAACCTTAAGGCTTGCTCCTTCATCTCCTTCAAATGTCACCTTTTCTTTGAGGCCTTCCCAGACTACTCCATTTAAGTTACAATCTCCCTCTATTCCAAGTGTAACTATATGCTTTTCCTGTTTTATTTTTCTCCAGAGTACTAACGACCACTTAATATACTAAATATTTTACTTATTAATATTATTTATTAATGCGTATCTCTCATCAGAATGTATGCTCCATGAGAATTGGGATTTTTTTTACTGCTGACACCCTAGCACCTAGCACTGTGCTTGCTTGATACATGGTAGGTATTAGATACATATTTTTGAATGAATAACCACTAAAAGAACTTTCTCTGATTCTCTAATAATTAATATAATGATGTATTTATGGGGGAACTACAGTAATGCAAAAATGATAGAACCCAGAAATATAGTCGAATATAAATTTGTATTTCGTATTTGGTAAAGATGGCAAATAAAATCCATGAGAGAAAGTTTTAATTAGACAATGATCTTGGGGCAATAGTCTTGCTTGGAGATTCTCAACATATTTCAAGTAATGGCATACATTAAATTATATTTATATGGCACACCAGAGTGAATGCATAAATGAGGCTGCTCATGATTGGTAGCTAATGGTCCAGGAGCTTTGGCAGCTCAAACCATTCAACCTCTCTTTGCCACCTCCAAGTCTGATGATCTCATGCCTATGACCAACTCAGAGTATAATAGTTGAGAATTTCTGAACTAATTATTTTTAGGAAAAACCACCTAGACCCCTATATTCCTAATTAACTCAAGAAATAATCCGGTTGAAATCAAGCTATAAATGTAAAAAGAAGAGCTCATAAATTACAAGAAAAAAAGAAAGCTTTTCTGAGCATTATGGTATATCCAGAAGCAGAAGGGATTAAATTGGTTAATTAAACAACATAAATCTTATAAATTCAATGGGAAAAAAACATAAATAAGCCTAAATGTTGTGGAAAATATTTGTGTTACATTATTTTGCAAAGAGTTATTTCAAATAAATTAGAAATGTAAAAATAATTAGACACACCGATGGAGAGGAATTTCATAGAATAAATGAAGAAAATGACAGGAAGACATGAAAAAAATGCTGCTTCACGTATAATTATAAAAAGTAAATTTTAGGACAGCTAAGTAATGATAATATTCAATGTTTGTGTGGTTGTGAGGAAATGAGCTGCCTGAATTGCCCAAGCTATGTGTAATATTTCTTCTTATCCATTATGTACCAACTATGTTTACTGAACTTCTGTTCTTTTAAAATGATCTTTGGGGAATATGGTCATTTTATCTATGTTGGTTCTTACCAAGAACATGGAATACCTTCCCATTTCTTTGTATCTTCTTCAATTTCTTTTGATAGGGTCTTGTAATTTTCATTATATAAGTCCTTCACATGTTTTGTTAAATTTATGCCTAGGCATTTTATTCTTTTTGTTGCAATTGCAAAAGGAATTACTTTTTCTACTTCTTTTTCCAACACTTTATTATTAAAGTATAGGAATTCTATCGGTTTTTGAATATTCATTTTGTAGCCAGAAACTACTGTATTAGCTATTGTTTCTAATAGTGTTCATGTGGAGTCTTTAGGGTTTTCCATATAGAGAATCATGTCATCAGCAAATCGTGACAGTTTGAATTCTTTGTTTCTTATTTGGATATCTTTTATATATTTCTCTTGCCTGATTGCATTCTCTAGGACCTCCAATGTTAAGTTGAATAATAGTGGTGATAGTGGACAGCCTTGCCTTGTTCCTGATCTTAGAGAGAAGGTCTTTAGTTGGCTGAGGGCTTGTCATATATGGCCTATATTATGTTAAGGTACTTTCTATACAGATTTTGTTAATTTTTTAAATAATAAATGGATGCTGTATCTTGTTGAAGGCTTTCTCTGCATCTATTGATATGATCATATGATTCTTATTTTTTAATTTGTCGATGTGGTGTATCACATTAATCAATTTACATATGTTGAACCATTCCTGTGCCCTGGGATGAAGCCCACTCGATCATGGTATATAATCTTTTTAATATGTTGCTATAATCGGTTCACTAGTATCTTCTTTAGGATTTTTGTATCTGTGTTCATGATACATGTCAGGCTGTAGTTTTCTTTTTTTGTGTGTGTTACCTTTACCGGGTTTTGGTATCAGAGTAATATTGGCCTTATAAAAGGAGTTGGGAAATATTGCCTCCTCTTTGAATTTCTGGAAGAGTTTGAGAAAAATAGGTATTAAATCTTCTTTGAAAGTTTGATAGAATTCACTGGTGAAATCATATGGTCCTGGACTTTTAATTTTTCGTAGGTTTTTTGATGACTGTTTCAGTTTCCATACTACTAATCTGCCTATTTAGAGTTTCCAGTTCTTGATTCAGTCTAGGAAGGTTGTATCTTTCTAAGTATTGTTCAATTTCTTCTAGGTCATTAAATTTGGTGTTATATGCTTTTTCATAGTATTCATTTATAACCCTTTGTATTTCTGCATTCTCAGTTGTAGTTTCCCCTCTTTCATCCCTGATATTGTTTATTTGTGTCCTTTCTCCTTTTTTTTTTTAGTGAGTGTAACCAGGGGTTTGTCAATTTTATTACCTTCTCAAAGAATCAGCTCTTTGTTGCATTTATTTTTCTATTGTTCTTTTTTGGGGTTTTAATTTTATTTCTGCTCTAATTTTGATTATTTCTTTCCATCTGCTGAGTTTAGGCTTCATTTGTTCTTCCTTTTCTAGTTTTTTTTTAATTAGTTTATTGTAACATTGGTTAATACAATTATGTAATTTTCATGTGTAAATTATCATTTGACATCTGTGTATTCTATTGTGCATTTACCACCCAAAGTCCAGTTTCCTTCATATATATTTGACCCTCGTTACCTCGTCTACCTCCCGTTTTTTCCCTGACCCCACTAGTAGCCACTAGTCTATAATCCTCTGGTAACCACCAGGCTATAGTCCATGTCCATGAACCTCTGTTTGTTTGTCCTGCTTATTTGTTGTTTTTAGGTTTATATCCCACATATAAGTGATATCATCTGGTTTTCAACCTTTTCTGTCTGGTTTATTTTGGTTAACATGATTATCTAGAGGTCTATCCATGTTATTGCAAATGGAAATATTTCATCTCTTCTTATGATTAATACTCCATTGTATATATGTACCAATGCTTCTTTAGCCAATCATCTATCATAGGACACTTTGGTTGCTTCCATGTGTTCTGGCCACTGTGTATAATGCTGCTATGAACATCAGTGTGTAAATGTCTTTTTGGATATGAGTTTTCAAGTCTTTGGAGTAAATATCTACTAGAGGGATTGCTGGATCATGTGGTAGACCAATTCTTAGTTTTTTGAGGAACTTCCATATTCTTTTCCATAGTGGCTGTGCCAATTTTCAGCCCCACCAGCAGTGTATGTGGGTTCCTTTTTCTCCACATCCTGTCCAACATTTGTTATCACTTGTCCTGTTGACTATAGCTATTCTAATAGGCATGAGATGGTATGTCATTGTGGTTTTGATTTGCCTTAATAGCTAGCAATGTTGAACATCTTTTCAATTTGTTGGCCATTTGTATGTCTTTTTGGGAAAAGTGTCTGTTCAGGTCCTCTGCCCATTTTTTTTATTAGATCATTTGTTTTTTGTTTGTTTGTTGTTGTTGTTGTTGTTATTGAGTCATTTGAGTTCCCTGTATATTTTAGATATTAGGCCCTTATCAGAGGTGTTACTTGTTGCAAATATATTTTCCCATTCGAATGGTTGTCTCTTTACCTCGTTGATGATTTTTTTTTCTGAGCAGAAGCTTTTTAGTTTGATGCAGTCCCATTTATTTATTTTTGCTTTTACTACCCTTACCTTTGAGGTCAAATTCTTAAAATCCTCTTTAACTCAAAGTCCTTGAGTTTAGTTCCTATGTTTTCTTCTATGCATTTTATCGATTCCTGTTTTATATTCAAGTCCTTAATCCATTTTGAGTTAATTTTGCTGTGCAGTGATAAACAACAGTCTAGTTTCATTCTTTTGCAGGTGGCCTTCCAGTTTTTCCAGCACTATTTATTGAAGAGGCGTTCCTTTATCCAGTGTATGTTTTGGGCTTTTTTTGTTGAACATTACTTGCCCATATAAATGTGAGTTTACTTCTGGACTCTCAATTCTGTTCCACTGGTCCGTGTGTCTGTTTTGCTGCTGATACCATGCCATTTCGATTACTATTGTTTTGTAGGTTACCTTGAAGTCAGGTAGAGTTATGTCTCCCGCCTTGTTCTATTATGTCAGGAAGGCTTTGGCAGTTCGGGGTCTTTTGTGCTTCCATACAAATCTGATGATTTTTTCGTTGTTGTTTTATTTCTTTAAAATTGCCTATGGGATTTGGATTGGGATTGCATTAAATCTGTATAATACTTTAGGTAATAAGTTTCTTTTAACTATGTTGATTTTTCCCATCCAAGCACAAGGGATATCTTTCAATTTCTTTGTGTCTTCCTTGATTTCTTTTAATAAAATCTTATAGTTTTCATTATATAGAACCTTCACATGTTTTGTTACATTTATTCTTAGGTATTTGAAATATCATTTTCCACCCTTTCACTTTGGGTCTATATTTGTCTTTGGAGCTGAGATATGTCTCTGGGAGGCAGCATATTTTTGGGTTTTATTTTTTATTGGTTCTGCGAATCTGTGCCTTTTTATTGGTGAGTTCAGTCTATTTACATTTAGGGTGATTATTGAAATACGGTCTTCTTATAGTCATTTTATCTCTTGCTTTCTGGTAGCTCTATGTTTCCATTGCTTCTTTGTCCTTGTGTTTCTGTTTTCTTTATTTTGGTTTGGCTTTTGCGGGTTTTCCTTCTGGTTCCTCTTGTTTTATGTTATATACTTCAATTCTGAATCTTTGGTGTGTGGTTACCATTATAAATATGTATGGGATAGTTATATAAATATAGTTGTCAATTTTCTTCTGCATGTTTCTTATCTCCATTCCCCTTTGTGAATTTGGATCTTTGAATCCTCCCTTTTTTAGTTATTGTTTTCTCAATTTGTCCCTCTATATGCTGAACATTCATTGCTATCTTGCTATAGCAAATCTTTTGTTATTGTTTATGGTTATAATGCCCTGTTCTTAGTAAGGGTTGCACTCTTCTGCTTCTATCTGCCTGTTTTTCACCTTATTCCTAATTACGTATTCTTTTTTTTTTGGTCATTTTGTTTTAGGTGAGCTGACCCCTTTCAGTATTTCCTGAATGCAAGCTTCATAGTAGAGAATTCTCTCAATTTTTGTATGTCTGAAAATTCTCAACTATTTGTCTCAAAATGCTTTCTAATCCTTGCTCCATTTCCTCCCCTTCAAGAATGCCTATCATTCTTATGTTTCCTCTCATGATGCTATCAGCTAGTTCTTGAATTTCTCTTTCATTATTTTTCATTCTGCAGTTTCTCTCTTCTTCCTTTTGATTTATTTCTAGATTTCTGTCTTTGATATCACTGATCCTTTTCTCCATTTGGTCTACTGTATTTCCCAAGCTTGCCATTTCATTTTTCAACTCTTGCACTGTGTTTTTTATCTTCAGAAGATCTATTCTGTTTTTCTTGAGGTTTTCAATTTCTTTGCTATAGAACTCATTCTGCTTATCTAGTTGATTTTTTAATTCCTGAAGTTTTTGATATAAATCATTTCAGATCTCCTTGATTTTTTAAAGAAGTACCGTCCTGAATTCTCTGTCATTTACGTCACATATTTCTACGCCTGTAAGCTTATTTTCTGGATATCTTTTCTTTCTTTCTGAGATTTTTTGTCACCTTCGTTTTTCATGGTGTTTAATGGACTATTTCTCTGTCTGCGTATTAATAGAAGTTTATTCTGCTTTTTTTCCAGATAGAAGATTTATTATATAAAAGCGTCTCTTTAGCTTGATGCAAAGAAGGTGTTTTTTCTTTTGTTTTCCAGTAGGTGGCGTCTCAGCCTCTGGGATTCCTGCTTTATATAAAGTTTTAATAATACCTTTTTTTCCTTATAGATGTTTAATCATGCTTGCTACCTTCAGTTTCATTCCCTGTCAGTATTAGGGACAGTTTCTGTAGCATTGTCTCAGATTCTCCTGGGGTTCCAAGGTGTTTACTCTCAGAGCATATGGGGGAGGGTCCCTCTGGGTTGGAGGTTGGAGGTCTCCAGCTCAGCCTAGGTTTTGCAACCATGGCTGATAAAAATCAAGTGTTGTTTCTCTGGCATCCTGCTTCTCTGCTTTCTGCCCTGATGACTGGGCCCTTCCGCTGGCCACGTTGAGCTCACAACACTCCCAGGTGGCAGGGCTGGCTGTTCAGGGAACTCGCCAGGTATTCTCCCTTTTCTCTCCTCCTACAGGGAGCTCTAACGGCTGTGAGAGCCAGCTTTTTATTTCTCCCGGTATGCCACTTGATACCCAGGATTCTGACCTGCGATAGCTCTTATGCTCAGATCCCACGTACAGATGTGTTGGTGTGCAGTTTGGGTTGTTTTGTTGTTGTTGAGACTTAAATGTTCAGCTTATTGTTGTTTCAAGCAGAGAGGTCTGGGTATGTCTCTCACTCCTCCATGTTTTTGCTGTTATATATATATATATATATATATATATATATATATATATATATATCAAGTTCTGTGAAAAGCAGTGCAATATATAGTATTTAATCTGATAGATACTATTATGAGATGAATACTGTTATATTCCCCTGTAAGTAATGCTAGGCCAGTCTGATTTAATAATTCTTTGGCATAATCCTTATTTCGACATTTATACAGTTTTTGTAGCTCTCTGTCTCAGATGCTACACTTTTCTAAACATTTTTCTGAACGTGATTTAACTCCTTTTGAAGAACTTAGTCTGACATTTTTATTTATCTTAAAAAAAACTATAAACTGTGGTCTGTAATTTTAAAAGTAACATGCCATTTATACATCTCCAAGTCCATCTATTTCATGAGTCTCCACCTATTAAGCTTAATTTATCTTCTAATTTTGCACTCACGTCCTACTTTCTGACATCTCTTGTATTGCTGTCTTGTATTATTATCAAAATATTTTCTAGCATCTTGATGTGTGTTACTCCTTCAACTAAAATAAGCTTTCAAGGGCAGAGATCAGGTAATATCTATATTAACCACAATGATAGACATATAGTCATAATAGCAGAAAATCTTTCTTGAACACTTATATCCAAGGAAGTGGGTTATATATTTTATAGGCATTATCCAATTTAATTCTTTTTAAAAACTGTGAAAGAGAATATCATAATTATCTAAATTTTCCAGATGGAGAGATGAAGTGAAGAGATGTCAAGAAACTTGTCCAAGATCATACAGCTTGTAAATCACCTCATAACATTAGCTATCAGATCACACACTGTATATTATACTGCTTTCCACATAGTAAATGCTCATAAATAACTTGAGGAGGGCATGAATGAAACATGTTTCTAATCACTTAACCTTGTAAAATCCTCAGATAAAATAGCCTAATTGTCATGCAAAACTCTCGATTGGTTCAATGAACTTGGTTTAAAAATGTCAAAACATTTTTTTAAATCAGTTTAACTTGTTCAATGCTAAAGACAAAAATAGATTGACTGAATTTTTCACCTTTTAGCTATTTGTGACTAACATTTTGAATCATAACTTAATGTAAGATTTAGATAAACAATTGTAAATATTTAGAAAAACAATAAGGAAATAAATAAATACTCCTATTTTGACCAATGTGTCAGGGAGTAGAACTTGAATTCACACCAAGGAAGCCTCCGCCAGCTTTGCTAATATTTATTCAGTATATATACTACAATATGTACATTTTACGGATACAACCAAAACCTTAACAATCATTATGTTGGGGTGATTATACAACATCTGTACACTTTTCTTCTTTCTACTTTTTTTCTTCTATTTTTGGAATATACTTAAATGACATATGTTACTTTTACAATTATGGATCAAATTTAAAGTATTTTTTAAAGGAAAAGAAAAAATTCAGACCATTTTTCAAAAGAGAAAGTGTTAAATCACGTTCAGAAATATTGTACAACCAGCTTCAAAACTCGAGCTAATACAGCCTAGTTTATTTTCATTAAAAAATTAAATGTAATTTTCTTCAAAATATTTTATTCATCCAGCAGTAGCTTAATGCCATAAACATTTTCCAAATAAATTATAAGTCAGTATGTTCTCTACCTCTTGATTTACTTCATCTTGAAAGTGCTTCCTTGTAGAGAAATCAGAAACTGATCACATTTGCATTTTTAAAAGATTATTGTGGCTTCTATGTTGAGGATAGAATTAGCAAAAGAAGAAATGCCAGAGACCATTCAGTAATATCTTGCACAATACCTCATACATGTAAGCCTTCCAAAAATAACACCAATCATCATTATTAATTATGAGCCATAATTACATAATCTTACTCTTGCTCCCTGCACTAAATCTAGACACTTTTACATTTGCTTTAAGTTTTCTACCAATTACTTCCAGCCTAGTCTTCATTCATCACAAATTATAATGTTTGATGATTTCATTGCTCTGTTTCAGACACTCTGCTTCATTATTACGACCTTTCTAGTCCCAAAATACAACTAATACCTTTCTACTCCAAAGCACAGTTCATGTCCATCTAAATGTCCTTCTTTGATGGAAACTGAATTGACCTTCTGGAGATAAAGAACTCACTGCAAGAGTTGAAAGATAAAATAGCAAGCTTGGGAAATAGAATCAACCAAATGGAGGAAAAGGATCAGTGATATCGAAGATAGAAATTTACAAATAAATCAGAAGGAAGAAGAGAAAAACCAAAAAGTGAAAAATAATGAAAGAGAAATTCAAGAACTAGCTGATACCATCAGGAGAGGAAAAATAAGAATAATGGGCATTATCAAGGGCAAGGAAAAGGAGTAGGGACTGGAAAGCATTTTCAGACAAATAGTTGGTGAGAATTCCCCAAATCTAAAGAATGAACTGAAGTTTGGAATTCAAGAAGTCAAAAGAACGCCCAATTACCTCAACCCAAAAAGGCCTTTACCAAGACACATTGTATTGAAATGATCAAAAATCAACAACACAGACAGAATTCTCAGGGCAACTAGGGAGAAGAAAAGGATAACTTATAAAGGAAAACCCATTAGATTATCCTCAGACTTCTCAGCATAAACTTTGCAAGCCAGAATGAAATGGAATCATGTATTAAACTATTAAGTGAAAGGAACTGCCAGCCTTGAACAGTGTATCCAGCTAAGCTCTCCTTTAGATATGGAGGAGAAATTAAGACCTTTCCAGACATACAAAAATTGAGGGAATTTTCCACTGTGAGACCTGCACTACAGGAAATAATGAAAGGGGTCATCTCACCTAAAACAAAATAACAAAAAAATATGTAATTAGGAGGAAGGTGACTATCAGGCAAATGGAAGCTGAAGAGTGCAACTCTTACTAAGAACAAGGCATTGTAAGCTTAAATAATAAAAGAACTGCTATATCAAGATAGTAATGAATGTTCAGCATGCATAGGGACAAACAGATAATGATGGTTGAAAAGGGGAGGATTCAAAGATCTAAATTCACAAAGGGGAATGGAGATAAGGAATGTGCAGAAAAAAATGGATGACTATATATATATATACTATCCCTTACATGTTAGTAATGGTAACCACACACCAAAGATTCAGAACTGAAGTATATCATATAAAACAAGAATAACCAGAGGCAAAACCCACAAAAGCCAACCAAAATAAAGAAAAGAGAAACACAAGGACAAGGAAGCAATGGAAACATTGAGCTACCAGAAAGCAAAAGACAAAATGGCTATAAAAAGACCTCATATTTCAATAATCACCTTAAACGTAAATGGATTGAACTCACCTATAAAAAGGCACAAAGTTGCAGAATGAATAAAAAAAAAACAAAACGCAACCATATGCTGCCTCCAAGAGACACATCTCAACACCAAAGACAAATATAAACTCAAAATGGGTGGAAATGATATTTCAAGCAAATGGCATTCAGAGAAAAGTGGGAATAATGGTACTAATATCAGACGAAATTCATTGCAAAATAAAAAAAAATTAAAGAAGGATACTGAAGGACACTTCATAATGATAAAGGGAATCATGCTCCAAGAAGACATAACACTTACTAATATGTATGTTCCCAATCAAGAAGTCCCAAAATATATAAAGCAATTACTAACAGAACTAAAGGGAGAAACAGACCAAAACACTATTGTAGCAGGGGACCTAAATATCCCACTGTTGGACAGATTATCCAAAGAGAAAATCAACAAGGAAATAACATCTTTAAATTATACAGTAGACCAACTGAACATAATTGACATTTTAAACACCTTCCATCCCAAAACAGCTGCATATACATTCTTCTCTAGTGCACAAGGAATATTTTCAAGGATTGACCACATATTGGGACATAGAGATACCCTTAACAAATACAAAAGGGTTAAAATCATATCAACCATATTCTCTGATCATAATGCTTTGAAACTAGAGATCAACTGTAAAAGGAAAGTGGGAAGAACCACAAACATATGGAGATTTAACAACATGCTACTGAAGAATGACCTGGTTAGAGAAGAAATGAAAAGAGAGATCAAGAGATACATAGAAACAAATGATAATGATAGTACAACATATCAAAACTTTTGGAACATGACAAAAGTGGTCATAAGAGGAAAGTTCACATCATTACAGGCGTACTTCCAAACACAAGAACGAATCCAAATAAACAACCTAACTCTTCATTTGAAAAACCAGAAAAGGAAGAAGAAATAAAGCCAAAGTCAACAGAAGGAAAGAAATAATCAAAATTAGAGCACAAATAAATGAAACTGAATATAAAAAAAATAGAAAAATAAATGAAACAAAGAGCTTGTTCTTTGAGAAGGTCAATAAAATTGACAAACCTCTGGCTAGACTCACTAAGGAAAAAAGAGAAAGGACATAAACAAAATTAGAGATGAAAGAGGGGAAATTATGACAGACATTGCAGAAATACAAAGGATCATAAATGAATACTATGAAAAAGTATATAACACCAAATTTAATAACCCAGAAAAAATGAGAAAAAATGAATTAATGCTTAGAAAAATACAACCTTCCTAGACTAAATCAAGAAGAACTGAAAAATCTAAATAGATCAATCAGCAGTATGGAAATTGAAACAATCATCAAAAACCTCCCAAAAAGTAAAAGTCCAGGGCCGCATGACTTCACCAGTGAATTCTACCAAACATTCAAAGAAGATTGAATACTTATTTGCCTCAAATTCTTCCAAAAAAATTAAAGAGGAGGCAATATTTCCCAACTCCTTTTATGAGGGCAATATTACTCTGATGACAAAACCCAGTAAAGATAACACAAAAACAAAGAAAACTACAGCTTGACATCTATCATGAACACAGATACAAAAATCCTAAAGATACTAGTGAACTGATTACATCAACATATTAAAAAGATTATACATCACGATCAAGCGGGCACAGGAGCACAGGAATTGTTCAACATATGTAAATTGATTAATGTTATGCACCATATCAACAAATTAAAAAATAAGAATCATATGGTCATATCAATAAATGCAGAGAAAGCCTTTGACAAGATACAGCATTCAGTTATGATCAAAACGCTTATCAAAATCAGTATATAGAGAAAACACCTTAATGTAATGAAGGTTGTATATGACAAGCCCTCAGCCAACATTACACTTAATGGTGAAAAACTAAAAATCTTCCCTTTAAGATCAGGAACAAAGCCAGGCTGTCCAATATTGACACTGTTATTTGATATAACTCTGGAGATCTTAGCAAGTGAAATCAGGCAAAAGAAAGATGTAAAAGGCATCCAAGAAGAAAATGGAGAAGTCCAACTGTCAATATTTGCAGATGACTTGATTCTCTATATAGAAAACACTGAAGACTCCGCAAGAACTCTACTAGAAACAATAAGCAAATATAGTAAAGTTTCTGGATACAAAAATCAATGTTCAGAAATCCATAGCATTCTTATACTCTAATAACGAAGTGTCAGGAAAAGAACGGAAATAGTAATTCCTTTTGCAATTGCAACAAGAAGAATAAAACACATAGGAATAAATCTAATGAATCATGTGAAGAACCTATATAATGAAAATTATAAGACCCTATTAAAAAAATCAAAGATACAAATAAATGAAAAGATATTCCTGCTTCGAATTGGAAGAATCAACATAGTTAAAATGACCTTATTACCTAAAGCATTGTACAAATTTAATGCAATCCCCATCAAAATTACATCAGCATTTTTTAAAGAAAGGGAACAAAAACCCATCAGATGTGTATCAAAGCATAAAAGACCCTGAACTGCCAAAGCCATCATGAGAAAAAAGAATGAGGCTAAAGGCATCACTCTGCCCATCTTCAAATAATACTACAAAGTGACTGTAATCAAAACAACATGGTACTTGCAGAAAAAAAAGACACATGGGCCAGTGGAATAGAATCAAGAGTCCAGAAGTAAACCTGTATTTATATGGGCAAATAATTTTCAACAAAAAAGCCCAAATCATTCAGTGGATATAGGAAAGGCTCTTCAATAAATGGTGCTGGGAAAACTGAAATGCCACCTGCAAAAGAATGAAACTAGACTATTGTCTATCACCACACACTAAAATGAACTCAAAATGGATTAAGGACCTGAATATAAGACCTGAAACAATAAAATGAATAGAAGAAAACATAGGACCTAAACTCAAGGACCTTGGACTTAAAGAGGATAATTAGTTCAACCTCAAAGGCAAGGAAGTAAAAGTTAAAATAAATGAATGGGACTACGTCAAAATAAAAAGCTTCTGCTCAACAAAAGAAACAGTCAACGAGATAAAGAGACAACCACCCGAATGGGAAAATATATTTGCAAGCACTGCCTCTGATAAGGGCCTAATATCCAAAGTATACAACTCGATAGCAAGAAAAAAAATGATCCAATCAAAAAATGGGCAGAGGACCTGAACAGACATTTCTCCCTAGAGGACATACAAATATATGAAAAGATGCTCAATATTGATAACTATTAGGGAAATTCAAATCAAAACCATAATGTTGTACCATCTCACACATGTTAGAATAGTTCTAATCAACAGGACAAGAAATAACAAATGTTGGAGGGGATGTGTAGAAAAAGGAACCCTCGTGCACTGCAAATTGGTACAAACACTATGGAAAACAGTACAGAGGTCCCTCAAAAAAACTAAGAATTTATCTACCATATGATCCAGCAATCCCTCTAGTGGGTATTTACTCCAAAGACTTGAAAACTCATCACCAAAAATATATTTGCACACCAATGTTCATAGCAGCATTATTCACAGTGGCCAGGACATGGAAGCAACCGAAATGTCCTACGATAGATGATTGGCTAAAGAAGCGGTGGTACATATATACAATGGAATGTTACTCGACCATAAGAAGAAATGAAATATTGCCATTTGTGACAACATGGATGGTACTTAAAATAATCATAGTAAGCTAAAAAAGCCAAACAGAAAAATTTGAAAACCACATGTTATCACTTATACGTTGGATATAAATCTAAAAGCAACAAGTGATTAGGACAAACAAACAAAGATTCAGTGACATTAACAACTGTCTAGTGGTTACCAGGGCGGGCGGGGGGAGGATAGACAGGGGACAAAAAAAATTAAATTTTTTCTTCAATTAAAAATAAATAAATAAAAATAAAAATAAAAGCCCTTCCTCACTATTTGCCAAAAATTACCTTCCTCCTTTCTCAAATTCTGGTAAAGTCTTGCCAGCCCACTCCACCTAGCCTGATAGTTCCTCCTTCCTATCATCTTTCTGGCACTAACAGCTCTATAAGTATATGGTTTGTACTGAAATGTGTTCTTTCATGTTATTTACCTCTCTTTTGAACTCCTAGAAATCAAGGACTTGAGGTGACTGGCATTTAGAAAATAAAAATGAAAAAGAATTGCTTATCTTTCCAAGAAGCGTATCCTAGAAAGACAAAAGGAAGACGAAAGAAAGAAAGAAAGAAAGAAAGAAAGAAAGAAAGAAAGAAAGAAAGAAAGAAAGAAAGAAAGAAAGAAAGAAAGAAAGAAAAAGGATAGTTGGAAATAGTCAATGTAGTTGCTTAAGATGGAGAACAGGAGAAAATGGAAATAAAAACTACTAGAAAAGAAAAAGAAAAAAAAGTGACACGCCAGATAAATAATAGCTAATAATAATAGGAACTAAAATATATTTAGCGCTTACCTTGTACTAGTTACTATTCTAAGAACTTCACATATATTATCTCATTTAATTCTCACAACACTTCTATGACGTATGATTCTTGTACCTACTTTGTAATATTGAATGATGAATTATCTCTCAGTCCGCTGGCCTCTAAAAGACAAGAAAATTTTCTTGGGCAGATTATTATTGACCCTTGTTGACCCTGTGGTGAGGAGGGGAGAAGGTCGCTAGAAAAGCTAATTAAAGACAAATGGCTTCACAAGATAAAGTTGGCTCCTAGAGAGAAAGATCAAGTCATGAAAATAGAGAAATTTCAGGTGAGAAGGAAGTGGAATTTAGAAAGGAGAGAAGTTTACAAAATATTTTAAGGAAGTCTTGCATATCCCTTTTTTATCTCCTTAAGAAACTTTCACTAAGATCTACATTGTCCTTTAGAATTTTTTTTTGCGTCAGGTTTTCTTTTGTCTCCAATAATGTCTGGCCATGATGCGAGTTAGACAGTCCAGAGGTAAGGTCTCTCAGAACTTTGGAGGGGTGTGAAATACAGAAATTAACTTTAGACAGAGATCTACCTCTTTCTCTGGATCTGGAGGGTAAGATGAGGGGAAGAGGATGAGAAGGGTTTTCTCTACATCACAGTGAAGGGAGATTTTGAAAGAACAGTTTAATGTACTGATGTCAAGGCCATGTGCTGAAAATGAAAGCAGAGACTTGGAGGGTAGACGCCTTAGAATCCTAAACATGACCTTGAAGGATCAGGCTTAGGGAAATCAAGGTCCAGAAACTGCATTGAGGCCACAATGAAGACAAAGAGTCTGAATTTCCGTCGAACTAAATCCCCAGTGTTCTGCTTCCTCTTAACATTCTGCTCATTGACTCCTCCATTAACCCAGGAAACAGATTTTACTTCTTTATTTTCAAATTGCTAGTGGTGGAAAAAAAAGAGAAAAGCTTTGCTTAAGAAAGAGCTATTATAACAAAATAATTGTAATTAGTGTGATAGTGCAGAGATAGAAACTCCATTTCTTCTACAGAATCCAGGGCCTTATTTGCATTTGAAAAAAAAACAGTCTTTAGAGCAGTATATTAGATTACAAGGTATTTTCGAGGAAAACATTTCAGAAAAACCATAGCAATTTCTTGCAGGTGCGTACACAGACGCAGATGCACACTCTTAATTTTACAATTAAAAATACATACATACCTTCTAAATTAAATAGCATTCAGAGAGTAAAATAAACTGATCACTAAATGTTCCTAAATTTAAAGAGGAAAAGACTTGTGGAGGTTTAAAGAGAAAATAACCAGAATTTTTGAGAAATAGACATTAGGGGAAGGTATATGGCAAGGTTAAGAGAATTGTAGAATTAATGTTATTTAAAAATAATTACATTAAAATCTTTCTAAGAGGTTTAGTCCATTTTATTGACTTAGGTAATTTAAAAGTAATTATTTTTTCAGGAACTTTAATTGCATGGCTGCAACAGGATGGACATGAGGATTCCCTTCTAGTGCTAGAATTGCAATAAGTATGTTCAATTCACGGATGGGGTATGTGAAATCTCTCATTCTAAAGGAATTCCATATAGCTACCATGCACCTAAAATCATCTCCAAATGACTCCCTAGTTTTCATGTTCCTCTTCCAAGTCTTCTTACTCTTGGCTACACATCTTCACATGTTAGGCTGCTTACTCTCATTCTCCCTTACCTGTAGCTCAAAAAATAGTTCATAGTTTTCTCTTTTGGTTCAACAATCACAAAAAAATAAAATAAAATAGTTTAGGACTGCAAAGAAAAAAAAAGTACTTCTTCACAGAGATATAACATATTTTTGAAGTGACCATGTGTGAATCATTTGATAGTTCAGTAAATACACTGGGGTTGCCTATAGCTAATGGAAAACACTGCAGACAGTACTCTTACCAGTTTAGAATCAGAAGCACCAAAGACAAAATAAACAAAGTCAATCATTGCAGGAGGACACAGATTACACTGAGAAATCAAATAACTTTGCTTTATGTTCTTTTTCATGAACATTTAATCTTGTAGATATAAATGGACAGAATAAGTACTTTTTTATTTCTATCCCTAAGATTCTGTTTCTGTTCTAGAAAGGATATCGAATCCTTGGAATCTTTATGTTTTTATTTTATTAAGTTTTTTTTTTAACCATGACTTTATGGTATTGTGATTGAAAGATCAAAAAAATACTTCATAAAGGATGATTCAACTAAAAAAGTAAATTCTCTATTAGAATAAATTACCACCATATAGCATGGATACTATAGTCAAGGTTATTAAGCTCTAATGATAAGCCTTTGGCACAGAAATACTTATCTAAAGTGGTAATATAGGCATTCTTTTGATTCATTTTTAACATAAATGACAGCTAATTATTTTGAAAATAAATAAACCTCAACATTACCATATTACTAAATAATAAATCCTTTTAAAAATGAATACTTAGAAGTTTAAGTGTATAATACCATATCATTAAGTATAGGCACAATGTCGTATAGCAGCGGATCTCCAAAACTTATTTATATTATAAAATTGAAACTTATACCTGTTGAACAGCAACCTCCCATTTCCTCTTCTACATAGCCCCTGGCAATCATGATTATACTCTCTATTTCTGTGACTATGACTTCATATTTTAGATTTCTCGTATAAGTGAAATCATGCAGTATTTGTCTTTCTGTGATTGGTTTATCTCACTTAGAATAATGTCCTCCAGGTTTAGCCATGTCATACCATATGGCAGAATTTCCTTTTTTTTAAAGATGAAATTCATTATTTCTTTTTTAAATTAGATTTATAGGGGTGACATTGGTTAATAAAATTATATAGGTTTCAAGTGTACAATTCAATAATACATCATATGTATATTGCATCATGTGTTCACCACCCAAAATCAAATCTCCTTCCATAAACATATATTTGAACCTGTTTACTTTCCCCCTGTCTCTCTGGTAACCACTAAATTTTTGTGTGTGCCTATGAGTTTTTGTTTGTTTCTCTTGTTCATTTGTTGCTTTCAGTTTTATATACAATTTAAAAAAAAGATAATTGTCAATTAAAATAATAATAATAAACTATTTGTTACTCATTAGATCAGCACAAAGTTAAAAGCGCAATATCACTCATAGCTAATGAGACTAAGTCAACCTCAGACTCTGTTCATTTGAATATGAGTTGCTGAAAATTGTGAAAAAATAATTTGGAAAAGTGTATTAAAATTTAAAATATGAATAATGTTTAACTGCAAAACTACTTTTGGAACTCTATCCTACCGTAATAAAAACATTTGTATCTAAGAAAAAACAAAAACTTTATAATAAACATTTTCAACAGATTTGTAGAGAGAATTCTTATACCATAAAATTCACATTCTTAAAGTACACAATTCAATGTTTTTTAGTATATTCATGCAGTTATGTGACCACCAACACTGTTAAATTTTAGAATATATTTATCACTCTAAAAAGAAATCTCATGTCCACAAGCAGTTATTGTCCATTCTCCTAGAAACTCCTGCCATCCCTGGGCAAGGAATAATCTACTTGTTTGTCTATTCTGGAGATTTCTTATAGATAGAATTACACAATATATGTTATTTTGTGACTATTTTTTTCACTAAGAATGTGTTCAAGTGTCATTCATGTTGTAACATGTATCATTACATCATTCATTTTATTGTAGAAAATTATTTCATTGTATGGATAACCCATAATTTGTTTATTCATTTTTCAACCGATGAACATCTGGTGTTTCCACTCCATTTTTTAGTTATTGAAAGTATACTACTATGAACACTCTTATGCAAGATATTTTGTGTGCATGAGTTTTCATTTACCTTCTATATGTACCTAACCATGGAATTTCTGAGTCATATAATAATTCTATGTTTAACAGTTGAAGGAACTTTCTGTTTTCCAAAGAGTCTTTACCATTTATCATTTCCACCAACACCATATTATTGTTTCAATTTCTCTACATCCTTTCCAACACTTGTTATTGACCGGCTTTTGGTTTAAAGCTATTCTAGTGAGTGATAAGTGGTATCTGCAGCTAGTTTTAAATCGCATTATTCTGATGACTAATAATGTTGAGCACCTTTCATGTACTTATTGGACATTTGCATATATTCTTTGGACTTGTGTATTTTCAAACTATTTGCCCATTTTTAAGTTTAATTTTATTTTTATTGCTGATTTAATAATATATTACTAAATAATAAATAGAACAATTCTTTCCATAATTGTATTCAAGACCCTTATCAAATATACAATATGAAAATAATTCGTACCACTCTGTAGGTTGTTTTTTTCTCTCTTGATGTCCTTTAAAGCATAAGAGTTTTTAACTTTGATAAAGTCCAATTTATCCATTTTTGTAAATTACTTATACTTTTGTTGTAATATCAAAAAACATTTCAAATTAAAGCTTTCAAAAATGTACTTCTATGTTTTTTCTAAGAGTTTTAAAATTTTGGATTTGCATTTACGTCTACACTATATTTTGAGTTAATTTTTTTATATAGTGAAATTTCGGGGTCCAATTTCATTCTTTTGCATGTAGATATCTAACAGTTTGAGCACCATTTGTTGAAAAGACTATTTTTCGCAAATGAGTAGCTGAAGAACCCCTGCGAAAAATAAATTTACAATAAATGTAAGGATTTAGGTTGGAACTCTCAATTCTATTCCATCTATTTATGACTATCTTTATGCTAATACCACATCTCTTGATTACCATAACTTTGTAAAAGGTTTAAAACCAGATAGTATTAGTTTTCCAAATATGCTCTTCTTTTAAAAGATTATTATTTTTAATTAAATTTATTGGGGTAACATTAGTCAATAAAATAATATAGGTTTCAAGAGAACAATTCAATAATATATCATGGGTAGATTGCATTGTGTGTTTGCCACACACCATATATTTGAATCTTTTTGCCCTTCTTTCCCCCCCACAAGAACTATCTGACACCATTAGAAAAAAATAATATAAAAATGATGGGCGTATCAGTAAACAAAGAGAGGAAGAAGAGAACAGAGAGACTATTCAAACAATTAGTTGGCAAGAATTTCCCAAACCTGTGAAAAGACCTAGATTCTCAAATCCAAGAAGCAAAAAGAACACTTAATGATCTCAACCCAAAAAGGATATCTCTGACACATTATATTGATATTCAAAAATTAATTACAAAGAAAAATTATTAAGAAAGCCCGGGAAAACGAAGATGGTAATGTATAAAGAAAAATCCAGAAGATGGCAGACTAAGTAAAAGCAGAGTTCATCTTCTCCCAGGGCTGCATTGAAATTGTAACCAAATTATAAAATAATCAGCATGGAGAATTGCCATAAATCTAGTTGATTGTCACACTTATGTCTGATAATGTAAAGGAGCTGCATCAAAGTCAGTAGGAGGGGTAAAGGCGCAAATTGTGCTGGACCCGCACATGCAGGTGGTGGAGGATCATCTGTAAGGAGAGTGAGGCTGCAGAGGGAATCCTAAAGGAGAGGGAGGACCTGATCTCATTTGGTGGCTCTCCAGCCCAGGAAAGAGGAGATTCCAATAACTCTAACTGAAAACCAGAGGGGATTCCGGTCATATGGGTGAGACAGAAGGAGACTGAAATGCCCCTTTGAAGGACTACACACAAGCTTTCTGACTTGAGGAAACACCCAGGACACCAGCGGTGGGTCAGAGGCTCCTGAGGGATTCATACCAAGAAAGTCTGCATTACCTGGCAAAAGAACAACAGCTGAAAGGGCAGCCACCTTTGTGCCTTAGTCCTGCCCCCCTACCTGGTAATCTACAGGCCACACCACCTTGACTGTGCACACCCTTCCCACAGGGCTATTAGGAAACTCTGGCCTGAGAAGATCAGCCCGCCCCATCCAACCCGCAGATTACACCAGGATTTTGTTGCTGGATGGCTGCCTTGCCCTGCATCCGCTCAGGGCCAAGCTTTCTCAGCTGGTGGCCAGTGCTATAATCACACATTTCTGAGATAGGGTCAAGCAGAAATCTGCTGCCAACGTGAACTTGGGAGGATCTCGGGGATCTGTGGGCCAGTCCCAAATAGCAGCTGGTCTTACTGTGATCTGGGACTTCTGCAGGAACATGTAAACTGTTACCAAACTTGCAGGAAGACTGAGAACGTATTGATCTGACTGCCATTTCTCTCTGAGACCCTGTCCCAACTAACCCACAAAGTGCCTCAGTTGACTCATTGACAGTGAACTACAACAGCCCTGCCCCTGACCCCGAGATCTCCCAAACTACACAGGCAAAATCTTTGGCTAGCACAGGGCAGGCACTGCATGGAAATTAGTGGCAGGCAGACCTCTGTGGCCTGCAAGAGTTGAAATATTGCATCCAAAGAGCGCAGGGATCTTTGGGGCTGCCTGAGATGACAGTTGGTCTCACTGTGATCTGTGACTACAGAGGGAACACCCAGACACAGAAGTTGCATCAAAACTGAGCCTGTATTGACCCAATAGTCCTGGTCTCCTGGAAATCCTGCTTCACCCAAGGCCATTGACAGGCATCCTTCCATGCCCTGCTTGGATCTGGGGTTGCGTAGTTGGTGCAGGCAATAGCCCGTGACTAGTGCAGTGAGCACATTTCAGGTAAAACAGTTGTGGGCAGACCACTGCTGCCTGTATGAGCTGCAATATACCTTGAAGGGATCACAGGCGTCTGTATTGGCCTGATGGCCCTTGACTCCCTGACCTCCTGCCCTGCTCAATACACAAAGTGCCCACCGTACATTGATAGGCAGCTGCCCCTGACCTGGGGTGGGGCATTGAGGCCCAACGTGGACAGCAGCTGATCTTACAATGATTGGAAACTTGTACAGAGAGCCACAGAGATATCACTGACATGTAAACTGTCACTTCAGTGGCAGGGAAAATTTATTCAATAGACCCAGGAGACTCCCGGGGTCCCAACACTGCCCAACACACATATCATCCAGAGGCTCTTCCAGCTTCAGAGATGTACAGGCAACTTACAGGAAGTGTCAGGCCTTGAAGAGCACTGGTCTCTCTGCTATCCCCCAACTGCCCTAGGTCAGGGATGAGAGATAACAGATTGCTGCCTACGGCATTGTCTCTTCCACTTACCTATAGATCCTGCATAAGCAACAACTATCTGCAGATTGCTTTTTAGTTCCCACTGGGTATCTGTGAACAATCAAAAGCAGCAGCTGATCTTGGCCTACGGGGGAGGCCTTCCCAAGGGGCCACGAAACCAATGCATCCAGAGGCTGCACCAGTCCACAATAGAGCAACTCATGACTAGCCCCATTAGAGGTACACACAAAGGTGGTTTCAACAAATACACAGCCTGCTAAGTCAAATTCCACTCATTTAGGTCAGCCCCCACACAGGAACTCTTTCCCTGTGGGTGTGGCCAATTCCCACAATTAGTCAGCCTGAGCATTAATCCCATCCACTGACATATTAACAACAATAAAGGCTTGGCAACAATAGAAGATCACACACAACCCACTCAAAGATCATGTCCAGAGCCCCGGCATAGGAAATCAGGGAGAGTGTGCCACTGGGCCACACAGGATACCTTCTACATTAGGCCATCAGGCCAAGGCTGAGAGACAAAACAAATATTTCTGCAACATAGAAACAAACACAGAGAGATTAATAAAATGAGAAAAAGAAAAGTGCCATGAATGAAATAACTGTAGAAAATTCCAGAAAATAAGCTAAATGAAATGGAAGCAAGCAATCTACCAGAGACACAGTTCAAAGTAATGGTTATGAGGATGCTCAACGAACTTATGGAGAGAATGGATGAGCACAAGGAGAACCTCAACAGAGAGAAAGTAAGCATAAAAAAAAGAACATAGAAACCATAAAAAAGAACCAGACAGAAATGAAGAAATTAGTAACTGAAATGAAGAATACACTAGGATTCAACAGTAGATTGGATGAAGCAGAAGATCGAATCAGTGAAATAGAAGACAAGGTAGCAGATAGCACCCAATAAGAAAGTAAAAAAAAAAAAGGAATTAAAAAAAGAATAGTTTAAGAGACTTTTGGGACAACGTGAAGCAAAACAATATCCAGATCATAGGAGTACCTGAAGGAGACAAGAGAGAGCAAGGAAAAATAATGGCAGAAAACTTCTCTAACCTGGCAAAGGAATTAGACATACAACTTCAGGAAGCACAAAGAGTCCCAAACAAGAGAAATTCAAACAGACTCACACCAAGACACATCATAATTAAAATATTAAATGTCAAAGACAAAGAGAGAATCTTAAAAGCTGCAAGAGAAAGATATCCAGTTACTGACAAGGCTATTCTCAGAAGAATATCTGCTGATTTTTCAACAGAAACTTTGATGGCCAGAAGGAGCTAACAAGAAATATTCAAGATACAAAAATCTCCAACCAAGAATATTCAATATGGCAAGGATTTCAACTAAAATGGAAGGTGAGATAAAAAGTTTCTCAGAGAAGCTGAAGGAGTCCATCACCAATAAGCCGATATTACAAAAAATGTTAAAGAAACTTCCATTAAAAAATAAAATAAAAAATAAAGAATGGCAAAAAATATACATATAAATAATAAAATGGCGGTAACTATGTGCCTATCAATAATCACTTTAAATATAAACAGATTAAATCCTCCATTCAAAAGACATAAGGTAGCTGAATGAATAAGAAAAGAAGACCCATGGACATGCTATCTTCAAGAGACCCACTTTAGATCATATGACACACACAGACTAAAAGTAAAGGGATGGAAAAAGGTATTTTTCACAAATGATGTGAAAAAATGCTGCACAGCAATACTTATAACAGACAAAATAGACTTTAAAACAAAAACAATAATAAGAGACAAAGAAGGACATTACGTAAAGATAAAGAGATCAATAAATCAAGGACATAACTCTAGTAAACATACATGCACTCAACATAAGAGCACCTACATACATAAAGCAATTATTGATTAACACAAAATGAGAGATCAACAATAATATACTCATAGTAGGAGACTTTAACACCCCATTGATACCAATGGACAGATCTTCCAGATAAAAAATCAACGAGGATACAATGGGCCTAAAAGACACACTAGATAGATTTAATAGATATTTTCAGAGCTTTTTACCCCAGAGCAGCAAAATATATATTCTTCTTAAGTTCACATGGAACATTTTCCTAGATAGACCACATGTTAGTACACAAAACAAGTCTCAATAAACTTAAGAAGATTGAAATCACATCAACTATCTTCTTTGATCACAATAGTATGAAACTAGAAGTCAACTACAAGAAAAAAATCATAAAATACACAAATACATGGAGGTAAATAACATGCCACTATACAAAGAATGGGATATTAATGAGATCAAGAAGAAATCAAAAAACACCTAGAAACAAATGAAAATGAAAACACATAAAATCTATGGGATGCAGCCAAGGCAGTTCCAAGAAGGAAATTCATAGCAATACAGACCACCTCAAGAAACAAGAAAAAGCTCAAATAAACAATCTAACCTTATACTTAAAAGAACTAGGAAAAGAACAGCAAACAAAGCCCAAAGTGAATAGAAGGAAGGAAATAATAAAGATTAGAGCAGAAATAAATGAAGTAGAATCTAGAAAAACAATACAAAGATTAATAAAACCAAGAGCTGGTTCTTTGAAAGGTTAAACAAAATTGACAGACCCTTTGCCAGACTCATCCAGGAAAAAAAAAGAAGATGTAAATAAATGAAATCAGAAATGAACATGGGGAAATAACCATGAACTCCACAGAAATACAAAGGATCATAAGAAAATACTATGAGCAATTATATGGCAACAAATTGGAAAATCTGGAAGAAACATACAATCTCCCAAGACTGAGTCAAGAAGAAACAAAATCTGAACTGATCGATTACTACCAGTGAAATACAATCAGTAATCAAAGACCTCCAAAAAAACAAAAGTCTTGGGCCTGAAGACTTCACAAATGAATTTTACCAAACATTCAAAGAAAAATTAACACCTATTCTTCTTAAACTATCCCAAAAAATTCAAGAAGAGGAAAGGCTCCCTAACTCCTTTTATGAGGTCACTATTACCTTGATTCCAAAATCAGATAAAGATATTATAAAAACAGAGAACTGTAGGCCAATATCTTTTATGAACAGTGATGCAAAAATCCTCAACAAAATATTAGCAAACTGAGTTCAGCATTAAAAATATGATACATCACTATCAAGTTGGATTAATTCCTAGGATGCAAGGTGGTACAGTATCTGAAAATCAATTAATGGGATACACCACATTAACAAATCAAAAGATAAAAAAAAGATCATATAAATGGATGCATAAAAAGCATTCAACAAAATCCAGCATCCACTTATGATAAAAACTCTCAGCAAAGTGAGAATAGAGGGAACATACCTCAACATAATAAAGGTCATATATGACAAACCTACAGCTAACATCATACTCAATGGGAAAGGCTAAAAACATTTTACTTAAGATCAGGAACAAGACAAGAATCCCCACTTCCACCACTTCTCTTCTACATTATATTAAATGTATGAGCCACAGCAATAAGACAAGAAAAAGAAATAAAAGACATCCGAATTGGAAAAGAAGAAGTAAAAGTCTCGTTATCTGCCTATGACATCATATTATATATAGAGAACCCTAAAGATTCCACCAAAAAAAAAATACTGTCAGAACCAATCAATGAATTCAGTAAAGTAGCAAGTTACTAAATAAATATTCAAAAATCAGTGGCATTTTTATACAACATTGATGAACTTTCAGAAAGAGAGGTTAAGGAATCAATCCCATTTACAACTGCATTGAAAACTATGATATACCTTGGAATCAAATTAAAGGAGGTAAAAGGCCTGTTCTAAGAAAATTATGTCATTAAAAAAGAAATTGAAAAAGATACAAATAAATGGAAGCATATGCCATGCTCATAGATAGGAAGAATCAACATCGTTAGAATGGCCATACTATCCAAAACAATCTGTAGATTCAATGCAATCCCTATAAAAATACAAATGGCATTTTTCAGAGAGCAGAACAAATAATCCTAAAATTTATATGAAACCATAAAAGACCCTGAATAGCCACAGCAATCTTGAGAAAGAAGAACAAAGTTGGAGGTATCACACAACCTGATATCAAACTATACTACAAGGCTACAGTAATCAAGACAGCATGGTAATGGCTTAAAAATAGATACATTGATCAATGGAACAAAATAGAGAGCCCAGAAATAAATCCACACCTATTCACTAACTTAACATGTGACAAAGTAGGCAAGAATATACAATGAGGTAAATACAGTCTCTTCAATAAATGGTGTTTGGAACATTGGACAAATGCATACAAAAATAAGAATCTGGACCACCTTCTTACACCATATAAAAGAATAGACTCAAAATGGATTAAAGACTTAATGAAAGACCTGAAACCATAAAACTTCTAGAAGAAAATATAAGCAGTAAACTCTCTGATATTACTAGCAGTGATTACTTTTCAGATATAGCACCCTGGATAAGGGAAACAAAAGAAAAAAATAAATAAATGGGTCTACATCAAACTAAAAAGTTTTTGTACAGCAAAGGAAACCATGAATAAAACAAAAAGACAAACCGACTGATTGGGAGGAGATATTCGTTTATGATACATTTAATAAGAGGTTAATATCCAAAATATATAAAAATTTAAAAAACAAACAGACAAAAAAATTCATACAATTCGACAACAAAAATGCATAAAGAACTTATACAACTAGACAACAACAACACCAACAAAACAAACAAATTTAAAATTGGGCAGAAGACCTGAACAGTTACTTCTCCAAAGAGGAAATACAGATGGCCAATAGACATATGAAAAGATGCTCAGGGTCACTAATCACCAAAAATTCAAATTAAAACCACCATGACATATCACCTAACACTTGTCAGAATGGCTATCATCAATAAATCAAAGAATAACAAGTGTTGGCAAGGATATGGAGGAAAGAGAAACCTCATACACTATTGGTGGGACTGCTAATTGGTACAGCCACTGTGGAAAGTAGTATGAAGGTTTTTCAAAAGATTAAAAGCGTATCTACCTTTTGACCTAGCAATTGCACTTCTGAGTATTTATCCAAGGAAAATCAAAACAATAATTCATAAAGATCTATGCATCCCTGTGTTCATGGCAATACAGTTTACAATAACCAAGATATGGAATCACCTTAAATGCACATCAACAGATGATTGAATAAAGAAGGTATGACTTATATATGCAATGGAATATTACTCAGCCATTAAAATAAAATGAAATCTTACCATTTGCAACAACATGGATTGACCTAGAGGTTATTATGTTGAGTGAAATAAGTGAGCTAGAGAAAGGTAAATACCAAGTGATTTCACTTATACGTGGAATCTAAGAAAGAAAAAGAATAAACTAATCAAAATAGTCTCACAAATATAGTGGATAATTTGGTGATGGTCAGAGGGGAGGGGGTTTGGGGGCTGAGAGAATGGGGTGAAGGATTGAAGAAGTATAAATTAGTGGTTGATAGATGGTCATGGGAATGGGGAGCATGACATAGGGAATGGAGTTAGCATTAACATATTGGTTAGGTAGAAAACAAGAGGAGAGTAGGAGTAATTAGGGGATCATTTTATAAGTTACATATATGTATAGCTAATGTACTTTATACTTGAAAATAATTTAAATAAATAAAAATTTAAAAAAAGAAAAATCCATTAGAGTATCATGAAACTTTTCAACAGCAGCTTTACAAGCTAGGAGAGAGTGGAATCAGATATTCAGACTATTGAAAGAGACAAATTCCTAACCAAGAATAATATATCCAGCAAAGTTCTCCATTAAATATGAAGAAGAAATAAAGATCTTTTCAGACATAAAGAAGCTGAGGGAATTTTCCACCACAAGGCCTGTGTTACAGAAAATACTGTAAAGGGTCATTTTATCAAAAAAAGGAGAAAAATCACAAAACTATGAATAAGATGACTAACAGACAGAAACAGAAAACTGCAACACTTATGAAGAACAGAGTGTTATAAACTTAAATATTATATAAGATTAAAAGTAAAATAAAATAAAATAAAAGAGAGGAAGACAACAGATACTGCAACCTAGAAATGAACTCACAGCATTAAAAGGGATAATTTGAGACAACAAAAACAGAAAATAAGAGGGAGTAAAAGTCTGAATTTGCAAATTTTGCAAAGGGGAATGGAGGTAAGACACAAGCAAATAAAACAGAACTGTATGTATGAAACTTTCTTTTACAGAAAAACTTAATGATAGCCACACACAAAAAAAATCCATAAATGAGAAACATGACATAAAACAAGAGTGAATAGAGGGAAAAATCATAGAAAACTACCAAATTAAAATAACAGACAAAAACACAAGAACTAAGAAATGATGGAGACATCGAGCTACCAGAGAACAAAAATAAAATGGCTGTAGGAAATCCTTATATTTCAATAATCACCCTAAATGTAAATGGACTGAACTCTTCAATAAAACATCGTAGAGGTCACAGAGTAGCAGATTGGATCAAAAAAACAAAACCCAACCACATGTGGCCTTCAAGAAACACATCTCAGCTCCAAGGACAAATACAGACTCAAAGTGCAAAGGTGAAAAATGATACTTTAAGCAAATAGCATCCAGAGAAAAGTGAGTGTAACTATACTTTCATCCAACAAAACAGACTTCAAGACAAAAAAATATATAACAAGAGACAAAGATAGACACTTCATAAAGAAAAAGGGATGATACGTCAAGAAGATATCAAATATATATATATATATTATATATATATATAATATATATATATATATATTCCCAATCAGGGAACACAAAAATATATAAAACAACTACCAACAGAACTAAAGGAAGGAACAAAAACACAAATATAGTAGGGGACCTATATACCCCAGTATTAGTTATAGATAGATCATCCAAACAGAAAATCAATAATAAAATATCAACCCTAAACGACACATTAGACCAACTGGATATTATTGACATTTACAGAGCCTTTCATCCAAAAATACCATTTTATATATTCTTTTCTAGTGCACATGGAACATTCTCAAGAATAGACCATATGATGGAACACAAAACCAGCATCAATAAATTTAAGAAGATTGAAATCATATCATTATTATTCTCTGATCACAATGCTTTGAAACTGGAGATCAACTGAAAAAAAAAAACAGGAAAAACCACAAATACGTGGAGATTAAACAACATGCTACTAAAGAATGACTGGGTTACAGGAAAAATAAAAAGTGAGATCAAGAGATACATAGGCACAGGCGAAAATGAAAATACAACACATTAAAACTTTTTGGATACAGTAAAAGTGATAATAAAAGGAAAGTTCATATCTTTACTGGCCTATCTCAAAAACAAGAGAAATCCAAAATAAACAATCTAACATTGCATCTTTAAAAAACTAGAAAAGGAAGAACGAATGAAGCTCAAAGTCAGTAGAGGAAGTCAATAATCAAAATTAGAACAGAATTAAATTAAATTGAGAATGAAAGGACAATAGAAAAAATTAATGCAACACTGCTGATTATTTGAAAAGATCAATAAAATTGGCAAACCCCCAGCTAGACTCACTAAGAAAAAAAAAAAACACAAACGAAATCAGAAATGAAAACGTTATGACAGATACTACAGAGATTCAAAGGATCATACACGAATACTATAAAAGATTATATGTCACTAAATTAAATAACCTAGAAGAAATGGATATGTTCTTAGAAATATACAACCTTTCTTGACTGAATTATGAAGAACTAGAAAATCCAAATAGTCTGATCAACAGTAAGGAAGTTGAAACAATCATCAAAAACCTCCTAAAAGTAAAAGTCCAGGACCAGATGGCTTTAACAGTGTATGCTACCAAACATTCAAAGATGATTTAATACCTATTTTTCTCAAACTCTTCCAAAAAATCGAAGAAGCATTATTTCTTCTTTTCATGAGACTGACATTATCCTGATAGCAAAACCCAATAAAGATAACACAAAAAAGGAAAACTATAAAACAATATCTCTGATGAATACAGATGCAAAAATCCTAAACAAAATACCAGCAAATCAAATATGATACAGTAAGAAGATTATATATTAATATATTATTATTATATTATGTATTAATGTTCTCTTTTATTTCCCACAATGAGCTTAGAGGGAGAGTTATTATTAGTAAAAACTGAGCTTCAGAAAAGGTAAATAACTTGCTAGGAAAGCCACAGCTAGGCTTTGACCGCAGCTGTTTTAACTTCGGCACATTTGTTATCAAATAGAATAATATACTTCTCAATGTTATGGTGAGAACAATTGGATAATTCTAACCCTGTATAAGATACAACTCAATAACAAATTAGTAGATAATAGGTAGTCTTGGGGATGGAGAGCATGGCATAGGGAATGCAGTTAGCATTAATGTAATGGCTAGGTGGAGAGTCAAAAGAAAGAACAATTAGGGGGATTGTTGTATAAACTATATAAATGTCTAACCAAAGTACTATAAACTTGAAACTAATAATAAAAGTAAATTAAAAAGAGATACAGCCCAATAATTTTTGCATTCAATTAGGATTCAGTTGAATGAGTAAGAGAGACTTAAAAAATAATAACTTAAGTAAATTAGAGGTTTGTTTTTCTTTTATATAAAAGTGTGGCTATAGCCAGTCCAAGGCTAATATGGCAGCTTTGACTCACGAAGTCTTTTTTTTTTCTTTTATTGATTGATTGATTGATTGATTGACTTGTTTGTTTGTTTATTTCAATTGCAGTTGGCATTCAATATTATTTTGTATTAATCTCATGTGTACAGCATAGTGATTAGACGTTTATACAATGTGTGCAGTGATTCTCCCAGTTTGACTCATGAAGTTTTTAAGTTCCCAGGATTATAATACTTCACTGTGTAAGACTTCCATCCACAAACCATCATGTCTGCATTCAAGCCAGAAAGAAGGATAAAATGACAAAGAAATAAAGGAAATTTGTGTGTCAGAGAAAGCTGTCACCCAGAATGTTCACTTATAATCATTTTTGCCAAATCTTTGTCACATGACCACATCGACCTGCAAGAAAGATTAGGACATGTAGTATTTATTCTAGACATTCAGAAGAGAGGAAGTTGTAAAAAAATTAAATGGGAGACTCAATAGTGTGCATAAGTAGCAGTCTTTGTCACAATTAGATAATGTGAAAATAGCTGATAGTAATATAAAAATGAATAAAATGTATATGTATTTTATATAACAACATCGAATAGCTAACAAAAATGGATTAATAAAAAAAACACTTCCACTCCCAAATTTAATTCCAATATATAACATAAAATTTGATTTGACACAGAAAATAAAGCTCTGTTGTGTTAGTATAGAACTGTTTGATACTGCAGTCATACTACCCTTTTGCAATATAATGTTACTGACTCTCTAAGATTATTCAAAAACCTGTATAAATTTCATTCCATCCATGAAGTTGCCTTCTGTCTCCCATACCTCCATTGCCTCAAGCATTGAACACTCAAATGTAATGAATATTCTAATATAGCCTTTTACTTTATCTATACAAGTTCTTTTATAGATATTCCTGGCTAGGGTACGGAAAATCTGAGATAACGGTAAAGGTTTCCAGAGCAATAAATGGTCAAAATGGATTATTATTTGAGTTAATGCCAAAAATTCTGACCATGACTGAGGTGCAGCAAAAGTGTACCTTTCCAGAAACACAATAAAGAGTGTATCTCACTTACTTTTCTACGAAGGCACTTTTCTAAATAGGCCAAAATTACAGGAGAAATTGGGATTCTTGAAGCAACACAATTATTTATCACCATATGAAATATAATTAAACAAAAACCCATATATACATTGTCTCACTGTCTTTTGTGCTACACATTTGTTAGACTCCAGAGCAGCTTTCTGAATTCAACCAAAGAAATAGCTACATATTTGATCCAGGTGTTCTGTGTCTTGGTAGATGCAGAATTAGAGTATAATCCAAATGGGTAATGGGAAAAACTGGGCATGAGGTTTTATATAGAGTCCAGAAAGCATTGTTTTGAGTAAGCATCCAGGTCAGTAATGGGTCCTCGAATTAGTAGGTACCAAGTAGGAAGAGGAGCAGAAATCATAAGTCCACAGAGTAAAGGTGAACTGGGAATGAGATATGGTGACCACATATAAATAGAAAGGGCAAGAGCCCAGGTTTTTGTGAATTCTGTTTAATGGATTACTTGATAACTCGATGGCTCTTATTGGGAAGTTTCTTTCACCATTAGGCATAGACACCAGAGAGCAGATAAATGCACAATGATTATAAGTCACAGCCATACTCAGCTTAGACTAGGATGATAATGTTTTATTAGGTAGAAATTAATGCAATATTCAAGGATTATTTACGTTGACACTGTAGTCATCGGTTCCAATTGTATGTGACATTAATTGTGTCAATTGATTTCTGGAACATCTATGCTTTATGATGATTGAGATGTAGCAGGGATAATCTACTTCATGCTCAAAAATATAACTTTTACTGATGCCTGAAATTCTAAGTTCTAGTTTTAAAATACATGTTTATGGGAGGAAAGCAATTGGTTCTTAACTGAGAGAAAATGAGTTTCTAAGGCTGGTTTATATTGGTCTCTGGGAGAAAGAGTTTCTGAAAAGGAGTGAGCAAAAGATGTATAAAAGAAGATAGAAATGCCAAAGATAAATTTAATCTCCTTTACATTTTTGATGTCTGGTCTTAGGCATCACTACAATCAAAGCAACTGATTTAAAGCCATTGCTAGAGAAAGAGGTTAGTGATTATATTCTTATAGCATATGGATGCAGTGCTCTAAGAGAAAGGATGCCACCTTTAAAAAAAAATTTTATACCAATTCCACAGGTTTTTGTCAGCTCCCTTATCTAAAGTCACATTTATTTATGCAGAGCATAAATTACAACTTTGAACTTGTCTATATGGTACAAATTGAACCAAATATTTAACAATTATGTAGATTTATTGATAAATGAAGATAATTAATGTAGATAACTTAGATAAATTACATAAAAAGATTATTTAGTCAAATCGAAATAACTGTAAAATTGCCTAATGTTCACTTTATTATGCATTGCGTTGATTCATCCTAACCTGTCACGGCTAACTTGCCATGGTGATTTCAATAGACAGTTAAATCTTCAAATAATGCTCTGGAACTATGGAAAATGTGTACTAAAGCTATATCAGAACAATATATAACCATCTAGGTTAAGAGGGAAAAATTCATTCAACTAATATTATTTAGTGCTACATTATTTTTTATTAAATTTATTAGGGTGACACTGGTTAATAAAATTACATAAGTTTCAAGTGTACAATTCAATAACACATTATATGTATATTGCATTGACTGTTCACCACCCAAAGTTAAACATTTGGGAATTAGTATGTATTTGGGTTTTTCACATAAACATAGTGAAGATTGTATACTTTTATAATGGAAAAAGCAGCATTTTTATATAATAGAAAAAGCACTGGGCTCAAAGAAAAAAAGATATGGCATGTGCCCCAGCACTGATAGGCAAATTGAATGACTTATGACAAGCTCTTTAACCTCTTTAAGTCTTCATTTCTTTGAATTTGCCTGCCTAGTTAATTCATTTACATCATAGAGATGTTGTAGTTATTAAATGTGGCTATAGATACAAACGATTTAGAAATATTGAATGTGAGGTTTAAATGCAATGTCTCTCATATTTACTTTGAGAACTATGTCAATACAACCTGTTACATGAGAAAAGTGCACAGATAAATTCACTAAGTTGCAAGTTATGCATGGGCAAACATAAGTTAAAATCTGTAAAAGTAGATTCTATATCTAAAGTGATTCAGCTGTGATTAAATTTTTGATTAAAGTATAGTTGGCATATAACATTGCATATAATACTATTTTAGCTTTAGGTGTATTCAACATTTATATATCTTATAATGTGATCACCACACTAAGTCTAGTGACCATTTCTTACCGTGGAAAGTTATCACACGATTATTGACTATATTCCCCTTTACCTTTGTATTTTGAAAACATGGTAAGTTTCAAACTTCCATTACTAGTTTTACTCCCTTGAGCTAAGTGCAACTTAATTACAGTTTACTAATAATCAATGGTTCAATTGTAGATTGGTCGATTCTATCCATTTATATATTAATGGCTACGATAACCACATATAGTTCAGTTATTTCTGTTACTATAATTAATCAAGCCAGAGATGCCTAATCTTAAAGCACAGCTTAAATAATGTCACTTCTCTGTTCAAAATATTTTAATAAACTTTAGCAATTAAAATATAATATCCAAATAACCTAGGATGGAATTAAAGGCCAAAACTATCTTTCCAATGTGATTTCTCCATTTTCCTTTATCGCATAGACTATATTCTAATTTGATCAGATTACTTCCATTTCTACAAAATTTGCACTATTTTTGCTTCTACGACTTTACTCATGTTGCTTACTCCAAATGGAATGATTTTTTTATGCTAGCTTTGTTTCTCAATCCTAGGAATCCTCCAAGGTTCTGCTCAAATATTACCTTTTACACGAACTCTTCCATGACCCCATCTAAAACTAATCTTTATTTTCAGAACTCACATAACATTTAATGCCTTTATTTTAGCACCCTTCATACTCTTCTTTATAGCACAGATATGTTTTTGTAAAAGCCCAATTTTTTCACTCCTTCAAGAATGTGATTGTAACTTCTTTGTCATTGTATTATGCACTATAACTGTAACAATGTATTGCATATAATAGGTGTTTACTAAATATTTATTGTATGTCCAAGTACTTTTTCAGCAATCAACTAAAAAAATTGTCAATCTGGAAATTGGTAAACTAGTCACAAAAGCATTGGATTCCATCTAGCAACATAAACATGGAATAAGTATTAATGTTCTCATTAAGGAGACAGAAACTATAGAACATAGAAATTAGTTGGCTGGCAACATTAAGAGATTTACAAACAATTTTAGCATAATCAAAACATTATGCAGATTAAAAATCATATTTAAACTTTCTTATATCTGCTTCTTTCAAATATACAATAGGTTAAGGTTTACTATAATTGAAGAGGAAAGAATTTTTTGTCAGGTAGAAAATTATATGAAAGTTGTTGTCAAGGTACATAATGCACAAACACATGAGAAATTTCTCTACATTATGGTTTTGTATCCTGATATTACCACTTTCCAGCTATTTAACCTTAGGCTAGTTCAATAGCTACTAAATTTAATTTTTATTATTTATAAAATGAGGAGATGAGTAGTAACTCATATTATTGTAGTAGGAACAAACTAAAACCACTACAATTTTTTTCACTAGGAACAGAAAGTAAGAAATTTTATAATTCAGTAAATTAGATTATGTACAATTCTTTGCATATAAACACATGTATTTCGAAGTGGCTCTGTAAAGTAGATAATTGGGAAATACCTGCATTCTTACAGTTATTGTTCAATGTTGAGGTTTTACTAAACCAAGGCTGATCATTTTGTATTATAGTGTATGACATTTCCCTCTCAACTTTTCATGTTGGCAAATAATCTGAATATTGTTTTATTTTTAATGATGAAGGTGATATGACAAAAAAATTTAAATAGATGACCACACACTTAAAATATGTTTCTTTATTTATATGGTTTGCTGGCCATTTTAGTTTGGCATCTGGTATAAAATTACTACTATAGGAGGCACCTGGAAATGTTGACACTTATGGATATTGCAAAAGAAATATATTTGAAAAATCAGTCTATTTATACGACTGAGGTTTATATGCTTTTGTTTAGGTTTAACTGCAAAACTGCAACTCTACTGATAATTTGTCACCTATAAATCAAAATTATATTAAGTATTAACCATGACACAAGGTTTAACTATATCTTTTTTTTCTTAAATTTAACTGGTCAGTGTGGCATTTTAAGCATGCACCCTGTACAAACTATTTTAGAGATTTTGGAGTCTGAGTGATAAGAATGATTTAGCAAAGGTGTGGCTCCACTGCAAAGCAGGAAGAAGCATTGTTAAAATTACAACTATGTAATGCCTCTCTGTATTTGTAGGTCTTCCCATTGAGTGTTTTAGTATATGTTATTAATTCCATCACCTGTGCCAAAAAGTAAATAAATTTTATCTCATATATTCAACTGTTTGAGCATAGAGTACTGCAAACCATATGGCTCTCATTTGAAAGTCCTCCAAATTATGGATATCCATGTTCGACTGATAAAAGTCAGTTTATTTGGTGATAGGGGAATGGAAGGCTGCTCTCAAATCAAGCCCAAGGAGATCACCCTATAGGCTATCTAAGTACTAAACTCAAGGGAAATTACTTCATCACCACTTGTTCCAGAACAGAGTAATGAATATTGTAATGTAGCCAATGTTCAACTACGTTGACTTTACCGTACTGGAATTAATCCATCTGCATTGCAGCTCAGCGAAGTCATTCCTAGGCTATAATGGTTTTGAGGCTGACTTCAACTTTTCAGGTTCAAATGCTGAACCACATAATCCTGAGAATTAATGATGTTACCAAAATGCTTTAACCTCATGATGATAATACCTGTGTCACGTGTCATAAGACTGCCAGATTTAGGTTGAGATAATACTCATACAACCTACATATATTTTCAGGGACAATTTGCAAGATTATCTATGAGTATGTATTCTCTGTGCAGAAGAATGCCAGTTATTAGCTGCCTTAGAATTGGGCTAATCTGTTTGGTTATTTTAAACTTAAGGTTACATATCACTGAAGGCAGAATTGTATATTATCTGACATACTGAGTCTCAATAATTTCTTATTTGAATTATACTTTGGTTGATTCAATTGAATTGCAACTGCAGGATGAATTTAGATTTATGATATTAATAGTAATGCCACTAGTGTCTTGCAAGACCTGGATGTTTTACCATGATGTCACCTATCTTATTGCTTCTATCCATTTCTATCCCACACTTTCAATGTATTCTCAAAGCTAGAGTAAACTTGTTGAAATTGGCAGAGCATGTTACATCACTTCCATGCTCAAAACCCTTCAATAGTGTCACATTTTACTTCAAGTAAAAGCCAAAGGTCTTAGAGTGACCTACAGTCTTTACATGACTTTTCATTCCTTATCCCATTTGCCCTCTGACCTTATCTCCAATCCTCTCTCTCTGGTTCACTCTGCTTTAGCCATACAAACCTCTTTCCTATTCCTAGAATATGCCAAGGCATATCTTGACTCACAGTCATTGCTCTTTCTATTCTCCCTGCCTGGAATACTTTTCTTTAATATATTGCCATGGCTTACTATCTCATCTATTTCCAATCTTTATTTAAAATTCACCTCAATGAGAACCTTTCTGAACACTCTAATTACATGTTTACTTCTACCCCAACACTGTCTATCCCATTACTTATTTTATTTTATTATTCTCAGAGCTATTAACACCTTCTAACATATTATAAAATCTTCATATTTATATCATTATTGTTTGTTGTTTATATACTCCCACTAAAATGAAACTCTACAATGGTAAGTATTTTTGTCTTTCTTATTGATTACTATATACTCAACCCTTTAACTTGGCCTGGCACAGGGTAGGCACCTAATACATATATTTAAAAGAAGTAGTAATGGACCCAAATCAGTGTTCAGTCACCCTGGAATGAATCAAGATTCTCACAGTGATACATAATGAAAGGCAATACAACTTTTTATTATCACTCTGTGAGAATCTTTTCAATTAACTAGAACTCAAAATCCAAAGCCTTAAACCAGTTATTTTCAAAATAGGGTTGAGTGACCATGCATTTGAAAATTTCTGTATTATTTGTAAAAAATACAAGTTTCTTGGCCTCAAAACTATTTATTAGAAATCTGTAGCAGGAGATCTCCCAAAATAGCATGTTTAACAAGAATGCTATATGATTTTTTATATATACTAAAGTTTGAGAATAATTTCTCTAAACTAGAAATAAGCTACTATTGCATGTGTCTTTATTCTTGTTGCCCTTAAATAACTGTTTTCCTATTTTAAAAATACTGCTTCCTGTAATAACTATAAAACTTAAAAAAAACTTAACCAGTACATACATCTAGTAATAAGAAATTCAAAATAATATTCAGGATGAAAATGCAGTCTTCAAAATTTTACCTCCAAAACTTATGATATCCTTAAAATTTTTTCTTTCAAAGTCAAGGATGCTATTAAATGCATTCTCATGTTCTGTATTTGAAAAAAGGAAAACTAAAATTACTTTAATTTGAATACCCAATTAATCGAAGTTAAGTCAAAGTTTAAAAGTAACTATTTTTTCTCTGTGTGCAAGTTTACTAACAGCACCCAAATGAAAACATGGATAAAAATAATTTGACTCCAAAAATGGCTAGATTGTAATAAATATATTTTATTAAAGAACTCAGATAAAATTTTATAACAGATTTTTATGAAGCTTTACCCTTAACATAAAAGTAAAAATAATTTCCATTTTTTATTTTTATCTGAAGGTATTTTTCTAATCTTTCTCTCATTTTCTTTAAACCATGTCATATAATTTAAACATATATGCTTAAATAATTTTTATAAAAATATTTGAGAGATTGGAGTGAACCAAATTAAGAAATAAATATTGCTAAATATTCGGATGGAGATACAATTTGATTTTTAATAATTAGCAATCAATTTTAGAAAATATAACCTTATAAAGCCTTCTGTTTTTCCTTAGGGACTTAATAAACACAAAGCCTATTTAGGTGTTTGTAGAAAATTTGATTTAATGAAATGAGAAAAGATAAACTTCTTTTACTTTTTCTTTTCAAAATGTTGTTTGAATTCATTAGAAACAGATATTTAGGCTCAGGAGCAATAACAAAAGTAATATGAATATTCCACATGAATAATTATGACTACTTATATATTATAACTAAATAAATCATAGCATATTTACTTTTTAATATTTTTTATTTTTTAATTACAGTTAGCATATAATATATTCTTTTCATGTGTACAACACAGTGATTAGACATTTATGTAACATATGCAGTGATCATCCTGATATACCTAATACTCATCTGACACCATGCATAGTTACCACAATATTATTTACTTTATTTCTCATGATGTATTTTACATCTCCATGACTATTTTGTAACTACCAATTTGAAATCCTTAATCCCTTCACATTTTTCGCCCATCTCTCCGACCACCTTCCCATCTGGCAACCATAAAAACATTTTCTGTATCTATGAGTTTGTTTCTGTTTTGTACGTTCATTTGTTTTTAAGATTCCACATATAAGTGAAATCATATGGAATTTTTTTCGCTGATTTATTTGTTTCACTTAGCATAATAGCCTCTAGATCCATCCATACTGTTGCAGATGGCAAGATTGCCTTCCTTATTTTGACTGAGTAACATTTCATTATATACATGTACCATTTCTTCTTTATTCATTCATTTATGAGTAGACACTAAGGCTGTACACATATCTTGGCTATCGTAAATAATGATGCAATGAACATATGAATACATAGTTCTTTCTGAATTAGTGTTTTTGGGTTTCTTCAGATAAATACTAAGAAGTGAAATTTCTGGATCCTTCTTTGGCTCTTGGTACAGCTTTTGAAGTTTATTTTGTTTGGTATAAGTATTGCTACCCCAGATTTTTTTTTTCATGAAATTCCTTTATCCATCCCTTTACTTTCAGTCTGTGTGCATCTTTCAATCTGAAGTGAGTCTATCATAGGCAGCAAATGTAAGGATCTTGTTTCCTTATCCAATCAGCCACCCAATCCTTTGATTGAACATTTACCAATTTACATTTAAAGTAATTGATGATAGATATGTAATTATTTCTTTTTCCTTATGCTAATTTTTATCTTTCTTGTTCTTAAAGAAGTCGCTTTAAATTTTTTAAAAATATTTGCTTTTTTTAAAAAATAAGTTTAGTAGAGTGACATTAGTTAATAAAATTTGTTGTACTTCTGGTTTGATGATGAAAAATTACTTTATTTTTGTTATCTGGGAAGTGCTTTATCTGTCCTTTGATTCTTAATGATAGCTTTGCTGGGTAGAGTAATCTTGGTTGTAGGTACTTGCTTTTTATCACTTTATTTCCCACCAATACCTTCTGGCCTGCAAAGTTTCTACTGAGAAAACAGCTGACAGTCTTATGGGATATGCCTTGTAAATAACTAACTGCAATTTTCTTGCTGATTTTAAGATTCTCTCTTTGTTTTAACCTTTGAAATTTTTTATTGTGCTGCACTTTGTTGTGGGCCTCACTGGGTTCATCCTATTGGTGACACTCTGCACTTCTTGGGGTTGTATGTCTATTTTCATCATAAGGTTAAAAAAGTTTTCTAGCATTATTTCTTTTTTTTTTGTCTTTTTTATGTTTTTTTTTAATTATTATGGTTACATTGGTTAATGAAATCCAGTAAGTTTCAGGTGTAAAATTCAACAGTAAGTCGTATATAAATTGCATCTTGTGTTCACCGTCCATAGTTAGATTTCATTCTGTCACCACATATTTGACCCTTTTTACTCCACCTATCTCCACTCTCTCCCTCTGCCCCCATCCTCAGGTAACGACTAGTGTATTGTTCATGTCCATGAGTCTCTGTTTGTTTGTCCTGTTTTTTGTTGCTTTTAGGTCTCTATTCCACATAGAAGTGAAATCATGTGGTTCTCAACTTTTTCTGTCTGGCTTATTTCACTTAGCATGATTATCTTGAGGTTCATCCACGTTGTTGCAAATGGCAGTATTTCATCTCTTCTTATGGCTGAGTAATATTCTATTGTATATATGTGCCACAGCTTCTCTATCCAATCATCTATTGTAGGAAACTTCAGTTGCTTACATGTCCTAGCCACTGTGAATAATGCTGCTATAAACATTGGTATGCAAATATCTTATTGGGTATGACTTTTCAAGCCTTTGGGGTAAATACCCAGTAGACAGATTGCTGGATAATATAGTAGATCAATTCTTAGTTTTTTGAGGAATCTCCATACTGTTTTCCACAGTAGCTGTCCCAATTTGCAGTCCAATTAGTGGTGTGTGAGGGTTCCATTTTCCCTGCCTTCTCACCAAAACTTGTTAATACTTGTCTTGTTGATAATAGCTATACTAATAGGTGTGAGATGATATCTCATTGTGCTTTTGAATTGCATTTCCCTAATAATTAGCAATGTTGATTATCCTTTTATATATGTGTTGGCCATTTTAATGTCTTCTTAAAGAAGAGTCTGTTCAGGTCCTCTGCTCATTTTTTAATTGGATTGTTTGTTTTTGTTGTTATTAAGCTGTGCCAAGTCTTTGTATATTTTGGATATTAGGCCCTTATAAGAGGTGTTGCTTGCAAATATATTTTTCTAATTGGATGCTTGTCTCTTTGCCTTGTCGATGATTTCCTTTGCTGTGCAGAAGTTTTGTAGTTTGATGTAGTCTCACTCATTTATTTCTGCTTTTACTTCCCTTGCCTTTGAAGTAAAATTCAAAAAATCCTCTTTAAGTCCAAGGTCCATGATTTTACTTCCCATGTTTTCTTCTATGAACTTTATTGTTTCATGTCTCATGTTCAGCTCCTTAATTCATTTTGAGTTAATTTTAGTGTGTGGTGAATGACAACAGTCTAATTTCACACTTTATCAGGTGCCTTTCCAATTTTCCAAGCACCATTTATTGAAGAGACTTTCTTTTCTCCACTGTAAGATTTTTGCTTTTTTGTCAAAAAATATTTACCTGTATAAAAATGGGTTTACATATGGATGCTTGAACTTGTTCCACTGGTCTGTGTGTCTATATTACTGCCAATACTATGCCATTTTGATTATTGTTATTTTGTAGTATAATTTGAAGTCCATCAGAGTGACGCCTCCAGCCTTATTCTTTTTACTCAGGATAGCTTTGGCAATTTAGGGCCTTTTACCCTTCCATATAAATAAGATTATTTTTTGTTCTTTTTCTTTAAAAAGTGCCAATGAGATTTTAATAGGGATTGCATTAAATCTGTAAAATGTTTTAGGTAATAAGGTCATTTTAATTATGTTGATTCTTCCAATCCAAGAACACAGAAAATCTTTCCATTTCTTTGTATCTTCTGTTTCATTTAATAGAGTCTTATAGTTTTCATTTTAAAGGTTCTTCACAAGTTTCATTGAATTTATCCCTACATATTTTATTCTTTTTGTTGCAATTGAAAACGGAATTATATTTTTTTCCAATTTCTTTTCTGACAATTTGTTATTAGAGTATAGGAACGGCATGGATTTTTGAACATTGATTTTGTATTCAGAAATTTTACTGTATTTGCTTACTGTTTTCAGTAGTGTTTTTGTGAAGTCTTTAGAGTTTTTTAAATAGAGAATCATGTAATCTGCAAAGAAAAAAAAAGAAAAAAACTTGGACTTCTTCATTTCCTATTCGATGTCTTTAATATCTTTCTCTTGCCTAATCGCACTCATAGGACCTCCATCGTTTTATTGAATAACGGTTCTGTAGTGGACAGGCTTGCCTTGTTCCTGATCTTAGAGGGAAGGCTTTTAGTTTTTCACCATTAAGTATAATTTTGGCTGAGGGTTTGTCATATATGGCCTTTATTATGTAAAGGAACTTTTTTTCTATACCGATTTAATTGTGTTTTGATCATAAATGGATGCTGTATCTTGTTGAAGGCTTTTTCTGCATCTACTGATATGATCATATGATTCTTATTTTTTAATTTGTTGATGTAGTGTATCACATTAATCAAATTGCATACGTCGAATCATCCCTGTGCCTCTGAGATGAAGCCCAGTTGATTGTGGTGTATAATCTTTTTAATGTGTTGCTGTATTCAGTTCACTGGTATCTTATTTAGGATTTTTGCATCTGCGTTCATGAGAGATATTGGTCTGTAGTTTTCTTCTTTGTGTTATTTTTACCAGGTTTTGGTATCAGAATAATATTGGCCTCATAAATTGCATTGGGAAGTATTGCTTCCTCTTCAATTTTTTGGAAGAGTTTGAGGAGAATAGGTGTTAAGTCTTCTTTGAATGTTTGGTAGAATTCACTGGTGAAGCCATCTGGTCTTGGACTTTTACTTTTTGTTAGGTTTTTGATAATTGTTTCAATTTCCATACTGCTGATTGGTCTGTGTAGATTTTCCAGTTCTTCATGATTCAGCCTAGAAAGATTGTATTTTTCTAAGAACTAGTACATTTCTTCTAAGTATTAAATTTGGTGTTATATACTTTTTGAAAATATTCTTGTATGATCCATCATATTTCTGAGTTGTGTGTTATAATTCCCTCTCTTTCATACCTGATTTTGTTTATTTGTTGTCCTTTCTCTTTTTTCTTTAGTGAGTCTAGCCAGGGTTTTGTCAATTTTACTAACCTTCTCAAAGAACCAGCTCTTTATTGCATTAATTTTTTACTATTTGTGTGTGTGTGTGTGTGTGTGTGGGTGGGTGTGGGTGTGGGTGTGTGTTTTCAATTTCATTTATTTCTGCTCGGATTTTGATTATTTCTTTCCTTTGGCTGATTTTAGGCTTCTTTTGATCTTTTCAAGTTTTTTTCTTCTTCTTCTTCTTCTTCTTCTTCTTCTTCTTCTTCTTCTTCTTCTTCTTCTTCTTCTTCTTCTTCTTCTTCTTCTTCTTCTTCTTCTTCTTCTTCTCTTAAAGATGAAGCATTAGGTTCCTTATTTGGGCATGTTCTTGTGTTTGGAGATAAAACTATAACAATATGAACTTTCTTCTTATGATTGTCGTTGCCATGTCTCAAAAGTTTTGATATGTTGTGCTATCATTATCATTTGTTTCTATGTATCTCTTGTTCTCTTTTTATTTCTTTTCTAACCATTCATTCTTCAGTAGCATGTTGTTTAATCTCCATGTATTTGTGGTTCTTCATGCTTAATTTTTTTACAGTTATTCTCCAGCTTCAAAGCATTTCGATCAGAGAATATGGTTGTAATGATTTCAAACTTCTTATATTTGTTGAGGAGATCTCTGAGTCCCAGTATGTGGTCAATTATTGAGAATGTTCCATGTACACTAGAGAAGAATGTATAAATAGCTCTTTTGGGATGGAAGATTCTGCAAATGTCAATTATGTCCAGTTGCTATAATGAGTCATTTAAGGATGTTATTTCCTTATTGATTTTCTCTTTGGATGATCTGTCCATATCCTACTGTGGGGTATTTAGGTCCCCTACTATGATATTGTTTTGGTATGTTTCTCTCTTTAATTCTGTTAGTAATTGCTTTACATATTTTGAAGCTTCCTGACTGGGAGCATAGATATTAATAAGTGTTATGTCTTCTTGGTTCATGATTCACTTAACCATTATGAAGTGTCCCTCAATATCTTTATTTACCTTTTCTATTTTGAAATCTATTTCATCTGATATTAGTACTGCTACTCCCAGTTTTCTCTGAATGCCATTTGCTTGAAATATCATTTTCCACCCATTTGTTTTGAGTTTATATTTGTCTTTGGAGCTGAGATGTGTCTTGGAGACAGAATATGTTTGGGTTTGGTTTTCTGATCCATGCTGCAACTCTGTGCCTTTTTATTGGTTACTTCAGTCTATTTACAATTAGGCTGATTATTGAAATATGAGGTCTTCTTATAGCCATTTTATCTTTTGCTTTCTGGAAGCTCAATGTTTCCATTGCTTCTTTTTCCTTGTGTTTCTGTTCTCTTTATTTTGGTTTGGCTTGTGTGGGTTTTCCATCCATTTCATTCTGTGTGTGTCTTATCTCCATTCCCCTTTTTGAGTCTGGATCTTTGAATCCTTCCCTTTTGAATCATTGTTGTCTCAATTTGTCCCTGTGTATGCTAAATGTTCATTACTATTTTGCTATAGCAATTCTCATCTTATTATTTAAGCTTATAATGCCTTGTACATAGGAAAGGTAGCACTCCTCTGCTTCTATTTGCCTGATAGTAATCTTACTCCTAATTATGTATATTTTTTGTCATTCTGTTTCTGGTGAGCTAACCCCTTTCAGTATTTCCTGTAGTGCAGGCCTCGTAGTAGAAAATTCCCTCATTTTTTGTATGCCTGGAAAGGTCTTAATTTCTCCTTCATATTTAAAGGAGACCTTAGCTGGATACATTATTCTAGGATGTTTTTTTTTCTTTCACTTATTTTTTTGAATAAATCATTCCATTCTTTTCTAGCTTGCAAGGTATGTGCTGAGATGTCTGATCATAATCTAATGGATTTTCCTTTATAAGTTACCTTTTTCTTCTCACTGGCTGCCCTGAGAATTCTGTCTTTGTCATTAATTTTTGATAATTTTAATACAATGTGTCTTGGTGACGGACTTTCTAGGTTGAGGTAATTAGGTGTTCTGTTGACTTCTTGAATTTCAAGCTCCAGCTCATTTCTTAGATTTCGGAAATTCTCGTCAACAATTTGTCTGACAATGCTTGTTAGTCCATACGCCATTCCCTCACCTTTGATAATGCTCATTATTCTTATGTTTCCTATCCTGATGGTATCAGCTAGTTCTCGAATTTCTCTTTCATTATTTTTCATTCTGTTGTTTCTCTCTTATACCTTCTGATTTATTTCTAGATTTCCATCTTTGATATCACTGATCCTTTTGTCCATTTGGTTGACTCTATTTCCAAAGCTTGCCATTTCATTTTTCAACTCTCGATGTGTGTTTTTTATCTCTAGAAGATAGTGTCTGTTCTTTTCGAGGTTTTCAATCTCCTTGCTCTGCTCATGTAGTAGTTATTTCAATTCCTGAATTTGTTCCTATGAATCATTTCAGATCTCATTGAGTTTTTCCGAAAGCATCATCCTGAATTCTCTGTCATTTCAGTTGTATTTTTCTTTGTCTGTAAGCTTATTTTCTGGAGATTTTTCTCTTTTTTTCTGAGCTGCCTTGTCATCTTGGTTGTTCATGGTGTTTAATGGACTTTTTTCCCTCCAGGGCATTAATTGAGGTGTAACCCGATTTTTTTTCCAGAAAGAATATTTATTATATAAAGATGTCTCTTTAGCCCGTTGCAGAGAAAGCATTTTTCTGTTGGTTTCTAGTAGTTGGCATCTAAACCTCTTGGATCCCTGCTTTATATAAAACTTTAATAATGCCCTTTTTTCCCTTATAGATGTTTAATCACACTTGCTACCCTTAGTCTCAGTCCCTGTCAATGTTAGTGACAGTTTCAGTAGTTTCGCTCAGATTCCCCTTCACCCCACAGTGTTTGGTCTCAAAGGGCATAGGGGGAGGGGCCTTTTGGGTTGGTGGGTGGGGACTACAGCTCAGCCTCTCATTTTGCAACCGTGGCTGGTTTCTCGGCCATCTCTACTTGTCTGCTTTCTGCCCTGATCCTTGGACACTGCTGCCAGCCATGTGAGCTCACAACTCTTCCAGGCAGGGCTTTTCAGGGAACTTGCTGCACCTTCCCCCACTCTCCTCCTCCTATAGAGAGCTCTGGCTGTGAGAGGCAGCTTCTTTGTTTCTCCTAGTCCACCGCCAGACACATGGTCGTTCTGTCCTGTGGTAGCTCTTATGTGCAGGTCCCATGCTCAGACATGCTGGTGTGACTTTCGGGTGTTTTTTGTTGAGTTTCAGATGCTCAGCTTATTTTTTTTTTCAAGTGGAGAGATCCAGGGATGTCTCTCACTCTGCCATATTTCTGACATCACTATACAGAACAGACTTTAAAATAAAGCATATAAGGGCCAAAGAAGAATATTTTATAATAACAAAGCAATCAAGCCAATAAGAAGATGAAGCCCTTGAAAATCCAATTATTTATTTTTTTAAAAAGCCAATTATTGAAATATGGATAAATAGAGGTTGACAGTCGTAGTAGGGAATTTGAACACCACATTAACATAAATTGGTACAGCTACTACACTGATATTGAACAAGAAACCTGTGATCTTAAATGGCATATTAGACGAGTTGGAGTCAATTGATACTTTTAGAGTGTTTCACTCCAAAGGAGCAGAATATACACTTTCTTCAAGTGTGCATGAGACATTTTCCAACATAAACTACATCTAAGGCCCCAAAACAAGTCCTCAAAAAATTTAAGAAGATTGAAATCATATTAGTCATCTTCTCTGACCACAATGGTATGAAACTAGAAATCAAATACAACAAAGACTCTGAAAAACATACAAACATATGCAAATTAATTAAGATGTTATTATATAATTAATGGGCTAATAATGAGATCAAAAAATAAAATTAAAATACCTTGAGACAAATGGAAACGAAAACACAATGAATCAAAATATATGGGACATACAGAAAGCCGTTCTAAGTGTGAAATTCACAACAATACCGACCTACCTCAAGAAATGAGAAAAGTTTTAAATAAACATTCTAACCTTACATGTACAGGAACTAGAAAAGAAAAACAAACAAAAACAAAAGCGAATAGCAGGAAAGAAATAATAAAGATGAGAGCATAAAGAAACAAAATAGACTATAAAAACAATATAAAATAACAATAAAACCAAGGGCTAGTTATTTGAAATGATAAAGAAAATTGATGAACCTTCAACAAGACACATTAAAAAAAAAGAGGGAGCAAAGACCCTAATAAATAAATCAGAAATAAAAGAGAAGTGACAACTGACTTCACAAAAGTATAAAATATGTAAGAAAATACTGTGAACAATTATATGCCATCAAATTATACAATCTAGAAGAAATAGATTAATCTTTAGAAATATACAATCTTCCTAAAATTAATCAAGAAACAAAAACCCAGAAAATCTTAATTGAGAGATTATTACTAACAAAATCAAATCATTAAGCAAAAAAACACAACAAACAGAAGCCCTGAACCAGATGACTTCACAGGTAAATTTTACCAAACATTCTAAGAATAATTAATATCTATCCCTTTCAAAATATTCCAGAAAACTTAAAAAAGTGATAGTACCTAAGTTTATTTTATTTGCCCTGATTCTAAAACCAGACAAACACATTAATAATAAAAATTATAGGTCAATATCTTTGATGAATATAGATGCAAAAATTCTCAACAAAATATTAGCAAACCAAATTCAGCAATACATTAAAAAGATCATACACCATGATAAAGTGGGATTTGTTCCTGGTCCTCAAGATTGAGTCAATATTCACAAATCAATTAACACAATACTCCACATTAAGAAAGTGAAAGATAAAAATCATGATTATATCAACGAATAAAGAAAAGGCATGTTACAAAATCCAGCATTCATTTGTAATAAAAAATCAGAAAAATAAGAGTAGAGAAAACATACATAAACATAATACAGACCACATATTAAACATAATAAAACCCACAGCTAACATCATACTCAACAAGAAAAAGCTAAAAGTGTTTTCTTAAAATCAAGAATGAGAAAAAAATGCCCACTTCCACCACTGTTGTTCAACATAATATTGGAAGTGTTAGCCAAAGCAATCTGACAGAAAAAGAAATCCAAGGCATCCAAATTGGAAAAAAAAAGTAAAACTGTTATTACTGGCAGATGACATGATACTATATAGAAAGAAGCCTAACAATTCTACCAAAAAAAATCTGATAAAGGAATTTAGTAAATAACAGAACACAAAATTAATATTTAGAATTCAGTTGCATTTTATACACCAACGATGCACTATCAAAAACAGAAATTCAAAAAAAATCTCGTTTATGATTGCATGAAAAAAAAATACTAGGAAACAATTTAACCAAGAAGGGAAAATATCTTTACTCAAAAACTTATAAAGCATTGAAAACAGAAATTTAAAATAATACAAATGAATGGAAGCACATCCCATGCTCATGGATAGGAATAATTCACATCGTAAAAACGTACATACTACTCAAAGCAGTATATAGAATCAATACAATCCTTATCAAAATATTAAAGGCATTTTTCGCAGAAATAGAATAAATTATCTTAAAATTTATATGGAACCATAAAAATAAAACAAATAGCCACAGCAATATTGAGAAAAATGTACAAAGTTGGAGGTGTTACACTACCTGATATTAAACCATACTACAAAGGTACAGTAATGAAAACAGCATGGTACTGGAATAAAATCAGGCACATATATCAATGGAAGAGAATAGAGAGCATAGAAATAAATTTAGGCCTATATGGTTAATTAATCTATGATAAAGGAAACAAGAATTTACAATGGGGTAAAGATGATTTCTTCAATAAATGGTGTTGGGGAAACCAGATGGATACATACAAAAAAAAAAAAGAAAAAGAAGAAGAAACTGGACCATCTTCTTACACCATATGTAAGAATAAACTGAAGATAAGTTAAAGACTTAAACATAAGACCAGAAACCATAAAACATTAGAAAAAAACACAGGCAGTAAATCTCTAACATTGCTCTTAGTAACATTTTTTTTTTCTGATATATCTCCTTGGACACAGGAAACAAAAGAAAAAGTAAACAAATGGAACTACATCAAACTAAAAAGCATTCGCGCAGCAAAGGAAACCATCAACAAAACAAAAAGACAACCTACTGAATGGAGAAAATATTTGCTTATGATACGTCTGATGCAAGGTTACTATTAAAAATCTGCAATGAACTCTTGCAACTGGACACCAATAAAGCAAACCCAATTAGAGAATGGGCAGAGGACCTAAATATACATTTCTCCAAAGAGCACATGCAGATGGTCTATAGACATATGAAAAGATGCTTAATGTGCTTAATCACCAGAGAAATGAAAATTGGAACTACAATGAGATGTCACTTCACATCTGTCAAAAATGGCTATCACCAATTAACCAACAAACAAGTATTGACAAAGAACCACTAGACTGTATACCTGAAACTAATATGAAATAACATTGAATGTCAACTCTAATTTAAAAATAACAATTAAAAATAATTAACAAAAATGAAAATACAACCAGATGATTGAGGGAAGATATTTGTCAATTATACATTTGATATTAAAAATCTGTAAAGAACTCTTACAACTCAACAACAACAACAAAATCCAATTAGAGAATGAGGAGAGGACCTGAATATATATTTTTTCCCAAAGAGGTTATGCAGATGACCAATAGACATATGAAAAGATGCTTGAATTCTTTAATCATCAGAGAAATGCAAATTAAGACCACAGTGAGATATCACCTTACACCTATTGGATGGCTTTTATCAATAAATCAGCAAAGAGACAGGTGTTAGCAATGATGAGGAAAAAAGAAAACCCTCATGCACCATTGATGGGATTCTGAATTAATGCAACCACTATGAAAGAGTATGAAGTTTTCTTAAAAAATTAAAAATAAAAATATCTTAAGACCACTTAATTCCATTTCTGAGTATTTATTCAAAGAAATCTAAAACATTAATTCGAAAAGATATATGTACCCCTATGTTCACTACAGTATTATTTACAAGAGCTAAGTTATATAAGTATCCTAGTGTCCATCAATAAACAATTGAACAAAGAAGTAATACATATATACAATTGAATATTACTTTGTCATAAAAAGGATGAAATCTTATCATTTGTGACCACATGAATGGACGTGGAGGGTACTATGCTAAATAAAATAAGTTAGAGAGGGAAAGACAAATACCATATGTGGAGTCTGAAGAACAAAATAAATGAACAAACAAAATGAACAAACAGATACCGACTCATAGAAATAGAGAACAAACTGGTGATTACCAGGAAGGATGTTGGTGGCGGAGATGACAAGGTGAAGGAATTAAAAAGTAGAAATTGATAGTTACAAAGAAGTCATGAGGCTGTAAAGAACAGTATAGGGAACATAGTCAATTATAATAATTGTGTATGATGCCAGGTTTATACTAGAATAATAAGAGGAATCACTTAGTAAATTATATAAATGTCTAACCACTATGCTGTACGCATGAAATTAATATTAAAAAATTAACCATCAACTGTAATTAAAAAGTAAAAAAATCATTTAAAATTTAAAAAATAAAAATAACTTTTCAAAAAGATAAGAAAAAAACATGACTAAAGAGATTAAATTTTGATCCAAAGACAAATACATCAAGAATAAAATATTGGAAAAAGTTATACCATGCTAATAGTAAACAAAAGACATCTAAGTTGGCTATATTAATATTAGAAATGAATAGGTATTAAGTAAGTTAGAAAATTTTTCAAGAGGAAAAGAAGTACATTATATATTAATAGAAAAAATCAAGTCATCAAAATGGTATAACAAGTATAAATTTACATGCACTTAACAATAGAACTCGAAGACATATGAAGTAAAAACTGATAGAATTCAGCAGAGAAATGTGAAGTTATATAAAAATGATAGAAGACTACCACACTTTCTATAAATTATGGCTATAACGATAATACAGATACAAAAATAGAACATTAAAAAAAACACTATAAAGTAAAAGGACAACATATATATGTATCGAACACCGCAATACACATGAAACATTCTCCTGGATGTTTCGATTACAAAATAAGTTTTAAAAAATATAAAAATTATATTGTACAAAGTATTTTCTCTGATCAAAATTTAATAAAACTTGAAATCTATTCTAAAAAGATGTATGAAAAATTCTCAAATATATGGAAATTAAACATATAACTTTAGATAATCAATAGGTAAAAGAAAAAATGACATGGGGAAATTAGAAAAACTTTACAACAAATGAAAGTATAGTTTCAGTCAGGATGGCAGAGTAGGTAATCTCAGTTCTGGGTATTTATCTGAAGAAAACTAAAATATTATTTTGAAGGGACATGAGAATCCATATATTCATTGTAGCATTATTTACAATATGGATGAATGAATAAAGAAGAGGTGATTCATATATACAATGGAATATTACTCTGTCTTTTAAAAAATGGAATATTGCCATCTGCAACGACATGGATAAACCTAGAGGATGTAGTGCTGAGTGGGGTAATTCGTACAGAGAAAGACAAATCCCATATGATTTTACCTAATGTGGAATGTAAAATACAAAATACACAAACAAAATAGAAACAAACTATAGATTCGAAGAACATTTTGCTGGTTGCCAGGTGAGAGGAGGTTTGAGGGAGTGATAAAGGCAAAGGGATTAAGAAGTATAGTTTGGTAGTTAGAAAATAGTAACAGGAATATAAAGTGTAGCATAAGGTATATAGTCAGCAATATTACAATACCTATGTGTGATATCAGATGAGTACTAGATTTTGGGGGGATAATTACTTCATAAGTTACATAAATGTCCAATTACTATGTTGTGCACCTGAAACTAATATAATATTGTATGCCAACTAGAATTATTTTTTAATTATTAAAAAAAGAAAGTACAAAATATACCAAAACTTATGTGACACAGTGAAAGCATTGCTCAGAGAAAATATATAGTGTTAAATATTTTCAGTAAAGAAAAAGATCTCAAAATCATTAACCAACCTAACTCTGAACCCTCTGAAGTTGGTAAAGAAGAGATAGTTAAGCTCAAAGCTGTCAGAATGATGAAAGTTGTAAGTATTCTCAGAGTGCAGATATATTAAATAGAGAAAAATTGGAAAAATCAATGAAACTCAACATGGTTCATTGAAAACATTAACAAATTGACAAACATAAGTAGATAGATAAAGCAATGGTCAAAAAAGTTGACAAACTTTTTAGGAGATATATAAAACAAAAAAGAAAGACTCCATTTTCTAAGATCAAAAATAAAAAAGACATCACTACTGACTTGACAAAAATAAAATGATTCTAAGAGAACACTATAAACAATTGTATGCCAATAAATTTGATAAATTGGATGAAATATATAAATTTCTAGAAACATATTTACTAAAATTGAATCAAGAAATCAAAGAAGGCTTTACAAGACATATAACACAGAGACCTTGCACCAATGATAAAATCACAAAAATGAAAAGTCATGGTCTAGATTGCTTCAATGTTAAATTATACCAAACATTTAAAGGAGAATTAACACTGTTTCTAAAAAAGAAAGAGGAAGGGACACTTTCTAACTTATTTTATGAGATCAGCATTACCTCAATACCAAACCACATAAATACATTAGAAACAAGAAAATTATAAACTAGTTTTTCTTATGAATACAGATACAAAAATCTTTAACAATTACAAGCAGACCGAATTCAGTAGCATTTAGATGATTATACATTATGACCATGTGAAATTTATCCAAGAACAGTGATTAAACATATAAAAATCAATTCATTTCATGCACTGTATTAATGCAATGAAGAAGAAAAAGCAAAATGATTATCTCAATTGATGCAGAAAAGCCGTTGGACAAAATACAATGCACTTTCCTGATTTAAAAAGAAATATTCAACAAACTGGAAATAAAGAGTAACCTCTTCAAACTGACAAAGGGCATTTACAAAAATTGACAACTAATATCATACTTAATGGTGGAAGTCAGTAAGATTCCCCTCTATGACCAGGAACAAGGCAAGATTATCTTTCTCCACTGATATTCAACATTGTACTGTAATACCTAATCAGAGCCCTTAGGTAAGAAAAAATAAATAAATAAACATTTATATTAAAATGGAAGAAGTGAATCTATTTGTATTCATACATGACATGATGACATTATCTTATATATAGAAATCCCTAAAGAATTCATTTAAAAAGCCATGAAGTTCCAGTTGAAGATGGTGATATAGAAGGATCCTGAACTCGCCTCCTCACATGTATATACCAAATCTACAGCTACACATGGAACAATTTCCTCTGAAAGAAACCCAAAAACTAATTGAGCAACTCCACATTAGGAGAGTGAGGAAAAAACACTATCAAAACGGGTATGAAAAGCTAAGATAGAAATTTAGACTAAACCCACCCACAGCATGGTAACCCACAATTAATAGAGAACTCACAACTCTGAGCTTCTCCTTGAAAAGCAAAGGGTTTAAACCTCATATTGGGCACTCCAGCTTTTAAGACCTTCACCTGAGACACAAAACCCCAAAACATCTAGCATTGAAAACTAACAGAACTGGAGTCTACAAGACACAAAAGACTATAGAAAACTGATAAACAGTTATTAAAGGGCTCACATGGACTCACTACGGCTATATTCCAGGGCTCATTGCAGAGGCAACCAACTGAAATGCACAATTGTTTTGTAAAAGATGTCCCTTTGCCTATCTTAAGACTTCAGTCTAAGAGTCACACATCTAATTTAACACACACCTATGGTACCACTAAAATATTCTCCAAAGACAAGTCAGTGTTCTCCATCTTTGTGTTGTACCTCTACCATGCTCCAGGTCATATGTATCTCCCATAAAGGAGTTATGAACATGTCTAGTGCCCTGGTTTCTGTGGCTATCACTCAGTAATAATACTTGATTGTATGGCTATGGTTGCCAGTGGGGCTTATGTTCGTAGAACTGTACAAATGGAGAAGCAATTCTTAATCTGCTACTTCACCCAGGGCACAGCACAAAAACAGCAAACGAAACACCCCACAAGTGTTTCTGTAAAAATTGCATATTTGCTTATCTTTGTACTTGTTCCCTGAGGGGCAGACTTCTAATCAAACACATGTCTAGAAGCAGAGTACAATCCTCTCTAGAGACTTGGGAGGCCAGTGAGTACCATCTTATCTCTCTGTCTCTCTCAGGTTGCCAGTGTATCTTAGAAAAGAGATTGTACACACTCTGACGTCTTAGCTTTTGTGACTGTTGCTTAGAGAACACATTCCTTGATAGCTCGGCTCTGGTGGTCAGCAGAGCTTGTGTGCATGGGTTCAACAAGAAGGTAGTAAACAAAGAAACAGTTCTTAACTGGTTATTATCCCAGGGCTCAGCACAAAGGAAGCAGACAGAAATGCCCACTCTCAGTCTTCTAACAGAAGTATATTTGCACATCTTCAATGCTGCTTCCTGCGGGTCTGGCTTCCAATCAGCCTGAATCTAGTTGATTGCTAGAAAATTTTACTTTGGACACACTAATAGATCTTTGCACACCCTCAATTGCTATAGACCATTAAGAATAAATTAGGACAGTCACAAAGGTTTGAGAGACGACCAAGAGTTAAGGCAGAGTTGAATTACTGGCCTCCTCTCCTACACAATACACTCTTTCAGGACTGGGAAAGGAGGCTGTTTTATCTAATGCATAGATACCTACACAGAGAGTCAGGAAAAATAAAGGAAGAATAATAGGTCAAAAAAAAGATAAATATACAGAAAAAAATAAATTAAATGAAGTTAAGTGACTTACCTGATGAAGAGTTCAACATTATAATAATAAGATACTCACAGATATCAGGAGATCAATGAATGAAAAAGTAAGAGTTCAACAAAAAAAAAATTAAAATACAAAATAGAAATTGTAAAGGTGAATACTACAATAACTGAATTGAAAATACAATAGAAGAATTGAACGACACAACAGATGAAGTGGAAGAAAGGATCAGTGAACTCAAAGACAGGAGAGTCAAAAATCATTTAATCAGAGCAGCAAAAAGAAATAAGAATGAAAATGAGTGAAAATAGCCTAAGAAATTATAAGGTAACATCAAGCTGAACACATGTACATTAAAGGAGTCCTGAAAGAAAAAGAAGAGAGAGGAGGCGGGAAGAAAACTTATCTAAAAAAATAATGGCTCTAAATTTTTTTAGCCTGGGAAAAAAATAGACTTGAGGTGCAGGGATACTCAAAAGTCCAAGCAAAATAAATGTAAGGAGACCCACATCAAGACACATTATAATTCAACTATCAAAAGTTAATGAAAAGGAAAGAATCTTAAAGAAGCAAAATTTTTTTTAAAAAAAAAGTCACATACGAGGGAACCAGAATAACACTATCAGCAGATTTTTCAGCACATGCTTTGAAGGCTAGAAGTCTGTAGCATGACATACTCAAAGTTTGGAAAGAAAAAAAAAACATGCCAACAAAGAATACTCTACCCATCAAAATTTTCAATGAAAATTGAAGGAGAAATAAAGTTTTCTAGACAAGCAAAAGCTAAAGGAATCCATTTCTACAGAACTGGCCTTATAAGAAATGTTAAGGGAAATACTTTAAGATAAAAAGAAAGGGTGCAATTAGTACCAGGAAAATATATGAAAGTATAAATTTTATGGTAAAAGTAAATGTGTAGTAAAATTCAGAATAACGTAATGTAATGATGGTAGGCTAATCACTTATAAAGCTAGTATAAATGTCAAAAAGGTAGTAAAAATGACCATAACTACAATAATTTGTTAATGAATACACAAGATAAAAATATATAAATTGTGACATCAAAAGTATAAAATTTTGTTGAGAAGAATAAACTGTAAAACTTCAGGATGTACTTGAATTTTAAGTTATTATCATATAATAGACTATTAAAAACATGCCATTTTATGTACGCAACATGGTAACAGAAAAGAAAAAGTTTAGATACCTAAAACATAAAAAGAAAATGAATGTAAGTATATCACTTCATAAAATCATCAAATCACAAAAGAGAGCAAGAGAAGAAGAAAGTAACAGCAATTAAAAAAAAACAGCAAGAAAACTATGAACAAAATTGGAATAAATACGTATGTATCAATAAATACTTTTAATGTAAATAGACTAAACTGTTCCAACAAAAGGCAGGTAGTGGCTGAATGGATTAAAAAATAATATGACTCATCTCTATGCTGCCTGCAAGAAACTCACTTCAGATATACAGACACACACAGTCTGAAAGTGCAAGGATGCAGAGAGATATTCCAAGCAAATGGAAACCAATAGAAAGTCGGGGTAGTTACACTTATATTAGATAAATGAGACTTTTAGACAAAGACTGTAATTAGATAAAGAAAAATATAATAACAAAAGAGTCACTTTGACATGAGAGTATAACATTTGTAAATATTTATATACCTCTGGGACATCTAAGTGTATAAAGAAAATATTAACAAAACTAAAGAGAGAAATAGACAGTAATAAAATAATAGTAGAGAACAATAATACTTGACTTTGACCAATGGGTACATTATCAAGACAGAAAAACAATGTGGAGATTTTGCCTTTAAACCACGTATTAGATAAACTTAATATACACAGAACATTCTATCCAAAAGCAAGAAATTACACATTTTCCTCAAGTGCAAATGGAACATGCTCTAAGATAGATCACGTGTTAGGTCATTAAACAAGTCTTAATAAATTCAAAACTATTGAAATCATACCAAACATCTTTTCCAATCACAATGCTATGAACTAGAAATCAACTACAAGAAGAAACTTAAGAATATTTATAAATTTGTGAACATTAAACAGCATTTTACTCAACAACCAATGATTCAGAGAAGAAAATAAAAGAGAAATTAAAAAAAAAACATTGAAACAGATGAAAATGAAAATACAATACAGTTAAACTTATGGGGTGCAGCAAAAGCAGTTTTAAGAGAAAATTTGATGGTGATAAATGCCTATATTAGGATACAAAAAAGATCTCAGATAAACAACAAACTTCAAATGTCAAGGAGATAGAAAAAGGAAAATAAACAAAGCCCAAAGTTAGCAGACGGTAGAAAATAACGAAGATCACAGCAAAGGTAAATAAAATAAAAACTAAAAATACATTCAAAAAGCTCAATGAAACTGAAAGCTGGTTTCTTGAAAAGATAAATAAAGTAGGCAAACCTTTAAGAAAGACTCATCAAGAACAAAAGAGAGATTATTTAAAAAATAAAATCAGAAATAAAATAGATTTTAAAACTAATACTACAGAAACAGAAGTGAACATTAGAAACCACTATGAGTAATTTTACCCCAAACAAATTGGGCAATTGATAAGAAATAGATAAATATGCAACCTACCAAGACTGAATAACAAAGAAATAGAATATCGTACATAACACACTTATTACTAGAAGTGAGACAGAATCAAAAATTAAAAACCACTTGAGAAAGAAAATTTCAGGACCGGATGGTTCCACTAGTGATTTCTATGAAACATTTAAAAAATAATTATATCAATCCTTATAAAATTCTTCCCCCAACCCCAAACAACGAATGATTCACACAAAGAGATTTTATGAAACCAAAATTACCCCGATACTAAACCAAACAAGGACACTACAAGAAAATTTGTACAATATCTTTGATAAACATAGATGCAATGTTTCTTAACAAAATAGTAGCAAAGCAAATAAACAATGTTTTAAAAAATTATACACCATTATTAAATGCTATTTAGACCATTGATGCAAGTAGATGTCAGCATCAACAAATCAATCAATATGATAAATTACATTAAAAAATTTAAGAATAAAAATTATATATAATATTTACAATAGATATAAAAATGCATTTGACAAAATTCAATATTCATTTATGATTTTAAAAACTATCAAGAAAGTAGATATAAAGAGAACATAATATCAAGAGCAAGACAAAGATTCTTGTAAATTTTTAAAAATATTTTTCTATTACAGGGCACAATATTATATTATTTTCAAGGGTATAACTTAGTAATTAGCCATTTATATAACTTACAAAGTAATCTACCCATTAAAACTATTATGCATCTGACACCATACATAGATATTACAATATTATTAACTACATTCCTTATGCTATTCTTTACATTTCCAAAACTATTTTGTAACTACCAATTTTTACTTCTTAATTTCTTCCCCTTTTTCACCCACCCCCAACACCCTTCCATATTCTCTGTATCTATGAGTTTTTCTCTGTTTTTTTTTTCATTTATTCTGTTCTTTATATTCTACATGTAAGCAAAATAATACAGGAAAATGAAGTGGCACTTATTTTTGTCAGACTTACTCCACCAAGTACAATACCCTCTAGGTCCATCCATGTTGTTGCAGATGGCAAGATCTCATTCATATATATGTACACACACACACACACACACACACACACACACACACACATATATATCTGAGATTTTTAAGGATTACTGGGTTCTTTTTTCTCTCTTGTTATAACCTTTGCTTTAAATACTATTTTATTTTATTACTATAAAATTAAATTTTATTACTATAAAATTAAAATTATATTAAATACTATATTATTTTATTACTGTCTATTTGTCAGATATAAGTATTACTATCCAAGATTTTTTGTTTGTTTCCATTTTTATGAAATATCTGTTTTTATCCCTTTACTTTCAGTCTGTATGTGTCTTTTGATCTGAAGTGAGTCTCTTATAGGTAGCATAAGTAAGAGTCTTCTTTACTTATGCATTTGGCCATTTTATCTTTTGATTAGGGCATTTAATTCTTTTTGTTTGAAAGACTTGTTGATAGATAAATAATTATTATTGCCATTTCATTATTCACATTTTTGATACATATTTTTTTCTTCTTAAAAAAGTCCTTCTAACATTTCCTGTAATGTTACTTTGGTGTTGATGAACTCCTTTAGCTTTCTCTTTCCTAAGAACCTCTTTATCTGTCCTTCGATTCTTAATGATAGCTTTGCTAGGTACAAAAATCTTGGTTACAGGTCTTTGCTTTTTATTACTTTGAATATTTCCTGTCAACCTCTTCTGGCCTGCAAAGTTTCTATTGAAAAATCAGCTCTCATATAGGTAACTGATTTTCTCTTGCTGCTTTTAAAATTCTCTCTTTGTCCTTAATCTCTGGCTATTTAATTATGTGTTTTGGTGTGGGCCTCTTGGGTTCTTCTTGTTTGAGACTCTCCACATTTCCTGGACTTGTACAAATACTATCTTTCTCAAGTTAAGAAAGTTTTAGGCCATTATTTCTTCAAATAGGTACTCAATCCCTTGCTCTCTGTTCTCCTTCTGGTACCCCTACAATGTGAATGTTGACATGCTTGATGTCGTCCCAGAGGCCTCTTAGCCTATCCTCATTTCTTTGGATTGTTTTTTCTTGCTGCTGTTCTGATTGGGTTTTTTCTGCTACTTTATTTTCTAAGTCATTTATTTAATCCTCCACTTCATCTAATCTACTGTTAATTCCTTCTTAGGTATTCTTCCTTTGGTTATTGTATTCTTCATTTCTGACTTTTTATGTTTATTATTATTATTATTATTATTATTATTATTATTATTATGTTTTCTATCTTTGTTAAAATTCTCACTGAGTTCATCTATTCTTCCCCTAAGTACATTGAGCACCCTTATAACCAGTGTTTTGATTTTTAATTTAAAAAATTTTTATATTAGTTTCAGGTATACAGTACAATAGTTCGACATTTATATAATTTATGAACTGATCCTCCTGATTACTTGAGCACCCATCTGTCACTACACATAACCTTTGCAATAATCTTGCTTGTATATCCTACGCTATACTCTAAATCCCCATGACCATTTTGTAACTGCTAATTTGTACTTCTTTATCCCTTCACCTTTTTCACCCAGCACCTTGCACCACTTCCCCTCTGACTGTCATCAGATTGTCCTCTATATTTGTGAGTCTGTTTTAGATTAATTTGTTCTTTTTGTTATATAGATTTCACATATAAGTGAAATCATGTGGTATTTATCTTTCTCTGTCTGACATATTTTGTTCAGCATACTCACCTCTAGGTCTATCCATGTCATTGCAAATGGTAGGATTTCATTTTTTATAGCTGAGTAATAACTTCTTTATCCAGTCATCTGCTGATGGGCATTAAGGTTGCTTCCATATCTTGGCTATTGTGAATAGCACTGCTGTGAACATAAGGATGTATAGATCTTTATGAATTATTGTTTTGTTTTGTTTTTGGATAAATACCAAGATATGCAATTGTAGGGTCAAAAGATAGGGCTATTTTTAATTTTTTGAGGAACCTCCAGACCATTTTTCACAATGGCTGTACCAATTTTCAATCCCACCAACAGAGTATGAGAGTCCCTTCCATTTTCTCCATATCCTCACCAACTCTTCTTGTTCTTTGATTTATTGATGATAGCCATTCTGGCAGGTGTGAGGTGAAATCTCGTTGTGATCTCATTGTGGTTTTAATTTGCATATCTCTGACAATTAATGACCTTGAACATCTTTTCATATATCTATCGACCATCTGTATGTCCTCTTTGGAAAAAATATATATATGTATATTATGTGTGTGTGTGTGTATATATATATATATATATATATAATGATCTTTTGCCCATTTTTAAACTTGGTTGTTTGTTGTTGAGTTGTATGAGTTCTTTATATATTTTTGGATATTAATCCATTATTGAATGTATCATAAACGAATATCTTCTCCCATTCAGTAGATTGTCTTTTCATTTTGTTGATGGTTTCCTTTTGTGTGCAAAATCTTTTTAGCTTGATGTAGTCTCCTTTGTTTATTTTGTTTGTTTGTTTCTCTTGTCCGAGGAGATATATCCAAAAAGAAATTATGAGCAGCAATATCAGAGACTTTGCTGCCTGTGTTTTCTTATAGAAATTATATAGTTCGGGGTCTTACATCTAAGTCTTTAAACCATTTTGAGTTTACTCTTGTATTTGGTGTAAGAAGGTGGTCCAGTTTTATTTTTTGCAAGTATCTGTCCTGTTTACTTAACACCTTTTGTTGAGATGACCACCTAAACACTATTGTATATTCTTGCCTCCTTCATTATAGATTAAATCACCGTATAGTTGTGGGTTTACTTCTGGGCTCTTGATTCTATTCCATTGATCTATGTGTCTGTTTTTTATACTAGCAGCATGCTTTTTTGGTTACTATTGTCTTGTAGTATAATTGGATATCGGATAGTGTGACACCTCTAACTTTGTTCTTCTATCTCAAGATTTCCATGGCCGTTCAGTATTTTTTACAGTCCCATACAAATTTTAGGATTACTTATTCTAGTTCTCTGAAAAATTCTATTGGTATTTTGATAAGGATTGCATTGAATCTATAGGTTGCTTTGGGTAGTATGGCCATTTTAACGATGTTGATTCTTCCTACCCTTGAGCACAGTATATGATTCCATTTATTTATATCTTCTCCAATTTCTTTTTTCAATGACTTAATTTTCTGAGAATAGGCCTTTTACCTCCTTAGTTAAATCGTTTCCTAGGTATTTTATTGTTTTTGATGCATTTGCAAATGAGATGGTTTGCTTAATTTCTCTTTTTGAAAGTTCATCATTGGTGTATAAAAATACAACATTCTTCTGAATATTAATTTTGTATCCTGCTGTTTTACTAAATTCATTTATCATTTCTCACATTTTTTGGTGGAATCTTTAGAGTTTTCTATAGAGTATCATGTCATCCGCAAAAAATGAGTTTTACTTCTTCATTCCCAATTTCAATGTATTTTATTTCTCTTTCTTTTCTGATTGCTGTAGCTAGAATTTCCAATACTATGTTAAATAGAAATGGTGAAAGTGGGTATCCTTGTCTTGTTCCTGATCTTAAGGAAAATGCTTTTAGCCTTTCCCCATTGAGTATGATGTTAGCTGTTGGTTTGTCATATATAGCCTTTGTTATGTTGAGATATGTTCCCTCTACTCCCACTTTGCTGAGAGTGTTTTTTTAATCATAAATGGATGCTTTTTCTGCATCTATCAATATGATCATATGGTTTTTATTTTTCAATTTGTTAATGTGGTGTATCACATAAATTGATTTGCATGTGTTGTATCAAACTTGCATCCCAGGAATAAATTCTTCTTGATCATGGTGTATGATTTTTTTAATGTATTGCTTAATTTGGTTTGCTAATATTTTGTTGAGGATGTTCACATCAATATTCATCAGGAATATTGGCCTATAGTTTTACTTTTTTTAATGTCTGTCTGATTTTAGAATCAGAGTAATGGTCACTTTGCAAAGAGATTTAAAGAGTCTTCCCTTCCCTCCTTGATTTTTTTGGAATATTTTGGGAAGGATAGATGTTAATTCTTTTTTGAATGTTTGGCAAAATTCACCTACGAAGCCATTTAGTACAGGCCTCGTGTTTTTTTTTTTTTGAAGTTTTTTGATTACCAATTCAATTTTGTTGGAGGTAATTGGTCGTTTCAGATTTTCTGTTTCTTCTTGATCTCCTTGGGAGATTGTATGTTTCTAAGAATGTACACATTTTTCCAGACTGTCCAATTTGTTGACATGTAATTTCACATAATATGTTCTTATAATTTTTTGCACATCTGTAGAGTCCATAATTACTTCTATTTTATTTCTGATTTTATTTATTTAGATCCTCACTTATAACCACTATTTTGAACTCTGTATCTTGTAGATTGCTTATTTCCATTTAGTTTGATTCTTCTTCTATAACTTTGTTCTGTTCTTTCATTTAGGACTTATTTCTTGATCTCCCCATTTTTACTGCCTCCATGTGTTTGTTTCTGTGTATTAGGTAGGGCTGTTATATTTCCTTGTCTTAGTAGAGTGGCCATAAGTAGTGGGTGTCCTGTAGGGCTCAGTGGCACTTCTCCCTGGTCACCTGAACCACGTACTCTAAGTGTGTCTCTTGTATGTTATGTGTGTCCTCCTGTTATAGATGAGCCTCGGTTGCTGTTTGCCCATCAACAGGTGGGATTGATGTTCGGATTCATTGTTTGTAAGGACTGAAATATTGAGTCTGTACAAAGACTCTGGGGCTAAATGTAGAAGGTCATTCTCTTATGGTTTGAGAGAAGACAAAGATGAGTACACATATTAAAAAGAGGTATAAGAAGGAAAGATATGAAAAATTGATTAACACATTTTAGGTGAAATGAGGTAAATAAGAACAATTTTTACCTATACATAATAAATATTTAAGGTCATCAACTTGAACGATGGGGGAAGTGAATGGGGTTAAAGGAGAGAAAAGGAATGGTCATTGTGCAACATGAGCCAGTGAGAAGGTGAGGCACATCGAATAAGATCTGCTAAACTGTACTCAAGGCTAAGATTTGCCTCAAGCACACAATCTTGGACTAAACTACATTTGTTTGGTTTTAAGATGCCTTTCTAAACAATATTCCATCAAAGATGTGAAGAAGCAGGAAGGGTTTTAGTATGTGTTAAGTCTCTTACAACCTAAAAGGTAAGTACTATTATTATCCACATTCTATAGATGACGAAATTGAAACTCAGAGGCAATAAGAAATTTGCCTACAGATACTCTCCTAAAAAGTGGTAGAGTTGGAACTCAAGCACAGGTTAATCTGACTCTAGATGTCATACTCCTATCACAAGCCTGGCACATACCACTATCACCAAGCTCGGCACATAGAAGATATTTGTTGGGTGCTTTTGGAATTACAGTGTCTACTAGGAAAATATATCAAAAACTATGGACATCAAGAACAGTAGAGAATAGGTAGTCAGGATTAACAAATAGCAAATGGTAAAACAAGAAAAATTGATTTGTGAGAGAGAATATTGAAATATAATTGCTACGACCTTCATTAAATATTTCAATCACTTTCCAAACTTCTATTAAGACTTGAAAATGTTTACATATAAATGTATATATTTATAAAATAATCTATGAAATCTATACCAAAAATCTCCCTTAAGTAAAAAATATGTATTGTCTTAAGAATTAAAGATATTTATATGTCTGCTGCTTATAAAATTATATATATAATCAGACAAACTTTTAGACTAATATATCTTCCAAAAGTATTATTTCTAACAATTATAAAGTGAGGTGACTGTATCCACTCTCTTATGAAAAACAGAAAACATCGAGCATTTACATAGTCGATATCACACACATAAATTGAAAACAATTATACACACACACACACATAAACATATGGAACCTATGAAGCATTAAAAAAACGATTGTTCACAGATAGCTCTTTTAGACTAAACTTTCATAGAGATCTAATATATATCCTTAGTAAATTAACCTTCATATGCAAATGAAATAAAGCTGTTCCTCAATATCTAGAAAAATGGAGAAAAATTTTTATGTTTTTCTCTGAAATTAAGCTATACATTTTTATTAAAATTCCATTATGTTAGATAACTAAAATGATTGACACAAGTCCAAAAAGTACATAGAGCTCATGTCACATGGCCAATTGCCCATAAGAATAAGGAATATGTACACAAAAGACCTACAATCCCTAACATTTACTTCTAAGAGTTATCCTCCACAGGTTTTAAATATTCTACTCTCTGATTACACAATTGAAGAATTTTTTTTTAGTTTTGTTTGATTTTTGTCAATGAGAAAACAGAGATAGTCCCTCTCTGTTCACATCATACATTACAAATAAATTTGGTTAGTAGAGGTATGTGCCAAGGCATATATTACAAAATGACCAAAAACAAGAGGTCAATCTCTTAAAATAATTGATCACTAACTATATATTAATTCCAAATATTCTACTATAGTCAATAATAAAAAAATAACTTACTCAAATAATTATTCACTAATTGAAAGGAATATAAACCGATACTTGAAAATAATAGCAACAGTATAAAGCAAAATTCTCATACTTTAGTAGACATTTGTGGAATAGAATGGAAATGTAGAAATAATTAATATTTAATGAAATTTTTTCCTCCACAATATGGCACAATGAGAAGAGAATACCTAAAACACAAAAAGGAAAACTAGAAATGTTTAAGATTCTGTTTTTATTTTATGCATATTACCATCTGTCTTTTCTGAGCTTTTCAGGGTTGAGTTCTCTTTGGATTTAATTTTCCCTTTTAGAAGCCATAGTTCTGCACTTAAACATATATATAAATAAGAGAACCAAAGTTTATGAAAGTTCATTGGGGAAAATAAACTCAAAGGTGGAATTAAAGCTGTTCTTTGGGTTGCGATATTTAAGAATACAAAGGAAAATTATCTCATAAGAATCAGAGTAAGTTACTCGATCTTTTTCCAGTGTTTACTTAACCTTTGAGATATTTTTAAATGAAAATTTGTACTTAAAGTACTTCAATGGTTTAATTTCATAATGAGCAATGATTGAATTTAGATAGCCGAATTGTCTTTGGTGAAGCATTATAAACATGTATATATCAATGACAGAGCTTTAAAATGTGTTAATATAACACATTGTATTTTAGTGAATTATGATCAAATTCCTTAATATAAAAATCTTCTTTTGAGGATCATGCTAAGTGAAATAAGTCAGACAGAAAAAGTTGAGAACCATTTGATTTTACTTATATGTGGGATATAAAACTGAAAGCAGCAAACAAACAAGACAAACAAAAATTCATAGACAGAGTCAGTAGTTTAATGGTTAACAGAGGGAAAGGGGAAAGAGAGGGAGATAGGTAAGGGTAAAGGGAATCAAATATATAATGACAGAAGGAAATTTAACATTGAGTGGTGAACACAATGAAATATACATATGGGATATTATTGAATTTACACTTGAAACATATGTAATTTTATTAATAAATTAAATTAATAAATTTAATTTAAAAAATAAAAATAAAAATAAAAATATTTTCACTATTGCATTTGTTTGTAAAATGCAAGTACACATTGGTATATTGCTTTAAACTATTTCTACTATGTTTAATATCATAAACACACTATTTTCATTTTTATGAGCTCCTCACTGATAATGTTATATGTTTATCAGAAGGGTATTTGTTGTAAAAGATTTTATTTCAAGTAATTAATAGAAGCAATATCAAAGTAAATTTTTATTTTTGTAAATTAAAGTTGTATTTAGTTAAAGATTTTTAGTGTCACAAAATATGAGATTTAGAATATCACTATATACTTCTAAGATTTATGAATTTCAATTTTGTATTACATCCTATAAATTACAGAAACATGTATTCAAAATGTCCTAATATTTGATTATTTCTCTACATTTTAAAATTTACTCTATTTATGTAGAAATTACTTATTACATATTTTACATATATTTTTGAAATCATCATATTCCAAAACAACTTTTTGCTTTACTTATAACAGTGATTTTTGCTGAATTCCAAAACTGTTGCATTTTTAATGACAATTACCCTTTTGTGAATAATATCTTTATCCAGAGTACACTAAATATACTTTGTACCAAAAGGAAAGACATCTTTCTCAAAGTGGATTAGGTATCCAGGTGGCATTTGGAGCACAGTAGGTTACATTACTGAGGAAGGAGGGATAATTTTTACCAATGAAACTGTGCAAATTCCCCTATGGTTATATAAAACTGACAAAATGCAGAACCTCAGTGTTTATGGTAGTAAATGAAAAACACTCAAGCAGTCGAGCTTCAAGGAATTAAATTTATCTACATATTTCAGAGGCTAAATTAACTGTAATGAGTTCTAAAGATATGGAGTAGGAAATGACTAATTTGATAAAATTTGTTACAAGTGCTTTTTACATTAAAAAAAAAATCCACTGTTGAAAAATATTTCTAAGCCCCAGATGATGGCTCATAGACATAGCATTTTGTTGATCTGGTTACATGAAGATTTTCCTTATAAACATTAGAGATTAAAGTAAATAACAATTGCTAATTCATGTAAAGTCATCATTCACTAAGATTAAAAAAAAGCAAACAAAAATACTATCTAATATCTGATTATGTGATATGGAAAACATGCAAAGAGAAACTAATGCTAAAGAGAGCTCATATTTCAGCCCAATGCCAAAGTATAGTAAGAAAATAATATGTTCGTGGGATTTTCTTTCAAATAAAAATAAAAAGCAGTGGAAGTAGTTGACTGATAAGAAGAATGGGGATTTAGTCAAAAATATTTTATGCACCTACATTATCTGAATTCCTAAAAATAATCGTGTCTCTGCATTCAGTGTTAAAATTGATAAATTATCTAAAATTGACTATGTATTAAACACTTTAAGAACTCCAGCTGAAATTAAACTCCCAATATTTAGAATAAGTAATTAGGGTATCCCTTTTATGTCCAAAGTAATACAATACAGATCATAGTGGGATAAGAGGACTCCTTGTTATCTCCCCTAAAATCTACAAATAGTCAAGGGGAGGATGAGTGGGCTTCTGTATGCACAGCCAAGAGATCTCAAGTCACTACCACTACCCTTCCTGCACAAACCTGAGGCTGCCTCTGGGCCCTCAGGCTGTGACCATGAAGACCAAGGATGCCAAGAAATCCTCTTTTTAAGGATTTGGCATCGCCATTGGGGGAACTCTTGTAAAGATCTCATATTTTGAACCTATTGTATCATAGCAGAGGAAGATCAAGAAGTTGAAATCTTGAAAGGTATCTGGAAATATCTGACTTCTAATATAGCATATGGATCCACTGGTATTCAGGATGTAAACCTTGAACTGAAAGATTTAACACTTTTAGGCCAAAGAGGGAATGTGCATTTTATCAGATTTCTAATGCAGGACTTGCTTACTTTTATCCAAATGGGAAGAGATCACACACACACACACACACACACACACACACACACACAAAACTGTTAGAACTGATCAATTCATTCAGTAAAGTAGAAGAATACAAAATAAATATTCATAAGTCAGTGGCATTTTTATACACCAATGATGAATATTCAGAAAGATGAGATTAAGAAAACAATCCCATTTACAGTTGCATCAAAAACAATAAAATACCTAGAAAATAATCTAACCAAGGAGTAAAAAGTCTTCTCAGAAAATTATAAGTCATTGGGGAAAAAATGAAGAAAATACAAATAAATGGAAGCTTATACCATGCTCATGGGTAGAAAGAATCGACATCATTAACATGGCCATACTACCCAAAGCAACCTATAGATTCAAAGCAATCTCTATCAAAATACTAATGGCATTTTTAGAAAACTAGACTAAGTTATCCTAAAATTTATATGTAATCATAAAAGAACCAAAATAGCCATGACAATCTTGAGAAAGAAGAACAAAGTTTGAGGTTTTATGCTACCTGGTATCAAACTATACTACAATGCTACGGTAATCAAAACAGAATAGTACAGGCATGAAAACAGATACATGGATTAATGAAATAAACAGAAAGCCAGAAATAAATCCATGACTATATGTTCATTTAGATATGACAAAAGAGACAAAAATATACAATGGGGTAAAGATAGTTTCTTTAATAAATGGTATTGGGAAAATTGGACAGATATATGCAAAAAATGAAACTGGACCACCTTCTTACACCATATGCAATAGACTCAAAATGGATTAAAGACTTAAATGTAAGACCTGAAATTATAAAACTTTTAGAAGAAAACATAGGCAGTAATCTCTCCATCATTGCTACTAGTAATTTCTTTTTGGATATATTTCCTAGGGCAAGAGATATAAAATAAATAAATGGGACTACATGAAACTAAAAAGTTTTAGTACAGCAAAGGAAACCATCAACAAAACAAAAAAAAAACAACCTGCTGATGGAAGATATTCACTTATAATACATATGATAAGAGGTTAATATCCAAAATATATAAAGAACTCATACAAGTCAACAACAACAACAACAACAACAACAACAACAACAAAACCAAATAATTCAATTAAAAAATGGGCAGAAGACCTGAATAGATATTTTTCCAAAGAGGAAATACAGATGGCCAATAGTCATGTGAAAAGATGCTCAAGGTTACTAATCATTACAGAAATGAAAATTAAAACCTCAATGCAATATCACCTCACAGCTATCAGAATGACTATCATCAATAAATCAAAGAATAAGTGTTGGTGATGATATGGAGAAAAGGGAACCTTCATACGCTGTTGGTGGGATTGTAAATTGGTACAGCCACTGTGGAAAACGGTCTGGAGGTTCCTCAAAAAAATTAAAAATAGACCTACTTTTTGACCCAACAATTGCATTTCTGGGCATTTACCTGCCAAAAAAGAAACACAAAACAATAATTCACAAAGTTTTATGTATCCCGTGTTCAGGAAAGCACTATTTATAATAGCCAAGATATGGAAGTAACCTAAATGTCCATCAACAGATGATTGGATAAAGAAGTTATGGTTCATATACACAATAGAATATTACTCAGCAATAAAAAATAAAATCCTACTATTTCATGGATAGCAATGACATCAATAGACCTAGAGGTGATTATGCTGAGCGAAATAAGTCAGACAAAGATGAATATCATATGATTTCACTGATATGTGGAACCTAAGGAATAGAAAGAATGAACGAATCGATAACAGATAGATATAGAAGACACACAAATATAGAAGACAATCAGGTGACAACCAGAGGAAGAAGGGATGGAAGAAAGAGGTGAAGGGTTAAAGAAGTAGAAATTAGTAGTTGTTACAGGGTGACAGGGATAGGGAGCGCAACATAGGGAATGCAGACAGCAGTAAGGTAATAGCTAAATGTAGAGACAGAAGAAAGAGAGTAATCAGGGGGATTGTTTCATAAACTATATATATTTTTAACCAATGTACTGTATGTATACTTGAAACTAATAAAAAAGAGGGGAGGAAGAAAGCAAAAAAAAATGGCTAAGAAAATGAAGAGTGACTCCTAATGGACATGAAATTTCTTTTTTTGATGATAAAAATTTTCTAAAATTAGATAGTGGTGATGATTGCATAACTCTGTGAACATGCTAAAAACCAGTGACTTGTACATTTTAAAAGGATATATTTTATGGTACATTAACTATACCTTAAGAAAGCTGTTATAAAACAGTCAAAATAAAATGGCCTCTAAAGGTTACAGCACCCAAGTTAACAAGCTGGTCCATGATATTTATGGATTAGATTATGAAAATTTGGTTTGCCAGGTTGGGTTGTAGCATCCAGTCTTGGGAATATGATTTATAAGGAGAGTGAGAATCTATGAGTAAACAAGATCTCACAAGAACTACTTTAGTTACTAAGACTAGTAACATTGTTTCCATGGCATGAGTGTATCCTGTTAATGATAAAATAAACAGAGTTGTGTTTGTTGGAAACTTTTTATATCCCAATAATCTCTCAATGAAACTGTTGATATAGCCACTGGATTATTGGTCAACAGGTCAACTAAAAGCATTGTTTCTAGAGCATGAGAGATACTTTGGTACACTTTTTGGACACCCACATTTCAGCTAAAGCACTAAGTTTTTCTCTGTTATAAATGTCATCCAAGAGGAATTCAAAACTAGAGGAATTATTACTGCATTGTTTGTCACAAAAAATAAAAATAAAAGAGTAGCACTATTTCCATTAACTTTTAAGTGGTAAGCTGCTAAATGTTGCCATATTAAAAGAGAGGACTCGGTAACAGTTAAAATATTTCTAACTGAAATGTTTTTCCTTCTGCACATAGCCAGTGTTAAATAGTTAAATATGATGTGACCTTTGATTATTGAGCTTCCTCTCAAAAATATTTCTATTTATTTTACGTGGCCAAAGATTCAGTACTGGGTGCTCAAATATAAATCTTAAAAGTCTCAGTAATGTTTAGATCATGAAAATAATTAATTCTGAATATATTTGTCATAAGTCTGTTCTATGTGTGTTATGTGTTACTAAGTTGATAGTAACATTCCCTGTATCAAAAATTAATTGAAATGGTAATCAAAGATGATCATTTTTAATCTTGAAATTATCACACTAGCAAAATGAATCAGATAGAAAAAATGAGAACCATAAAATTTCACCTATATTTGGGATATAAAACTGAAAGCAACAAATGAACGAGATAAACAAACAGAGACTCATGAATATGGACAACATTTTAGTGGTTACCAGAGGAAAGGAGGTAGATAATGTAAAGGGGGTGAAATATATGGTGACAGAAGGAAATTTAACTTTAAGGTGGTAAACACACAATGCAATATACATATCATATATTATTGAATTATACACTTGAAATCTATATAATTTTATTAGCCAGTCACTCCCCAAAAAATTAATTAAAAACGAAATGTTAAGATAATATTAATTATTCATTACTGTAGTTTATTTACATATCCCCCCAGAAAAGCACATTTATGTAATCTTTCCCCAGAAGTACAATCTCTTTTTAAGTGCCATAATTAATCGAAATACTATTGTTTCAATAGATTTAAGAAGATTGAAAGCACATCAAGCATCATTATTTTCTGACCCCAATGGTATAAAACTAGAAATAAACTACAAGAATAAAGCTAGAAAAATTACAAATATGTGGACATTAAACAACATGCTATTGAACTATTGGGTCAATGAAAAAAATAGAAGGAAAAATCAAAAGATACATATAGACAAATGAAAATTTAAAAAGTGACATACCAAAATCTTTGAGATGCAGCAAAAGTGACTGCTACTAAAAGACAAGTTTACATCAATACAAACCTACCTAAAGAAATAAGAAAAATCTCAAAAAAACTAGTGAACACTACACTTTAAGCAACTATAAAAAGAAGAACAAATAAATCTCAATGTCAGTGGATGAAAGGGAATAATAAAATGCAGAGCAGATTTTAATAAAATAGAGAATATAAAGACAATAGAAAATTTTAATGAAATAAAAAGTTGGTTCATTCAAAAGTTAAACAAAATTGGGAAACCTTTAGTTAGACTCACAAAGGGAAAATGAGAGAAGGATCAAATAAAATTTAAAAAAAGAAAGAAGATAAATTATAATGGATACCACAGAAATACAAAAAATATAAAAGAATACTGTAAAAGGCTACACGTCACCAAACTGTATAAACTAGAAGAAACGGACAAATTCTTAGAATCATACATCATTCATAGACTGAATTATGAATAATTAGAAAACCTGAATAGAGAAATCACTAGTAAGGAAATTGAAACAATAATGAAAATCTTCTACCAAAACAAAATATAGCACCAGATGGCTTCACTAGTGAATTCCACCCAACACTCAGAAGATTTCACAATCAAGTGAGATTCATTCTATGGGCACAATGATTTTTCAGTATAATCAAAACATTCCATGTGATATGCCACATTAACAAAATAAAGGAGAAATCATATGATCATATCAATAGATGCAGAAAAGCATTTGAAGAGATACAACATCCATTTATGATTAAAACACTTAAGGAGTATAGAAAGAAAGTATCTCCACATAATAAAGGTCAGATATGACAAAGCCTCAGTTAATATCATACTTAGCAATGAAAAGCTAAAAGCCTGCCATGATCAGGAACAAGACAAGTCTGCCCATTTGATCATTCTTGATCAATATAGTGTTGGAAATATTAGCTAGAACAATCAGAAAAGAGAAAGAAATAAAAGGCATCCAAATTAGTAAGGAAAAAGTCAAATTGTCCCTTTTTCCAGATGACATGATTCTGTATATAGAAAACAGTAAAGATTCAACCAAAAAACAATTAGAAACAATAAACAAACACAAAACAAACACAAAATCAATGGGCAAAAATCCATAGTGACCCTATACACTAAAAATGAATTTTCAGAAAAGGAATTAATGAGAGAAGATATTTACAAACACTTCCAATATGGGGCTAATATCCAAAATATATAAAGAATACATAAAAATCAATAACAACAAAAAAATTCAATTAAAAAATGGACAGAGGACCTGAACAGACACTACACTCAAGACGGTATACAAATGGCCACCGGACATATAAAAAAAGTGCTCATCTTCACTAGCTATTAGGGAAATGCAAATCAAAACCACAATGAGATACCACCTGTTAGAATGGCTGTCGTCAACAGGACAAGTAATATTAAGTGTTGGAGAAGTTGTGGGGGAAAAGGAACTCTTATATACTGCTGATAAGAATGTAAATTTGTACAGCCACTATGGAAAACAGTATGGAGATTCATGAGAACATTAAGAATTTAATTATCGTAAGACCCAGCAATTCTTTTCTGGTTATTTACGCAAAAAAACTTTGAAAACATTTATTTATAAAGATATATACCTCGATGTTCACAGCAATGTTATTTGCTGTGGCCAAGACATAGAAACAACCAAAGTGCCCTTCAATAGATGATTGGATAAAGATGTGGTACATATATGCAGTGGAATATCACTCAGCCATAAGAAAATATGAACTACTTCCATTTACGACAACATGGATGGATTTTTTTTAATTATTAACTAATTAATTAATTTAATAGAAGAATTTATTTAATTTTTCCCCAGTCTACCTCGTCCCTCCCCCATACATTCTGGTAACCATTAGTACATTATCCATGTCCATGAGTCTCTGTTTGTCCTATTTATTTGTTGCTTTTAAGTTTTATCCCACATATAAGTGATATCATGTGATTTTCAACTTTTTCTGTCTGGCTTATTTCACTTAGCATACTTATCTCGAGGTCCATCCATGTTGTCGCAATTGGCAGCATTTAAACTCTTCTTATGAATGAGTAATATTCCATTATATAAAGGTACCAGGGCTTCGTTAGCCAATCATCTACTGTAGGACACTTTGGTTGCTTCCACGTCCTGGCCAATGTGAATAATGTTGCTATGAACATTGATTGGAGTGCAAATATCTTTTCAGACATGAGTTTTCAAGACTTTGGGATAGATACCCAGTAGAAGGATTGCTGGATCATATTGTAGATCAATTCTTAATTTTTTTTGAGGAAACTCCATGCACTTTTCCATAGTGGTTGTACCAATTTTCAGTCCCATCAGCAGTATATGAGTGTTCCTATTTCTCCACATCCTCTCCAGCATTTGTTATTACTTGTACTGTTGATTACAACCACTCTAACAGGTGTGAGATGGTATCTCATTGTGGTTTTGATTTCCATTTCCCTAATAGCTAGCATCTTTTCATATTTGTTGGCAATTTATATGTCCACAAAGGAGAAGTGTCTGTTCAGGCCCTCTGCCCACTTTTTGATTGGATCATTTTGTTGTTGTTGTTATTGAGTCAAATGAGTTCTTTGTATATTTTGGATATTAGGCCCTTTTCGGAGGCGTTGATTGCAGATATATTTTCCCATTCAGATAGTTGTCTCTTTATCTTGTTCACGGTTTCTTTTTCTGTACAGAAGCTTTTTAGTTTGATGTAGTCCGTTCATTTATTTTAGCTTTTACTTCCCTTGCTTTTAAGGTCAAATTCATAAAATCCTATTTAAGTCCAGGGTCCTTGAGTTTAGTGCCTATGATTTCTTCTATGAATTTTATTGTTTCCGATCTTATATTCAGGTACTTAATCTGCTTTGAGTTAATTCTGATGTGTGGTGATAAACAACAGTATAGTTTCATTTTTTTGCAGGTGTCTTTCCAGTTTTCCCAGCACCATTTTTTTGAAGAGGCTTTCCTTTTTCCACTGTATGTTTTTGGATTTTTTTGTTGAAAATTATTTGCCCATATAAATATGGGTTTAATTCTGGACTCTAGATGCTGTTCCACTTGTCTGCGTGTCTGTTTTGCTGCCAATACCATGTTGTTTTGATTACTGTCGCTTTGTAGCATAATTTGAAGTCAGAGAGAGTTATGCCTCCATCCTCGTTCTCTTTTCTCAGGATGGCTTTGGCAATTTGGGTTTTTTTTCCTTTGTGCTTCTGTACAAATATAATAATTTTTTGTTCCATTTCTTTAAAAAGTGCTAATGGGATTTTGATGAGGATTGCATTAAATCTGTATAATGCTTTAGGTAATTTTAAATTTGCTGGTTCTTCCAATCCAAGAACAGAATATCTTTACATTTCTTTGTATATTCTTTGATTTCGTTTAATAGGTCTTATAGTTTTCATTATATAGGTCCTTCATATTTTGTTAGATTTATTCCTATGTGTTTTATTCTTTTTGTTGCAATTGTAAAAGGAATTATTTTCCACTTCTTTTTCAGACACTTCGTTATTAGAGTATAAGAATGCTATGTATTTTTGAACGTCGATTTTTGTATCCAGGAAATTTACTCTATTTAGTTATTCTTTCTAGTGATGTTCTTGTAGAGTCTTTAGGGTTTTCTATATAGAGAATCATGTCATCTACAAATAGTGACAGTTTGATTTCTCCTTTTCCTACTTGGATGCCATTTATATTTTTTTCTTGCCCAATTGCACTCGCTAGGACCTCCAATGTTATATTGAGTAATAGTGGTGATAGTGGACAGCCTCGCCTTGTTCCTGATCTTAGAGGGAAGGTTTTTAGTTGTTCACTATTAAGTATAATAATGTTGACTGAAGGCTTGTCATATATGGCCTTTATTATGTTAAGGTATTTTACTTCTATGCCAATTTTGTTAAGTGTTTTGATCATAAATAGATACTGTATCTCGTCAAAGGCTTTTTCTGCATCTATTGATATGAACATACGCTTCTTCTTTTTTAATCTGTTTATGTGGTGTATCGCAATCAATTTGTGTATGTTGAACCATCCCCTCTGGGATGAAACCCACTTGATCATGGTGTATAATCTTTTGAATTTGTTACTGTATTCAGTTCACCAGTATCTTATTTAGGAATTTTGCATCTGTGTTCATGAGTGATATTGGTCTGTAGTTTTATTTTTGTGTGTTATCTTTACCAGGTTTTGGTATCAGGCCTCATAAAATGAGTTGGGCAGTATTGCCTTCTATTTAATTTTTTGGAAGAATTTGAGGAGACTAGATAATACATCTTTGAATGTTTGGTAGAATTCACTGGTGAAGCCATCTGGTCTTGGACTTTTACTTTTTGGTAGGTTTTGATGATTGTTTCAATTTCCATACTGCTGATCATTCTATTTAGATTTTCCAGTTCATCTTGCCTCATTCTTGGAAGGTTGTATTTTTCTAATTACTAGTCCCTTTCTTCTAGATTATTAAATTTGTTGTTATATACTTTTTCATGGTATTCTTGTGTAATCCTTTGTATTTCTGCAGTTTATGCGTAATTTCCCCTCTTTTATCCCTGATTTTGTTTATTTATGTCTTTTCCCTTTTTTCTTTAGTGAGTCTAGCCAGGGGTTTGTCAATTTTATTAACCTTCTCAAAGAGTCAACTATTTGTTGCATTTAGTTTTTCCATTTTTTTTCAAATTTCATGTATATCTTCTCTAATTTTAATTATTTGTTTCCTTCTGCTGACTTTAGGCTTCTTTTGTTCTTCCTTTTTTAGTTTTTTTAAGATGAAGTGTTAAGTTGTTTATTTACACTCATTCTTATTTTTGGAGGTAGGCCTGTAATGATATGAACTTTCCTCTTATGACCGCTTTTTCCATGTCCCAAAATATTTGATATGTTGTACTATCATTATCATTCATTTCTATGTATCTCTTAATCTCTCTTTTTATTTCTTCTCTGACTTAATTATTCTTCAGTGGTATGTTGTTTAATCTCCATGTATTTGTGGTTCTTTCTGATTTCTTTTTATAGTTGATTTCTAATTTCAGAAAATCATGATCAGAGAATATGGTTTTTATGATTTAAATCTTCTTAAATTTGTTAAGACTCTGTGTCCCAGTATGTGACCTATCCTTGAAAATGTTCCTTTATCACTAGATAAAAATGTATAAGCAACTGTTTTGGGATGAAAGGTTCTGTAAATGTCAATTATGTCCAGTTGGTTTCATGTATCTGTTTGGATGATCTGTTCGTATCTGACAGTGGGGTATTTAGGTCCCCTACTACAATAGTATTTTAGTATGTTTCTCTCTTTAGATTTGTTAGTAATTGCTTTATATATTTCATAGATTGCTGACAGGGAACATAGATATTAATAAGTGTTATATATTTTGTTTCTGAATCTTTGGTGTGTGGTTACCATTACAAATATATGTAAAGTTGTCCATTTTCTTCTTTGCGTGTGTTATCTCCATTCCTCTTTGTGAATTTTGATCTTCGTCTCCTCTTCTTTTCAGTCATTGTTGTCTCAACTTGTCACTATGTATGCTGAACATTCATTACTATCCTGCTAGAGCAAATCTCTTCTTTTTTAAAACTTATAATGCCCTGTTCCTAGTAAAGGCTGCACTCCTCTGCTTTTATTAGCCTGCTAGTCACCTTACTCCTACTTATGATTTTTTTGTCATTTTGTTTTAGAAGAGTTGTCCCTTTTCAATATTTCCTGTAATGCAGGCCTCATAGTTAAGAATGCTCTCAATTTTTGTATATCTGAAAAGTTCTTTATTTCTCCTTCTTAGTAAAGGAGAGTTTCAATGGATACATTATTCTTGGCTTGTAGTTCCTTTCATTTAATAGTTTGAATTTTGATTCCCCTCCTTTCTGGCTTGTAAGGTATGTGCTGAGAAGTCAGATTGGTTTTCCTTTATAGGTTACCATCTTCTTTTCCCTAACTTCCCTGAAAATTCGGTCTTTGTCATCGATTTTTGATAATGTTAATACAATTTGCCTTGGTGAAGGTATTTTTGGGTTGAGATAATTGGATGTTCTGTTGATTTCTTGAATTCCAAGATCCAGCTCATTCCTTAGGAATGATTCTTAGGAAATTCTCATCAACTATTTTTTTTCTGAAAATGCTTTCTAATCCCTGCTCTTTTTCCTACCCTTCGAGAATTCCCATTATTCTTATGGTTCCTCTCCTGATAGTATCAGATAGTTTTTGTATTTCTCTTTCATTCTTTTTCATTCTTTGATTTCTCTCTTCTTCCTTCTGATTTATTTCTAGATTTTCATTTTCGGTACCACTGATCCTTTCCTCCATTTAGTCGACTCTATTTCCCAAGCTTGTAATTTCATTTTTCAACTCTTCCAGTGTGTTCTTTATCTCCAGAAGGTCTATTTGGTTCTTTTTGTGGGTTTCAATCTCCTTGCTAAAGAATTCATTCTGCTCATCTAGTTGTTTTTTTCAATTCCTGAAATTATTGATATGATTCATTTTGGATCTCACCGAGTTTTTTTCAGAAGTACCATCCTGAATTCTCTGTCATTTAGGTTGCATATTTCTATGTCTGTAAGCTTATTTATGGAGATTTTTCTCTTTCTGAGATGCCTTGTCACCTTGGTTGTTCATGGTGTTTAATGGACTATTTCTCTGCCTGGGAATTAATGGAAATGTATTCTGCTGTTTTTCCAGAAAGAAAATTTATTATATAAAGATCTCTGCTTAGCCTGTTGCAAAGAAGGTGTTTTTCTTTGGGTTTCTAGTAGGAGGTGTCTAAGCCTCTTGGATCTCTGATTTATATAAGTCTTAATAATGTCTTTTTTTCCCCTTATAGATGTTTAATCACGCTCACTGCCCTCAGTCTCAGTTCCTGTCAGTGGTAGTGACAGTTTCAGTAGTGTTTGCTCAGATTTCCCTGGGGCTCAATGGTGTTTGGTCTTGGAGGGTATGGGATGAGGGGCCCTCTGGGTTGAGTGTTGGGAGCTATGTCTCAGCCTTTTTTTTTTTGCAACCATGGCTGGTAAAACTCAATTGTTGCTTCTCTGTTATCCCCACTTTTCTGCCATCCTTATTTCTCTGCCTTCTGCTCTGATAACTGGGTGCTGCCAGCCATGGTGAGCTCACAGCACTCCCAGGCAAGGCTGTTCAGGGATCTTGCTGCACCTACTATCCTGTCTCTCCTCCTACAGGGAGCTTCAGCTGAAAGAGGCAACTTCTTTCTTTCTCCCACTCCACCACGCAACACCCAGAGTTCAGACCTGTGACAGCCCTTATGAGCAGTTCCCACGCTCACACGTGCTGGTGTGAATTTTGGGTGTTTTTCATTGAGTTGTTGATGTTCAGCTTATTGTTTTTTCAAGGGGAAAGGTCTGGGGATGTCTCTCACTCCTCCAGATTTCTAATGTCACTCTGGATGGATCTTGCAAGTATCATCCTAAGCGAGAAAAGCCAGACAGCAAAAGTTGAGAGCTATATTATTTTCTAAGATTCAAAATTGAAGGCAAAAAATGAACAAGATGAACAAACAAAAAAAATTCGCAGACACAGACAACAGCCTAGTAGTTACCAGAGGGAATGAGAGGTGGCATAAAGGGTAGGTACATAAGGGTAAAGGGGTTCAAATATATGGTGACAGAAGGAAATTTAAATTTGAGTTGTGAATGCATAATGGAATATACATATGGCATATTATTGATTTGTGTACTTGAAACCTATATAATTTTATTAACCAAAGTCATCCAAATATATTTAGTAAAAATGATTTAATATCTATCCTCTTCAAAGTCTTTTATAAAATTGAAGAGTAGGGAATGCTCCCTAAATCATTTCATGAGTCCTACATTACTCTGATACCAAAACCACACAAGGACATTACAAAAAAAAAATTATAGGCCAATACTTCTGATGAATATAGATGCAAAAATCCTCAACAAAATGTTAACAGATAAAATACACTACATTAAAAGGATCATACACCATGATCAAATGAGATTCATTCCAGAGATACAAGGACAATCCAACATTTACAAGTCAATCAATGTGATACATTACATTAACACAATTAAACATAAAAATTATATGGTTATCTCAAGAAATATATAAAAATCGTGTGATAAGATACAACATTCACTTATGAAAACAACTCTTAATAAATTATATATAAAAAGCAAATACCTTAAGAGAATAAAAGCCATATACAAACCCTAAGCTAATATCATACTCAACAGAGAATAAATGAACATTTTCCTCTAAGGTCAGGAACAGGACTACATGACCATGCTTGCCACTGTTATTCAATACAGTACTGAAAGTCTTAGGCAGAGCAATTAAGCAAGAAAAAAAAGGCATCAAACTTGGAAAGGAAGAGTGCTCAGTTTGGTAGCACATATGCTAAAAATTGGAAAAGAATAAGTAAAACTGTCATATCTGCAGATAACATAATATTATATGTAGAAAACCCTAAAGACTACACCAAAAACTATTCGAAATAATAAAGGAATATAGTCAAATTGCAAGATACACAATCAATATACAAAAATCTGTTATATATCTATGTACTAACAACAAACTATCAGAAAGAGAAATGAAGAAGACAATACCATTTCTAATCATAGCAAAAGGGATAAAATCCCTAGGAATGAACTTAACAAAGAAGGCGAAAGACCTCTGCATAGAAAAGTATAAGACATTGTTGAAAGAAATGAAGAAGACACAAAGAAATATATTCTGTGTTCACAAATTGAAAGAATTAACATTGTTAAAGTGTTCATAGTACCTAAAGCAATTCACAAATTCAGTGTGATCCCTATCAACATCCCAATGACATTTTTTACAGAAATAGAACAACAGAAAAAAACCCTCAAACCACGAAAGACATCAAATAGCAAAAGATTCTGAGAAAAAAAGAACAAAGCCAGAAGTATCACCGTCCCTGATTTCAAACCAAACTACAAAGCTATAGTAATTAAAATAGCATAGTATTGGCAGAAAAACAGACATGCAGACCAATGGTACAGAATTGAGAGCCCAGAAACAAACCTAAACATATATGGGTGACAAATTTATGACAAAGGATCCAAGAATATACAACAGAGAAAGGAAAATCTCTTCATTAAATTGTGTTGAGGTAACTGGACAGCCATATGCAGATGAATTAAACTAGAATATTATCTTACATCATACACAAAAATTAACTCATAATTGACTAAAGTCTTGAATGTAAGACCTAAAACAATAAAATGTATATTAAAAAACATAATCACTAAGCTTCTGGTCATCTCAGTGATGCTTTTGTAAATTTGACTCCAAAGGCATGTGAAACAAAAGCAAAATAAACAATTACATCAAACTAAAAAAATTTCTGCACAGTAAAGGAAAACTCACCAAAACAGGCAACAAACTGAATGGGAGAATATATTTGCAAATGATAATGAGTTAATATCCAAAATATATAAAGAATTCCCACAATTCAACAACAACAACAACATTTAGATTAAAAAATGGACTGTAGATCTGAATAGACCTTTTTTTCCAAGGAAGACATATAGATGCCCAAATTGCATATGAAAAGATGTTCAACATTACTAGTTATTTGGGAAATGCAAATCAAAACCACAATGAAATATCTTCCCACACCTGTTAGAATGGCTAATTACAAAAAGAAGAAATAACAAGTGTTGAAGAGGATGTGGATAAAAAGGAACACTCATGCATTATTGGTAGGAATGTAAATTGGTGTAGACACTGAAAACAGTATGGAAATTTCTTAAAATATTAAAAAGAGAATTACCATATGATGCAGAAATTTATCTTCTGGATACTTATTTGAAGAATATGAAAATAATTTGAATAGACATATGTACCCCTATGTTCATTGCAGCTTTATTTAAACTAACTAAGATATAGAAACTACTTAAGTGTCCATCAGATACTGGATAAAGAAGATTATATATATATATATGTGTGTGTGTGTGTGTGTGTGTGTGTGTATGTGTATATATACACATATATATATACATATATATGTGTGTGTGTGTGTATATATGTTGTAGGTGTGTGTGCATTACTCAGCCATTAATAAGATGAAGTATTTCAATTTATGACTAAATGGATAGAACTTGAGTATATTATGCACAATGAAATAAGTCGTAAAAGAACCAATAACATGATTTCACTCATAGTGGAATATAAAACAAAAAAAAAATTAAAAACTAACAAAATAAAGCAGAAACAAACTGATAGAGGAGACAAGGTGGAGAGAAGGCAAATTTGGTAAAGGGGTTTAAATATATGGTAACAGAAGAATGAAAAAGAATAAAAATGCACAAATTAACACTATGATTCTTTCAACTTTTACTAATGATATATGAGTGTAAAAACTTGTTATAGAACACTATTTTATGTCCACTTGTGATATGATCTTCCTACTTCTTAAATGTATTGTTTAGCTTTCTCCCTTTCAGCAGTTTCAAAAAAGGACAGCTAAAGACTAAATATTACTTTCCATAAGAAACCAGTAAACTATTTATTTGTAACTAATAACCATATTAATCCCTTCACCACATTGATCAGATGAATCAGAACCTGCCATGTTCCCTATCAACTCAAATGTAATGAATGGCCAGTTAATTACTGACAAAACTGGAGTTGAATCTTTAACAATCCAAGAAAATGGGCAAATGGAAGAAATAAAAGCAGGACCGATGATGGAAGGAATGAGCAGTTTTTAAAAACCTATACTCAAATGTTCATAACAAATTTATCTTTTTTTATTTTATTAAATCTATTGGCATAACATTGGTTAATAAAATTGTACAGGTTTTGTGTACAATTCAATAATACATCATATGTATGTCGCATTGTGTGTTCACCATGCTAAGTGAAATTACCTTCCATCACCATATATTTGACTTCCTTTATCCTTACCTAACTTCCCTCTTATCTCTGACTAAACTGTTGTCCTTGTCCATGAGTCTCTGTTTGTTTCTCTTGTTCATTTGTTACTTTTAATCACCAAAAACTGGAAAAAGTTAAATGTCTTTTGATAGGTGAATAGTTAAATAAATTGTATACATTCATACCATGGGTATACCACAATAAAAAGGAATAAACTATCAAAACACACAACAATTTGGATGAATTTCCAAGAAATTATGATAAATGACAAAAGTGAATCCCAAAAAGTTACATGTTGTATATTCTACTTATGGGTGTAGGAGATAGAGACAGTTGGATGTAGTTATGAAAAGGCAATATGAGGAGTCTTTGTGGAAATTGAACTGCTCTATATCTTGACTATGGTGATAATCCCACAGACCTACACTATAATAAAATTGCATGGACCCAAATACATACTTAGTCGCATGCACATACACACATACACACACAGACATCCATAAAACTGGTGAAAACCAAACAAAATCAGTGGATCATATCAATGTCAAAATCCTGGTTGTAATAGAAGTCAATGAGCAATGTTGTTTTTGTTGTTAATAAGTGTTCAATAAAAGTTTGCTAAGTGCCAGTTATTCATAATAATTATCTTTTTCTTATAAGAATCCTATGAGATAGCAACTGCTCTTGCCCATAGTGTATAAATAAGGAAATTTAGACTCTAAAAAGCTAAACAATTTGGTCAAAATTATCAGATAATTTAGTGGTAGATTTAAAATTCTAATCTAAGTCTATATGACTCATTACAGGTCTTTTAACTACTATGCTATAATGCTATACTTTACCTATTGGAAGGCTTTCCAAGAAAAAACAGTGTTATTTTTTACATGTAAGTATAAAACTAGAATGATGCAGTGGGGAGGACTTGTGAGCATCTGTCAAGTTATGCAAGATAACTTAATATATATATATATATTATATATATATAATATATATATACATGTGATCTATATTATAAATCATTATTCAAATATGGAATGGGTTAATGACAGTAAATCATATAATAGGAATGTGTTACTATAAAATTCATAACTATAACATTATATAAAGCCTTAGCTTTTAAGATAATCAGATAATAACATAATAAATAATGTTATCAGTTACCAAATTGAATGCAGGCGATTTGTCAAGCTGAACTATTACCTGAAAGCTAGACATCAGTTTTTTTTTATTGCAAGAATGAAACAGTACAACCACAGAAAAAGTCAATCTCCTGCCAGCTGAGTTGTGTTATGCTGTAGTACTAGCCTCTGAGCTTTTGAAAAATTAGTACATAATTAAAATAATGTTTAGATTTACAAGCATGAAAATGAGATGTTTCCTTTAAATGCATACAGGCCAATTTTAAGTAAATTTAATTGAGTTTGGATTTTCTTTCTTTTGCTTACTGACCAGAGTGTATTACATAGCATAAAACTAATTTCTTTTTAAATTCTAGATAGCTCTTTACTAATGAAAGAACTAAATAAAAGGAAAAATTATTTATCCTGCTATCGAATATCTGTTGTGTGAACCCATACTGACTACAACTATTGAAACCACTTCATAGCCATTAGTATAGATTCAAAATTCTGTGAATGTTATTCCACTGTGTGTATGCTGCATTTCTTTTTTTGTTATTCTTTTTTTTAAATGTCCTAATGTTGTACTCCACATCCCCATGACTGTTTTGCAATTACTATTTTATGCTTCATCCCTTCTTCCCCTTGAAATTATTCTCAAAAACTAATTTCTTGAGACTCAGTAAGATTACAAACTGTAATATGATCTGAGTCAATCTATAACAGATAAACTTTCTCCCGATTTAGCAGAAAATTGTATCCAACATATAAAGCTACATTCACTTTAAATGTTTTTGATTATATTATCCTAATTGTCTTTTTTGTTGTTGTTATTATTTTCATTTTTCACCATAGAAAATTTAAAATGATCTGGTTGATCTTTGTCCAAGTTTCTGAAATGTATTGTAATAAAGAAATAAAACATTAATTATTTGACATGCTTTAAAATAATGTCATGCAACTAGAGATAAAAAGTGTCTCAGCTGGCTTTTGTCCATATCAACAAAAAGAGAAAAAAAATGTTCATGAGTGAAATACAGAACACATAGTTCTTCTTAATATTAAATTTGTTGTTGTAAGCCACTATAATGACAGCTATATTTGCTATATATATTTTAATTATACTTTTGGGGAGGAAGAAATCTCACTAATTTACAAAACATAACAAAGAATGACATTTAGATTATATAATGAAAATTTCTTCACTTGTTTTAATTTCGTGCTGAACACAATTACAAAAGTAAAACCAAGTAAGCAATAACAATAAAACTAAAGAAAAACTCACCAAATAAAAGAAAACTAATAATTAGGGGGAGATCAGAAATCAAGAAAATTACAGCAATATTAACTAGTAACATACACTTGACATTATCATCAAAACTTTCTCCTAGCTAAGAAAGCCCTTATACTTTAATCGGAGATTATTAAATGCACTATAATAAGACCTTTTAATCATGGTTAGCTTTTGTATACTTAAGTCTGTTTTCCATTTTAAAGTTTTCTGAATTTGAATCCCTACAATCCCTCCATTAATTTCAATAAAAGTTTTTTTTTTTACTTACAGTAACAAGGATTATTTACTTTTCTTTTGATAAAATTGTTTTGTGGCAACTGTCCTTGTGACCAACCTCTCCTCAATCAATTAGATCTGCTGTTCAGTCCACTTCAGTTGTTGGGATGACCTTAAGCAAGAGATCAGTCATTTTTCAATCTGTGGTTTTCATCAAATAAACGTGGTTTTTAAATATTAAAAGTACAGCAATGTGAAATATCCACTTACATCATTGTGTTAACAATTTTCATTGAAAATTTTAATCCAGGGCCTGTGTATTAAGATTGTATAAAGTCTATAACTTACATTTTATTAAAGCATAAATATTTTAACTGACAAAATAGATTATTTTTAGATATTGAGAAATAAAAGTATTGAAAATAAATTGGAATATTTAAATTTAGAAAAAAATTTTAATATTATTATAAACTTCATGTATGACAAGATCTTATATATTAGAATGCCATCTTTTTAATGTCACTTTGTCTCGACATTTGGTGTCGTTCACAGTGCCGAATGGGAAAGTATACTGTGTTTCTCCAAAGTGGTGGTCACTTAATATTTACTACAGTGAAAAAAAAGTCTTATAATTGTTTCTAATTTCAAAGGAGTTTTAATAAGTGTCCAAAGATCCCTTTAAAATAATGACATTTAAAAGACTAATATGTATATGCAAAAGTAATAAAATAAAAATTGTTTGTCACCTAAATTTCAATCATTTCATTGGGCTACCTTAAGTGCCGCTGTGCTAATTTCACCTGAAACTGGCTACTTGTAATTTTGAAAATAGGTGTAGTGATCACTCTGGACCCAGTCAAGCAATGATGCTCAATAAAAGAGAGAATGTTGTTTAAAAATCTAGCCCATAATTTTCCATTAATCATGTTCAGTATCATCCTTTTCTGAGAATGGACAAAATAAATTGCTTAAAGTTCCTGATTTAAAAATACAAGTGGCATTTTGATACATTCTAGCAAGAGAAACTAAGTCTGAAATGTTCTTGATTTCTCAAAAAGTAAAATTCTTAATAAATTGATGTCCTCATATGGATTTTGATCATTCGAAGATCATGCTGGTCCATGAGGATGATAGGAAGCTTAACCATAGGTGGGGTGATATCGCTAAGTAATGCTCAGAGGAGCAGAGCCGAAAGTGACTTCATGCTTAGATTTCTTAAAGTATTTATTGTGAGAAGGCCATTTTGCCCCAAACAGTAATTTCCTATAATAAGAAGGAATTTTTGAAGGCCCCGATGAGTGGAAGCAGACAGTCTTCAAACTTTGGGGCTCATTTTAGAAAGCAAGACAACCATAGAGTGTCTGGAAGAAAGCTAGGCTCCCTGCAGAGCTTGGAAAGCACCAGCTCTTCAAATTACTGGGACTCAAAGATTCTCTTCTATGGCAGCATGGGGGAGGAGGCCAGAAAATCTTGACAAACAGAATGGCGCTTGCCTTCTTTGTGAGGCTGAAGCTGGGTTTTGCCCATAGCCCCTACATAGCCTCTCTAACTTTGTAATCATTGTGGGGACCTTGGGCAGGAAAGGACTGTAATCATAGAAGGTTTAGAAATTTCTTACTTCCTGGTGCCTAAGCAGTAATGTTGGAAAATCACTGCAGCATTATAGATTGGAAGTTGGCTCTGCCATTAATGTAATTTTTCTAGGCTTGATTACTTAATCTGGATAATGGGAGGAAGAAATTACCTACCTCATTTCTTGTTGTTGCTGTGAGAAATATGATAATGTATATAAAGAGTTAAGATATAGCAAGTTTCAAAAAACGACAGTGACTATTGTTAGAGACCCCTTGCACCAGTGTCCAGCGTCTCCCCAGAACACTGCCAAGATCACCTAACCTGTGGAAAGTCAAGCCCTTATTCTTTTCTGTTCCCCAAGTCTGTTTTATTAAGAGCCACCAGGAGTTGTATGAACCTGCTAAAGTCATGAGAAAAGATGGAAAATTTTTGGAATGTCAATATTTGTCCCCGGCTCAATATCACTGCAGCATATACGCAGGCAGCATATGCCTAGAGCTTCGTTCATCTGTAGGCTTGCTAAGGTAGGTTTTTGGCAAACACTTGATAACTATATGTTTCCGCGGAGTGTCAGAGCTTGGTCTCTTAGAAGAAGCACTCATCCCAAAGGCTAGAAGTGAAGTGTCAGCTGGCCGACAGGGGCTTGAAACTCAGCTCTACAGAGTTCAGTGGACAAGTGAGGGAAGGAAGGACAAAGATCTCCTGAGTTGCCTGGGTGAAATTGTTGATGGGATAGTCACAAATCTCTTCTGCTGCAGTATGCTACAACCTTGCCACCTTGATATTCTGCCTGAACTTGCAGTCAGCCCCCTCCCCCCCCACACACACACAAACGCACACACACAGAGAAATAAAAGAGGAGGCTGGCTTGAATTCCAGGAAGATGTTATGCCATGTGAGTCCCAGCATTGCTGCTGCTCACCAACATAGAAAACCCTCCTTAATTCATGAATAATTGCCTGCTGTGCTCATTACTACAGAATAAAAATAGTTACAAAGTCCCTTGTTTTGTTTGGGAAGTGATCAGATTTGGTTGGTAATTGCCTGCCTGATCAAGAGCCATTTCCTTCATGGTTAACCAAACATCAAACTCAACTCAGTAGAGCTCGTTTCAAGTATCACCAAAAGTGAACAGCCCCAATTACAACAGGAAATACATTTCCCAACATGAAACGAGGACCAGAAACAGATTTGTCTATGTTTCAAAATGCAGAAACAGATTTGTCCGTGTTTCAAAACTAGCTTTTTTTTTTTTTTTTTAGGAATTGTGGAATGGACTGTTGGAAAATCCTGTTCCTGAGTTTCCTTCAAAACTGACTGCAACCTGGTCATACGTGGATATTTGGGGGGTTAAAAATCAAAATAAAATGAAAAGGAAAGTCATAAACAAAAATTAAAATCTCTGAGTGAACGGAAAATAATCTCCAGAAAAAAATACTTTAGAAAGACTATTTTTCTTCTTTGCACAGTATCTTCTTCACACAGTTATAACTTGCACAGGAAATATGTGTAGTTGACTGTAAGTTGGAAACCTTGGGAACTCAGGAAAGCATATATATACCCTTCATGTATGGCACCCTCATAGTTTAGTGTCTAATTTTGATAAATAACTTGTGGCACTCTTTGGCCACTGGTTTCCCACGCAAAATCTGTGTACACTTTACCTGATTCAAGGGTTTCATTCAGGAGGCCCCTAATTCCAGGTGGTGCATGACTTCCCGGCAGGTCAAATAAATGCCTAGTGGCAGGGGTTTTCCTCGTTCTTTGGAAGGTGTGGAGCTCTGCGGTTGGGGGATGGAGAAGGAAATGCCTTGGTGTTAGTTCAATTAAACAGCACTTACCCGAAATGTCTTGGGGGAAGGGCAGCCTCACTCCAAGATAAAATAAGCATTGCTTTTCAAGTCCGTGTGGGTCACTTGGTGCTAGTAAAATCTTCCTGTTTAGGGTCTTAGCCCTTTTCAATTCTCTCTGAGCTACCCTGGAGAAATAAATCAAATAAAAATCAAACATGTTCTATCTTCTATATGGAAAATCAATCAACCAATGCATTTTGGGGGAATTCTCTGTGGATTAAAAAATATATATTTGTTTTGATTCTTTCCTTTTGAATGTGTAGGGTTTGGCTATGTAACGAGTAGGAACTCAAGAGAGACCAGGGATCCTGAGTCTATGTGCTGTCTAGAGCGCCTAAGCTAACACGAAGCAAAGCAGGACTCTGCAAGCTGGAACTCCTAGGCAGAATTGCTGAACTGCTGCTGACTGGGGTTTTTGTTTTGTTTTGTTTTGTTTTGTTTTGTTTTGAAAAGAGTTTTTCAACTTTAAGTGCTCAAGATGGAGATGGGTCTATGCAACTTTAAGGTCAATCTACTGTTTCAGAGGCATTTTTCCCAAGAAGTGTTTGCCTGCAGCTGAGATCAGAGTAGAGCTGGGCAAGCTGCCTAGGGAAGCTGAGGGAGCAGGGAGGGAGAACTCAGCCTTGCAGCCCTGAAAATTGAAGTCACAGACTGTCGCTGTGCCTTCAAAGCTGGCTTTGAGTCAAGACAGGTCTTCCACGTGGGAGAAGGTGCATGCTGGGTCCAACCCAGGAAGTAGCAAGTGCTGCTCTAACATTGAATCCCTTGCACCCTGGCTCTAGGCCATTTTCATCTGGACTTTGGAAACTACTTGGTGCTGTCATCTACACAGTGAATGAACCTAGCCTGAGATCAGCTTTCTGACAACCCGTCGGCCTACCCTCTTGACACAGCAACCCACAGCTTCTTACCCGCCCCTCTCCCAGGTAAAAGCCTGTGCCTTACTGGGTAGGCTGTGGGTTTTCTTTGGGGGCCTCTGGCAAAAGAAGTTTTCTTAACATCTGCTCCTCCTGTTAGCTGTTCACTAGGCAAGTCCATAAAGTTAAGGAGGGTCAGCTGAAGTCATAATTGTCCATTTCATCTTGTTCAACTGAGGACTTTGTGACAGAGATTTTGAAATCTGTACTTTTGTGGGGATCCCAAGTGGAATATTAATGCTCCTTAAAATTAACAAAGGCTAGATTTGGCTTGTCTTTTGAGGGTATGCAGTGATATCTAAAGGATACAGTAATAGTTTCTTTTTTGGGTAAGGTCTCTGTTGGAAGGCCCCAAGCACAGAAAACTGTGCATTGGTCAGGTTTTGAGAGTCTCACTGGAAGGTAAAGACTGTAGCTTGAGGTGAAGCCAGATAGAGAAAAGCATACCGAGCTGAGTGGCAAGTGTCTAGCACTAAGAGATGACCAGAGGGCTCAGAGCAGTGATGCTTTCTCCCAAGGCTCTTCCCCGAAGAGCTCCGGATGACTCAACTAGAAGTTTTTTTTTTTGAATTTTCCTTGCTCTCCCTTGACTTCAATCTCTTACTCTCAGGAGGAGGCCTAAGGCCCCAGAACTTGGAGCACTGACCACCTCCAGGAGAGGTGGCAGGGAGCAACAGGGTGCGTCAAAAGATACCTTTTCCTTTTACATACCCTTGTTTTTTCTCACAAGAGCTTTAGTCAAGACACTTTATTGTAAACCTACACACACAGACACTGCATATACCTGCCTTCATGAAAGAGATTATAGAAGGGACAGTGAAAGAGATGTCAAGGAAGTTGCTGTAAGGTGGCTATGGTTGCTTCTGTACAGCACCTTCCTCCCCATGGAGGCCTTCTGGGGTTATTGGAAAGGAGGATAGAAGAGACACAGAGAGATATGGAGAGGGAAAAAAGACTAAACAGAAGAAAAAAAGAGAAAAAAAGGAGAGAAGAGTGATAATGAAAGACATAAATTGAGAGACACAGAGACCAAAAGAGAGAGAAACACATGGAGAGAAAAATTCTAGTACAACAAAGAGAGACAAAGAAAGGGACATAAAGAAAGGAAAAGGAGACACACTGAAACTGAGAGGGATGGGTACAGAGACCCATTGAGTCTTCTATCAATAGATGCCTCCACAACAGCTTGACCTAGTCTGCCTTGTTTCTACAGAACTTGATCAAATACACTGAGACCTCTTTCAAACCGAGATCCTCAACTTGACCCAGCTCTGGGGCTCTGGGCAACTCAGACATTCTATGGTGGCTCCAGTTTAGCAATACATAATCTAGAGGAAAAGTGAATAGTGCATCTATTCTGACTAAACACTGTCACCTAAATCACCCATTCAAAACTGACTTTCAAATCTCTTAAATGCCAGAATGAAATGATGGGGAATGGAGGGTGGTACTTCTGCTTAAAAAAAAAAAAAGAAAAGAAAAGAAAGAAAAATCACTGCTGTGGAAAATGCTTCATATCACTCTATGAATGTTCTCAGACATTATTACTTGAAACATAAACTTGTGGTCATTTATACAGTGCGCACAAACTCACACACGCACAAATAAATACCTACTGTGAAACTTTTCTTCCACCCACAAAAGCTTATTAAAACATTAATGGACATTCCGCCTAGTCTTTAGACAAGAAGAAAGAGGAGAAGATGTATGTGTGTCAGCGAAAATGACTATAAAGTTTTAAGCTTTCCAAAATGCTAATTCATCGCCTCGTAATAAAATAAATCAGACCAAGACCAAAGTCTGAGAGTGCAACTCAGTTGTGAAGAATGATGCCAAGTGCTTTAATATTTATTAAAATGCTACCTCAACAAACCTTCGAATCCAATTATTTTTCATAGAGTCACTGGCATCATTGCCTTCAAACAATTCAATAATCATTTTCCATAAGAAATATGTATCACATAATTTAAATGGCTCCGGAATCACAATCATAAAATACAAAACTAGATGTGAATTTCAACTTTTTATCGATCTTTTTTGTGGTGCTGTCAGGTAAGTCAAGTTTTAGGATGGGAGAGGGAGGTACAAAGTCCAAAGTTTTAGAATTGACAATTATTTAATTGACTTCATTGAGTTGATTTAGTCAGTCCCCTAACTGAGCAGTGACCAGAGCGAGTTGCCTCCAGGGTGCATGTCATGGTCCTATAGACTCAGTTTATTAAAGGCTGGCATTTATTTGCCAACACACACAACCATTGGCTTTGATTTCTTTCATGCTCTCCTTCTCTAGTAATTAAAACATTTAAATAGTGAAGTACTTGTTGTTTTAATTTGTTCCCCTTTTATATCTTTCCTTGTGTATCTTTATTGCTTTATTATTACGGCCTGCCCTTTTGCCCCCTGGACGTATTGATCAGGGTGTCCTAAATCTAGAAATATTCATTTTATGCAAGAGCAGTTATTTGTATAGTAATGTTAATATAGGAACCCAGGAAGGAGGATAGTGGTTGAAAGCAGGCATAGATTGGTTTTAAGCATAGGCAGGATAGGTGTTTGCTTACCTTTGGTGTTTTGATAGACTTAGGAAAAAACTCTTTACCAAATATTTTTCAAATATTTTCCACTGTAGATACTTCTGTGGATGTTATCTATTGAAAAGCTCTGATCAAAAACAGATCATTCTGAAAACAGAGAAGGAAGCTTTTAACACTTTATTCACATGTCCCAGGCATGATAGGGTGGGATGCCAAAGTAAGGAAGGAAAACAATGTTGGAAATACCAAAGAAGAAGTAAATAGAAATTAAATTGGTATGAGATTTGGTGGGCCCATAGTGGCAGGATCTGCTGCTTCTCTTGGGCTAATCTACCCAGATTAGACAGAGCCAGAAGAAGGTGGCTGACCCACTGATCTAAAGAAAGGTTTGTGTGTGTGTGTGTGTGTGTGTGTGTGTGTGTGTGTGTTATGGTGACATTGGTTAACTAAATTCAGTAAATTTTAAGTGTGCAATTCAACAATAAGGCATTTGTATGTGGTGTGTGTGTGTGTATGTGTATATATATATATATATATATATATATAATCATTGTGTGTTCACCGCTAATAGTTAGATTTCTTTCTGTCACCACATATTGGACCCCTTTTACGACATCTCCCCCTCCCTTCCTCTTCACCCTCTGGTAATCACTAGTCTATTGCCCATGTCCATGAGTCTCTGTTTGTTTGTCCAGTTTGTTTGTTGCTTATAGGTTTATATCCCACATATAAGTGATACTGTGTGGTTTTCAACTTTTTCTGTGAAGACAGGTTTTAGACTGTGTTAATTGCATGAAGAATCATTTGGTGAGAGTGTGGTAAAAGGGTACTAAACAGGCCTTTACCTGGTTTCAGAGAGATACAATGATTCTTCTTAAACAGTACTTTATCTAATAATTAATTGATGGAATAAATTTGCTATATCTCTGTTCAAGTGATCTATGCTAGTGATATTTTGCAAATTGTCAGAATTATTTATTTAAAATCATCAAATGGTTACCTGTGGCCATTTCTCAAATACTAGCCCACTTTCTTTGAAAATGATACGTGAAGCATATTTGAAAGTAATTCTAGCTTTTATCCTCATAATAGAAAAAAAAAGTATGAAAGGAAAGACAAAGAAAATTAAGATTTAGGGTGGGGAAAGTAAAGAGAAATATATAAAGCATAAAACTCAAGTTATAATGGCCCAATATTAAAATTTACATGCTATAAACTCAACCATGAAAGATTATTACTTCTTAGTAACCTCAATTGGGCCTTCAGTTAATATATGACTGTACAAATTCCAATGGAGCACCAGAGAGGTGATATAAGTAAGGAGTAAGTTTGACTCATGCTCATTGTTTCAGTGGGGAGTGTCTGAGGTTAGAAAGATGTAGAATACATTTACAATTATTGAGGACTAACACTGTCCTAGATAATCAAAGTCAACTGAAAAGTAAACATGCAATGCCTATTCTGGCAATTACCCAGGTCACTGTAGAGTAGGGCCACGTCTGGGATTGTTCTTTTTTTTCCAAATTTTTAAGATTTTTATTATTTTATATTTTTAAAAATTTTGAGCATTTTATTTTATTATTAGTTTCAAGTATACAGTACATTGGTTAGACATTTATAGAGTTTATGAAATGATCCCCCAATTACTCGATCATTCATCTGGCTGGGATTGTTTCTTTTTTTTATTATTTATTATTTTTTAAATTAATCTATTCTGCCCCAAATCAGCCAAAGGAGAAATTGTCCTCACAATTTTGGAGGCAATGGTCCTAGATCCAAACATTTTTAAAAAGTCCACCAGCCGTAAGTTATAAATTGAGTAGCAAAAAATGGAGAAAATAGTTGCATGCTTTAGATACACTTCAGTGAGAATAAAAATATAATGAACCCGAGAGTAATGTTATAATTATCAGCATTGGAAGGCCTTCATCATTTGATAGCAGTATGAACACATGATTAAATTCAAAGGAATAAATTTTCCTTCAGCTAAGTCTCCCTGTGGGGAAAAAAAACGCAATAAGCATAGATAAGAATTTGTCACCCTTCTCTTTCTTCCCTCACTCCACTTAGGAGCAAGGATTACAAAGTTTGACACAACTCAATTGCTAGATTCATTAAAGCACAGAGTTCTTGAGACATTATATTGAATTAAGCTAAACAGAAGTTGAGGTATTCAGTGTGAGAATTACTTTTAATATTAATCAGGCCAATTCTCTTAATTTCCTGAAGTGAGAGCAAACTTGTATGTGAGAGGCATCTGATTAATAAATTTTATCTACTTACTATTAAGAAGAACATATACTTACATTGCATTGGTAAAATACCAAAAACACCTTTCCAAGGATTAACTTGATAAAATCAGAATATATATTCTATCAGATGTATTTCTCATAGAGTTTTGAAACTCAAGTGCAATATTTTGTTTTAATTCATTAGTTTTATTTGTTAAAATAGTTCTTAAATTTAAGAAAGGGGATTACTCTAAAGACTTATAAGCTATTGAATCTGCTTTAGGATTTACCAAAAGTTGGGGAAATTTCTTCCTCATCTAGTGTCTGGCCACAAAAGATGTATGGCTATATAGTTAATATAAGGATCAATACATTCCTTCTAAGATATATAAATGTTGAATAATTATGTTTTACACCTGAAACTCATATTAATATTGTATTTTAACTATATTTTAATAAAAGCAAAAAAGAATAAATTCTGTCATGTTCAAAATGTTAAAAAAAGATTAACACATTCTTGAAATTAACTTTCATTTTCTCTTTAATGATGAAAAGAGCTGTGGATGCTTACTATGTTCCAGGTATTACGCTAAGTGGTATGGATATATTATTTTACTAAATCCCCAGATACATTCACAGACTTACAGAAACATACCATATGATGAAGATATTAGAAGTAAAACCTTAAAATCTTAGAAGAAAGAAATTGAATATAGATGAAATAAAATAAAATAAAAATTTCAATGACTTGTGTAGGTTTACTCAGATGAAAAGTAGCAAAGTTAAAATTTGAATCAGGTCTGTCTGAATCCAAAATCTGGCTTCCTACACACTATACTGCTTGAATTTTATTCCTTTTTGTTAATTATCATAGTCCAAGGAATTTGTATAGAGAAAGTAAAATTTTCTTTCAGGTTTTATGATTCTGAGATAATCTATAGCATATAATTTCCCTATTCACAGTACCAGTAGCAAAGAAGAAGGAGTGGCGGGAGGTGAAGAGGAAAAACTTAAAAAAAAGGTGATCCTCCAAATTTTTATCAAGATGATTGCATTTGCCAGAATTATCTTGGTTGCAAGTGATGGAAACCCAGCTGAAACTCACTTAAGTAAACAAAAACAATTATTTGTTCAAGTAACTTAGCTAGTTCAGGCTAAGTTGAATTCAGGTACTGAAAATAATGCTGTGAGGACACTGACTCTCTACATTTCTTGACTGTTTTCCGAGGTGTTCATTCTAGATAAGCTTTTCCCAAGCAATGGCAAAAATGATCATGAGCAACTTATTTCAGACTCACATTCCATAAGCTTGAAGCCGTGCCAAAATAGCCTAACCATGGGGGATGAGGATCAAAGAAGAGAAGGAAGAATAACAATTGGAGGAAACAATCTCTATCATGATGTTACTTGACCCTTGCTAAAGTGTGGCATTAGGTACTCAACCAGTCTCAAAATATTTTATTTATACTTAATATAGATATATATTTTAAATATTTATTGATTTATTTCATTTGTTTTATTCCTTCTTTTATAAATTAAAAGTAAGTTAGAATATCTCCATATGGATTTGAAATCATCCTTTTAGTTTAAAAGTACTGCAGAACACAGGGAATGTTTTTTTCTTTCTCCAGGCAGACTTAGTTCCTTTCATACATAAGTTTCCTTCAAATAACTCATATCATCGGTATAGAAATAGACATGCCATGAATCTTTGCCCTTATCATGTTATAAATTTTTGAGAAATGTAATATTTTCAGACACATTAGCTTAATTTTTAACATCTACTTTAATGTACATTTTCACCAGAAGTATTATTTTTAGGGCTGACCTTGTTTTGTGCATGTGTTAATTCACATATTCATTTACAGTGATTAATAAAATATTGGAATTTTTACTGGAGTTACAAATTACTTCTCATTTCCTTAAAGTGGATTCAGATTTCATTTTCAATAAGAGCTCTAATAAACCATATATCCCTTAAGGCATATCTATATCTTCTGTATCCCTGTAGATATTAAATAGTTTTGTATAAACCACAAATTTATTTTTCCTGTAAAGTGATGAATTCTCTGTGTGTTCCCAGTTGTAACTTTTCTTTGGCAGTTTAATATCAACAGTTTACTGTAAAAATTTTAGTATTGTCAAATTTTTCAAAAACATTACTTTTCTTTCTCATATGGGCACTGAGTTGAAAAGTCTCTTATAGAGGTTCATGGGTGTTTCTGGCTGAAACGAAGAGCATGCTCAAAGGAAACATGCAGTTGTGGGAAATGAATTACTGGCATAAATGTATATCCATTATGCTCCAGTTTCTGAAAGCCCAGTATTTCAGCAGCTGAACAAAGCGCAAAGCTGTGTGTGAGGCTTGCAATTTTTTTCTCTCAGATAAAAGTTAACAGGAATTAACTACACCTTAGTCCAGAACAATGAGGGAGAGCTGAGCTGCATTTCTCCCAGTTCTGTCATCAGATAGATACTGAAATGGAAATGAAAAAGTTAGATTACAAAATAAAAGGTCCTGGATGACAAAAGTATGTTCATGTAATAAATATTGAGGAAGAAGTTTCCCCTAAGAAAATAACTTATATCCCAAGATATACTATTCCTTGATTTTTTTTAATCTGGAATACTACAAGAGATATTGAGACTAACGTATTTTGCCTTATTTTTACAGAAACTTGGTTTAAAAAAAAACTATTAAGCAAAACCTTCTTTTGCTACACAGGTAATTTCCTGCTTTTTGTATTTGAGTCAGGGGTCAAAAGCAAGAAAATGCCTGTATTAGACAACATTAATGCAAGGGCTTCATTGTGATTAACACTTTAAATTTAATAAACGAACTCTCGAATTTTCTGTTTCTGAACTGTGTCTTTTAGCTAAAAACACAATGAATAAAAATATATCTTCTAAGTAAGAACAGATGGACAAATGCATTAATAACCTCCTCCTTCCTTTTAAGAAAACAAATTCCCATAAAGATGTAGCCAAGATCACAGCCAGACCCAGCTCAATTGCCTGTACACTGGCCATGCACCTCGAGCTTCAAAGGTGTAATTAATCTTTTGCCATACTTTCTGAGATCATTAGATACTTAAAGTCATACCCAGTTGCTTGAAGATCTCCTTCCCTTGGACGAGCTGCACACCCTCTCCACTCCACCACCATTATCAATGCACACTTGTACCTAAGAAGCTGAAACTAAAAGGTCACAAAAAATCTTTTACTGTCAGACTCCAGTCCTGAGATACTATCAGTTCACTCAAATTCCATTCTATTTTTAAAGTGTTGAATTAAATTTAAATGTCCTTTGAACAAATGTGCCAGAAGAGAACAGGAGAACCTTTCTGAAAATGTGCAAATGTCGCTATCTAGGATGAAGTATGAAAAGGAGTCCAGGGGCATCTGGTTTCTTATTTCCAATGAAAAATGGATGACCAAATCCCAAGGATATGGGCAGACATCTTACATCTGTGTGCATAAACATGCTCCTTGGAAGGGGTAGGCAAGTCTCTTCCAGAGACAAAGAAGGTGTCTTTATCTGTTTTAAAGAAAATTAAAACTGAACTCAGGAAGATATTCCAGGAAATACTGGAATCAATTATTTGAGCCTGACATTTTGAGGTGCCTCATCTTTGGGAGCAAATTTACCGTTCATGCTCTGTTGGCATCCCGGAAGTCTTTAGGCTGTATTTGCTAATTAAGTCATGTGAGTAAGAAAAGCCTATGTGTGAGACTATTGGGCTCTAGTACATGCAGGGCTTGAAGACTCAGTATTACTCTGGTCATAGGCGGTGGGCATCTGGGAGCTTCTTGCCAGCTGCGTTCTTCCCCACCTGGATAGAGAGGACAGACCAGCATACTGCCCACCCAGTTTGAGATCCAGACTGCAGAACAAACACACCTAGAAAGTTTACACTCCTCTAGGTTTATCAAGGGGACTCACTGGAAAAAAAAAACTATACACTTCTCGGGATCTGGTTAAATAATATTTGCACTTTTGTTGGAAAAGTGGCGCCTCGAGGGCAGTTATTTCGTATGTCTTTGAGTTTCACAATTCAATATAAAACAGCAACTTTGTGTATCCCACCTCTCTACTGTTCTCAGACCCTTTCCAGGCAACCCTCAACCCCACTCCATCCCTACTCCCTGTCAGACTCTGAAGTGTCACTCATGTTTTTTATTGTTTGCTTGTTTTCTATTGTTTCCAAAACAAACAGTGGAGCCTGCGACAGGCTGGGTATTACTCAGTTGGATGCAACAGTATCTCCCGATCTGAGCTGCATGAGCCGCCATTGGCGGCAAGTTTACTCCCTAAGAGGCCTGCGTTTGCCAATCTCTGCGCTCTGCCAGGTCTTAGAATCAGAGTTGACTGATCGTCCGCAGAACGAAGGAGGACTAAACTCCAAAGGACTTTGGCTTCAGTTCTATCTTCCTTTCCTTTCATTACACACACACACACACACACACACACACACACACACACACACACACACACACTTTTTTTTTTCTATGATCCAGAAATTGCTTTTCTGATTTGGGTATTTTACCGCTTCCTCTCTTTCGCCTGTCTTCTGCGCCCTCCCTTTCCCTCCCTCCCTAACCCAGCTCAGGTTGAAACTTTGCAGTGCACATTCTTTTCTCCCCCTCCAGGAATGGCTCTGAGCTCTCGGGCGCACGCCTTCTCAGTGGAAGCCTTGGTGGGGAGACCCAGCAAAAGAAAACTGCAAGACCCACAAGAGAAAGCGCAGCCTGAGCCGCGGGAGAAAGAAGGCGGAGAGGAGGAGGAAGAGAGATGGAGTGGAGCCACAGGGAAGAAGAGCGAGCAGCTGAGTAAGTACCTCTATCGCACCCCAAAGCCCTGAGCCTTCTACCCGCGCTTGCTGGATCCGCAAGTCCTAGCCTGGTCTAGGAAACTGCAGCAGGGCGGCTAGTCCTACCCTTGGACGTCCTGGCCCAAGTGAATGACCGCTTTCTGGGCTGCCGGGACACCTCAGCCACCTGGCTGTAGGGGAAGTTTCAGAGTCTCCAAGTCTCCCATAATTTTGTGGTTCGTTTATGGTGAAGGAGAGGGTCCCCACATGTTTATGGAGAAGTGAGACTCTTCAACTTCTTCGAAGCCCTGAAAGCCAGAAGGTGGCTGTTTCTCAGGGTAGAAAACAGGGCACTTACCCAAATTCCGAGGGGATTCAGCCTCCGGAACTGAAAGTCTCCGAGATAGTGAGGATGGACAGATTTGAAGAAGGACCGTGACTTTCACAGGGTGCAATGTGGGTCTCTTTTTCTCATTCAGGGGGCTACAGTGGGTTTTGTGGGAAACTTGGGGATCCATGGTCAAAGTCCCCGGGGAAGTCACAAGGCAGTCTGCTCTGAGACAAGCGTCAGCGAGAAGGGGGCATGCGAATGGCGAAACTCTCTCAAACTCTCCGAGTCTCTGTATCCAGCAGAAAAGCGATCCAAGAAAGAACCCTCAGCAACTGCTTTCTCAGGCTGTGGCGGCGACGGCAGCAGCAATGAAAGTTTGGAAGAGGAAGATGCTATCCAAGTGGAGCTTCAAGGATCCGAGCTCTGGAAGAGATTCCATGACATTGGGACTGAGATGATTATTACAAAGGCCGGCAGGTTCGCTTCTGCCTAAGCTATTCAAGGGTCACCCACAGTAGGCACTTAATGTACCGCTCTCAAAAGATGTGGCACTTCCAGTTTTCCTCTCTAGCACCCATCCCTCTCCCCATTTCACCCCCCCCCCAAAGTTACTGCCTCTCAATCGACTAGACTAAGATTAGAACATTCCTGGCCCATGTCAGTGGCTCAGCATTTATTTCCTGTACACTGTGACTCTAAGAACTCATTCTCCTAGCTCTTACTTATGTGATATATGACAAAAATTAGACCTACCAAGACAGGTGCCAGATGTCACCCCCTCATCTTAAGTTATGGCCAGGCTTCTTTGTTAAAACCTCAGTTATCAATGGACAATATCCCATCTAGCAGTCTATCCAATCCACCCTCTCTAGCCCAAGCCAGTTTGAGGTGGGCCTTTCCTGCTTTCACCTTTTGTTGTGGGACAACTTCTTTGGTGCAGCTTTCACAAATTTGCTTCACAGAAAGTACAGCTGAAAACTTGGAGGAGGGGCACAGCTTTTTCTATTTTACTTTTTTTCTATCGCTTTTTGTTATGGTGGTAGTGGGGGAGTGGGGTGGATAAAGCTTTGTGGTAAGGATATTCTACTCTAATCAGAAATCCTGAACTTGTTCAGTCAAGTATAGAACCAACAGTCTGTCTTCGTGTAGCAAATATCATTTCCTAAACCTGTCTATATTGGGAAGGGTGTTGTAAATTCCTTCACTTTTCATTTGTCCCCAGCTCTGCCCCCTTTGAAATATCTCTTAAAGCTTCCAGATCAGTTGCTATTTTCTCTTTTCACAGACGAATGTTCCCTTCTGTTCGAGTCAAAGTGAAAGGGCTGGACCCAGGGAAGCAGTACCATGTGGCCATCGACGTGGTGCCGGTAGATTCCAAACGTTATAGGTAACCGGTCCAAAGGAAGATACCCCAGGCCCAGGTTGGGAATGGAGATTCTGATCTCCAGAACCTGATAGTGCTATTTTGAAACTCTACCATTGGGAGTGGGATTGCTTTCCCAAGGCTTTGGGAGTTGAACTTTCTTACTCGAACTGAGTTTCAGATTAAGAGAAGAAAAGGTTTCCCCCTTTTTCCTCTACTCCTGCAAAGCAGGTGCCAACTGGTGTTTCTGTGTCCCCCAAACCTCACCTGCCCACTGTTCTATCCTTGACTGTGCAAACTGCAGTAGGTACAAACTCAAGTGGATAGGTGGAAAGCCGTTTGAAGGAATTTGGAGAGAAATGTCTGGGCTTCTGGGTCCATGCTGAGCTCTGGGTTCTGCTACTTTAGCAGCAAGGTTCTGGAGCAAAGCCCTGATTTTCCATCTAAGGCTAGTCTAGCAGTTATTGCGCCTAGGTCCATCTTGTCTTCCTTAGCCTTTCTCCTGAGGCAGTGGTCAGTTTACAGAGAGTACAAGAAACCTTTCCTCTTGATGTAAGCTCTCTAAAGCTGGCTAAAAGTGGCCAAACTGATCTAAAACCAACAGGCCCTTCTGTGCTAGTAGCCCAGAAGTGCCAGTCTTCAAGCATTTTGGCTCAGGGGCAATGGGACTTGTGTGAGAGACACCCGCACTCAGGCTGTGAGCTGTGGGCGCTTGACCAAAGTGGGTGTCTAGGCTTTCTAGGAGAAAGCCCGCATTGCTCCCAGGCCTGGGTTTGAGAGGCAAGGAGAAGACACAGTTCAAGAGTGTGCTGGAGCCAAACAAAGTCTAGAAATAGCAGAACAAGCTATTTGCTTCTCTGATTTGAAGCATCTTGGGAATGCTGCTTGCAGCTGAATGTGACAATGAGTCTGGAGGTCGCATGGGGCAGAGTTCTTCGGGATATTATGATGTGAAGCTTTGTTGGAGACAGGGCTTTGAGAAGGACTGGTGGTGGGCTGGACGGACACCATCCTCAGCTCTCTGCTTCTTCCCTGGCACTTCTGGCCCAATGCAGGATTTTTCTGGTGTCTCTGAGCGGTAAAATGGGTTACAGGTTAGATCAATTCCTGTTGCGGTTTCTGTGAGGAAATACAAACCAGACTCTGAAATCTCATGACATTATACTTGTCCAGGCACTTCATTGCATTTTAATGACATGTAGTTGCATTTGAGAATAGGTGGTAATCCTTGGCTGAGTCCCTTAGGACCAGATCCCAGCCACCCCCCTCCCACAGTACTAGCTTGGCTGGCTGCGTATAAAGCTATGCTCCACACATTTTCAGGTATGTGTACCACAGCTCTCAGTGGATGGTAGCTGGGAATACAGACCACTCATGCATCACTCCCAGGTTCTATGTTCATCCGGACTCACCCTGCTCAGGAGAGACCTGGATGAGGCAGATCATCAGCTTTGACCGTGTGAAACTCACCAACAACGAAATGGATGACAAAGGCCAAGTAAGTGTGTGCAATCATTTGCTTCAAGAAAGGGAGAGAGATACTAAGGCCTCAGTCCGCAGGTCATCCTGGAGATGCCAAGGAGGCTTCTTGCAGATGAGCTAATTGTGGTCTTTAAGAACTGTCTAACTTCTGGGACTGTGACAAAAGTAGCTTCTGTGTCCTTTGTTCATAGGCTGAGAGTGCTGCAGTTTGGGGATGGTGAGTTAAGGGAGTGTGAGGACCAAATGACACTTGCTTAAGCTAGGATGCCTGATCTGGGAGAATGGAAGAGAACCCTTCAAAGATCCCTCTGGCACCTCAACCTATCAGACAATCACTATGGGCTCTGATTGCTTTCCTGTAGTTGGCACACTCTGTGTGGAATGATGTGTTGGTAATCTCCTCTCCAACCTGCCCCCATGGATGGCCTTTTCAAGTCACCTCCATCTTGAGTCTTCTGCCTAGGTGCACCACTGCTCCTGCCCTGCCCAGCCTGGCCCTATCCAAGTCATGCAAGGAGGTAGTCTTCAGAAATTAGCAGGTGGGAAATGTCAGGTTACCATAAGCCCAGGGAATTTATGGGAGGCAGTCAGTTCCCGGCAACACTTGGAGACATCACATAGTCACCCATATGTGGAAGTAAGAAAGAGCCCCATCTCAGTCTAGTGTTGTTGTGGTGTCCTTTGCCCTGAGGGCCTCTGTCTGGGGCAAAATAGCACAGAAAAGTCCTTGTGTATGGCTAGTGTAGACTTTCTGTTTTAGCTTCACTTTTGTGTGTGGGCAGGAAGGGGACGTTAGTGAGAGGGAGACAGTATCAGGGAGGGGAAGCCAATTTCTAGGCAGAATTTGACAATATCTCCTCCAGATTATATTGCAGTCCATGCACAAGTACAAGCCCCGTGTTCACGTGATGGAGCAAGACAGCAGGGTTGACCTATTCCGGATTCAGTCTCTGCCCGCTGAAGGGATTAAAACATTCTCCTTTAAAGAAACTGAGTTCACCACAGTAACAGCTTACCAAAACCAGCAGGTAAAGCTAACTAGGTCCCAGGCAAGAAGGGATGGGCCCAGAGGGACTTACGGGATAGAGATAAGCTACAGTATATGGATTGAATTTTTCTTGATTTAAAAGAGAAAGAAAGAAAGAAAGAGAGAGAGAGAGAGAGAGAGAGAGAGAAGGAGGGAAGGAAGGAAAGAAGGACAAAGGAAGGAAGGAAGGAAGGAAAGAAGGAAGGAAGGAAGGAAGGAAGGAAGGAAAGAGAGAGAAAGAAAGACATGAAGGAAGGAAGGAAGGAAGGAAGGAAGTCTTGTTGCATTGTCATCAAGGCAAATTTGATTATGAATTATTTGGATCTTGTGTTTTTAAAAAAATATGCAAGGAGATAAAGAAGATAACTATTCCAAAGCTGACTTAAAACTATGCTTACATTTATTTAGCATGCCATATGACACATTAAAGTGTTTCATGGTTTTTGTAACTATTGAAAGCAATGGTGAATATACTATTATTGAGGACACTGATTATATCTTTCTCTCTCTTTCGAATTCATAGATTACCAAACTGAAAATAGACAGGAATCCTTTTGCTAAAGGATTTAGAGATCCTGGAAAAAACAGGTAAGCAATATAACAATCATATATAATATTTACATAGCCCTTTTCACAAGTATTATGGGTAAGGAAACTATGGCTCAGAGACTCAGAAGTCCTAAATTATGTAGCTATTAGATATTTTGTCTCCAAAATCTTGCCTCTTCTCAATTCCTCCCCTACTCACTTTTAATATAATGCTTATTCTAGTTTCCTGTTTTTTTTTTTTTATTCAGGGAGCAATTACTCTGGATTTAATTCACAAGTCCAGCTATAAAAGAGAGCTATTTCAGATATTCACCCCTAAAAACCATAAGAAAATAAATCAAAAGTGTACATAAATTATTATTTTCAGGATTTGCATTCTGGACTTATTGAAGGGTGAATCTCTTTTTCAGGTGTATATTGGAAGGGCTTTTAGATACCTACCCATGGAGGCCTTCTCTCACCCTGGATTTTAAAATGTTTGGTGCAGACACACAAAGTAAGAAAAGTTTTATTAATTTTTATTTTAAACATTAATGAAATAACGACAGACAGATCCTTTGTAACAAATCCTACACAAGGGGATAAGTATATGACAGAAATTGTGTGTTTACAAGGAAGTGGGTATATATTTATCTTGATGAAGATATAAGAGGCAAAAAGGAAGGTGAATTTCAAAGAAAAAAGAGCAGAGAGATAGTATTGGGAGATTTACTGACTTCTGATTTCTTGACTTATTGTAATCCTGAGATCTCCAGATTTTGCCTAGATTCTTTAGCATCTCACTATTAATATTCTTTAGAATCTGCCTGTGGTGCATTTGTGGATTCATTTGAAAATATGTTAGATATATAATTAAGTATTTTGTGTTTTATAAGAAACAGTCAGCACATGTTAAGTTGACTTCCGTTAAATTAAGTTAAAATTTTCACCATTACTTAGCTCTAATTTTCCTTTTGTTGTGAGTAGGGAAAATAAATGTTGAAAACAATACCAAGCCATCACAGTTAATTATCACAAACATTTAAAACATTTACAAAATGTTTGTTCCCAGGTAGGACATTACATGATTAAATAATCACCATAATTGACAATGCAGTCTTTCTGAAGGAAGAATGTATACCTTTATTTATTTTGATATTTAACAATATATAGAAGAGTTTATTTGCAAGCAACATGGAATTATTTTACGCCTTTTATCTTCATTCTATTAAAATTGTTTGTCTTTGAACATTAATTCAAGGTTACAACTACCTTGAGGAAATCATCAACATTACAGTTAGGTTGAGTTTTACACAGTACCATAATAATCAATTGAAATGGGAAGAGATGAAGCTTAATTATTTGGTAAAATGTTTCACTGGATTGACTATATTAATTTGGTCTATAGAATTGCATAAAAATATGAACACTTATTTGATAGTATCATTTTAATAGCATCTAGGTGTCACATTTTTAAAACATCCAAGTCGACACAAAGTGTACTAAAAAATGAAAAAAAAGAAAAAGATGATCATTAATTAATAATTTAAAATTCACAGTTTTCTTAATTATTTAAGATGTCCAGAATGCTCTCAAATAGCAAAGAAAACAGGTACCAATTTTTAAAAGTAATTTTGAATGTGTAATTATAAAAGGTATTTGCCACTCTGTTGATAAAGAATTAGACTAAGTCTTTTTACAAAAAATAGAAAAACAACAGCAAAACAAAACAAAACAAAAAGAAAGAAATCAACAACTTGATCAAGTTCTTTCAATAACCAATATTTTTAATTCAAACACTTACAAAATTAAGGTGCAAAGTCTAGATTTTCATGGACTTTATAATTATCTCTATTTTAGTAGATTGTAGGCAACTATAACAGATCACCTAACAACATTGATATGAACACTTTCATTTTTATCTTGATATTTTTAACCTGTAAAACTGTCTTTAACTCCTGATGTAGTGTACCATGGAAGCCTCTCTTTTAATATAAAAAAGTCTAACATGTTTAAATATATTTTAATTTATAAAGATCACTTTCACGTGCACTTATTTTTAAAATCAAACTGAAGCTTTCTATAGAATCCCAAATAACCAATTTGTTCAATTTAATCAAGAATTTTAGTAATTTTTTTAAAGTTTAAAAAAAAAACTAGTTTTTATTTGTAACATATAAGTGGCTCTGGGCCATATTTAATTGGGCTTTTTTTGAAATTCATTAGATAAATGTTATTCATATGCCTAGCAAAGTTCTTAATTACAGTGAATGCTCAATATATTATGCCTAATAGTAGGGCTAAAAGTAGTATTCAACTTTGGTCGGGAGAATTAGCATATTCTTTCCCAAAGAAGTTAAAAGAACTGAGAACATGCAAGAGAAGCTAATCTAAGAATGAAGCAGAGATAGTGTGTACATGATTACTGATTCAGTGAAAACATCAAGTTCATTGTTCATTGCCTGAATTGTCATTCACAGGTGGAAGCAGTGGCACATCTCCAGTGACCTCTAGTGGAGGGGCTGCCTCTCCTTTGAACTCCTTGCTTTCTCCGCCTTGTTCCCCACCTACATTTCACTTATCTACAAGCTCCCTTGGAATGCCTGGTCCAGAGGTGTACCTGCACAATATAAATCTTCCCCTTTGCTACAAGATTTGTCCAACTAAATTTTGGCGACAGCAGTCTCTTGTCTTGCCTGCTCCTGAAAAGCTAGCAAGCAGCAGCAGTTTTCAGTCCTTAAACCCACTCATGATGGAAGTTCCCATGTTATCCCTGGGAGTCACCAATTCAAAAAATGGTTCATCTACAGACTTCAGTGGGCAGTGTCTACAAGTACCTAATTCTTCTAATCAAATGTACGGATCACAGGAACCTGGAAATATTTTAACACCAAACCCCATTTCCCAGGAAGCAATTGGTTGCTCTTTCCATCCTTCCTTTGGCTTTTATAGGTACAGGTTTTCTGTGCCATCTAGACTGGTAAATGCTTCCAGTAATCTCAAAGTGAATGACAGTAGTCAAGTTTCTTTTAGAGAAGAAGGCAAATGTAATTATGCTCATTGGTATCCAACAATTAATCATTGTCTTTAATGAAATAGTCAAATTCCTGAAACAATTACATGTGAGCACATATTTTATTTGTAGCCAAAGAAAAGTCAAGAGCTATTGGGCTTAAAAAGCTTCATTATCAGAGGCTATTTCTCTGTTATGTATTTAAAGTGCCTTATCAAATGTTCATGAGACGTTACAGTCATTTTTGGCCTATAAAAATAAGACATAACAATTTCTGATTACGGTGACCTTGGGCCTCAAATAAGATACTCAATAAGCATAATTTGATGAGATAGACTACCAGGGAAAATTGACTCTGGGTGACAAAATCTCTAATTATATTTGAAGCCAGTGTACCATGTCAACTACCTCTTACATATTGACAATTAGCGAAAGAAGATGGATTTAATTCCTGTGAAAGCAGTGAAACAATTTAGTTTTATCTGTGAATATTGGCTTCATTGTAAGTATCTATCTAGTAATCTTAGGAGAAAATTTCATTGTTCAATTGCCTTATACTTTTATACCCTGCAGGTGAAGGAGCTACTAATCTCAATTTTAAGGTACAAATAAAGGACACAGACTTTAAAATGTTAATCCTTGAAGCCTAAAGACTGTTCAATCTGGAAGGAAAACAAAGATTAAATAAAAAGCAAAATATTTTAAATAAATTCAATCTTTTATTTCCTTTTATTTTCAAATCGGTCTTAGATCAAACTCGTTTACTTATTTTTTTTTTAACAAACCTGATATTTTATGCATGGTTTGCAAAACAAATTACCATAGTTCTCCAAAAGGACAAGGAATTGAGATTTGAAGGGGAAGAAAGTACTTGAGTCCATAAATATGAAAATATTATTACATTGGTACAATTTAATTCCACTCCTGTACAATAATCACAGTAAATTAGACCAGACAAAGGTAGCACAAATGAGACTTTTAGTTTATGAAGTTGAAAAGTTTCCTTTTACCTGGTTCTAAATTTTCTAAAAAGTAAAAAAAAACCCACCTCATCTGTATAGAACCTGTATATCTTTAAGATGAATCAGATTTTAATTTTTATGCTACTAGCTCTGCCATTTATTGAGCCAAGGCCTTCCATATCACAATGGTATGATTTAACTTCTGACAAATTAACCAATTGTTAAACTGCTCTTTCTAATTTTTCTGACACACATTAAGAAGAATGTATCAATATTATTTATTTTTCTCATATACTGCCTTCCAGTATATGCATTAAAATTATATGCCCCTTCAATTCTGGGGTTAGCAATAGAACAGCACATGGTTATACTCAAACTGAGCATTCTAGTCAAGATGAAATATTATTTATGGCCCAAACTAATTAGGTGTCTGTTATAAAAGTCTTTGAGGCAGAAACCTGTATTGCTCAGGTTTGTTAAATCAGGGATTAAAGTAGCAAGTGTACTTTATTATTGTCTATTCCAAAACAAGAAAGCTATAGACTAACTTTTACTGCTAAGATAAATTATGATTTTTTAAAGCAGAAAATCTCATATCCAAAAATAAACCTAGGAAAAATAAACTTTCCATCAACTCTGTAAAATCTGTACATTGAGTTAGGAAATAAGTAAATGTACTTTATCTTTGCACAACCTTCAGTCAAGCTCAGGCCTGTAGTAAGATTCCCTTGTCAGGAAGTTTCTATTTTGTGGAACAGTCAGCCAAACTGAAATCAGGGATTTGATTTCAAGTTTGAGCCTTGTTGCAGATCACTTGACTAAATGGATAAATAGTCATTATATTTTAACAACCAAAATATAACTTTATAACATCAAAACTATCATTTCTTTTCACTAAATAGAAGGACTAAGCCCTTTAGATATTACATTTGAAAGTCTAATATATAACTTTAGATTATATAATATTAGAGTCTTCAAACATTAATATAATTGCTCCTATTCACTGTACTACAAAAATAAAGATTGATATTTTCCCCCAATTAAAAGGTAAATATTCACAATATTTCACTGCTATTAGGCATAGGTTCTACTTTTAGTTTGGGAATGGACATGATTTCATTCTTCTTCTAGGAGTTTGGAGGATGTCTCTGACATGAAAAGAAAGGAACAATTAGAATCAGCATGTTATGAGTCAGTGAATTACTCTTTGAATAATCAGAGTTCTATGTGCCAACAATTTGACAATGTACCAACAACAAATAAAGACAAGCATCTGTATTGGACATTATGAAAGATTTAACTTTAATTCTCCTAATCATAGATATTATGCGTCTTGGGGAAAATCATGGTGAACATAAAGCAGGTAATGTGTCTTAAGTGTTGCTGGTGTAATGCTAACCCAGAACATGACTAAAATAAATGTTTTATATAAATATTTAAAACATATTTTACAAAAATCTACAAACATGCTAATGACACTTAAAACTTATATAATTTTATTAACCAATGTTATCCAATAAATTTAATAAAAAAGAAGAAAACCAGAAAAAGAGACAAATTTAGATGCTTTGAAACAATAACATTAGACATTCACATATACCATGTAATATATAGTTGTTATCTCCTTACTAAATATTTACCTTATCTGAAAATGCAATTTGATAAATTGTAGATGTTATACTGTAATTTATATAACCAGTGGGGTTTTATTTTAGTTTTGTTTTAAAATAGCTTATACTACATTGCTTTTTCTCCCTCCAACAGTAAAAAAGAGAAGCTACAAAGAATACCTATTCATTGCATACTTATACTATTAATGATATATACTTATGAAAGGCAGATTTAAATATAACTAGAAATGCCTAATTGCATGTACTGTATTTGTGAATTGGCTTGACAGGGTGGAAATACAATGTTTTTACTCCAATTTAGAGATATGTTGTCTTTGTGGTGAAAAATCTTTATTTAGCCAAAATAACAATAATATCCTAGTATATGAGAACAGTTTACCAGTTAATTTCACTAGAATTTAACATGTTTATTGGAGCAGTTTAAAACAAACCAAATATATAGCTTAGTCATCAATGGCAATTGCTTTGATATAATTGCCTTGTATGCATTTAATATTCTTAGGTTTGCTCTGCAATTAAATGATAATTTATATTAAAAATGTGAAAATAAACATGGTTTGGGTGACACCATAAAACAGAACAAATATAGATATAGGACATTTGAAACATATATGTATTAAAACTATTTACATGTGTGGTGCTGGCCAACTTTTGACATGCCGTTTCAATAAAATATTGAGAGGAAAAAGGCCAGCATTATTACCTTTCAAAGTATCAGATGTTCATGTTTACAAATTTGTACTGAACATTAATATGTCAACACACATTATAATGAGCAGACGTAATGAGAATAATTTTAGGATATTTATACTTAGTTGATATGTATACAAGTATACTGGATTTATGTTTTAAAGTGTCTAAAAGAGTTATGAAATTTAAAATTTAATATAATAGAAAACCTTAAAATTATACCACAATAAGTTGTATCATTAAACTTTTTTTTATCAAGTTTTCATATATTTGCAATTGTTAGAGATAACAGAATTTTGATTTTAGATTTAAAATCACATATTTATGCACAGGATAATTAAAGTATAAAGTAATATTTTAGCTGTAAAAAATGGTATAAGGAATTCAAAATTTTACTAGAATAAGAAAATAAAATAACAGATAACTACATTAAAATATTGGATTAAAATTAATATATTTAATGTTTTTTAAAACAAAATACATAATTCAATCTTTCATTTTTGTGGTTATTATTTGAAAAATGTTAATGTTTTGATATTTTACTTTCATCGAAATTAAGTTTTCATATTTTGTGACAAAGATTTTGTGACTTCTTACCAATTACTCTAATTAATGTCTAATCATGGTGGGATTTTTTAATTGAATTTCATAAATTTGAGGAAAAATTGTTTTATAGAAATATCAACAAATAGACTACCCCTTGAAAGAGTCGTAGTTTCTTTGTAAGACCTAAGTTAAGTTACTCTCTACTGCACTTACACAGACATCTTATTTGGCTTCCTTCAATGGAATTCATGCACAGGCCAAATACTTCAACTGCTACATTAATAGTGATATTTTGCAAAACCGAAGTTGGATCCCTCTTCAAACCATGATGCCAGGCAGGAGAAAGGACTATTTGGCAAAAGTAGCATCACTTTGTAATCCCTCATTGTGATTCTTTTCTGTAGTTGTAACTTTCATGAGATGGGGGTGGGGATGTGGGTGTCACATTTCGAAAAGGCTCTGTGGGCCCTCTTACCACACACAGAGGGTTAGGATAAACTCATTCGATGTTTACCCTCAATTGTTGTAGCCAAATTCAGCAGTCCCTTGGTTCTGCTGAAACAGGACAGCTGTCCTGAGCTCTTGGCTTAGGCAAGATACAGCGCCTTTAGTGAGTTGTGGGGGTGACAGCCTCAGCTGTTACTAACAAAGGTATGAAGCTTCAAACACACATGCTATATTTTAGTTTAAGTTGTATATATGTATATCCTATTAGACTGTGAGCGAGGGGATAAATACTATTTTTAAATAACATTTATTTTCCAACTTTTAAAATTTTAATGCACATTACAAAAAATTAAATAACTCAAGAAGTAAATAACACAAAAAGATCTATAATCATAAACAATGTATAGTTCGAGTTCTAGTTATATATGTCTACACATAACTGAGCATACATTTTTAAATGTGGTTGAGCCATACAGTATTAATAATGCTTTTTCATACATCATGAATATTTTCCAATTTGATGTCTTAAAACCATGACTATTTTGATAACAAAGAATATAATAAACCAAATTAACAGAATAGAAATGTAATTTTGCTTTGCACAGGGCCAACATTTTTTAAAAGACAAAAATGACAACAGGCTTCTGGATAAAGACATTGGGAGAATTATAACTGAAATTTACATTCACCTAATTTTTAAATAAAAATGAGAAACAATGCAACATAGTACAATAACCATAATGCTTCTAAGGTAAGTCATTATTAAAGCTATATTATTAAAATATTAACAAGAAAGTATGTGTCCATCGAATTGCATTTCATGGTTATGGATGTACCACAGTTTAGCTATTTACCTGTGGATAGAAATAATAAAAGTAGTTTCCAGTTTTTGACTATTACAAATAAAACTGCTATAATCATTTATTTACAGGTTTTTGTATGAAGGTAAATTTTTATTTCTCTGAGTTAATGCCCAAGAGTGCAATCACTAGGTTATATGATAATTGCATGTTTAGCTTTTTAGGAAACTGCCTTTTTTGCAGAGAATATGTACAATTTTACATTTCCAGCAATAATGTATTAGTGATCCAGTTTATTCTCTACCTGGCTAGAATCTGGTGTTGTTACTGTTGTGTGTGTGTGTGTGTGTGTGTGTGTGTGTGTGTGTGTGTTATTCTTATAAGTTGGTATTGCTAACCCATTGTGATTTTAATTTCCATTTCCTTGATGGCTGATGATATTGTATACCTTTTCATATGCTTACATTGTATTTGCTATTTGTATGTCCTCTTCCATAAAATGTCTGTGTCTTTTGCCCATTTTAATAGTATTGTTTGTTTTTAACTGTTACGTTTTAAGAGTATGAATTTATAAATCTTTCCCTTTTATGGATTATGCTTTTGCTGTCTAGTCTAAGAAATATTTGCCTAGCCCTAGATCTCAAAGAATTTCTTCAGTGTGTATTTTTCTAAAAGCTTTATGTCTTACATTTAAGCCTGTGATTTATTTTGTGTTAAATTTTATGTTGGGTATGACGATCAGGTTGAAGTTCTTTTTTTCTTTCTTTTATTGTGGAGCCTATGGATATTCAATTGTTTCAGCATAATTTACTGAATTCCTTCTCCCATTGATCCACTGAACATTGAACATTAAATTGGTTTTATACCTTTGTAAAAAATGTAGTTGGGCACATTTGTGTGAGTTTGTTTCTGCATTCTCTATTTTATTTTATTGATCTATGATTGTAGCTCTTTACTAATGCCATATTGTCTTGATTATAGTAGCTCTACAGTAATTCATAATATCAGGTAGAATGATTCCTCCCACTTTATTCTCCTTTTTGAAAATGATTTTACCTCTACTAGTTCCTTTCCACCCTTCCATATAAATTTCAAAATTAGTTTGACTATGTCTGTGAAAAAACTATGCTGAGATTTTGATAAGAATTGCATTAAACCTATAGATCAATTTGGGGAGAATTGAAATCTTTAATATGTTAAGTCTCCCAATCGACAAACATGGTATGCCTATCCATTTATTTAGGTTTTTTTTTTTAGTTCTTGTATCAGCATTTTGTACTTTCAACACATATCTTGTACATGTCTTGTTAGCATTTTCCTAAACATTTCGTTTTCTTTGGAGGAACTTTAAGTGTTGTGCTTTTTACCTTGATTTCTGTGTGTTCATTGTTAGTTCATTGTTAGATTGCTTTTTGTGTGTTGATCTCGTATCCTACACATTTGCTGAATTCAGTTATTAGTCCTACAAGTTTGGGGGTTTGTTTTTTTGGTTTGTTTTTGGTAGATTCCTTAGGATTTTTCTAGGTAGACAACTATGTCATTTGCAAATGTAGTTTGTTTCCTTCGGTATGATATCTATGCCTTTTATTACTTTTTCTTGACTCATTACACTGGCTAAGACTCCCAATATTGTGTTGAAAAAGTGAAAACAGAACTACCATATGATCCAGCAATTCCACTTCTGGGTATATATCATCAGAAGGAAATGAAAACAGGATACCACAAACTTCCAGTTATAAAAAAAGTTAGTATTATTATAATAATTTTATATGGTGACAGACAATTATTAGACTTATGATGGTATTCACATCATAAGGAACATAAATGTTGAATCATTATGTTGTACACCTGAAAATAATATAGTATTGTATGTCAACTATACTTTAATAAAAAGTAAAAAAAAAACAGCTCATGCTTTATCATTCCTAAAAAAATGATATCTGCACTCTCATGTTACTGCAATATTATTCAAAATAGCCAAGATAAGGAAACAACCTCAATGTTTTTCAATAGATGAATGGATAAAAAAAATATGCAGTACACACACACACACACACACACACTAGAATACTAGAATATTATTCAGCCACGAAAAAGAAGGAAATCCTACCAATTGCAGCAACATAAATGGACCTTGAGGGCATTATACTGAGATAAATCAGACAGAGAAAGACAAATACTGTATGATCACTTTTATGTGGAATCTAAAAGCCAAATTTGTAGAAGTTGACAGTAGATTGCTGGTTACGAGGGGCTGAGGGGTGGGAGGATTGGGAAGATGTTGGTCAAAGGGCACAAACTTAGAAGATGAATAAGTTCTGGAGGTCTAATGCATAGTATTGTGATTATAATTAACAATATTCTATTCTATAATTCACAGTCGCTACAAGACTGGATCTTAAATGTTCTCACCAAGAAAAAGAAAAGATAATTATGTGACATGATGGTGTTAGCTAATGCTATGATAGTAATAATAATATTGCAATATGAAAATGTATCAAATCAATACATTGTTCACCTATATCTTACACAATGTTATATATTAATTTTATCTTAATAAAGAAAAAAAAGAGTGTCGGAAGCGAACACCCTTACCTTATTCCTGCTCTTAAGAGATTTTCAGCAATGGTATGATGTTATCTATAAGGTTTTTGTAGATGCTATCAAGTAAATGTTATTCCTTTCAATGCATATTTTTCTAAGGGATTTTTTAAAAATCATAGATACTTGTTGGATTTTATGAAAAGATTTTTATGCTTCAACTAATATGGCTATATGATTTTCTTCTTTAGGTTGTTTACATAAAAGAGTACATTAATTGATTTTTGAATGTCTAACAAGTTTTGTATATTTTCAATAAATCCTGCTTAGTCACAGTTCTAAGTAATTTTCCACACGATGTGTTTAATTTACAATATTTTGATGATTTTTAAATCTAAATTCACGAAATATATTGGTCTGTAGTTTCTTTTTGTGTGTTGTCTTTGGTTTTAGTTTTAGGGTATGAGTTGGAATTCATCTTCAGTTTTGTGAAAGATATTGTGGATAATTTATTTTAATTCTTTTACTTTTTACATGTTTGGTAGACTTCTCCAGTGAAAACGATTTGGGGTCCAGGCATTTATTTTTTCAGGAGTTTATTTTTTTCAGTAATAGCTTTTTTGAGATATAATTCACATATCATAAAATTTATTTTTTAAAAGTGTACAATTCAAAAGTTTTAATATATTTACAGAGTTGTGCCACCATTACAACTATATGATTTTAGTATATTTTCATAACTTCAAATAGAAATGCTATACTATTTACTAATCAACTCCTCTAATCCTTTCTCCTTACCTGCCTCAATCCATGATCTACATTAATTTTTCTGTTTCTATGAATTTGCCTATTCTAGATATATCACACAAGTGAAATAATACAACATGTGATTGTTTTATGACTTCTTTCAATTGGCATACCATTTTTAGTGTTAATTTGTTTTTTTGTTTGTTTGTTTGTTTAGCTGAATTATATTCTAGTATATGGGTATATCATATCTATTTATCCATTTATCAGTAGATGGACATTTGCCTTTTTCTCGTTTTCCGGCTATTATGAATAATGCTGCTATGAATATTCAAGTAGAAGTTTTGTGTGAATATATGTTTTCAGATTTCTTGGATGTATAGCTAGGAGTGAATTGCTGGGTCATATGCTAATTCTATGCTTAACCATTTGAGGAACTGCTAGATTATTTTCCAAGTGACTGCACCATTCTACATTCCCACCAGCAATGTATAGAGGTTATAATTTCTCCACATCGTCACCAACACTTGCTATTGCCTTTTTTTTTTAGTGATCTCAGAGGGTATAAAGTATATTTATCTCATTGTGATTTTGATTTATATTTCCATGTGACTATTGATGTTGGACATTTTTTCATGTGTGTATTGCCATTTGTATATCTAGAATTTCCATTTAAATTTTAGGATTAATACGTTAATTTCTGCCAAAAAAAATAAAGGCATGAGGGAATTTGATAGGGATTATGTTTAATATGTAGAAAAATTTAGAGAGTACTGCCATCTTAACAATATTAGGTTTTCCAATTAACATAAGATTTACTTTCTATATATTTAATTATTCTAAAAAAATTAGCTTCATTTTTAAAGATCTGGATGGCTTTTTTTCTTGCCTGATAACCCAACTAGAATATACAGAACAATGTTAAATGGAATTGGAGAGAGCAAACATCTTTATCTTATTCCTGATTTTAAGGGTAAAGTGTTCATTCCTTCACTAGTATATATGATGTTAGCTGTGCATTTTTCATAGATTATCTAATTTTAATTAGAAATTTCTCTTCTACAGCTAATTTGTTGAGTGTTTTTTATTATGAAAAGTTGATGGAGTTGGTAAATGTTTTTTTTCTGTGTCTATTAATATGATAATGTGGTATTTTTTCTTTATAATATTAATATGATTTTACATGACTTTATTTTCATATATTAATCCAACTTTGCATTGAATTCCTGGGATAAATCTCACTTGTTTATGGTGCATAATCTCTTTTCAAGGTTAGTGGATTGGGCTAGAATTTTGAGTTTTCTCTATTTATATTCATAAGGAATAGAGTTATAGTTTTATATTCTTGTGATATTTTTGGTTCTAATATCACAATAATAAACAGTACTGGCTTCAAAGAATGAATTGGAAAACATTCCTTCCTATTTGATTGAAGAATTTGCGAAGAATGATGTTATTCTTTAAATTTTTGGTGCGTCTCAGCACTGAAGCCATCTGGGCCTGGGCTTTTCTTTGTAGTTCACTTTTTGATTACTATTTTAATCTATTTTCCTGTTATAATTTCATTCATTTTTCTATTTCTTCTTGATTGAGCTTTAGTAGTTTGCTCTTTTTTGAAAATTTTCCATTTCATGTAGGTTGTCTAGTTTATTGACATACAATTATTCATAATATTCCCATTATAATGCTTTTTTATATTTGTAAAATTGGTAGTAATGTCCTTTCTTTTATTTTATATTTTAAAAATTTACTCCTCTCATTTTTCTTGGTCAGTCTAGTTAAAGTTTGTCTCAATTTTTTTGATCTTTACCAAAAAGCAACTTTAGTTTTATTGATTTTCATAGTGTTTTTCTATTCTCTATGCCATTTATTTCTGCTGTGATGTTCAGTATTTCCTTCTTTCTGCTTACTTTAACTCTTTTATTTCCAGTTTCTTACTTTGAAAGTTTAGATTTCTTATTTTATATTTTTCAGCATCTTTAACTTGGATATTTACAAATATGAATTTCTAAGTACTGTTTTAGCTACATACATTTTGATAAGTTGTGTTTTAGTTTTCATTCATCTCAAAATGTTTTCTTAATTTCAGTCGTGATTTTTTTGACCTATTGTTTTTTTGGGGGGAAGCGTGTTGTTTTTTTCTATATATTGTTTTTTCCTCAAATATTCTTCTGTTATGGATGTCTATTTTCATTCTATTGTATGATTGAATTCTTTTAAATTCATAAAAGTTTTTTTTATGATGTAATATATGGTCTATTCTGGAGCATGTTCCGTGTGCATTTAAGAAAAATATAAAAATGTATATTATGCTGTCATTGGGTGGAGTGTTCTACAGAAGTCTGTTAGGTCTAATTGGTTAACAGTGTTTTAATGTTCTCTATTTTCTCGTTAATAGTCTACCTAGTTGTTCTATCCATTATTGAAAACAAAGTTTTGGAGTCTTGTACTATTATTGTTGAATCGTGTATCTCTCCTTTTAATTCTATCTTTTTTTTTGTCTCGAAGTCTATTTTGTCTGGTATTAGTGTAGTCTTTTGATTACCATTTGCATTGTGTATCTTTTTTTATCCATTTTTTTAAATTTGTGTTTTTGAATCTAAAGTATGTCTCTAGTAGTAAGAATATAGTTAGATCATGTTTTTAGTCTATTTTACCAATTTCTAACTTTTATTTAATGTGTTTTATCCATTTAAATTTAATGTAATTATTGATAAGGTGGACCTACATCTATAATTTTGCTGTTTGTTTTTCACATTTGACTTTTTTGTTCACTATTATTCCATTAATGCCTTCCAATTTTAATTCGTCTGTTGTCGATTTTTAAAATATATTTAAAAATTTATGTTCTCAGGAGTTACCCTGAGGACTAAGTTTAGCATTTTATAAACATGTAATTTGGATTAATTCTAACTTGACTTCAGTAGTACGCCTATGTTTCTTTCAATGTCCTCTGTGCTATTATTATCATACAATTTATATATTATATACTATAAGCACATCAACATAGTTCTGTAATTATTACCTTATTAAGGTTGCCTTTTGAATTAGATAGGAAAAGAAAAAAGTCATAAATAAATATACATTTACATATTTTTATATTTACATATGTAGTTAAATTCACCCACTCTCTTTATTTCTTTGTGTGCATTCCAGTCAGTGTCTGGTGTTCTTTCATTTTGGCCTGAAATATGCCCTTTAGTATTTCTTGTAAAGCATGTCCATTAGTGAAAACCATCTCAGTTTTTAATTATCTGGGAAAGTCTTAATTTCTTCTTCATTTGTAAAAAAATAACTATGCTGGATATAGAATCACTAGTTGATAATATTTTTCTTTTAGCATTTTGAATATATAATCCTACAGCTTTTTATTTTCCACATTTTCTGATGACAATTCTTTAATAACATCGACAATGTTTTGTATAATATGAGTTGCCTCTCTTGCTGCTTTGCCTTTGTCTTTCAAAAGTTTTACTATGGGTAGGCGAGGAAATATGGTAGAGTGAGAAGTACCCAGATCTCTCCCCTTGAAACAACAATAGGCTTAACATCTAAAAGTCAACAAAAAACACCCAAACTGCACATCAGCACATCTGAGCGTGGGATCTGTGCATAAGAGCTACCACATGTCAGAACCCCGAGTGTCGGGAAGTATACTTTGAGAAATAAAGAAGCTGCCTCTTACAGCCTCCAGAGTTCCCTGAAGGAGGAGGGGGATGGGAAAAGAGTGGCAAGTTCCCTGAACGGCCCTGCCTGGCAGTGTTGGAACTTCTAGCAGCCAGCAGGAGGGCCCAGTCATCAGGGCAAAAAGCAGAGAAGCGAGAAGGGACGGCAAAGATACAACGACTGATTTTTACCAGCCCCAGTTCCAAAAGTGAAGATGAGCTGCAGCCCCCAGCCCCCAACCCAGAGGGACCCTCCCTTCATACCCTCCAAGACAGAAAACTATAGATCTCCAGGGGAATCTGAGCAAACGATACCGAAACTGTTGCTAACACTTACAGGGACTGAAACGGAGAGTAGCAAGCATGATTAAATATCTATAAGAAAATAAAAAAGACATTTAGAAATTCACATAAAGCAGGGATCCAAGAGGCTTTGATACCACATACAAGAAACCAAAAGAAAACTGCACTCTTTGCAGCAGGCCAAAGAAAGACCTTTATATATTAAATCTTCTTTCTGGAAAAACAGAATACACTTCCATTAATGCCCAGGTGGAGGAATAGTCCACTGAACACCATGAATAACCAAGGTGACAAGGCATCTCAGAAAGAAAGAGAAAAATCTCCAGAAAATAAGCTTACGAATATAGAAATATGTGACTTAAATGACAGAGAATTCAGGATGGTACTTCTGAAAAAACTCGGTGAGATCCAAAACAACTCAAATCAACAATTTCATGATTTTAAAAAACAACTAGATGAGCAGAGCAAGGATACTGACACCCTCAAAAGGAATCAAATATCACTTCTGGAAATGAAGAGCACACTGCAAGAGCTGAAAAATAAAATAGCAAGATTGGAAAATAGAGTCAACTAAATGTAGGAAAGGATTGGTGATATCAAAGACAGAAATATAGAAATAAAATCAGAAGGAAGAAGAGAGAAACTGCAGAATGAAAAAAATAAGAAAGAGAAATACAAGAACTAGCTGATATAACCAGAGGGGAAACAAAAATAATGGACATTATTGAAGTTGAAGAAAAGAAGGGACTAGAAAATATTTTCAGACAAATAGTTGACAAGAATATCCAAATCTGAGGAATGAGTTGGATCTTGGAATTCAAGAAGTCAACAGAACACCCAATTATCTCAACCCAAAAAGGCCTTCACCAAGAAATATTGTATTAAACTTATCAAAAATCAACGACAAAGACAGAATCCTCAGGGAAGCCAGGGAAAAGAAGACAGTAACATATAAAGGAAAACTCATTATCATCAGACTTCTCAGTGTGAAACTTACAAACCAGAAAGGAATGGAATCAAATATTTAATCTATTAAGTGAAAGGAATTACCACCCTAGAATAATGTATCCAGCTAAGCTCTCCTTTACATATGAAGGAGAAATTAAGACTTTTCCAGACATACAAAAATTGAGGGAATTCTCCACTACGAGGCCTGCATTACAGGAAATACTGAAAGATGTCAGCTCATCTAAACCAAAATAACAAAACAAAACAAAATACATAATTAGGAGTAAAGTGACTATCAGGCAAATAAAAGCAGAGGAGTACAAACCTTACTAAGAACAGAGCATTATAAGCTTAAATAATGAGGAAAATTGCTATAGCAAGATAGTAATGAATGTTCAGCATACATAGGGACAAATTGAGATAACAATGACTGTAAAGGGGAGGATTCAAAGATCCAAATTTGCAAAGGGGAAAAGAGATGAGGCACGTATAGAAGAAAATGGATGACTGTGTGTGTGTGCGTATAAAACTATCCTTTTCATAACATAATGATAACCACACACCAAAGATTCTGAACTGAAGTGTATAAGATAAAATGAGAAAAACCGGAGGCAAAACCCACAAAAACCAACCAAAATAAAGAAAACAAACACAAGGACAAGGAAGCAATACAAACACCGAGCTACCAAAAAAGAAAAGATAAAATCGTGATGAGAAGACTTCATATTTCAATAATCACCCAAATGTAAATGGACTGAATTCACCAATAAAGAGGCACAGAGTTGCAGAGTGGATCAAAAACCACAACTCGACCATATGCTGCCTCCAGGAGACACATCTCAGCTCCAAAGAAAAATAGAGACTCAAAGTGAAAGGGTGGAAAATGATATTTCAAGCAAATTGCATGCAGAGAAAAGCAGGAGTGGCACTACTAATGTCTGAAGAAATAGATTTCAAAATAAAAAAGGTAAATAAAGATACCGAGGGACACTTCATAATGATAAAGGGAATCATGCACCAAGAAGACATAATATCTATTGATATCTATGCTCCCAATCAGGAAGTCCCCAAATATGTGAAGCAATTACAAACAGAAGTAAAAGAAGAAAGAGACCAAAACACTATCTTAGTAGAGGACCTAAATATTCCACCATCCGATATGGACAGACCATGCAAACAGAAATCAATAAGGAAATAACATTCTTAAATGACACATTAGACCAACTGGACATAATTGACATTTACAGAGCCTTCCATTATAAAAGCTGCTTATACATTCTTCTCTACTGCACAAGGAACACTCTCAAGAATAGACCACGTACTGGGACACAGAGATAGACACAACAAATATAAGAGAGTTGAAATCAGACATGATATATACTCTGATCATAATGCTTTGAAACTAGAGAACAACTGCAAAAAGGAATCAGGAAGAACCACAAATACGTGGAGATTAAACAACATGCTATTGAAGAATAACTGGGTCAGGGAAGAAATAAAAACAGAGATCAAGAGATACATAGAAACAAATGATAATAATAGTACAACATATTAAAACTTTTGAAACACAGCAAAAGCAGTCATAAGATGAAAGTTCATATCATTACAGGCCTACCTCCAAAAACAAGAACAAGCTCAAATAAACAACCTAATGCTTCATCTTAAAAAACTAAAAGGAAGAACAAATGTAGCCTAAAGTCAGAAGAAAGAAAGAAATTGACAAAATTAGAGCAGAAATAAATGAAATGGAAAACAAACAAACAAACAAACAAACAAAAACAATGGAAAAAATAAATACAATAAGGAGCTTGTTCTTTGAGAAGGTTAATAAAATTGACAAACCTCTGGCTAGACTCACTAAAGAAAAAAGAGAAAGGACACAAATAAACAAAATAAGGGGTGAAAAGGGGGAAATTACAACTGGCAATGCACAAATACAAAGACTCATACAAGAAGACTATGAAAAAGTATATAATGTCAAATTTAATAACATAGAAGAAATGAACCAGTACTTAGAAAAATACAACTTTCCTAGACTAAATCAAGAAGAACTAGAAAATGTAAATAGACTGATAAGCAGTATGGAAATTGAAACAATCATCTAAAATCTACAAAAAGTAAAAGTCTAGGACCAGATGGCTTCCCCAGTGAATTCTTCCGAACTTTCAAAGAAGATTTAATATCTATTCTCCTCAAACTCTTTCAAAAAAATCGAAGAGGAGGCAATACTTCCCAACTTATTCTACAAGGCCAATATTACTCTGATACCAAAAACTGGTAAGGATAACACACACAAAAAAATGAAACTGCAGACCAATATCTCTCATGAATACAGATGCAAAAATCATAAATGATACTAGCTAACTGAATACAGCAACATATTAAAAAGATTATACACCACAATCAAGTGGACTTCATCCCAGAGGCACAGGAATGGTTCAACATATGCAATTCGATTAATGTGATGCACCACATAAACAAATTAAAAAATAAGAATCATATGATCATAATAAATAAATACAGAAAAAGCCTTCAACAAGATACAGCATCCATTTATGATCAACACATATCAAACTCAGTATACAAAGAAAGTACCTTAACATAATAAAGGTCATCTATGGCAAACCCTCAGCCAACATTATACTTAATGGTGAAAAACTGAAAACCTTCCTCCAAGATCAGGAACGAGGCAAGGCTGTCCACTATCAATATAACATTGGAGGTCCTAGCAAGTGCAATTAGGCAAGAGAAAGATATAAAATGTATCCAAATAGGAAACTTCAAAGAAATCAAACTGTCACTATTTGCAGATGGCATGATTCTCTATATAGAAAACCCACAAGAACACTACTAGAAACAATAAGAAAATACAGTAAAGTTTCTGGATACAAAATCAATGTTCAAAAATCCATAGAATTCCTATACTCTAATAATGAAGCGTCAAAAAAAGAAGTGGAACAAATAATTCCTTTTGCAATTGCAACAAAAAGAATAAAACGTCTAAGAATAAATTTAACGAGACATGTGTAGGACCTATATAATAAGAACTATAAGACTCTATTAAAAGAAATCGAAGGAGATACAAAGAAATGGAAAGGTATTCTGTGTTCTTGGATTAGAAGAATCAACATAGTTAAAATGACCATATTACCTAAAGCATTGTATAGATTTAATGCAATTCCCATCAATAGCCTATTGACAATTTTTAAAGAAATAGAAGAAAAAGTCATCAGATTTGTAAGGAAGCTCAAAAGACTCCCAACTGCCAAAGCCATACTGGGAAAAAAAGAATGAGGCCAGAGGCATCACTCTGCCTTACTTTGAATTATACTACAAAGCACCAGGAATCAAAACAGCATGGTATTGGCAGCAAAACAGACAAATGAACCAGTGGAACAGAACCGAGAGTCCAGAAGTAAACCCATATTTATATGGGCAAATAATTTTTGACACAAAGCCAAAACCATACAGTGGAGAAATTAAAGCCTCTTCAATAAATGCTGCTGGGAAAATTGGAAGGCCATCTGTAAAAGAATGAAACTAGACTGTTGTCTATCACTACAAACAAAAATTAACTCGAAATGGATTAAAGACCTGAACATAAGACCTGAAACAATAAAATGCATAGAAGAAAACATAGGAACTAAACTCCAGGACCTTGGACTCAAAGAGGATTTTATGAATTTGACCTCAAAGGCAAGGGAAGTAAAAGCGAAAATAAATGAATGGGACTACATAAAACTAAAGAGCTTCTGCTTAACAAAAGTAACTGTCAACAAGGTAAAGAGACAACCATCCAAATGCGAAAATATATTTGCAAGCAATGCTTCCAATAAGGGCTTCATATCCAAAATATACAAAGAAAACATTTGACTCGATAAGAACAAAAACGCAAATGATCCAATCAAAAAATTGGCAGAGGACCTGAAGAAATACTTCTCACTAGAGGACATACAAATGGCTAATGCATATATGAAAAGATGCTCAACGTTGCTAGCTATTAGGGAAATGCAAATTAAAACCACAATGAGATACCATCTCACACCTGTTAGAATAGCTATAATCAACAAAACAAGTAGTAACAAATGTTGGCAAAGATGCGGAGAAAAAAGAACTGTCATACACTGCTGATGGGACTGCGAATTACTACAGCCGCTATGGAAAACAGTATAGAGGTTCCTTAAAAAACTAAGAATTGATCTACCATATGATCCAGCAATCCCTCTACTGGGTATTTACCCCAAAGACTTGAAAATCCACATCCGAAAAGATATTTGCACACCGATGTTCATAGCAGCACTGTTCACAGTGGCCAGAACATGGAAGCAACCGGTGTCCTACAATAGATGGTTGGCTAAAGAAGCTGTGGTACATATATAATGGAATATTACTCAGCCATAAGAAGAGATGAAATACTGCCATTTGCAACAAAATGGATGGACCTCTAGATAACTATGCTAAGCGAAATAAGCCAGACTGAAAATATTGAAAATCACATGATATCACTTATACGTAGGATAGAAACCTAAAAACAACAAATGAACAGGATAGAGACTCAGGGACATGGACAGTGGACTAGTGGTTACCAGAGGGTAGGGGATGGGGAAGGTGGGAAGAGGTAGACAGTGTAAAGGGGGTCACATATAGGGGAGCTGGGGGAGGGTAAAGTGGTTAAAGGGGATTAAATACATGGTAGCTGAAGAAAACTGGACTCTGGGTGGTAATCACACAATTGAATGTATAGATGTCAAGTTATAATGTACACCTGAAAATTATATAGTTGTATTAATCAATGCTACCCTAATAAACTTTAAAAACAAATAAATGTCAGAACATTAAAAAAATATTAAAGTATAATTGATGTGTCCTGGTGTGGTTTGTTTTGTGTTGATCCTAATTGGAGTTCAATAAGTTCCTTGGATATGTATATGTATTTTTTTTCTAATTTGGGAAGATTTGACCCTTGGTTTTCCCAATATTTTTTTTTGTTCTTTTCTCTCTTTTTTGAAACTTTCAATATGCATCTCCTGATATACTTAACAGTGTCCCATAGATTTCTGAGGCTCTGTTTGTTTTTGTACATTTTTTTTCTTTCTGTTTCTCAGACTGTAAAACCTCAATCAACCTGTCTTCAAGCTTTCTCATTCTTTATTGCCAATTCAAATCTCTTGTTGAGCTGCATAATAATTTTCTCATTTTAGTTATATTTTTCAACTCCATTAATTCTCCTTGTTTCTTTTTTATAATTACAGTAACTAATTTAAAAATTTTATCTAGGATATCATCATGCAAGCCAACTCATGAACAATTTCTATTGATTGCTTTTTAACTTGTGTATAGGCCATAATTTTGTTTCTTTTCATATATCATACTTTTTGTTAATAATTAGACATTATACGTAATATAGTTTGACAGCTCTGATGATCACGTTCCCTCCTTCTCCCCAGGGTTTGTTATTGGTTCTGTTAGTTGTTGTTGCTGTTTATGTGTTTGTTTAGTGACTTTTCTGGACTAATTTTGCAAAGTCTATATTCTTTGTTGTGTACTGTTACTGACATTTCTACTGTTAGTTTAGTGGTCAGTTTATTATTAATGATGATTTCCTTAAATATTTTTAACCATTAAGTCTCCCGGCCTTTTAAAGTAGCTTTCTCTTTCTGTTGGAACATTCCTTTAATGTTCAAATAAACGGTTTATGCCTGTGCCTTAGACGTTACTTTCTGCTTCCACATAGTCTCAAGATCAGCCAAAGATAAGAAGTTAGGGCTATCTCAGGTCTTTTCCAGGGGTGAACACCATGAATACAGCATTGGGCATGTATGTGGCCTTCTAGAGTCCCAGAACAATGTTAAAGCTCCCTAAAGTCTGCTATGTATATTTCATTTTTTGGTTTTTCCTTTTATATTTTGGTGTGTTGTTACTCTAACTGGTAATGCTATCTTAGGTATTTGTGACATTAAAGATTATTTTTAGCAAATGTTCTATGATTTGAATAGACTCTTCCCACAGAATGAACTCTGAGTCAGGTCATGTAAAGATAAGCATTAAGAATACAGCATTTTAGGGAGGTGCTTGACATCTCAAAAAATAAATTACTTTGCATTTACACTTTTAAGGAGCTCCCAACCTCTTCTGTCCCTTTCAGCAGTCTTCTAGACTGCTAATTTTTACAGATAACAATATTTGAGAAGCGGTTTGTTTTTAAAGCTACATCTAAGTCAGAGTGGAAGGACATTTGGGAATAAGGTAAGATAAATAATGTCCCAGATCTCACGGTTTTTACCAAAATTTAGCTGTGTTTCTATAATAATACTCCGATAATTGTTGCACGCCTTTGGTTATTTTCCAAAGTTCTGAAAAAGTTGATTCTTACAAATAGTTACTTTTATGTAGCAGTGTTTTGAAGGGCCTTACTCTGTCATTAAAGAAGTGCTTATCATTGGCATCTTTCTAATTCTAAATCCAATTTTCATTATAGGTGTATCATTATTCCACCTATACTTTGTGCCACAGTTTACTTTATAGCTTGTGGGGTTTTGAGGTATTTAGTCCATTTATTTTAAATTGTTGAATTTATGAGCAGGTAATGCAGATGCCCCAGGCCTGGAACTTGAACCCGGGTTTGGATATTTTGGAAGAACCACCAGGAGGCCTAGAGGGGTGAGAAATGCCATTTATTATTCACACGGCAAGGAAGTGTCAGCAGTGGCTGGTCAAAGCTGCAGGAATAAAGCTGGTGAGCAAGAGCAAGCAGAGTTTTTTTATTCCCATAAGCAGAGAGAGGAGTTATCTCATTGGGGGAGTAGCCGCCTTCTCAGATGGATAGGAGCAAGACATGCTGCTTGGTTACAGAAGTAGATAAGTCCATGGGAGCATAAGGAAATGTCCTGGGAGTAGACACTGCCTTCCTTGGCTGCTGGCCAGGCAGCTCTTAGTCTTCTGAGTATGTGGAGGGGCCGTGACATTGATTAGTAATATTGATTACTACATAACATTGATCAGTAGTAGTTCATTGGTATCATTTTAATAGTTATGAGATCAGTAATAAAAAATTATTTTTGTTTCTAATATTGATGATTTGTAACTTTTCTCTTTTTATCTTTGTCAGTCTAGGCTACAAATTTTTCCTTTTGATATTTTCAGAAAACGAATTTTGGATTTGTAGTTTTTCTCTGATTTTCTTCTTATGGTAACATTGGTTAATGAAATCCAGTAAGTTTTAGATATGCAATTCAAGAGTAAGGTGTATATGTGTGTGTGTGTGTGTGTGTGTGTGTGTATTACATTGTGTGTTCACGGCCTATAGTTAGATATCTTTGTCACCACACATTTGATTCTTTTTACCCCATCTATCTTCCCCTTCGCCCATCTCCCACTACCCTCTGGTAATTACAAGTCTATTGTCCATGTCCATGAGTCACTGTTTGTCCTGTTTGTTTGTTGCTTTTCAATTTATGTCCCACATATAAGTGATACTAAGTGATTTTCAACTTTTTCTGTCTGGCTTATTTCACTTAGCATGATTATCTTGAAATCCATCCATGTTGTCACAAATGGCACTATTTCATCTATTCTTGATGAGTAGTATATTCCATTGTATATACGTATCACAGCTTCTTTATCCAATATCTATCATAGGACACTTCGGTTGCTTCCATGTCCTGGCCACTGTGAATAGTGCTGCTATGAACATCGGTGTGCAAATATCTTTTCGGATGTGGATTTTCAAGTCTTTGGGGTAAATACCCAGTAGAGGGATTGCTGGATCATATAGTGGATCAATTCTTAGTTTTGTGAGGAACTTCCATACTGTTTTCCATAGTGGCTGTAGTAATTTGCAGTCCCATCAGCAGTGTATGAGGGTTGCTTTTTCTCCACATCTTCTCCAACACTATTATTACTTGTCATGTTGATAAAAGCTATTCTATCAGATGTGAGATGGTATCTCACTGTAGTTTTTATTTGCACTTCCTTAAGAGGTAGAGATGATGAGCATCTTTTCATATATTTGTTGGCCATTTATATGTCTTCTTGGGAGATGTATCTCTTTGGGTTCTCTGCCCATTTTTTGATTGGATTGTTTGGGTTTTGTTTTGTTTTGTTGTTGTTATTGAGCCATATGAGTTTTTTTAATATATTTTTGATATTAGGCCTTCATCACAAGCATTGCTTGCAAATATATTTTCTCATTCGGATGGTTGTCTCTTTACTTCATTGATGGTTTCTTTTGCTGAGCAGAAGCTTTTAAGTTTGATGCAGTCCCATTCATTTATTTTTTTCTTTTGCTTCCCTTGCCTTTGAGGTCAAACTTATAAAATCCTTTTTAAGTACAAGGTCCCTGAGTTTAGTTCTCATGGTTTCTTTTATGCAATTTACTGTTTCGGGTCTTATGTTCAAATCCATTTTGAGTTAATTTTGGTGTGTGGTGATAGACAACAGTATAGTTTCATTCTTTTGCAGGTGGGTTTCCAGGTTTCCCAGCATCATTTATTGAAAAGGCTTTCCTTGTTCTACTATATGTTTTCTGCTCTTCCATTGAAAATTGTTTGCCCATAAAAACACAGGTTGACTTCTGGATTCTCTATTCTATTCCACTGGTCCGTATGTAAGTCTTTCTGCCAATACAATGCTGTTTTTATTATTGTTGTTTTGTAGTACAATTTGAAGTTGAGAAAAGTGATGCCTTCAGCCTTGTTTTTAATTTTTTTCCTCAGGATGTCTTTGGCGATTCAGGGTCTTTTTTGCTTCCATAGAAATCTGATGATTTTTTGTTCTATTTCTTCAAAAAATGCCAATGGGATATTAATTGGGATTATATTAAATCTGTACAATGCTTTAGGTAATTAGGTCATTTTAACAATTTGTTTCTTACAATCCAAGACCATGGAATATCTTTCCATTTCTTTGTAACTACTTCTATTTCATTTTCATTATATAAGTCCTTCACATGTTTCATTACATTTATTCCTAAGTGTTTTAGTCTTTTCATTGCAATTGCAAAAGGAATTTTTTTTTATCTCTTTTTCTGACAATTCATTATTAGATTTGTATCTGGAAACTTTACTGTATTTGCTTATTGTTTCTAGTAGTGTTCTTGTGGAGACTTTAGGGCTTTCTATATAGAGAATCATGTCATCTGCAAATAGTGACATTTTGACTTCTTCATTTCCTATTTGGATGCCTTTTATATCTTTCTCATGCCTGATTGCACTTGTTAGGATCTCCAATGTTATATTGAATAACAGTGGTGATAGTAGACAGCCTTGTATTGTACTGATGTTAGCAGAAAGGTTTTTAGTTTTTCACCATTAAGTATAATGTTGGCTGAGCATTTGTCATATATGGCCTTTATTATGTTAATATACTTTCCTTGTATACCAATTTTGTTAATTGTTTTGATCATAAATGGATGTTGTATCTTGTCGAAAGCTTTTTCTGCATCTATTGATATGATCACATGATTCTTATTTTTTAATTTGTTTATTTAGTGTATCACATTAATTGATTTGTGTACCTTGAACTATCCTTTTGCTCCTAGGATGAAGCCCACCTGATCATGGTGTATAATCTTTTTAATATGTTGCTATATTCGGTTCACTAGTATCTTATTTAGGATTTTTGCATATGTGTTCATGCGATATATTCATCTATTGTTTTCTCTTTTTGCATATTTCTACATCTGTAAGCTTATTTTTTTGGAGACGTTTCTCTTTCTTTCTGAGCTGCCTTGTCGCTTTAGTTGTTCATAGTGTTCAATGGACTATTTCTCTGCCTGGGCATTAATAGAAGTGTAATTTGCTTTTTTTTTTTTTTCCAGAAAGATTTTTTTATAAAAAGGTCTCTCTTTAGCCTGTTGCAAAAAAAAAAAAAAAAGGCATATTTCTTTTGATTTCCAGTAGGTGGCGTCTAAGCCTTTTGGATCGCTGCTTCATATAAATTCTTAATTACTCCTTTTATTTTTCCTTGTAGATATTCAATCACGTTCACTACCCTCAGTCTCAGTCCCTCTCAGTGTTGGTGACAGTTTTGGTAGTGTTTGCCAGATTCCTCTGGGATTCTTCAGTGTTTGGTCTCAGAGGATATGGGGACAGGGTCTCTCTGTGTTGGAGAATGGGATCTGCTGCTCAGCCTCAAGTTTTGCAACCTTGGCTGGTCATAATCAGCTGTTGCTTCTCTGCTGTCCCTGCTTTTCTGCTTTCTGCCCTGATTCCTGGGCACTACTGCTGCATGGAGCTCACACCTCTTGCAGGCAGGGCTGTTCAATGAACCCGCCCCCTTTCTCCTACAGGGAGGTCTGGCTGCAAGAGGTATCTTCTTTCTCCCAGTCCACTGCCCAACACCCGGGGTTCTGACCTGTAGTAGCTCTTATGCGCAGATCCCACACTCAGATATGCCAGTGTGTAGGTTGGATGTCTTTTTTTGTTGAGTGTTAGACGTTCAGTTTATTGTTGTTTCAAGGGGAAAGATCCAGGGACATCTCTCACTCCACCATGTTTCTGATGTTATTCTTTTTTCTCTGATTTTTAAAAATATTTATTTACTAATGTTTATCTTATGTTTATTATTTCCTTCTTTGTGTACACTTTGCAGTCATCATATTCTTCTAATTTCTTAATATTGAAACTCCCATTATTGATTTGAGAACTTTCCTGACTCCCAATGCAAGCATAATGCTATAAATTTACTTTTCAGCACTGGTTTGGCTGTATGCCACACATTTTAATATACTGAATATTTATTTTCATTCAATTCTACTTTTTTTCTTTGCTTTAACATTTTTTATTCATCTCATGGATTGAAAAAACATGGATATATGTCAATTCATTTCTAAAAGTCATTTTCAGAAGAGATTTCTATGATTTTTTTGCAAAGGTTCTTTTACAAGACATGCAATTTTTAACTGATTTTTATCATACCACCTCAAATTTGAAAAAATCTTTTGTTCATATTTCATATATAAATCTATAAACAACCAGTAAATATTTCCAAAGATTAGTGTCTACTTCCTCTTGGTCAACTGAGGTACATTATTCTACTATTTTTTCTCTCTTGCAATATCAATATCTCATAGAACAAAGACAAATGGCCAAATGATTGGTGTATGTTATCTGCTCCACTTGTGTTCTTAAGAGGTTCTGCTACCCTTCCACCTGTCAAAGCGTTTGTCCTTTATTGTGAAATGAGGCGGTGTCTCACAGAATTGGGACATAGTGTTCATCCAAATTACTTGATTCTGTGAGACTCGGTGGCCAGAGGCCATCATTCTTTTCCAGCCCCACCTGTCATTTAATGAGCTAGAATAGGGTCAGACTTGAGGGTCTAGAGATGTGTGCCATTTGCTTACAGTAAGAAGTCACCTTTGCTTTGGGTACTGGGTTGAGCTGTCGAACGGCCAAGGTAAGGACTCCATGTTTCAGAGTCCCTATTCATCTGCAACCACCCAGCTTGGGGTCACTATGGCTCAGAGGATGTGAGGTGTTTTTTACTTCTTACTATGTTATCTGCCAAAACTCAATGATATCATTTTATCTATACCAAGCACAGAATCTATCACAGAGTTGATGCTCAGTTAATCATCGTTGAATACATTAATAAGTGAACAAATCTGATTAAATGTAAAGATATAAAATATGACTTATACTAAACCCAGTCTCTGCTAGGAACAGGCCTTGGTAGTAGACTATACAATTATTGAATTGAGCAAGGTTCAGAGATTTGTACATAAGAATGTAACAGAGCATGCTGCATCTGGGTTTACATGTTCTTATCAGAGGTCTTGCTTGTTCTGTATTGATCTGTACAGATTGAAACACTTCATATTGAAAAAGCAGTAGAATTCTCCAACTAATGTATGTGCTGTGGATGGGCTACAGGTGTGCTGAAATTTGTGTTCTCTTATCCCTCTGAGTAGTAGGTCAGAATCTGAAGTGGCCAGAGTTCTAGGGATAAAGTTACCAGTGTCCCAGTGTCCTAGTGCCAGTTACTTCTGGTTTAAAAACCCCACTTTGCTTACTCGGTGTACTATATAAACATTATTTTCCATATCTGTCATGATATGAACTGGTTAGTAAGTCCTGGACACACTATAATTTTGAGTATTTCTTATGACCCTTTTTAATATGTAGTATTTAATCACATCCTGTTTTGTGGGTCCCTAGCTGCACTGATTTTTGCATATATTTATGAAATATCTTAGAGAAATTTCCTGGAAATTTTATATTTGCTGTTTTATTTGTATTTTTCATTCAATAAATATGTTGAACTGTCTTACAATCTTAGTGAAGCCATAAAAATTTAATGTTTTTTCTCATTTTAGGAAACATTTTACTTTGGCTGCAATGGAATAAATGCTGTAAAACAGGCTGAGGATCTACAGTTAGAATGTAAGCTCATTCTCTTTTCAGAGAAAAACTATAACAACCCAACATTTAGTGCTACTACACTTCAAAGGAGAAATACTTCTTTCTTGCGGTATTTCACTGAAATCTGTGAAATTTGCCACTTGTGAAAAACAGTTATTAGTTCATTCATTTGACAAACATTTCTTGAGTATTTTCTATGCAATGATATGGTGAGAGGAAGAAAAATAAGTATAAAGCATGGTTTTTGTTCTCAATAAGTTTATACTCTATTTGGAGAGGCAAGACTTAAATACATTAAAAACAGTTTAAAATAATGTTAAAACAGTGTACACTATTTCTATTGTGGTATAAAATAAAACACCAACAGAATCATAATGATTATAAATGATACAAGAGTTAAAAGGAATACAAGGATGTTACGTGACTTCCTGAAGATGATGGGAGCTAAACTAGGCCTTGAAAGAGGGAGGCAGAAAAATAATAATAACAAGCACTTATATAGCAGCTACTCTGTGCCAGGCACCTTCTTCAGCATTTTATATTCTAGTTTATTTTAGTAGTCACAAACCTGCTAGGAAACACAGAGCATTTAGTAACTTGCCTAAGGCAATGCAGCTAGTAAGTGTCAGAATAAAACACAGGCAAACTATATTTTAACCACTAAGCTTCACTATCCCTTGGTATATATTCTAGAACTTGAGAAGCAAATGAATTAAAAGCATAGTAGAGTGTGCTAAGATCAATGGATAGACTAAAGAAAGGGACGATTTTGATTTTAGAAAAAAATGATTATGTATTTCTGTAACTCTGTTCCTGTTTCTTTTGAGATTAGGACTTTTCACCCCATCTAGTTACAATTAATGTCTATGGTCCAGGGTCGATAATGCTCTGTAGCACCCAAGGACTAAAGCTTATCAAATGTATCTGTCCGTTGTTTTCTGAAATAGGCTATTTGCATTGTATAGTGTTTGTCTTTACCTATAGGGTGTCAGTAACTTTGGCTTTCCAATTTAGATGCTTAAATTATGATGGCTGAAAAATCCCTCAGTTTGCACCATTTATAGAATCTCTCAGGGTCTTGTCTTTGGGATAAACTGTTAGAGCTTTAATCTGACTCATGATAGAAAGCCATTGGAAGTGTTTGGGTAAAATAATACTGCAATAATTTTGAAATTTTATCTGGCAGTTGTGTGTGGGTTAGATTGGAAAATAAGTGATCAGTTTCCATAAATGAGCAACTATACAAATTTTACTTTGATAGGTTTATTTCTGCTTTTAGACGATAAAACTGTACAATCAAAAAAATTCTGAGGGGAGAGAAATTTTATTTAAAAAAAATTAAAAATTCTAAGGTTTTTAAACCTTTTTTGTACTTTTGAACATATCCATCAACATGCTTATGAACCCAATGTTAAATTGAGGATGTTTGTTCGCCTATCTGCCACACAGAGAATTCAGTTTGTCTTTGACCATTTTAGAAGGTGTCAATGCATCGTATAGAATATGCAAGATTTCAATTTTCAGTGAAATATTTTGTATTTCAGGTTGTCACCAAAGTTTGAGAGAGAAAAATGTTAGTAATTTCACAAAGGAACTTTACATTTCATTAAGTCTGCTTTAAGATATTTAAATTGCTTCTCATCATAAACTCACTTTTAAGAAGCTATTCAAAATTTCCCCCTGTATTTGTTAAAGTCTTAATTTAAGGCATTTTGTGTTTTTGCTTTTAATTTTCCTTTATTTTACTTTTCAAATCCAAGAAACATAATTCTCATAACAATTCTATTTTTCTTTATGATGCTTGCTTCAAATCTCTGGTAAGGGGAGGCCCTGATCTTCTACAATTTCCTCAAAGTCTAACCTAACAGCTGCAAGCACTTAACGATTAATCAGCTCAATTCAGCTCACCTGTGTGAGTGATCCTTGACAGCTCCATCTGCTTTGAGTCAGGGTTTTTTTTTCCTTTTTCTTTCTTTTCTTTTTTTTCTGTTCTTTTTTGTAAAGGACTTAAAGGAAAAATAACTAATGAACTTGCAAGATTACTTTGAGATATTTTGAGTGTTATTCCAGGTACAAAATGTTTAAAAAGATAAATTTACTTTAATGCATATTTATAATCAACAAATGGCTACCATATTGTTGGCAATAAATACTATTGACAACAACTACAGCACAAATGACCAGAAAGTCAGATATAGATTTCAAAAAAATGAATTGAGAAAATGTTAGCTAAAAATAAAGCCTGACTCTAAACCTATTAAAATATTTATAAAACATTTATTAAAAAAACATTTTATATGACAGAAATTACCATATTAGCTAAAGTAAATGCCAAATCACTTAAAGGACAGGTCTTTAATACTCACAATGAAGCTAACATTGTATGAGGCATGGGCATGGTGATTGAGAAAATTACAGAACAAAACAGTGTCCTTAATATTACTGCGTAGAAAAATAGTGTGGCTTTTCAAGGTATCATGGAGCTAGTGAGAAGGTGGAAAAAGTATGACCTGTTCTTACTCTCACTTGGATCCTTTGACATTGATCCACACTGCTTCTGTGTGGGAGCTGACAAAAAATATTATAAACCTCACCCAGCCAATTAAAGCCTTATTTCACCAGAAGAATAATGCAGAGCTGTTGACTATAAAGTACACTTTACACACACACACACACACACACACACACACGCGCGCGCGCGTGCACACACACACACACACACACCTCTAGCTGTATAAAAGGACCTAGTATTAAAAAAAAACTTTACAATTGAGAAGCTTCAGCCTCTTCTTCATCATTCATTCACTCCCCATTATAATAGTCCTATATTAATGGGCTCAATTATTTGCTCAGTAGCACCAAAAAACAAAGCTTAGATTGCCTTAGTATAAGTCAGCGGTAGACTTCTTGGCTTGATCTAAGGTCCAGGTGTTCCCCCATTAAACTGCAGGGCCAGAACTAACAAAAGTTTAACAGCACCTCTGCCTAGACCAAAGAGAGCTCTGCTCTTATCCCTCTTCTGAATTTTCGGATTGAATTAGGGTGGGCATAAATGTCAGGTTCTTTTTATAATAAAAGAGCTCTTTAGTAAGCCAGTTGCTTGAATTTCAAAGAACTAAAGAATATCAGACCTGGAATGGCCCTTTAAATATTACTCAGTTAAGTCTATCCTTTATTGTACAGATGGGAAAACTGAGATAAAGTGTGGCAAACAGACTGGCCCAAGGTTTCCTGGAATACTTACTTTTCTGCTAAATGCCACTGGAGATTTCCTTGGAAAGTATTCCCCATAGGCCTAAAACACTGTCTTGCCCTGTATGTTACCTGAAAAAATATGACATTTATTTTACTATTTAGGCACTGAAGTGACCTGATGAGTCTGTAAAGTTATTTCCTCTTTTAGAAAAAAGGACTCCTCAAACAAATGTTGTCTTCAGATACACTAGCCTTTGGCAACAACTCAGTACCTATTTAACTATAGTGTTGATTTAAAAATTTTATTGTCAAAAGCAGAAATAGTAAAAGGCTCCTATTGCCTTAGCAACCATATTAATCAAACAAATGTCTCACTGTTTCTTCCTTGACCCCATCCACTAAATCATTCCAGTATCCAGCTATATAATAAAATAAACATAGTTGCTTCATGAAAAAGTATAGAAGTCAGTGTTCTTCAATTCGTTGTTTAGAAAAATGTTACATGGTACAGCGTTTTTATGGATTTTTACTAAAGAGTCTGAAATAGGATTACTACTAATGAACAGAAATTTCCATAAAAAGAATAAAGTGTAATAAAGCTTTGGAATTACAGTCAGAAGACCGGAGTAAAAATGTGGTCCTGCTGCTTACTGGCTATATGAAATTGAGCTAGTCAATCACTTATTTTCAGTTTCCTCAACTATAAAATGAAACAGTAACTACATCAGAGGGAGCTCACCATGATTTCACAAGATAATGTGTATCAATGTTTTTAGTAAACTTGTAACCAGAGTGCAATTGAGTCTGAGTTTGTGCTGCCTGTGCTGCTCTGTCAATAAACCAACACAAGAGTTGAGCTATTGTCAAAGCATCGGTAATATGAAAAGGCAGAAGATCAACTCCTTCAAAAACTGCCTTACTTTCTCAGGCTGGCTTAAGGTATTTAAGGGAAAATCTTGGAATTATTCCAGAAGCTGCAAGACAATTAGGGGGCCATGTCTGTTGTACTTCATGGAGTCTTCCCTCTGGCAATGCAGTCCTCCAGTGGCCTTAGTAACCCAAGAACAGAGATGGTAGTAGTCTAGAAAGAATGCTAGACCATAAAGATTGTGATCAATAAGCCTAAGGGAATTAATCATAACTTTCAGGACAACTTTCTATGGCAAGGGACATTCCAAGTTCTGAGCCAAGCTACAGGGGACAATCTATTATTAAGCTATAGGTTAAGGAAAGGTGAAGCCAGGGACACTGTGAGGCCTCTACTATGGGGTCTCCACCTGGCCCTTCTTCAATTTATGCAATGCTGTAGAGTTAGAAGATAATATTACATCTTTATTTATTCCTAAGAGGATGATTATCAATAATTTAAAAGGATGAAGATAGATGCATATGAAGAGATCATTCAATTTTCAGCAATTACAGGAGCCCAAATGATTGAACTCATTCAGCAATTAGATTTTGGCCACTTATGTTGTTCATAAATGACTGCGCCCATTGACTTGTCCAGAATCTAAATGGGCTTGTTAAGCAGAAGTATAAATTTAAATGATTGTGTTTATACTTCCACAAAAAAATCATTTTCTTCATTTTAGGAAAGAACCCATGCTTCTTATGACTCAGTTGGGAAAGTTGTATTTACATAATTTTCATGTTCATTGATGCCTTCATAGTCATGCTCATCTCTGCAACACAATATAGAAATATAATGAAATAAATATATATTTACTTGATAAACCATTTTTGCCAGTAGTCAAAATGTATCCTAAGGCATGTGTGTGCTACTCTGCAAAGATAATGGTATTCCCAAACTTCAGTGGAAGATTCCATCTTGTCACTAAAACAATCCTGGTACACTTTGTCATCCTGGAATGTTTTTTCCCTATGTGAACAGTTATTGGGCACATGATCCTCATAAGATTATTGGGAACATCCAAAAAGATTACATGTAAAAGGGAGTTGTATATGCTCCAAGGCTTCATAGATGGAAAGTGGGTCTAAAATGAGGATAATAAAACAAGTTAGGAGGGTTCTGAGAAAAATATATTGGAATATTTGAACTGAGTGGGATATTGGACGTTAGTTAAGTCAAGCTCTCACTCAGCACACTGAAATGTTATACCTTAGCCGGGTCTTTGGTGCTAAAACTCTCCCTTAGCCCATCAAATCGTTCTTGGGCAATGCCTCAGACCTCCAGGTAGTTTCTTTTTTAGTTGTTGATATAGCATATCAAGATCTGGTTGACCATAGTTTAAAAAAAATTTAACCACTACCCTAAACCAAAGAAGTGGGAATTGCAAGCACTGTGGCAGCCAGTGCTGGAGACTAAAATACGGGTAAGGCAGACACAATTGCAAGCTGACACTGTGGTGGTATTTCCAATTACACCATATGTGGCCAACCACTTTGTCAACGTAAGAAATTAGTCAATAGGCAGACAAAACTATTCATTTCTAACCATAGGAAGAAATTTAGATGAATCACTTCCAGAATAAAAACAAAACCTCATATCAACAAATGAAAATGAGTACAAGTGATGATTTAGTAATAGAAGTAAAGTGCTGTCGAGAAAGGAAATACAAAGTAGACAAAATCCATCTGTGCAGGGACTTCAGGGAAGCAGGGGGGAGAAGTCGCTGGGGAAGGAAGGAATTAAAGTCCAGACCCAGGGAAAATTCTAAAAGATCCTCTGTGCTTTTGGTCTCCTTGAACTGGATACTTTCCCACATTTCTAGGTCAATTTTTAGTCACTCACGTGTGTTCAGGGCTCAGAGATGGATTTAAGAGAAGGGAAAGGAGGAAGAAAAATGCCCCAATTTGAGCATCTTCTATGTGCCAGGTACTCTGTTAATCATTAGAGATGTACTCCTAAGGCAACTCTGCACAGACTACATTACAGCTCCATTTTGCAGATAAAGAAAAGTAATCTTAGAATGGTTAAATAACTTGACATCCCATCTTTTCTGTGGCTGAGCGGGGAGTAAAACCAAGGTTCCACTGTAGTCAGAAGCTAGGTTCTGCAAACAACACAATGCAATTATTAAACTAAAAGGATAAAGTTTCGAAAGGTGAAATGGGGGTATGAATAAAAGCTTTGAGCTTTTAAATCTCTTAAATCTCAGAACAATATTATTTAGGCAGATGAAAAGAACCTGTGGAATCTCATACATAAAATACAATCCCACTTTTGCCCCTAGGCTACCCTTAGTGTTTTGTTTGTTTGTTCTTATTTTTATTTAATTAATTAATTTATTTAATTTTATTGGGGTGACATTGGTTAATAAAACTACATAGTTTTCAAGTGTACAATTCAATAATACATCATCTATCTATATATTTATTTTTGGATCTTTAAATTATTCTTTTTTACAGCTTTATTGAAATATAATAGACAATTAGTTGCTCATATTTACATTGTACAATTCAATTCGTTTTTTCCAATTATATGTAGCATACAATAATATATTATTTTAAGTTGTAAGCATAGTGATTAGAAATCTATATAACTCACAAAGTGATCACTCTACTAAATCTAGTACCCTTTTCCCCCTTTACATATTTATTACATTGTTAGCTATTTCCTTATGCTACATTTTATATCTCCATGACTTTTTTGTAACTAGCTATTTGTACTTCTTAATCCCTTTTCCCTTTTTCGCCATTCTCCCCATTGCCCTCCCAGCTAGTAGCCCTCAAAATAGACTCTGTACCTATGAGTTTATTTCTGGTTTTGTTGTTGTCATTGTTGTTTATTTTGTTCTTTAAATTCCACATTTATGTGAGATCATGCAATATTTACTTCAGTGCAATACTCTCTAGGTCCATCAAGGTAATATATTTTTCCATCCCCTTCCTTTTAGTCTGTGTGTATATTTTAATCTGAAGTGAGTCTCTTGTAGGCAGCATATGTAGGGGTCTTGTTTTCTTATCCATTCAGCCACTCTATCTTTTGGTTGGAGCACTTATTTCTTTTCCATTTGAAGTAGTTGTTGAGAGGAATCTAGTTATTAGCATTCTTTATTCTTGTTTTCGATACATGCAATTTCTTCTTAAAGACGTCCCTCCAACATTTCCTGTAATACTAGCTTGGCGTTGATGAATTCCCTTAGCTTATTTTTGTCTGAGAAGCTCTTTATCTGTCCTTCAACTCTAAATGATAGCTTTGCTGGATAAAGTGTTCTTGGCTGTAGATCTTGGGTCTTCATCGTGTTGAGTATTTTGTACCAAGCCCTTCTGTCCTGCATTGTTTCTTTTGAGAAGTCATCTGCCAATCTTATGAGTGTTCCCCTGTAGGTAACTGTTTTTTTTTCTTGCTGCTTTTAAGATTCTGTCTTTTTATTTAACCTTTGGCATTTTAATTATGATGTGTCTTGGTGTGGGTATCTTTGGGTTCTTCTTTCTTGGAACTCTCTGTGCTTCCTGGGGTTGTGTTTCCTTCTTCTGTTCAGGGACGTTTTCCATTATTATTTCTTCAAATAGCTCTTTAACTTCTTGTTTTCCTTCTGGTACCCCTATGATATGGATATCTTTACATTCAGTAGTGTCCCATAGGCTTCTTAAATTATTATAGTCTTGGCTTCTTTTTTCTTTCTTTCCTTTTCTTTTTTTACTTTTTTTTCTTTTTTTTTTTTTTTTGCCATTTGATTGAGTGTTCTTGGTTTCTCCATCCTCTATATT